>NC_057866.1:271120645-271809395 GCF_019393635.1 Dromiciops gliroides
GTAACTGGAAAATACTTTTACGTAAAATACTTTTATGATTAAAAAAGATAATCAATAAAAACACCCAGTAACATAGTAACTTATAAACATAAAGAACTACCATAGTTCCAAAGGACTCATGATGATAAAAGTATTCCAGATAGAGGTTTGATGGACTCAGAGTGAAGACTGAAATGCACTTTTTTCCTCTTTTCTTTTTCTCTTCTTCTCCCCCTCCCCACTCCCTGGAAAAAAAAAAACAACACAACAACACCATGGCTACTATGACTTCATAATTGTAATGGGTTTTGATTTCTTGCCTTCTTAATGGAGGAGAGAAGGGTAGAGAGAGGGAGAGAATCTGGAACTGGCAGTAAAATTGAATTTAAAATAAAATAACAAAACAGTTTTTACAAGAATACTATTCCAGATGTATAGCCATGAGATGCTATGGATGAATATTGGTGTGAATCCTTCTCAAGTTCCCAGGATTTATTATGTGACTAAGACTTTCTTCAGTTAGTGGCTTAAATTGGCTGCCCCAGAGTCTTTTTTTTTCCCTTTAAAACTCATTTTCATTAGATCTGAAAGGTCACGAGGAAGATGTGAAGTTTATTCCAAGGAGCCTGTTGTTTCTTCCTGTGAAAAATCTTGCTTAATCTTTCCACTGGGAGGTGGAAATGTAAACATTTTTTTTTTAAATCAAGGGAAAATGATACTTGCTAATCTCTTTGAGAGTTGCTTTGGTCTTCCCCCAGAGGCCACTGAAAACTAATTTCTAAGGCTCAGATGCAATTTCTTGAAGGAAAAAAATAGGTGGGGCGTGGCAGGTTGGGGAAAGGAGGGGGGAAAGGAAGAGGAGCATCAATGGCAAGGAGGCAAGGGACATCAGCATTTTCATTGGCTAAGCATATTTCATATGAGCCATGGGAAAACATTCATTCCTGAATTATTGCTGGCTTAAGTGAATCTCTTTAAGACTCTCAGGGTGCTACAAAATGTACTGTCCTGTATGTCCCGGGCTATTCTAAAAGTCATTCATTCGTAAGGATCTGGAGAACCCTTTGAACAGAAAGAATCTGGTCCTTCTAGAAGCCTCAGTCTCATCCAACACAAGTATCTGCTCCTCTAATTCTTTGGGCTAACTTCCTCAGCGGTGGCTACCAGGAAAACAGAAACCAGTGGATGCCATCTGAGATGATGAGGTATGAAGAATAAGCTTCTGGGTGCTAAGAAATGTTCTGTTTTGTCAAGGAATTAGCTTCATCACCTGCAGGTAATTAACATCCATGTTTTCTCCTGGAATTAAGTGGTAGCCAGGGCTAAACCCAGGTTGAGTTGTCTTTTTTTAAAATGTCTGTTCTTTCTATTTGAAATCTGTCTAAGCAATCCTCACCCATATGCCTTGTCTACTCAACCATTTTACTGAATAACAGCCTGTCTTTTGCACCCTAAATATTAGATGCTTATATAGTTTTTGTGGGTGCCCTGCATGTACTTGTTGACTTTATCCACCTTCTGACACTGGGGAAAAATATGAGGGATGTGAATATCATCCTTCATCCCTGACTCTTGAGATGTGTCAAGGGATAAGGGAAAGAAGAAAAATCATGCAGGCAATCAGTTTCCAGCATTCCTGATGATTACCGGGAATACTTAAGGGCAGGCAGTGGGATTCTCAAGTGTCTTACTGTAAAATTATGTGATTTGCAGACTCAAGATAGGAGGTGCTGGAGTTATGCGCTCAGCCCACAGTGCAGAGAAGTAGCCAAGAGGCAGATGAAATCTTTGGCAGTGTTAAGATAAGTGTGGTATTAGGACCAGGGAGTCACAGGGGAGTCACAGCATCCTCATTCATCCCTGTTCGGACCATAGCTGTGGAGTCATTTGTGCTCAGTTGTGGATTCTACAATTTAACAAGTATATTGGCCCTTGGAAGGCAACCAGGGTGGCAAGGATACTCAATCACATGAGCAATGAGGGGGTGGAAGCTTTAGGAAGGTAGGTTTATACCTGATATAAGGAACTACTGGGCCTTGCCCAGAGATGGTCTCTGAGGTCCCTCCTTACTCTGAGATTCTTTATTTCCACCCATGCCTACAATCAGGGAACACTATATAACAGAGTTAATTGAAAAAACCAATTAGGTCATCTGTGAAACACTTAAAATGAGAAGGCAAATAATTAATGGAGAGGAATCACAGTATCTGGTATTATATCCAGACAGGTGGTAGTCAGCTTTCAAGCTTCAACTCTCTATTGTTTCATTTCAGAAGGGACTCCTCTCTCCTCTCAAGGACTCCAACTCCATATCAAGGCCTTGGAATTTTCAACCATGATTTAAAACTTTTACCATTGTTAAATATGTTATGGGTCTTATCCCCCTCATCACTGCCACCACCACCTGAACTCAGGTACTCCTGACTCCAGGGCTCTATCCACTACGCCATCTAGCTGCTGGGCATCATAGATTTCAAGCTGTAAAGGAACCTTAGTCCAGATGAGGAAATTATGACCTATATAAATTGAGTGACCTGTCCAAGGTCCTATAAATAAGGTAGTAGAGCCAGGATTCAGATTCTCTGATTCCCACCACTCTTTCTATTGTATTATACTACTAGTCTCATTTGCCTCCAAGATTTGGTGTCTGAATAAGATGCTCCATTTCTCTGTGGTTTTTTTTTTTCAGTTCAGTATTGTCAGCAAAGACTAGAATTATATACAAAGAAAAGCAGACTATCTAATACTTTTTATAGGAGATGACTTATTTCTTTCATTCCAGGTTGTATTAGAAAAAAGGAGACTGTCTTAGGTGATATGGGAAACTCTAAATCCTACATTTCCTCAATGAAATTGCCTTTGATAATGCCATTCTTTCATTCATAGAAGGAAAGGATTATTGAAAATCAAAACACTAAATCATTCACGGATGAAACCATCCAAAGACTTGGCATTTATCTTCCTGCTTCATTTATTCAGCTCAGGAAATTGCTGTGGTGTCTCAGTCTGCTAATAAAACAACAGGATGAGTCGCTGGGCATTCAGGCAGGGAAAGCACTTACCCCTCCCTGTGTGTTGTAACATAGATGATAGTCTTGGAACTCTGGGAATCCATCAGTCATTTCCAGGGAGAAGGGGTGGGGGTGCTATCGGGAGGATCAAATAAGATAATATATGTACAGTGCCTTGAAAACTTTAAAGCACTACATGAATGTGAGTGTTGCTGACCCTAATGGCAGGTAGCTGCTGCTGCTAATAATAGGAAGGAAGAAGAGGAAGAGGAGGAGGAGGAAAATGATGATGCTGAAGAAGATGAAGATAAATAATGTGAAAGTCACATATTAAAAAACTATAGAGGCTCAGCTCAAGGGCCACCTCGAACAAGTGACTTTTTCTGCTTCCCTCTAGTGGCTAGTGTTCTTCCCAAATTATTTTTCATTTTTTGTGTGCATTTTGTTTTAATGTATCAGAGAACAGTCTATGTCTTTTCTCACCCCAACCCCTTCCAGAATGTTAGCATCTCCAGAGCAGGTTTTTGTCTCTGTGTCACCACTGCTTAGCACAATTCAGGCATAGTAGGAACAAAACATGCCATTTGATTAGTGCAATGGATAGAGCACTGGACCTATAGTCACAAAGGCCTGAGTTCAAATCTGGCCTCAGGCACTTCCTAGCTGTGTGACCCTGGGCAAGTCACTCACCCTCTGTCTGCCTCAATTTCCTCAACTGTTAAATCGGGATCATAAAAGCACCTACGTCCCTGAGTTGTTGGAGGGCTTTGCAAAGTGTCTGGCCCATGGGAGGTGCCTAAAAACGCTTGTGTGAATGAATAAAATGACAGTGCTTAGTACACGGCAGACACAGGAAGCACTTAAGAAATGCTGCTTATAGTAATGAATTAATGAAACTCTTAGAAACCCAGGCCAACCCACACTCTTTGACCAGTGATAAAAGGACAGCGTGACCAGAGTAATGAATGAAGGTCACATTTCCTGACCCAGGTGCTAAAATCTGCTTGTCTTTTCTGTTACACCTCACATAGTCCGTGAACACATAACTTGGGTTCTCTTCAAAAGCAAACTCCCCCCAGTCCATAGGATTGTCAGTTTGAAGCTGGAAGGAACCTTTGGCTCCAGGAGCCCCTTCTCCATTTTACGGATGAAGAAACTGAGGCTTGAAGGGGTGAGGGCTCACCCAAAGCCACACAGTAAGTGGCAGGGCTGAGATTTAAAACCCAGGTCTGCCTCCATTGCTTTTCATGAAGTAGGAAGGTTGTTCACTTTCTAACATCTGACACTTTCTAACACCTGAGTGTTAGAGGGAAAGGGCTTCAGGGAAGGCTTATCACTGGTATCAAAGAGGCAGCAGATTGCAGGATAAGGGGTAAGGACTGGGAACCCGCATATGAATTCTGACTCTTCTACTTACCTATGTGACTCTCGGCAAATTGATTAATGTTTCTGGGCCTCAGTTTCCTCATCTGAAAAATGAGTGGGTTGGACTAGGTGGGCCCTAAGGCCTCTTCCAATTCTGAGTCTACGATCAATGTGATATTTGCTTTTCTATTGCCACTTTTGCTGCCTTGAGAGAATTGAGGGGATGGGGGAGAGATCAATTTGAGCTGTAGGAATGAGCAAGGGTAACAGTATTAAAGGGAACAGACTCTGGTTTGGGCACTGATGAAGCAAGGACTTTTAGGCAGGACTCAGATGGTACATGAACAATATTAGAGACCGGAAAGGATGCCCCCAAAACAAATTTCTACCTTGGCTATATCCTAAAAAATATTTGTCTAATTCTGCACTGAGTCCTTCACCTTTCAATCAGAAGGTGGGTAGCATGTTTCATCATTAGTCCTCTGGGATCCTGGTTGGTCATCAGAATGATAAATTAAGCACAATAGTATCCCACCACATCCAATCTGTTCATCCATTCCTTAATTGATGATCACCCCCTCAGAGTCCCATTCTTTGTCACATCAAAAAAGAGCTATAAACATGTTTGTGCATCCTTTGAGTTGGTTTTGATTAAGATTAATCCTTCCCTCAATCTACTTTCCATCTAGTTCTCCTTCCCAACTTCTTCCTTTTCCTTCCTATTTTACTGTTGAGTGAAATATATTTCTGTACCCAGATCTGTGTGGATATATTCTTCCTTCTTTTGACTATTTCAGATGAGAGAGAGAGGTTCAAGTGTTAGCGGCCCCCCATCCCCTCCTCTTTGTTTGTATAGATGTCTACTTATACACTCTTGTTATGTGAGATAATTTTCCCTAGCCTTGTTTTCCCATTCTTGCCTGTGTTCTGCTCTTCTTCTGTCCAATATTTTCTTAAGAACATTAAGATATAACAGAATCAGTCCTAAGCCACATCTAATTGAACTTCCTCCATGAACCCTGATGAAGATAGGGATCAAAGGAAACACATATATCATTTCCCCTATGTAAATGTAAGCCATTTACCTTTGTTTGATCCTTTATTCATGTGCAACTTTTTGTCTTTCCCTTCATTCAAAATTTCTCCACAGCTCTGGTCTTTTCAGCAGTAATACTTGGAAGTCTTCTATTTCATTAAAAATCCACCATCAGCACCACTACTCCCCTTAGTATTGTAATCAGTTTTACTGGGTAAGTTATTTTTGGCTGTAAGCCCATATCCTTTGCTTGCTGAAACATCATATTCCAAGTTCTCTGATTCTTTATAGTGGTGGCTGCTAAATCCTGTGTGATTTTGACTGTGGTTCCTCTGTACTTGAAATCTTTCTTTCTGGTTGCTTATAGTATTCTTCTTTGACCTGAAAGCTCTGGATTTGCTTATGCTCTTTGTGAGAATTTTCAGTTTTCTTTTAAGAATTCTTGAAATAGGATGTGTAGGCTCTTTCTTTGGTCATGCCATTCATATAGTTCAATGATATTTAATCTTTTACTCTTCAATCTGTTTTAAAATCAATTATTTGATATCCCTTACATTTTCTTCTATTTTTTGAGCCTTTGAACTTCATGGGGAGGGCAGGGCAATGAGGGCTAAGTGACTTGCTTTGTAAGTTTCAAGTGTCTGAAGCTGGATTTGAACTCAGGTCCTTCTGATTCCAGGGCCAGTGCTATATCTACTGTGCCACCTAACTGCCCCCCTTTTAACTTCATTTTAATTTATCTTGTTGCTTTATGAAGTCATTGGCTTCTATTTGATTTATTTACATCTTCAGGGAGTTTGTTGCTTGAGCAAGGTTTTGTACCTGTTGTGCCAAGCATACTTGTCAGGAAATCTAGTTGAGTTTGTGCCTAATCTGTTTTTCTCTGAGGCAATGTTTATAGATGTTTTGGAATCATTCTCTTTTGTGATTCTATCTTGAGTATCGCTCCCACAATAATAGTTCATTATAGTGGGGTTATTTTTCTGTTTAAGTATTCTTCCAGGCAGTCCATTACCTGACTTTGGACTTGATCTTGGGATTGGGCTCTGCTACATTTTGAGAAGAAAGGTCTGAGATGGTCCTGTTGCTGATTTCTTGGGATATTGAACATTATTATTCCAGGATCTCAGGAACAGGCTGGGACTTGCAGGCTTTCTGTTCTTCTAGAGTGGACTGATCCAGAGCAAAGTCTGATGGCTACCCTCACCACCACCACCACCCACACACACTCTGAGCTCTGTAAATTCCTGACCTTGATGTGAGTCTGAGCAAGAGTAGAATGCTGCTAGACTCCTCCCCTATCAGGCAGCTGGAAAGCTCTGTTGGCTCAGAGTGGTAGGATTGTAGGCTCCCCTTCAGTCAGGAATTCCTGCCCTGATTATTCCTTTGTGGGCTGGGCTGGATAGCAGAAATGAGACCCTGCTTCATGTCTAAGTTCTGAGCCACACCATCGTTGCTGGCTTCTGAATTTCCTCCATTCTCTGTATACCACCCAGGGCCTCCTTACCATTGCCATGCACTGAATCCCATCTCATAGTGCCTTGGATCTGTGATCCTCGAGTGTGGGTCTGGCATTGCCATAGTATGGGTATGGTGCTACCTCTTGACTTGATGTACAGTCTATTCACCCAACCTGTTTCTGGTGTCCTAAGACCTCCCTAGGCTGAAACTGAGCCCCAGAGAGGTGGAGGGATCTGCCGAGGGCCATACAGGTGGCAAGTAGCAAAGTCAGCATTCTAGCCCAGGTCATCAGCTTCCAAAGTCACCATTCTTTCCATTGCACCATGACACCTATGTGCAAGGGGCACCAAGACATGAGAAGAAGGCAGAAAGGGAAGTAGAAGGATGACACAATCTTTTCTTTCTTTCTTTCTTTCTTTCTTTCTTTCTTTCTTTCTTTCTTTCTTTCTTTCTTTCTTTCTTTCTTTCTTTCTTTCTTTCTTTCTTCCTTCCTTCCTTCCTTCCTTCCTTCCTTCCTTTCTTTCTTTTTTTCTTTCTTTTTTTTTGGTGAGGCAATTGGGGTGAAGTGATTTGCCTAGGGTCACACAACTAGTGTCTAGTGTCTGAGACCGGATTTGAACTCAGGTCCTCCTGACTCCAAGGCCAGTGCTCTATCTACTGCACCACCTAGCTGCCCCACAAACTATCTTTTTCAAAATTTTGTCCAAGGCTTATCCTCCCAGATCCTGTACCATAAAAAGCCTCTGATCTACAGATTTAGAATTCAGTCTAGGGACAAGTGGTTGGGAACTGGAAATGAGCTCCGTGGTCATCTGGTCCAACTCCCCCATTTTCTAGAAGAGGTCTAGAGAGGTAAGTGACTTATCCAAGGTCAGGTAGACAATAAATGTCAGAGCTGAGGCTCTAACCTTGATCAGGTTGTTTCCAAACCAAGTGTTCTTTCCATCATATATACCACACTGCTTTTTGTGATTTTTGAATGTAGGCATTTTGAATACATCATGGATTTAGACAGGAATTGGCAGGCTTGGCTGAGAACCTGACCAGCATTTAGAGTACTATTTCTTTGGGAGAAAGTAACTCAAGTGCCAAGTAGTTGATTTATCTATAAACTCTTGATCCACAAACTATTAATAAGTTACAGAAGGATTGCCCGCCTGGCATAAGATGTTTGGCGTACTCACTCTTTAGTAAATGTTAGAATTAAATAAAGTAGAATTTTAAGAGCCCCTAAATCTCCCTCTTCCTCGTAGAAAAGTGAAATATACTCAATTATATGCTTCACACCACAGGACGACCTCCCTTCAACCAGTCCCATTTGGGTACAAACTGGTCTACAATCATCTTCCTTTTCTTATGCTACTTCCATATCAAGTCAAGTCAAATCAATAAGAATTAAAATACTTACTATAGGCTAGGCACTGCACTAAGTGTGGGGATACTAATAGAAGCAAGAAATACAGTCCCAGGGGGAAGCTAGGTGGCGCAGTGGATAAAGCACCGACCCTGGATTCAGGAGGACCTGAGTTCAAATCCGGCCTCAGACTCTTGACACTTACTAGCTGTGTGACCCTGGGCAAGTCACTTAACCCTCATTGCCCTGCAAAAAAAAAAAAAGAAAAGAAATACAATCCCTGACCTTAGGGAGCTTACATTCCCATGGGGAAAAACAACACATTCTAATGAAGGAAGCTGAAAAGGTGGTAAGGGGAAGAAATCCAGAGAGTCAGAGATGGAGCACAGAGGGGAATAAGAGTGAACATAAATAGCCTGGGCATTTTCCTCGAAATGGAAGGAACTGAAAAATCAGATGGTGGAATGGTGTGGAGGGAACTTTCGGGGTAAGAAGGTGGCTGGGGCATGAGAGAGAATGAAGTTGGAGGGGCAGCTAGGTGGTGCAGTAGATAAAGCACTGGTCCTGGATTCAGGAGGACCTGAGTTCAAATCTGGCCTTGGACACTTGACACTTTACTGGCTGTGTGACCTTGGGCAAGTCACTTAACCCTCATTGCCCCCCCACACACAAAGTTGTAAAGTAGGAATTCTCTACCTAACTTTCCTCTTGAACTCCCAGACCCACCTTCTGCCACTATCCCATATGCATGTCTTCTCTTATGAAGCTCATTTCATGTATATATTTCATTCCTTTCCAGGTCTTCTCCCTCAAAAATCTCTCTAGCTCTTAATCCATCCTTTATTTCTTTGTCCCAGTCTTAGAAAATGAAATCACTCTTATACTTGTCCAGTCAACCTCTCTCCTTGTACAAGGACTCAATCCCATCCCCTTCTTCCTCCTTCAGGTGTTTGCCCCAAAGATCATGTCCTCTCTCTCTAATCCTGGATCATTCTATATCTTCTGGTTTCTTCCTCCCTCTTTACCTTTTCCTTCCCTTGACTTTGCACCCCCATAAGCAATTGTATTCTGTCTCTCTTCCCATTCACTTCTTTATCAAATTTTTAAAGTTCTATTAATTAATAGAACTATTAATTATATTAATTATAATTATATTAATTATATCTAATATATATAATTAATTATGATTATATTAATAGTACTAGGTAATTAATGCAAATTGTTGTTGTTGAGTCATGTCCAGTCATGTCCAACTCTTCATGACCCCATCTGGGTTTTCTTGGCAAAGATACTGGAGTGGTTTGCCATTTCTTTCTCTAGCTCATTTTATAGATGAGGAAACTGAGGTAAACAGGGTTAAGTGACTTGCCCAGGGTCACACAGCTCATAAGTGTCTGAAGTCTAGTTTGAATTCAAGAAGATGAGTCTTCCTGACTCCAGGCTGAGCACTCTATCCACTGTACCACCTAGCTGTCCCATTAATGCAAATATTTAACCCCGTTTTTTCAAGTGGGAAAACTGAAGTTAAGTGAGTCCCACAGCTAGGAAATGTAAGAGTAGGCATTTGAATTCATGACCTCTGACACGATTTTAGAATTATTTCCACTCCTCCATACGAAATCAGCCAAAGTGACCTGGCTGATTTCAATAGCACTGCTTGCTATCTAGGAGTTCAATGAGCATCAATGATAACCTGTACAGTTGTTCTTTATTTCCCCTATTGTACAGTACTTTGAATGATCCCAAGCTGTTCTCAGCCAGAAAAGTTCGACTTTTTAATATCAAAAGTTCCCCAGTCATGCTCTGGCTGTGAATCATAGAGTCCCACAATCTCAGAAGAATCTTAACCACAGGTGACCCAAAAGGCCCAGATATTAGTTGGGCTAAGGAGGATGAAGCATGTTTCAAATATAACTCAGGTGAGAGAAGAGGCATAAAGGACAATCTGGCTTTCAGCCTCATCATTCAGCCATATCGACTCTTTCCAAAATTACCACTGAACTCTTAATCGCCAGATCCAATGACCTTTTCTCAGTCCCTACCCTTCTTGCGCCCTCTGCAGCCATAATTGATCGTCCTTTTCTCCTTAATACTCTCTTTTCTGGGGGTTTTTGGGATACCAACCTCTCCTGATTTTTCTACTTTTCTGGCCACTCCTTCTCAGCCTCCTTCAATCAGTCTTCATCCAGGTCATGCCTATTAACTGTCCAGGGCTCTTCTCCGTCTATAAACTTCACTTGGTGATCTTATCAATCCCCATGGATTTAACTATCATATCTATGCCCATGATTCACAAATCTACTTATGTAGCTCTAACCTCTCTGCTGACATCCAGTCTAGCATCTTCAACTGCCTATCAGATATGTTGAATGGGATATCCAGTAGAAATATTCGACTCAACATGTACAAAACTGAACTAATTGCATTTGCCCCCAAACCTTCTCCCCTTCCAAACTGCTCTATCACTCTTTTGAGGTTCTCCACCAGAAGTTAAGTGACTTGCCCAGGGTCACAGAACAAGTCTAAGTAAGTAAATGTCTGAGGTTGGATTTGAACTCAGGTCTTCCTGACTCCAGACCAAGCACTCCATCGCCATGTTTATTTGGTATTTGTTTAATCTTAGGAATTCACAGAAACTACAATTCCCTATTGAATTGAGTCAAACTCAGCAAAAATGTTATTCTTTGTATTGTCATTTATTACTTTGGAAAGCAGAATGGCATGGAGTTAGAAAGTAGGATTCAGGTCTAGGAAGATGGCCCACCTGTGACATATCCTGACTTTTAGGGTGCAGAAAAGATTCTGGTCTGGCTCAATAGGAGTTTCCTGATGTGGGAATTCCTTATATCATTTCCACACAGGTCCAGTTCCCTATCCTCATGTGCAAGGCTCTTTACTAGGTTCTGGGGCTACAAAGACAAAAATGGATCAGGTCCTACCTCAAGGAGCTTATATTCTGTTGGGTGGGGGAGGGGAATATGATTTCTACAGAGAAGCAAACACAAAGTAACTTTAAGCGGAAGGATGTTAACAACTGGAGGGCTCAAGAAAGACCTTGGGGAGAAGGACATGAGGGAGGACAGGGATGGGATGGGATAGAGATCCAACCCCCACTAAGAAAAGAAGCCAGTCTGATTAGCTCTACTGATGAAATGAAGACCTTATTTTAGCTCTCATTAGAACATATCAGGTATTCTTGTGAAAATAGCTGTCCTTTCAATTTATAACTTGGAGGAAGCCTATTCAGAACAAGTTGAAGTCATTGGGGAGGTGGATGTTGTGGATTTTAAAAATAGGTTATTTAAAAATTATGTTCTAGATAGAGTTCTTAAGATTCGGTGAAAGGTATGTAGGCAGCATGGAAGACTCATTGGATGAGGCAGACACAAGACCTGGATTCTACTCTCGCCTCTGTTACCTAGCACCTAGATGACTTTGGACAGCTCTCTCCATAGGCTTCCATTTCTAAATCTGTAAAAAGGGGGTGTTGAACTAGGAGTCTTCTAATCAGTCAGTCAGTCAACAAACACTAAGTGTCAGAAATTGTGCTAAGAGCAGAATATACCAAGAAAGGCTCCCAAGGAGCTCACAGTCTAATGGAAATTAGACTCATATGAGATAATAGATGTAAAGCATTTTGCACATCTTAAAGTGCTACATAAATGTTAGCTATTATTATTATCAATAAATAATGTCAATTTTTCTATCAGGAAGTCTATGATCTTATTGTGACCCTTAACCTCTCAGGCTGTCAGGTTTCTCAACTGTAAAACTTGGACTAGATAATATCCAAGGTCCTTTCTGGGTCTAAATCCTATGTTTATTGCAAATTATGCTACCTTTGATTACCTTGAAAGTTTGTTCACAGGAAATATGGATATTTTTGCCCTCGGGGGAATCTCGGGTCAGGACCTGCTGCCCTATGTTCCTAGGTAAAACTGGGTACGTCTCTGTTGGCCCGTTCCTTGAGGGCTTATTGTGTGTACAATTCTTTGTGATCCCATTTGGGGTTTTCTTGGCAAAGATTCTGGAGTGAGTGGTTTGCCATTTCCTTCTCCAGCTCATTTGACTGATGAGGATACTGAGGCAAACATGGTTAGGTGACTTGCTCAGGGTCACAAAGCTAGAAAGTGTTTGAGGCTGGATTTGAACTCAGCTCTCCCTGACTCCAGGCCTGGCACTCTATCCACTGCGCCACCTAGCTTCCCCTGGGTATAGTCCTTGAGGATACAGCTTTACTATCTTTCTTGGTCAGCATTCTGACTTACTTGTGGTGGGCTGTGAAGAAATGTTTGGTTTAAAAGACACAATTAATTACAACCTGAGGTGTGATGCAGGTTTCTGCATTACAGTTCGGGATCAGGAAACGTTGCCTCCAAATTAACCAATGTCGGGCTCTCAATTACTTCAAAGGGAAGGGAAAATTTGTTGCCTTTAGTTGGAAAGTTGAGGTTTTGAGTAAGGGAAGGCAGGAATTGAGGGAAAGAAAATGGTTTTCCCTTTGGAAGCCTGAATCTTTCAATGGAAAAGATCTTTCTCTCTGTCTCTGTCTCTCTGTGTTTCTCTGTCTCTATGTGTCTCACTGTCTCTGTCTCTTTCTGTCTCTCTGTCTCTCTGTCTCTGTGTTTCTGTGTTTCTGTCTCTGTCTGTGTCCGGGGCTTCCCCCCCCCCCGCCCCCCACCTCTTTCTCTTTCTCTCTTTGGAAAGGGAAGGTTACAGGGGCTTCTCCTCCCTCATCTCGCAGGTCTCAGCAAGTTGCATGCGTCCTTCCTTCCTTCCTCGCCCCTCGCGTCCTCCTGGTCCTGACCAAAGGCAGAGAGACAGTCCGTCCGTTCTCCACCAGCTCTGTGGCCCGCTCCTTCCTCCCCCTGCCCCACCCCCATTCCCGTCCCCGTCCATCCCTCCACCCCCCGCCCCGCCCTTGTTCTCCCCCTGGGAATGATGCTGTCCTCGCCCGCGATGTGGTACTCCAGGAGAGAGAGGCGAGGGCGGAGGAGGGAGGGCTCGCTGCGCTGCCCGAGGGGCCCCGCCGCCGCCGCCGCGCCGCTGCCCGGAGCGCACAGCTGGCCCCCTCTGCCGGGGCGCACAGCTGGCCGCCGCAGCTGGCTCCGGGGCGGATTGGATGGTGAGGGCGCAGTGGCGGCGCGCACTGGGCTCGGGCCGGGCTTTCTCTCGCCTCCAGTGCCTGAGCCCCGGGCCCTGCCCCGCTGGGCTCCCTTGGACTCCCGCCTGGGGCCGCCTCCGGGGCAGCGGGACGCGCGGGCCGAAGGGGTGGGGGCCGGGGCGGAGCGAGGCGTTGGTGGGGGCTGCGGGGGCCGAGAAGGGCAGCCCTCCCTCGCTCTGAGCCGAGCCCCAGCCCGAGCTCCGGCCGGCCCGCCGCGATGTCCACCAAGGGCAGGAAGTGGAAGGAGCCGGCGAGGGGGAGAGTGACCTTCCCGGCTCAGGAGGACGAGGAGCAGCAGCTGCAGCAGCAGCGCAGCGGCCGCTGGGGCTGGAGGGGCGTCAATGGGGGGCTGGAGCCGCCGCCCCTGCCGGGCTCTGGGGAGAGCCCTGCCGAGCCCCCAGGCGGAGAGCTGCCTCGCTTCCTCCTGGGCAGCAGCAGCCTGTGAGTACGATCTCCAAGCGCCGGCACGCTAGGGGCAGGCTTGGACAGATGGAAGCACAGGACTAGGGGCTGGGGAGGGGAGGGGGGCGGGGAGGGGAGCAGGTGGCCCCTTTGGAACTGCGATGTCAGGGCTTTGAGCCCCAGGCCGCTGAGCTGACCCCTCCATCAAGTGGCCCGAGGGAAACTCTGAGCAACTTTTCTGCTGGCCAAGAGGCCCGCCGATGGCGCCCCCGATGCCGCCTGCGAGGTGCAAAGACTGGAGGGGCGGGCGGCCGCTCCAGGGTCAGAGCGGGTAGACAGGCAAGTGGGCAGAGTGTCAGGCAAATGGACTGCCAGGCAGCAGGGCAGACAGACTGATGGACGAGGCGGGGGAGGGGAGAGGGAGGGAAAGATGGGGGCGGGGGAGGGAGAGAGACAAAGAGACAGAAACAGAGACAGAGAGAAAGAAACAGAGACACACAGAGAGAGATAGATGGGCAGACAGGCAGAGAGATAGGTAGGAAGACCATCAGGTTAGACAGGTAAACCCACTGGCAGAGGCTAAGACAGGCAAGCAGACAGGGAAGGCTGACCCACTGACAGAGACAGACCGGCCCGCAGGCAGAGACAGACAGGCAGAGGGGGCATGGGCAGGGAAATGGCTAGGCAGTCAGACAGGAAGCTAGGCAGTCGGAAGACAGAAGACCCACAGACAGGCAGCAGAAAGACTGAACGACGACAGAGTAAGCTGACAGTGACAGGCAGGCAGACAAAGAAAGAGGCAGTGGGGCAGACAGGCAGGTAGAGGCAGAAAATTTGAACGGCAGACAGAGTGGTAGACTCGAAGCCAAACAGGCAGGAAGAAAAGAGAGACGACCAGCAGACAGAGACACAGACAGACAGACACACACACACACACTCAGGGCGAGGCAGAAATCAGACTGGCAAGGTCGGCGGGCTGGGACGGACGGACGCGCAGGCAGGCAGGCCAGAGGACTTGACCCTCGGACAGGCAGACAGATGGGCAGAGACAATGACAGGCGCAGACGGGCGGCTTGAACCAGAGCCACCTGAGCACCTGAAGCACGCGGGGAGGAACCTGCTGCTCGATGAACACCTAATCCAGTGGACGCTTCCTCCCAGCCAAAGCACCCCAAGCTCACAGAGCCGGTAGACAGGCCTGCAGCACCCCGCCCCCCCCCCCACACTCACTGACCGCGGCGACTCGCCCCGATCGCACAACCCGGGAAGGAAGGCTGCTTCATCCCAGGGCATCGGGGCCTTGGGGTGGTGACCTGGCAAGGGACGGGGGTGGTGGGGGGTGGGGGTTTGCCCATCTGTCTTGTCCTACATAAGGGGAGGAGAGATTCTAGTGGCATCGAAAGCTGGGGCTGGGAGGACTGCCCGGAACCTGACGGCTGGGAGTAGGGGGTAAGGGGGGGGGGGAGGCTCAGTGGCCATCTCATCCGCTCCTTCCTTTTTAGGGGAAGGAAGGGTCTCGAGCCATATGAGCCGGGAAGGACAGAGACTTTGGTCAAATTCTCACCTCTAGGCTCAGGATGGGTAGGTGTGTATCAACCCAAGGCGCCTGAGGGCCCTCGGGGAAAGTGAGCGGAGGGGCCACACGCTTAGAGTGGCTAGTTCCAGACTCAGGATTTTGCCCCCATGGCGGGGGTTAAGCGGTTTGCGGAAGGAACCAAAAGCCCTAGGCAGAGAGAGGAAGCGAGCTGGGGTCTGATCCCCAGCGGGTCCACAGCGTCCTTTGGCGTCCCGAGCGAATCTTCTGCAGAGAAGCACGCCCCGATCCAACATCAGGGGAATCGGTCTCTCAAAGCAATGCTCCGACCCTCTCCTACCAAGATCCCAACTTCCCCAGAGAGATCCTGTCGGTCTGTTTCAGTATGCGCCAGGACTTGGGTCGTCCTTTTCCATATGGAGGTAGCGCATAGCTAGTGTACTGGGTGCCTATTAATAGTCGATAGGAGATGGGCTCTGGAGGTTGGGGAGGCAGCCTGGGTAAGTGAAGAGTGCCCTGGGCCTGGAGTCTTTAGGACCAAAGAATGTCAGAATACAGAGGGACCTTACAGTTCATCTCCAGGAACTCTTAACATGGGTTTTTTATTTTTTAAAAATAATATTTCAATATAATCATATGCATTTCGTTTTATGCATTTACGAATGTTATTCTTAGAAGGGGCTCACAAGCTTCACCAGGCTACCAAAAGTGTCTATGGCACACACAAAAAATGAGGAACCCCTGACCTGGTCTGACTGTGGTATGGAAGAATTCTGGATTTGAGTCAAAGGACCTGGGGTCAAATCTTCAATTACTCATTACAATTCTTGCGACCTTGGAAAAGTCACTTAATCTTTCCCGGTCTCAGTTAAAATAAGGAGCTTGAAAATTGTTTTTACATATAATTGGGGGGAAATAACATAGTAAATTTTAAAGAATGTAAAAAAAAAATGAGGTTGGACTAGCTGCCCTTTCAGCTCTAAATCCTATGAACCCAGAGAAACTTGCCCAAAAGGTCGTGGGCAGAGTAAAAGCAGAACCAGGGTCCCAACCCAGGTACCCTGTTGTCAGATTCAGGACCCTTTCCCTATACCTACTCTCCAAAGTTAGGATACAGTCTGATCGTTACTAGGTGTGTGACCTTGGGTGTGTCCTTTAACTCACTGGAGCTCAATATCCTCATCTGTAAAATGCCAGAGTGATTTCTGAAGCCCCTGACAGCATCTCCTTCTAACATTTTGTGATTCTCTGAGGGTAGTGTGCATGCCTTCCATTATATGCACAGCACCATCCCCTCCCAAATGGCGAGATGAAAACTGTCCACCCTTCTGCCAAATTTTTATATATAATTTGCTCCAAATACGTGAGTCTGGCCACATTTTTTTTTTAAGTGAGGCAATTGGGGTTAAGTGACTTGCCCAGGGTCACACAGCTAGTAAGTGTTAAGTGTCTGAGGCCGGATTTGAACTCAGGTACTCCTGACTCCAGGGCCGGTGCTCTATCCACTGAGCCACCTAGCTGCCCATTTAAAAAAAAAACACAAAATAGAGCTGATCTGAAGAAGTAGGACACAAAGGAGACGGTTCGTATTGCTTTCTAAAGTTTTGGGTCAGTGAAACAAACCTCTGAGGTCATTTTGTGGTTTCATACAGACCAGTCTAGTGGGTAGAGGCATTGAGGTGGTACGGTGGATGCATCGCTTGGCTTGGGGACAGGAAGACGAGTTCAAATGCAACATCAGACACTCATTAGCTGTGTGACCCTGGACAAGTCACTTAGCTTGTTTACTCCACTAGAGCTCAGTATCATCATCTGTAAAATGATCTGGAGAAGAATATGGCAAAGCACTCCAGCATCTTTGCCAAAAAACCCAAAACACTAAAAATCAAATAAACAAACAAGAAACCCAACCCATATGGGATCATGAAGAGTCAGATGGAACTGAAACAACTGAACAGCAGTCTAGTGAGTAGGCAGAACATTTTTCTCACAGACCTACAATACCCCAACAAGGTAGGTTGGTTTATTAATAATAATCAACATTCATGGGATCAAAGACTTGGAGCTTGAAGGGACTTTAGACATAGTTAGTTGACCCCTTAATTTTATGAATTGGGAAAATGAGTAACAAAGAAAGAAGGCGACTTGTCCTAGGTCTCACAGGGAGTGGGTGGCAGGGTCAATGACTTGGACCAAGTTCCTAAGAGTAGGGATTGTTTCATTGTGTTCCTATCTTCAGCACCCAACACAGTGCTTGGTACATACATTAGGCTTTTCATAAATGCTTATTCCACCTACATCTATGTTCTTTTCAATCTATGGAGCCTGCTTCCATTTTATGACTGTGATGTTTAAAATCTTAATTGTGGTCACCAAAATTTAAAAGGCTTCAGTACCAGTCTTTGGGCATTAAACATTTATTAGAGCATACAGATATTTACAAAGAGTTCAGAAGGTTATGAAAAAGAAGTCCTACCTAGCCTAGAGTTCCAGCCTGGTTGGGTTCTTCCTGAAGTCCTCCTCCACAAGCTTGCTTTAATCAGGAACACCCTTTTCCAGCCTGTTTTAATCAGCAATCCTCCCCAAGCTATTTGTGGAAGCTTTTTTATACATCTGGAACAGAGGCAGTCCTTACACCCTGCTTCAAGGTGATTGGTTGGCGTCATCCAAATCCATTGTCTTTGAAGGTGTTCTCAAGTTGAGTTCATAGTCTAGTTTCTGAGAATTATACCTTCTTAAGAGATAGCCAGGTGTGATCACAATCCAATTAACTTGATACAATCCAATTAACTTGAAGTAGGCTTAATCAGCAGTCAATCACTCTCACTTGATTCAATCAGTCTTGATTAATCTCCAGGTGGGTCTTTGAGTATCTGCTAAATCCCATTATTTCATCACATTCCCCCCCTTGTTTCTTCTAGGAACAGGTGTTCCTAGATGAAACAGTAAAAAAAATAATTAAGTCTTTGTAAGTCTTTTCTCAGTTCTCTTGTCTTCTTGGAGTGGTAAGATGTCATCAGGAGGAAGCTGGATTCTGGTCTGGAAAGCTGGATTCTTCTTTAACTAAATTGCTGGATTTTTTACTAAACCTTAGCATAGCATTGTCAATGATCAAATTTAGTACATTCCATTACATTCCCTCCTTTATATAATAGAGAGTTGAGGTAGTTATGCAATCTATAAAACTTCTTACCACCATGTGTCTGGATCAAAGCCAAATTTAGTAACGTGTTTATGTCACCTGAAAATGTTATGGAAAGGTTATCATACCACATCTCATGGTTTCGAGACATCCAGTAGGCCATAGGTGGATGGATTCTGACTATGCCATCAGACTTAGTGAAAGAAAAAGAAAACTTTTAGAAGGGAGAGAGGAAGAAACTGGACTGTGTCCAGCAATTGTGGTCTATATAGTTGCCATCATAAGCAAACCATAGATTTACATGTACCTGTCTCTCCTCCTGTTGTACATATATTCTCTACAGGGCCTATATCAAACTTATTGTAAGAGCAGTTAGTCTCTGAGATGATAAGTTTCCATAATTCAAAAATCTCATATTAATTTCACCAAAGACAATATGATGGTAAAAATGCATGTTATGCTGTATAATTGATGATGTACTTGTAATATATACAATAATTCCAAACCATACCCAGAGTATACAGTCACAATGACATGTAAATGATAAATGAATGTAAATGACTGATAATATTAGACATTATTACATAATCTTTTAGCAAGTATACACATTATCTTATACATGAATTCTCTATCTAGTATTAGAGTAACAGATACTTGAAGTGATAAACAATTTATCAAAAAGAAATAAGACTCAATATTCAATATGTTCATTGATAAACCAAGCAATAGGTTTTAATAACCTTTTTTTAAAAACAGAATCCCATTAAAAAAATTCATTAAAAACTCACGGTTCTCTCAAAAAAGAAAAAAAGAATTGTGGTAGCTTCTGAGGCCCAAGGGCCCCACCCACAACATATACTTAAAATGTCTGAAAAGTCACTTAGTTTACAAAATTGAGTTAAAAAAAAAAAGAAAGCAAAAGAAACAAAAGTCAAAAACAAAGCAAAACCAAGACCAAAACCAAAAAGCAAAAGATTTGCTAAGCACTCTTTTGTGCTCTTAAGGAAACTTAAGTATGTGGGGAATTCCAGGCCTTTTCAATGCCTTTCAAAAAACAAAACAAAAAAATGGCTTTAAGGAACAAAGGTTAAGTAGGGGGAAGGGAAAAGGGGTGGGGAAGATTGAGGTAGGCCTGAAAACAAGGCCATGTTCTCTCAGTGGTTTACCTGTAGAAGGAAAAGCTTGTTAAAGGTAAATTATTATGCTGCTAGAGTTTGGGGTATACCACATTGTTTTAACTGGTTCCCCAATTCTCTGCACTCCAAAGTGGTAGGGGTTTCTGAATTGTCATTGATTTTTCTAATGCTGTCATAATGTTTTCTATGGTAGAAAATGTGGAGTTCTTTAGCATCGGCTTTGTTTGTACCATGGATTTGCCATAGGGGTTTATTCAACTGGTGAATGATTACATTCAGCTAGTTATGTTTTGCAAAGGCTACAATAACGTCTTTCCCAACAGAAGTACCAGCTTTATTTTAGTATAACTTTCAGGCACCCTGGTTTAATTTCAGAGAACCTGAAATTGTGGCTTGTAAGGTATTTAATGACTGCTGGTTTGATTCTAGCAACTCCTCCTTGACTATGCTTTCCTCTTCCAGTAATCACAGAGAGATATGGTTTACCACCATTCTGTTTATGCTCTTCAGTTTTTTGTTGCAATACAGTTATTAAATAATTTATGGCTTCATCTACATGGAGTCCATGGAGGTCCAAAACATTCTTTGGTAGTAGGGAAGCATTGACTTTCTCAAATATCTTCACAGCAGCAAGATGGTTGGCTTCCCTCATCTTCTCCTTGTGGAGACTACCCTGCTGTGCATAAAATGTGGCAACATTTTTTTTCCCCATGAGATAAGCTTCTTTTGCCTTGTTATAGCATTCCAATCTCTTTTGCTGGTGAAGGAGAGCCTCTGCTCTATAGTCATCATACTTAAGGGTTTTGTGCTGACCTTTAGATGCCTGACCTGAAAGCACTGGTGCCAGAATGTTCTGTTTAGCTCTATTTTCCTCATTTGCCTCAAAGATATATGTGGCTATTTCTTTAAGTCTGTCAGGACTCAAGCTATTCCAGTCAGGACATTGCTCTTTAAAATATTTCTGGATTTCTGGTAATGAATTATAAACAAATGTGTTGAGAACGATATAGGAATCTCTTAAATCTACTGGATCCAATCTGGCGTACTGTCTAGCGGCCTCACAAAGTCTATCATAAAATCTGTTTGGTCTTTCATTAGCCTCCTGAGGTAGGCTTAAAAATTTCTGCCAGTTTTCTGGTTTTCTAGAGCAAGATTCCATTCCCTTCAGAAGTGTTTCTCTAGCATCTTTTAATCTTTGGAAATCCCTATCATTATTATAATTCCACTCTGGATCCTTTAGAGGCCATTCCATATCGGCCTTACCTTTCGCAACAAGGGCATTTCCTGCTGAGATAATATCTGTAATCTCAGTTGGGGACAGTAAAGTTTCCAAAAGGCAAGTAACATCAGCCCAAGTGGGTTGATATATATTAAATATGGTCCTTAACTGTGAAATTACAGTGTTTGGATTTTTCTCAAAACTAGGGATGATTGATTTCCATGCGCTCAAGTCACTTGGTTTAAAGGGGCTATATTTTCTGTCTTGAATTGGTGCTCCTTTTTTGGTATGTTCTATAGTTTCCTGCAGCGGGAGCAGTTTCTGCTGATCTGATTCTAAACTTGGATCATCTCTAGTAGAAACAGCCATCTTGAGGACTCTCTCCATATGTGACAATTTCCCCCATATTATAACAATGATAATAACAAAAATAAAATCCTTAGTCGTATGAACTATGGATGTGGTATTAAAAGGTATTTCAATTGCAGGCATAAAATTTCTACTTATATTAAACGTATTTTCCCAAAGATTCTCACTTATACTATTATACAAAAAACTTTTTGCTGCCTGAATGAGGAAAAAACCAATAATGTTATGAAGGACCATTGAGTAAACTATTCCTCTAAGTCGGGACGTTATGCTGTCCCAATACATTCCGATGAGAAAAATCAAAGGGATAGTAGAATATTCGAGCATCTTGCCCTTTAAACTGGGCTGGCTTTTCTGTTTAAAGCAAGACTTTTAGAGGCTTAAAGCAAGGGAGATTAGGCAAATGAGGCAAAGTCAGTGGGGGTATTTAAGAGAAAGTCCACTAAATTAGGTGGCTCATGGCCAAACTAGGGAGGGTGGGAGGGTCCTTTAGGTCCCTTCGTGGTCGCCAAAACTGTGACGTTTAAAATCTTAATTGTGGTCACCAAAATTTAAAAGGCTTCAGTACCAGTCTCTGGGCATTAAACATTTATTAGAGCATACAGATATTTACAAAGAGTTCAGAAGGTTATGAAAAAGAAGTCCTACCTAGCCTAGAGTTCCAACCTGGTTGGGTTCTTCCTGAAGTCCTCCTCCACGAGCCTGCTTTAATCAGGAACACCCTTTTCCAGCCTGTTTTAATCAGCAATCCTCCCCAAGCTGTTTGTGGAAGCTTTTTTATACATCTGGAACAGAGGCAGTCCTTACACCCTGCTTCAAGGTGATTGGTTGGCGTCATCCAAATCCATTGTCTTTGAAGGTGTTCTCAAGTTGAGTTCATAGTCTAGTTTCTGAGAATTATACCTTCTTAAGGGATAGCCAGGTGTGATCACAATCCAATTAACTTGATACAATCCAATTAACTTGAAGTAGGCTTAATCAGCAGTCAATCACTCTCACTTGATTCAATCAGTCTTGATTAATCTCCAGGTGGGTCTTTGAGTATCTGCTAAATCCCATTATTTCATCACATGACTTACAAGGAACTTTTGACTTAAGTCAGCATCTTGGATTCCTTCAACAAACCTGTTGGGTGTGGTCCTGCCGGTCATATTGACTCCACTTTGAAGATGAGGAGATGGAGATTCCGAGAGACTGAGTGATCACACAGCTAGAAAGCGTCTATGACAGAATTTTAATGCAGGTCTTACAGTGCCCTGGCTTCTCACTCTACTGTGCTTCATCTTGGTTATATCATTATATGGTTTAAGAAAGTTTCCTTTTGCTGGTGAGGAAAGGCAAGTTAATGGGGGGGGGGCAGGTAGAATGGAAAGGAGAGGCACATCGAGATGGACCCTTTTGCTGTGACTGCCCAAAAGGAAATACTTTCTTCAGGCAGGAGGGTTTGCCCTTTTACCTGCCCCTGAATTTAGGCCTCTGTAGTCAGATGTAGACCCAGGTACAGGACCATGGATGCCACAACAGCCAACAGTTCAGAACACACAGCTGAAGGCTTAGGTTCTCGTTAGCTTCTAAGATTTACAAAGCACTGTTCTCCCAATAGCCACCTTAGATAGGATGGTCTAATCCAACCCCTTCATTTTACACATGGAAAAAGAAAAATCTGTGACCCAAAAAGGAGCAATGTCACCATCACTCAAGGTCACACAGCTGGTCAGTGGCTGAATAGGGTTTTAATTGAGGTCCTTTGATTCCAGAACCTGCACTACTTTCACCATACCATGAGTTCTCTTGTTAGGTTGTGATGCCCATTTTACTGATGAGCACACTGAAGCACCAAGTGAGCCCATGGTCTCATAGATTCTGTACGAAGGGGTGGAGCTGGATTCACCTCTAGGACCTCTTGATTTGGGAACATTAAAATCACAGGGGCTCATTTTAGATGCAAAGAATATAGTGCCCCATTTTGAAATTTGGCCAGGATCCTGGAGGAAGTATTATACTCTGTCCAGAAACATTGCCTTGAGGGGCAGCTAGGTGACACAGTGGATAAAGCACTGGCCCTGGATTCAGAAGGACCTGAGTTAAAATCTCACCTCACACACTTGACACTTACTAGCTTACTAGACTGGGCAAGTCACTTAACCCCCATTGCCTTGAAAAAAAAAAGGAAGAAAATTAAAAAAAAGAAACATTGCCATGGCTGATCAAGAAACATGACACATGTCCAATACCCTTAGATTGGTTATTTACTTGTTTCATTACCTGATGTAATATCAATATCATAGGATTGTAAATTTAGAGCTGTAAAGTACTCTAGAGGCCATCAAGTACAACCTCTCATTTTACAAATGAGGAAATTGAGGCACAGAGATGTTAATTGTCTTGTATAGGCACATAGAAATCAGAGAGAGGATCTCAACTCCAAGTCCAGTGCCCTATACATTGTACCACACTGAGACATTGAGACAGAACCGACCTAGAGGGGAAGGTGTCTGCATGATCTTATCCATGTTTATTATTTGGTTATCTGTGACTCAACTGCCAATTTGAATCCTAGCCTTCCCTAAGTCTTCTCCTTAGCAAACCAAGCACTAATGCTTATATAGTAAAGGATGATATTGAATTTCAATGCACAAATTAAGAAATGCATCCATTCCCCAACCCCTTCACAGGCATGTCTTTTTGACTCCTGAGTTGTGGCAGAAAAAACTCCAAACAAATAAACACCTTCACTTGGTGGACAGTCCACAATTGAGATGTTTCTCTTGGCATCAGAGCTGGAAGGGAGCAGCTAGGAGGCGCTGCAGTGGATAGAGCGCCAGGCTTGGAGTCAGGAAGACTTGAGTTCAAATTTGACCTCAGACATTTACTAGCTGTGTGATTCTGGGCAAGTCACTTAACCTCCATTTGCCTCAGTTTCCTCGTCTATAAAATGAGCTAGAAAAGGAAAGGCAAACCACTCCAGTGTCTTTGCCAAGAAAATCCCAAATGGGGTCACACACAAAAAATCAGATATGAATCAACAACAACAGCAGTTCAGAAGAGAAAACTGGAATTCAAATTGGTCAATTAACTTCCTCAAGTGCAAAGCCCGGATTTGAACTAAGGCTTTTGAGTCAGAATCCAATCTTCTTTCCACTACACTTTATTATGCTTTGGAGGTCGCCTTGGCCAGTAGATTCTGTCAGTTCTGGGGGCTATTGTGCTCAAAGCTTTTTCAGCTTGGAAAAAGTTTGACCTTTGGGTCAACCAAGATTCCCTCTGTACCACACTGTGGGTCTGGAGGAGGCCTTAGCACCAAAGACCAAAAACACTCTCCTGAGAGCTCTTTTAGAAAAGCCCCTTTGTGATTCCTTTGGAGAACTGGGTCCAAAAGAAGGTTTCTGGGTTGTCCATGGCATTGCCTTTAACACAGTTAAGGATGATAAAGATGATGGAAACGAGGTTCTTGTTGTAGGTTTGAACTTTCTGTTTCTGTGTATGTGCCTGTGCACACATATTCATACACATGCCATCTCTGCCAAAGCGTTAGGCAAGAGAGCAATGACTTACCCTAACTAATCTATACCAATTAATTAACTTAAGCAATACTCCTTTGAAGCAGGCTCCATCGTTAGCTAGCTTTTGACAAATGAGGAAACTAGTCCAGAGAGGTACAATAACTTACTGAAGGTTCCACAATAAATCTGTTGCACACTCATTGAGAATCGGTCCTCACACAATCTATTTGTTCTTTCTTTCTATTCATTGTTCAGGTATTTAGCAGAGTTGTGGTTTATTATTTTGAAAGTATGTGTGGATACCTTTTGATTTTTCTTACACCCTGGCTAACTCTTGATGTATCTGACTCCCTGAACATGCCCTTGTAGCCAACAAAATGGTTGCACAAAAGAGAGTACGCAACCCAGTAATTTAGGATCCCCCAGTCATCACCCCCTACCCTAGCCCTCTCCTGAGATAAGGGGAGAGGGCTTCCTCCCATGTTCTCTAGGATTGAGGTTGTTCATTTCAATGAATCAGAGGGTTTGCTTTGTAGTTATAGCTTCTCATACATTGTAAATGTGTCAAACACTGTACAAATATTTCATTAGATCCTCAGGACAACCTCAGGAGGCAGGTGCTAGTATTGTTCTCATTTTAGGGATAGGGATCAGAACTGGACCTGTGGTTATGCTAGGATGGAGAACTCCTGGAAGAGGAAACGCCCTCCACCAAATGCAGAGTAGCACCTTCTTTGAACCTAAGGAGTAGACTAGGGCATTGAGAGGTAACTGGCTTGGAGTCAGTTTGTGTCAGATGTGGGGGACTTGAACCCACATTTTCCTGGCTTTAAGGTTGGCTCTTTATCCATTAATCCAAGTGAAAGTAGATGGGTTAATTGACTTGCCTAGGGTCACACAACTAGTGTCTGAGGCAGGATTTGAACTCATCTTCTTCCCAGTGCTATATCTACTGTGCATGATGTATGTGGTATGTGGGTGTTCAAGGAGGGCTACTCATCCACCTTTGGTAATTATCTTCATCCAGCTCTCACCTATGGCTCCAAGGAGCTGTAGCACACACAACAGCCACACACCTGGGTAAAGCTGTCTCAATAGTCAGGTTAAACCAACAGGCCTCAAACTTATCAGTGAATTAGGAAAATGTCTGCCCCAAGCATGTGAAGAAGACTTCCCTGGGGGAGTGGACAGATGAGAACTTGTTATTCCAATAGCCATCTAGCAGCTGAAGCAGACATCGTGAAATGCCTGGAGCTTGGTTGGACACCAAAGAACATCCAATGTCATCCTGACTTTTGTCTTGTCATTAGACTTCTGGAAGAGAGAATGAGGCTAACTTGATGCACCTTTGCCTCACAAAACCAATTCACCCACGAGTCAAGACATCCCCCTGTGATGTCACTGGCCCTCTTCAAAAATGGAAGGCCAAACAAAGTCTACTGTGCCACCAATTGTAGTCATTACCTCTGTATTCTACTTCTGCTTGGACTTCGGCTCTGTCTCAGATGGGTCTTCCTCTGTTGATCCAAAATTCTCATATTTGTGGTTTCTTACCCTGACTCAGGTACTTACTAGCTGTGTGATCCTGAGCAAGTCACTTAATCCTTTTTGCCTCAGTTTCCTCATCTGTAAAATGAGCTGGAGAAGGAAATAGCAAACACTCCAGTATCTCTGCTGGAAAAAACTCACAAAGAATCAGAAACAACTGAACAACAACTGTGCAGTAGCTCATTCCATTCCATTCATATGCCATACTAATTCAGCCATTCCCCAATTGATTGGCACCCTCTTTCTTTACAGTTCTTTGCTATTATGGTTTGATCTTTAAAAGCAGTATAATATAGTTCTTTATTTAGGTCCTTCCAACATCTAAAACTTGTCATTGCAAAACAATTTTTATGCTTGTCGCTTTTTTCTTTTTCTTTTTTCTCTTTTTACAATGCACACCATATATATATATATATATATATATATATATATATTGCGGAGCAATGAGGGTTAAGTGACTTGCTCAGGGTCACACAGCTAGTTAGTGTCATGTGTCTGAGGCCATATTTGAACTCAGGTCCTCCTGACTCCAGGGCCGGTGCTTTATCCACTGTGCCACCTACATGTACCACCCCCCACATAATTATTTTAATGATTCTAATCAGGTAGGTGGTGAAGTAATACAGACCTGGGCCTAGTGTCGGGAAGACCTGAGTTCAAATCCAGCCTCATACATTCACTAGCTGTGTGACCCTGGGCAAGTAACCTAGTCTCTGTTTCCTTATTTCCTCAACTATAAAATGGGGATAATAATAACACCTACCTCCTGGGGTTCTTGTGACAATCAAGTGCAGTAACATTTGTAAAGCACTTAGCACAGTGCCTGGCACAGAACAAGAACTATATAAACATTAGTTATTATGCATAATATTGTTGATATTTTGGAAGTGATGGGAATCCTGGGAGTTATTGACCATTTGTTATAAATGAACATATTAAACATAAATTATAAATTAAAATTATTCCCTCTGGGGTGGTGCAGCTGGGTGGCGCAGTGAATAAAGCACCGGCCCTGGATTCAGGAGTACCTGAGTTCAAATCCAACCTCAGACACTTGGCACTTACTAGCTGTGTGACCCTGGGCAAGTCACTTAACCCCCATTGCCCTGCAAAAAAAAAAAAATTATTCCCTCTGCTCTGATCAGACCATACCTTTATACTGGATTCCATTCTGGGAGCCATATTTTAGGACAGATATTATTTTTTGTCACATTTTGATAAATATTGTTATTTATAGTTTGGGGTTCCAATTTTTATTGTTTTTTGTTTTGTTTTGTTTTATGGTGAGGCAGTTTGGGTTAAGTAACTTGCCCAAGATCACACAGCTAGTTAAGTGTCAAGTGTCTGAGGCTGGATTTGAGCTCAGGTCCTCCTGAATCCAGGACCAGTGCTCTATCCAGTGTGCCACCTAGCTGCCCCAGGGTTTCCAATTTTTAATCCCTCTTTCCCTCCTTCCCCTCCCCTCTCCCTGAAGTGGCAATCAGATATGGGTTATGCATGTATGATTATGTAAAACATGACCATATTTGTCATTTTGTACAAGAAAACTTGATTAAAAGAAAAAAGTGAAAGAAAGTGAAAAATAGCATGCTTCTGCCTGCTCCATCAATATCAGTTCTTTCTTTGGAGATAGATAGTATGTTTCATCAATAGTTCTTTGGGATTGTCCTTGATCATTGTATTGTTGAGAATAGTCAAGTCATTTACAGTTCTTCATCAGACAACATTGCTGTCTCTATGCACAAAGTTCTCTTGGTTCTGCTCACTTCAGTAAACATCAGTTCATACATGTAGGAGAGATGTTAACCAGCTGGAACATGTAGAGGAGAGCATCCAGGATGAAGAGGGGCCATTCAGATGAAGAGTAGTTAAGGGAACTTTGAGAATGTTCAGCCTGTAGAAAGGGAGGACATGAGAACTACCTTTAACCATTTTGAGGACCTGCACATGGAAAAGGATTTTGATTTCTTGCCGTTGACCCCAGAGGGAGAATGAGGAACAATGGGCGGAAGGTGCAAAGATGCCGATTTTGGTTTGGCATTAGGAAAGGACACGTCAGGTCTGATGAGATGCTTTGGGAAGTAGTGAGCTCCACTTTACTGGACATCTTCCAAGCAAAGGCTGGATGACCCTTTACAATCCAGATTTTAGATCTGCATCAGCTCTAGTGGCCAACTGAGCTTTCAACTCTGATATTCTGTGAGTCTGTAATAGCCTCAACTTAAACACTTTCTCCTCTACTCAAGTCAAAGGCACATTTATGACTTACCCCTTCCTTCATAAATTCCCCTAAAGAAAGGTACCAAATGAAGTTCTTGAGGAGAGCATATCTGCGACCACTCAATCAACAAGCATTTATTATTTATTTATATTATTTATTTATTATGTGCCAGCTGTGAGCCAAGCACAAAGACAAAATGAAAGAGTCCTTGGCTTCAAGGAGCTTACATTCCATCTGAAGGGAGAGACGAGTCCTCATGAAGGTCTACCCCCAGGGAGAGATTGTGAACACGCTTAGGCATTGGCTTGCCATGGTGGTGTCAATTTGACAGTGGAGCATGCTCAGTTGAAGCTTCTCTGGCTTCTCTACTGGGTGAATTGTGTGCCCTCTCACCCTTGGCACTTAGATTAATTTCTTATGAAGTTCCCTAGGGGACCCAGTGAAGAGGATGAACCACCCAAAGTCGTTCAGACTGAAAACATCAAGGAGTCGCCCGGGACTCTGGTTGTCTGCGTTCTTTCACAAAAAGGGAAAGAAAACAGGGGTGTGGATATCTTTGGTCTCAAATGCCTCTGGTTTAGTTTATGTGGAATTTAATGGTAACATTTTTCTTCTTCAGGGACCCTGTCAGCTTTGCAGGGCAGAAAATTGGGTCCCTGAAAAGAACAAATCTGCACTCTTCTCTCTTAATTATATCTCTGTTCATAAAGTACAATCCAACAAATAGCCTGGGATTTGGCTAACAAGCTTACCATATTCTGATGGATTAGTTTCAGGAAAAGAACAGTGGACTCCCAGGTCCCCAAGTGCCCTCTCCAAAGACGCAAGCTGGGAGGATGGGATCGAAGTAAAGGGATTGACTAGATCAGGGAGGCAGCCTAGTTTAGTGCTTCTGGGGTCAGAGGAACTGAGTTCCAATCCCATTGCTGACACTTAATATCCATGTGACCTTGAGCAAATCGATTAATCTTCCCAGACCTCAGTTTCCTCATCTATAAAACAAAGGGACTGAATTAGATGTGTCTTCTAGCTCTGTGATCTTGTGATCTTATGAAGCAGATCTTCCCTGGAGTATAAAAAAGGGAGAAAGTTCACCATCTTTTCTCCCACTTCCCAGTTCCACATGGCATCTCTTGTACCATTTGCCATCCTCTCCTCCCTTCTGCCTGCTTGTCTTCCCACAAAATCCTCCAAGGTCATGGTTAAAAGAAACCCCTGACCCGGGGAATCTAGGTAAACCACCCATATGTAAATCAATCCTTTGTCCTAAGTCACTTGAGTTGCTGTCCTTTGTGGGTATTGCCAAAGGCAGGTAACAGAAGTACGTGCAAAAATACATATAAAAGTAATATGAAGTAATTGTTGAAGGCACTGGCAGCTCTATTGAAGAGGATTTTATGAGTTTATAGAGGAAAGCCTATTAGGAGCAGGTAGGTGGCACAGTAGATAGAGGGCCACAAGTCAGGAAGACCCAAGTTTAAATCCAGCCTTAGAAACCTACTAGCCATGTGACGTTGGGCAAGTCGCTTAAACTCTGCTTGCCTCAGTTTCTTCAGCTATAAAATGGGGACAATCATAACCCATCTCACAGGGCTGTTGCAAGGATAAAATGACATAGTATTTGTAAAGTGCCTAGCAAACTTTAAAACTTTATGTAATTGCTAGTCATTATTATTACTACGAATAATAGTCATAGTATTTTAGTGTAGGTGGAGTAGATCATTACTGACATGATGTGATGGGAAAGAATGCTTTTGGTAAAATGTCAGTTTCTTAAAGACATAGATTTCTGCTTTTGTCTTTATATCCCCAGTGTCTAGAACAGTGACTGACATATGGTAACAAAAGTGGTAACAACAATGACAACAATAACAGTAAGCATTTATATAGCTCTTTGAGATTTGCAAAGTAGGCAGCTAGGTGGTGCGGTGCGCCGGCCCTGGATTCAGGAAGACCTGAGTTCAAATTCGGCCTCAGACACTTGACACTAGCTGTGTGACTCTGGGAAAGTCACTTAACCCTCATTGCCCTGCCTAAAAAAGAAAGAAAGAAAGAAATTTAAAATAAAAAAAATAAAATTAAGTTAAAAACTTTTAAAAAACCAAACATTGAATAAGATTTGCAAAGCACTGTATGTTGGTTGTTTCATTTGATCCTTACAACTCTGGGAGTCAGGGGCTATCATTATCCGCATTTCATAGATAAGAAACTGAGGCAGAGGTTAAATGACTTGCCCAGGGTCATACAACTAATGGGTGATAAATAAATCCTTAAAGCAAATACCTTTACCTTAGTGCTTGAAAATCCATCATTATGTAGATTCATAGAATATTAGAGTTGAAAAGGGCTTTATTCTCTGTATCATCGTCGTGTCTAGAGCTGGAAGGAAGGAATAATAGAGAACTTCTAATTCTGCCCTCTCATTTGACAGGTACAGAAAGAGACACACAGAGAAATGAAAGCAACTTGTCCCAGTTGACAAAGTAATAAGAAGCATATCCAGGATTTAAACTCTTATTCTTGGAGTCCAAAACACAGATAGGCTTGAGAGTTGATTATTAGATTTTTAGCGTGTGCATTTATGTCTTGGAAATCACAAATGATACAAATCAGGCCTTCATTTATTGTTTTCTTGATCATCTGGATGTAAGAAAGTGATGGAGAAAATATTGATAATGCACATTAAACTGAAAAGTGTGTCTTACGTGCTTTTTATGGGAGAGCTGGTTGTTAAATACTTATTAGCACATCCTTGATTCAGGATCAGTGCTCCTCTTTCCATTGTACCCCATTGTCTGCTCTTGTCCGCCTGCTAACTCTGCAGGTGAGCAAACTGGGGCCCAGAAGCTACTTGTCTAAGACTCATAGCAAGTTTGTAGCAGAGTAGGTGGGGCTGTCCTGGGTCTTCTGATTCCCAGCCTGGGGTGCTTTCTACTAGCCCCTCAATACCTCTCCCCTTTGGCTTGAGTAGTATTCTCACCTTAGGCTTCCTGTTAACGTGTAAATGTATTTCAGAGGTGTTACCCATGAAGTCAGTGACACTTTAGTGTGAATCATGCATCCACTTTCCTCTGGGATGAAGGATCTTGGGAGGAGGGGAACAGGAAAAGGAAATGGAGATCACTCAAGGAAGACCTAACTCCCTTAGGCATCTTTCTTCTTTAAGTCTGTCTCTGTTTTGGCTTCCATAGAAAAGATCTAGCTGTAGCACCGCCATTCCCTTGAGATCATCTACAGAACTTTGTTCCCATTTTTGTTGTTGTTGCCGTTCAGTCACGTCCAACTCTTCATGACCCCATTTGGTGTTTTCTTGGCAAAGATGCTGAAGTGCTTTACCACTGCCTTCTCCAGATAATTTGACAGATGAGGAAACTGAGGTCAACCAAGTGAAGTGACTTGCCCAGGGTTGCACAGCTGGTAAGTGTCTGAGGCTGGATTTGGACTCTATCCACTGTGTCACCTAGCTGCCCAATCCCATATTTATTCATTTGTCAGGTCCTGTAGATTACGTGGCTTCAGTAACTCCTGAATCTGCCCCATCCTTCTTGTTTCTATTGGACCCACTCTAGCTTAGACCCTCTTTGTCATGGCTTAATCAGGTCCTTCCATCTTTACTGTCCCATTCCCTCAATTAACTATGCCATAACCAGCTTAATCTGACCCCAGGAGCTAAGTGAGGTCTCAGTTCCAGTCTCAGTCCCATCTGAAGTCTTCAACAAAATAACCAAGGCAGAGATCCCAAAGCAAAGGGGAGCCTGCAGGGCTTTTCAACTGGCTGATAGTGGCTGCTGTAATTCTAGCTGAAGGCAAGGTCACCTGTGTTGTTCAGACAAACCCCCCAGGTTGGGAATTTGCAGAGCTCAGACCAAAAGGCCAGCATTTGGGTTTTGCCCTGGATCAGACTACTTTGGGAACACTGAGAGCTTGTGGGTCTCCTTCCCACCTAAGCTGTCCCTGCAGGACTGGAATAAGACAACACTCAATTACCCAAAGAAGGCAGCAAGCAGCATGATGAAGCATACACAATCTCAGCCCAGACACTTTCTCCAAAATTGCAGAGAGCCCAGTCAGCCCTAAGATAAAGTCTGAACTCAGGAAGTAGGCTGGAGGAATGAACAAACAAAAAGAATTCCACCATAAAGAGCTATTATGGTGACCAGTATACTCAGGAATCAAACTCAGAAGAGACTGACTCCAAGACATCTAAGCAAAGCCTCAGGGGAAAACAGCTTGGGTACAAGTGCAACTAAAATTCCTGGAAAAGGTGAAGCAAGAGGTTTTTTTTAAGAGCTCAAAAATGATTTGATAAATGATATGAGAATCCTAGAGGAAAAAATGTAAAAGAAATGAGAACTGTTAAAGAAAAAAATTAGAAAGAGAAGTAATAGCTTGGCAGAAAAAGTGTAAAAATTAAACCACACAACTGACTCCTATTTTAGACCACCTAAAAGCCATGATTAAAAGAAGAGTCTAGATATAATATTTCAAGAAAACATGATAGAAAATTGCCTTAGTCTCCTTGAACAAACTGGAAACACAAAGAATTTACTGGTTACCTCCTGACAAAAGGAAATATTTTGATGCAAAGCACCATTTTCAATAGAGTTAAGAAGATGTGTGTTTAATCTGTGACTCTGAGGATTTATAAAGAATCTATGTAGGGGGCAGCTAGGTGGTGCAGTGGATAAAGCACTAGCCTTGGTTTCAGGAGGACCTGAGTTCAAATCCAGCCTCAGACACTTAACTAGCTGTGTGACCCTGGGCAAGTCACTTAACCCTCATTGCCCTGCAAAACCAAAAACCAAAACAAAACAAAACAAAAAAGAATCTATGTGACAGAAAGAAGGTGGAGATAGATTTCTATCTTGTGATAACTGTCTTGAATGTTATTTTATGAGAAAGTCATGTAAAGAGAAGTTTATATAGAACATTCTGTGGAGGTTATTCAGAGAAGCTAAAAGATTTTTTCCTGTCACTGCTGGAAAGAAGACAAAGAAAATAATTAATGTTAAGGAGAAATATTAAGATGACTAAGTGACTTTACTTATTATTTGGAGTGAGTTGAAAGATTTGGAAGTGAGTTTACAGACAAGTAGCTCTGACAGTTACATTTTTGGTAGCCAAAATATTCTAAATACTCATATATAAGATATGACAAAGGAGGCATATGGAGAAAAGAGTAAGTTTGGAACAGTCACTGTGGGCACTGAGAGAATTAATTGGAAAATAATTAAAGAATTATCATGGAGCAATGAAGGTCCAGTTGAGATTAGATACCATAAATTTGTAGGGACCTGGTTAACACAGATGAGCCCCTTGGTAGCCTGAGAAAAAGAAAGAAGAAGGCATATGAGTGAAGGAAGGTTTGGGTTTGGCAAGGCATTAGTGGTGATGAAAAAAGGGGGCAAGAGATCCTAACTCAGAAGACAGTGCATGGTTGACCTGGATAACTAAAGGGTCAGGATTATGACAGAGGAAAATGAGGCCACAGCAGGGCAGTGTGGAAAAACTACAGGCTGAAATGAAGATGAAGAAGAGATTTAGGAGGAGTAAGGAAGAGAAAGGGATGAAAGGATAGAAAGCTGTGGTCAGAGAGGAATTTCACAGGTCTAGATCATGGAAGTTGAAGAGTTATTGGGTGACCGTGAGACCAAGGGTATGACAATTCTTGCACACAGCTAAGGAAGAGTGAAATCGTGGGAAGTGCTAAAGTTGATGAACTGGGAAGACATTGCTTGAGGGACAGCAACATGAGTGAAGAATCTAACATACTCAAGTACTTGAATTGAAGGGGGATGACCTGGGGAGCAGTAGACACCTAGAAAGACTCTCTTCTTCGGCAGTGGTCTCCTCAATCAGGTGCAGCCAGAGAGTTGGGGATCGGGATGGGATTTTGCTCTCACCCCAGATTTTGAAGATGTCTCTCCTGCATGGGGATCATGTGCTTTGTACTAATTGTTACAACCGTTCAGTCACTCATTACTCATCAATTGGACCTTAGAGGTCCAATCTTCTCAATTTACAAATGAGGAAACTGAGGCCTAGAGAGATGGTGAGATCTGAATTCAAGTCTCTTGACTCCAAACCGAATTTTCTTTCCACAGCACCATAATGTCCCCCAATTTATTCACAATACGTCTCATTCATTCATTGAACAAATATTTATTGACGGTGTTTACTCTGTGTGTGTGTGTGTGTGTGTGTGTGTGTGTGTGTGTGTGTGTGTGTGAAGATTCAAAATTTAAGTAGGCTGAAAGCAGTTGGACATCCATATAGGTAGAATCAGAAGAGATTTTCAATTCTTGTTCACACTTAAATAAAATACATCTAAAACAAGCACACTGCTGCTTTCTCAGCTTTCCATTTCAACCTGACGGTCTTATTAGCTTTGAAAACCAGTAATGTGAGGAAAGATTAATGTCTAAGTTTCAATCTGTCTCCTACAGACCACACCACAGTTGTTTTAAAAACATTTTATTTTTATTTTCAGTTCCAAATTCCCTCCCCCTCTCCACTCCTCCCTCACCCATTGAGAAAACCAGAAAGATCATACCCATTATCAATATAAGGGCATGCAAAACCCTTCCACAATGTCCACATTTCCCTCACCCCCTAAAAAAGTCCAAGAAAAATAAAGAGAAACGAAACTTGCTTTAATCTGCACTCTGAATCCATCAGGTCTGTCTGGGGGTGTTTCATCATGAGTCCTTTAGAATTTTGAGGGAATCATTGTATTGATCAGAGTTACTAAGTCTTTCACAGTCAATTATCATTACAATATTACTGTGACTGTGTACATTGTTCTCCTGGTCCTGCTTACTTCATATTGCATCAGTTCATATAAGTCTTCCCAGGTTTTTCTGAAACCAGCTCCTTCATTCTTCTAGCATAACAACATCCCATCACAATCATATCCCATCACTTGTTCAGCCATCCCCCCAATCGATGGGCATCCCCTCAATATCCACATAACTGTTTTAGCTACTTTGTACTGACAGGAAACAAAATAGATGCTTATTGGGGGGAAATGGCTAAACAAACTGGTACATGAATCCAGTGAACAAGGATTTGTTAAGCACTTAATGTGTGCCGGGCATTGAGGATACAAAGGCAAAAACAAAGTACCTGTCTGCAAGGAGCTTACATTCTTCCAATGGGGGAGACAAGTAAATAGGTATATATAAGGTATATCTGGAGTAGATGGAAGACTCTCTGAGATGGGAAGGCATTAGCAGCTGGAGGTGGGGAGAAGGGATGGGGAAAAGACAGAGTCAGGAAGGAATCCAAGGAAACTAAGAGGCATGTTGTTGTTTGTCCTTCATTCTCAAAGAGGATCATGACATCAGTGAGATGTTATGACTTGCAGTGAATTGGATTTAAGTGAGGGAGGGCTGTGCAAAGTCACCAACCTCACTCGCCTCCAAAGCCATCTGGGTCCAGTGGACTGATATAGATCAGGAGACTAGAGATGGCCCTGGATGTTTAAGGGAATTGGGGTTAAGTGACTTGTCCAGCATCATGCAGTTAGTAGGTGTCTGAGGTGAGATTTGAACTCAGACTGTTCCAACTTCAAGGTCAGTACTCTAGTCCCTGTGCCACCTATTTTCCCCAAGAGGCATGAATGAAAAAGAAGAGCATTACAAGTTTGGGGGCAGCCAGGGTAAAGGCATAGAGATGGCAGAAGCAATGGTATTTTTGAGGGACTACATGTAGGCCAGTGCTGTGTTGCTAGAATGTAGAATTAACAAAGGAGAATTAAGTGTAAGAAGACTGGAAAGATAGGAAGGGGCCAGGTTGTGAAGAGCTTCAGAGTTTTTATTTGATCCTGGAGGTGAGAGAGAGGCAATGTGAAAATAAGAGACATCAATAAAAAACGAATTTTTTAAAAGACTGTATCTTGAGAATTCAACTAGCAATAGCCCTAGAAGAATGTAAAGTAAACGTATAGCATTACAATTAGATTATACTTTTTAAAATGCACGGGATGGTTAATAAATTTACAGAGAAGGGGAATGGACAGAAAGAGTCTGGAATATTGTATGAGGAGTTTGGGAGGAAGTCCAACCTTTTGGATAGAGTCCATGATCTTTCAGAAGATCATTTAGGGGGCAGCTAGGTGGCGCAGTGGATAAGGCACCGGCCCTGGATTCAGGAGTACCTGAGTTCAAATTCGGCCTCGGACACTTGACACTTACTAGCTGTGTGACCCTGGGCAAGTCACTTAACCCCATTGCCCCACAAAAACAAAAACAAAAACAAAAAAAGATCATTTAGTCTCATGATATACATTTGAGGAAATCTAAAGGAAGGCTGTATCTCCATTTTCCTCCTAGAAAAAAGTACAGTGTTCAAAAAGAAAAATTGTGCCTTGCCTTAAAAAATTTTCATCATAAGGAAAATTCCAGTCACTACAACACAACTTCATCTTTTTTAAAAGGTGGAAGGCCTCGTATACTTACTAACCGAGAGACCCTGAGCAAATCACCACTTACTAATCTAATTTAAACTGATCCAATCCACATTTATTAAGCACCTACTATGCGCTAAGAGCCGGGGATACAATTATCAAAAAGAAAGGCGGCCTCTAACTCTTTGTGCGTCCTGGACCCCGTTGCCGTCTGATGACACTTAAGGACCCCTTCTCAGAATCAGGTTTTTTAAGTCAAAAATAGACTACAGAGGATCGCAGAGGGAGCCACTTATACTGAAATACAGTAATCAGGATTTTTTTTAAGGTCACAGACCCCTGGTGGAGTCTTTAATAAATGGTTGGCCCTGGGCAGGAGAAGGCTGCAGGGGATCTCGCGGAGTGCCAAATGGCCCTTGAGCTTGGCAGCCGGGAAGGGGTGTGTGTGTGGGGAGGGGGGGGGTGCCGGCTGTCATCGCCTCCGGTGACTCTCTCCTTGCCGCTGATTAGGTCCGTGGAGCGGAGCCCAATGACCACCAAGCGGCTGGCCGTGCGGGAGAAGGGCCGGCGGCAGGCAGTGCGAGGCCCCGCGTTCATGTTTAACGCCCGCGGGCCCAGCCTCACGGCCGAGGAGGAACGCTTCCTGGACGCCGCCGAGTACGGCAACATCCCGGTGGTGCGCAAGATGCTGGACGAGTCGGAGACCCTGAACGTGAACTGCGTGGACTACATGGGCCAGAACGCGCTGCAGCTGGCCGTGGGCAACGAGCACCTGGAGGTGACGGAGCTGCTGCTCAAGAAGGACAACCTGAGCCGCATTGGCGACGCGCTGCTGCTGGCCATCAGCAAGGGCTACGTGCGCATCGTCGAGGCGCTGCTGAGCCACCCGGGCTTCGCGGCCGGCCGCCGCCTCACGCTCAGCCCCGGCGAGCAGGAACTGCGCGACGACGACTTCTACGCCTACGACGAGGACGGCACGCGCTTCTCCCCGGACATCACGCCCGTCATCCTGGCGGCGCACTGCCAGAAGTACGAGGTGGTGCACATGCTGCTGACCAAGGGCGCGCGCATCGAGCGGCCGCACGACTACTTCTGCAAGTGCCCGGACTGCGCCGACAAGCAGCGGCGCGACTCCTTCAGCCACTCGCGCTCCCGCATCAACGCCTACCGCGGCCTGGCCAGCCCGGCCTACCTGTCCCTGGCCAGCGAGGACCCCGTGCTCACGGCGCTCGAGCTCAGCAACGAGCTCGCCAAGCTGGCCAACATCGAGAAGGAGTTCAAGGTGAGGCGGGCCCCGGCGCTGGAGGGGGTGTGCGCCCGCGCGCGCGTGTGCGGGAGACCGGGGGGAGCTGTGGGTCAGCGCGAGTGTGCAAGCACGAGTGAATGTATGAGCGGATGTGAATTGTGTGCGCTCGAGTGTGCAAGCGCGAGTGCGTGTGAATGTGTGTAAGCGCGAGTGTGCATGCCCGAGTGAGTGCGAATGTGTGTAAACGTGATGGGGGGGTATGTATGTGTGTGCGTGTGTGCGTGTGTGTTGGTCGAAGATTGGGAATGGTGCCGGAAGGTAAGGGAAGCATCCTTTGGGGCTACACATCTTAGTGGGGTGTTTCTGTTTTTTAGTTTTCTTTCTTTCTTTCTTTCTTTCTTTCTTTCTTTCTTTCTCTTTCTTTCTGTCTTTCTTTCTGTCTGTCTTTCTGTCTGTCTTTCTTTCTGTCTGTCTTTCTGTCTTTCTTTCTTTCTTTCTTTCTTTCTTTCTTTCTTTCTTTCTTTCTTTCTTTCTTTCTTTCTTTCTTTCTTTCTTTCTGTCTGTCTGTCTTTCTTTCTGTCTGTCTTGCTGTCCGTCTGTTATCGACCTCTTTGGCTGCCTTACAAAGCCTATAACTTCCTACTCACCCCGGCCCCTTTCCAGGAGAATGGTTTTTAATGCATAAAATACAATACCTAGAAGTACAGAGGAAACCAAGTAAAGTATGTTGAAATAAAGATATAAATCTTGTGTATGTGTGTATGTACGGATGTGTGTACGTATGTATATATGTGTGTGTGTTTTACCCCATTCATGTTGACGGATAGCCTGACATCTCTGCACAGACCAAAGAGAGGTTAAAACTGGCTTAGGCTGTGCATGCCCTGGCCTCGGAGATTGTGGGTGCTCTGGGGGACCATTAAAGAGGAGTCGGAAAGTGGGAGCCAGGAACTCCACCTCAGATGCTGGGCAAATCTCTTTGCTTCTGGGACTTCAGTTTTTTCATGGGAAAAATGGAGCAGGGTGGGGATGGCCGCTATGTCCTTGGAAGGTCCCTTTCAGTTCTAAACCTGAGATCCCATGATTCTTCTGAGATTGTCACTTATGGCTTGAGGTCTTCGTTCAAGCTTTACAGATGACTAACTGATATACCGACTGCTGAACTAACAGAGTCTGGGGGAGGGCAGTATCCTCTGCTCCTTGCTATTTCTTGATGTTTAGAACATCCAGTTAGAATTTGCCATTTATGGGACCCCAGAGCCAGAGCTGGAAGGGACCCTGGAAGTCATCTAGCCCGATCCTCTCATTTTAGGAATGAGAAAACTGAAGCCCCAATAAACCAAGTCACTTGATCAAGAACTTGAAGGATGTCACGATTTGAATCCAGCTCCTGTGTCGACAAATCAAGAGCTATATTGGTTGTTTTTCTACTATGTCAACAGACATAATGGGGAAGCTCCCTCTAGAGTGATGGACCTTAGTGTTTAGACCCATACCCCTCCAAACCATAGTGCTTTGTGTTCCCATGCTTTGGGGAAGGATTGTTCAATTCTGTCTGACTATAGCCTTATTTGGGGTTTTCTTGGCCAAGATCCTGGAGCGGTTTGCCATTTCCTTCTCCAGCTCTTTTTACAGATGAGGAAACTGAGGCAAACAGGGTTAAGTGACTTGCCCAGGGTCACACAGCTAGGTAAGTTTCTGAGGCTGGAGTTGAATTCAGGAATAAGAGTCTTCCTGACTCCAAGCCTAGCACTCTATCCACTGTGGAGCCACTTAGCCATTCCTAGGAGGAGTTAGAGACAGTTTATCCCTTTTAAAAAAGAGAGAGTGGGGATTTTTCTTGGTATTCGTAGCCCCAGATTTCGCCTACCCTGTTGCAGTATGCAACTGATTAATTACTGCACCTCAGTCTCTCCTTCTTCTGCCCCTTTCACACACACACACACACACACACACACACACACACACACACACACACACACACACCAAGAGTATTTTAATGGGATGGGGGGAAGTAAATTAGATGACCTTGTAAGGGGATCGTATATTCCAGTGGTTCTCAGTTTTAATGAGACAATGAGGTGGAGTACTGGATAGAATGCTGGGCCTGGAGTCAGAAAGACCTGAGTTCAAATCCTTCCTCAGACATTTACTAGTTGTATGACCCTTAGCAAGTCACTTAACCTCTGTCTGCCTCAGTTCCTCCACCTGTAAAATGGGGATAATATGATGCTTTCTTCCCAGGGTGCTTATGAAGATCAAATGAGATAACATTTGTAAAGCATTTTGCAAGGCAAGTGCTTTAGAAGTGGGATCAAAGGTTCTAAGGTGCCCCAGGGGCTGCCTGCCCTGCTAGCCTAGCACTGGGAAGGCCACACCAGCATCCCTGTTCTATCCTAGATCTAGAACCCCTACTGCCTGGCAATTGCACATGGCAAAAAAAAAAAAATAGCATCTTGTTGAAAATCAGTTCATAATATTGATGCATGTGTGAGTCACACATGCCCTGCTATTGCCAACACTTAACAAATGCTTGTTGAATCGATCTGACTCCCTTCAAAGAACTTCTGGAGATAAAATCCTAACGTGGAATTTTACTTATTATGATTCGTTTATGAAAATGAGGAGAGCTCCTAGCCCTGAAATCCGCAGCCAAGGATGTGACCGAAAGCAGACAGACTACATCTTGGCATAACTTAAAAAGGAATTAACTCACATAAATTTCCTCAAGACAAGTGTCACTGCAATTCCGAATGAACATTGATGCAATCCAGGTCATTGGCACTGAACAAAATTGCCTTTTCCCTAGGAGGCAGTGGAGTGTATTGGAAAGAAACCGAGATTGGGGTTCAAAGGATGTGGGTTTGAATCACAGCACTGACACTTACCATCTGAGGCCAGGGCCTCGGTCTTCTCCTTTGTAGAATGTACAATGGTTTCTGGGTATTCTAGGTTCCCTGGAAAAATAGAGTAACTAATAAATAAAAAAGAGTTTTATTTTTAAATCAAATGTGGTTTATGTCGGTATTTCACCAACAAGTTGCAAAATTTTTCATTCTTGTTCATTAGATTTTTTTGAGGGGGCAGGGCAATGGGGGTTAAGTGACTTGTGCAAAGTCACACAGCTAGTAAGTGTCAAGTGTCTTGAGGCCGAATTTGAACTCAGGTCCTCCTGAATCCAGGGCTGGTGCTTTATCCACTGCACCACCTATTACCTCTTTGTTCTTGAGCAAATCACCTTCCTCTCTCAACTTCAGAAAAACTCAAAGTGTGACCAGTGTCAACCTTTGGGGGACTGTAAAATGTCAGGATGTTGGCAGCTATAGATGGAAGAAAGGACAAGTGCTGTGCTTGGAGGAGGTGCAGAGGAAGATACAAATGTAAAGGGTAAAGAGGTCAGCCCCCATCTGTGGGGCTCTGGACCACTTCAGGAGGGAGGAGCAAGAGAAGGAGAACATAAGATCATAGGCTTAGGGATTTAGAGATGGAAAGGATGTTAGGGTCCAGCCTTCTTATTTGCAGCTGAGAAAACAGGTATAGAGAGGTTACGCCTGCCCAGAATCACCCAGCTAGTAAATATCTGAGATGGGATTTGAACCCAGGTCTATCCTGACTCTGCTCGAAACTGAGGTTGTAGTTCCCTTTAAAGTCTACTAAGTGGCAGGCTCTTCCTGGTTCAGTGGCCAGCCCTCTTGGGAAGCATCATCCAATCCCTTTGCTGCCAGGGGACCAAGGGATTGCATCTACATCTCAAAGCTCCAAGTCTTTTGTTGATGACCCAGAGCACAAATGACTAGAAAAAATGGCCCAGAGACTTGCAGATCAGGGGGCTCACTGGTTTAGCTCCATCATACTCTCCCCAGTTAAATATTTGCAGTCCTCAGCAAATCAGCTGGGATGCATTTAGCTCATTTCCCCATATCTCCAGTTCCAGAAACTTCTCTAGGGAACTGGAAGGGCTCAAGCATTTTTTAGAGCCCTCCTCTCAGTGGCTCATGCTAAAGAGCTTTCACAAAGTCCATGTGGCACAGTTTTTAATGGCCTCCTAAATGCAATTCAGGCAGATTATTCTGCCCAGTTCTCAAGTATTCCCCAAATGTACAGTCTTTGTGGAGGGTCTGGCCTACCATAGGCTGATGGGTATATCGATGACAATTTCTCTCAAATGAAAATTTATGCAAAGGCAACAAAGGACTTTTTACAAAGTATGGTACTATCTGCCCCAAACCAGTCACCTAGGGGAAAAAAAATTCTTGGAAATAAAGCAACTAACAAAATGGAAGTCTAATTCAATTCAATAAATGTTTATTAAACACCTACAATGTGGCAGGCCTGGTGCTAAGCACCAGAGATACAAAAAAGAGGCACTTACAGTCTAATGGGGGAGATGGCATGAAAACAAATAAATAAAAAGCAAGCTCTAAACAGGATAAATAGAAAATAATGAAGAAGGAAAGCACTGGAATTAAGAGGGGTTGGGGAAGGCTTCCTGTAGAAGGTAACTTGTGCATTTTCCACAATGGATGAAGGCTGAAAATTAGTCAAGGAGAATGGATTGAAAAATCCGAATACGTTTAATGTGATTGTACATATATAACCTATATCAGATTGCTTGCTTTCTTGGGGAGGGAGGAGGGAGGAGAGGAAGGGAGAAAAATTTGAAACTAGAAATCTTATAAAAAACAAATGTTATGGAGAAGTAGGTGGTGCAGTGAGTAGAGCACTAGCCCTGGATTCAGGAGGACCTGAGTTCAAATCCAGCCTCAGACATTTGACACTTACTAGCTGTGTGACCCTGGACAAGTCACTTAACCCCCATTGCCTCACCAAAACCAAACCAAAACAAACCAAACAAAAAACAAATGTGGAAAACTATCTCTACGTGTAACTGGAAAATAATAAAATACTGTTATGAAAAAAAAAAAGAAAAATCCTTTGGATTTGGCAATAAAGAGATCATTAGTAACTTTGGAGAGAGCAGTTTAGATGGAAAGTTGGAAGCCATATTGTAAAAGGATTAAGAATAGAGTGAGAGGAGAGAAGGTGGAGGCTCCTCTTGTAAATAGCCTTTTTGAGGAGTTTAGCTCCAAAGGGCAGAAGAGATAAAGAATGAGAGTTAGAAGGAATGGAGGGATCAAATGAAGGTTTTTTTTTTTTTCAGGAAGGGGGAGACATAGCAGGTTTGCAGGCAGTAGGGAATGAGCCAGTACACAGAGAAGGATTGAAAACAGTGAAAGAGTGAAGGTGACAAAGGGGATGATCTGTTGGAAAAAAAGAAAAGGAAAACTTAGTTTCTTCTCCTAGAGAGAATCTCTAGGCTCAAATGAGTTCCTAGAACCAGTGAGGTTCTCCCAACAGGGATTAGTGACGGGGAAAGGGGGGGTTGGTGTCACCCAGAAGTCCCCTCCTAACCCTCAAATGAGAAACCAAAGTGTACCGATTTCCTCCATGGGTCTCTGTGTGCATTTGCCACAATGGATGAAGAAGTTAATCTGGATAGAAGCTCCAACAAAATCTCTCCAGGCATCCAGAGGGCACACCGAATGCAGGTCTGAACAGCCACAAAATAGGACAATGGGCCTTGACTTAAAAGAAAGCCTAGAGGGGCAGCTGGGTGGCACAGTGGATAGAGCACCGGCTCTGGAGTCAGGAGTACCTGAGTTCAAATCCCGCCTCAGACACTTAACACCTACTAGCTGTGTGACCCTGGGCAAGTCACTTAACCCTCATTGCCCCACAAAAACCCAAAACAAATAGTACTTCACAGTCTACATGTAAGGGGGCTTATGTGCACAGTTCCAGGTCTCCTAACATGGGGAGGCTCCTCTCCTGTGCCCATCCTTTGCTCTTCTACCATGGAGTTTCCCAGAGAGACTCAGGGGATTGAGTTTATTATCTCATTGAAGCCTGGCAACCACCCTGTAAGGTAGATACTCTGCTATTAGCATCCTCGTTATTTTATACACTTTAGAAACTGAGGCCAAGAGAAGTGAATCCTACACCCTTCCAGTAAATACCTGAGGCAGGACCCAGGACTCTACTCATTGGGCCACACTGCTCAACACTTGGAATATTCTGAATTCTCTGATATGTTTTTCCCCTCCCTTATGGGGAGATCACACACACAATTAACATTTTAAGCTGAGCAAGAACAAAATCAGAATGTCAGAGCCGGAAAAGATGCTAGAGGTCATCTATCTGGTCTAATCCCCTTTATCTAGATTTGAGCATATGTAGGCCTAACACATGAAATGTCTTGTCCAGGGTCACACAGCCAAGTAGTGAAGCTGGGATTCACTCTTTCTGATATGCCATGTTGTATAACCTCAGGAGAATTTTTCTCAGGCACAGTCCTTATGGGTTATTTACCAGGCCTTCTCAGATAGAGGTGTGCTGTAAATGTTTAACAACTGGCTCAGGGGTTGGGGGGGGAGGTATGGAGTCTTGAAGCTTCATCTTCATTATTAAAATTTTTTCTATCACTTTTTATTTTTCAGGGCAATGAGGGTTAAGTGACTTGCCCAGAGTCACACAGCTAGTAAGTGTCAAGTGTCTGAGGCTGGATTTGAACTCAGGTCCTCCTGAATCTATGGCCGGTGCTTTATCCACTGTGCCACCTAGCTGCCCCTCTATCACTTTCTTAAGTCTTGTCTAGCAATATCAACTTTGCCTGAAAATGTCAGAAATGGGGCCACTTTGGGCTGCATATTGACTTAGAAAATGACATCTTAACATTATGTTCTTTTGTATTTTTATTTATTTTGTCCAATATTTCCCAATTACATTTTAATCTGGTTCAGCCCCATTCAGATGCATATTTGATGCCTCTGGTCTAGATCAAAGCTTCTTAAATGTGGGTCATATGGGGTCAAGTAGCTGAATGTGGGGGTCACAAAATTGGCAACAGTAAGAGGTTATATATACCTGTTTTATATACCTGTATACCCAGGGTCACATAAAAATTTCTTGGTCAAAAAGGGGTGGTGAGTGGAAAAAGTTTAAGAAGCCCTGGTCTAAATAATGAAAAGAACACTAAATGAAGCCCCGATGGTGACATTTGCCTATTTCCAAAGTGTAAATGCTTACACTGAAAACTTAACAGATTTGAGCTGGCTCCAGCACATCCCTGCCATACCCTGTGCCCATCTAATCCTACCCTCAAGTCCTTCTGTCAAGTATGTTAAGCCAAGAGAAAAAGAGAGTGCCCCTCAAAGGTGCTAAACCAAGGAGATGGACATCAGAAAGAGACCTGGAGCGTCACATTGTCCCATTGATTGTTAGAAGTCTTTTCAGCTCCCCCTCCCCCAAGGGACCCAACCCTGCCCCCCACACCAGGGAGGTATAAGGGGGGTGTTTTACTGTGACTTGGAATTCAAAGCACACACCTTAAAATTAGAAAGAAATTGGGCGGGAGAAGAGAGGAAGGAGAAAGATAAAGGAGAAGAAAGCAAAAGAACAGTGGAAACGAGGAAAATGAAAGAAAGACAAAGGTTATCTATACAGGGTGGGCCAAAGATCTGGAAGGGTCTCATGTTTTAATAACTTTTTGAAAATTCTTTTTTTTTACCATTTTTTCCACATGTAATGTAAATTAATGTCCAATATATGCTGTATACGATGCAATGGTATTGTAAATTAAAAACCAAAAAAAAGGAGTTAGTAAATAACTGTAACTTTTGGCCCACCTTGTATGAGGAGAATGAACAAGGGAAAAGGAAAGACAGCAAAGATAAATTGTCCCCTACCATTAAAAAAAAAAAGATAATACAGGGTATCTGCCTGGAAACTTTGGGGACACTCCATAGATTTCTTTTGTCGTTTTCAGATTACTGCACATAATTGGACCTGCCTTGGTCTATTTTCTCTTAAGATGAGTCTATCCCCAGCACCTCACGTCACCAAACAGCCTTTTTTCCAGTATTTTGGACAACGTTGACAGCTGAGGAAGTGAGCGACCTGCCTTCCCAGCTTTTTGACACTTGCTGTGTGTATAAGAGAGTAAATGTGAGAAGCTTATTACCTTTGAAAGGTAATCAGTGGAAACATAACCAGGCCTGTATGAGCAGGATGTAACGAAATTAGGTTAGGGATGATCTGGCCACACAAAATGTTCTTTGATGCTTCTGTCAGAAACAGAACGCTGGACCAGGTGGACCCGGGCTGACTCACTATGGCCTTGCTTATGTTCTCAGGGTCCTGGTGGCAGTAGGGGCAGCTATGTGGTGCAGTAGATAGAGCACTGGCCCTGAAGTTGGGAGGATCTGAGTTCAAATCTTACCTCAGACACTTACTAGTTGTGTGACCTTAGGCAAGTCATTTAACCCCAATTGCCTTAAACATCCGGGCCCATCTCCAGTCATCCTGATACACATCTTGCCACTGGATCCAGATGGTTCTGGAGGAAAGAGTGAGGTTGATGCCCTTGCATAGCTCTGCCTCACTTCAACCCAATTCAGTGCAAGTCATGACATCATGTGATGGTCTTCTTGGAGAATGAAGGACAAACAACATCAATAAGGCTGGTGGCAGTGATTTGGGAAACAGCAGAGCTAGGTGGCACCACAGTGGATAGAGTACTAGGCCTGGAGTCAGGAAGACTCATCTTCTTGAGTTCAAATCTTACTAGTTGTGTGACCCTGGGCAAGTCACTTCACCCTGTTTGCCTCAGTTTCTTCATCTGTTAACTGATCTGGAGAAGGATACAGCAAACCACTCCAGTATCTCTGCCAAGAAAATCCCAAATGGGGCCATGAAGAGTCGGACATGACTGGAAAAATGGCTGAACAGCAAAGACCTAGGAGCGGTGGGTTGAAGTTGTGAAGAGGCACATCTAGGCTCTGTGTTGGAAGGAGCTTCCTGACATTAGCTGTCACAGAGGTCCCTTTCAGCTCCCAGTTTCTGTGGCTCTATGAACCCTACACAAGAACTAGGCTCCCCTTTGCCTCACTTTTCTTGTCTGACTATAGCTAGAAAATAATCTCAGCCCATGTTTTTGTTGGTTTTTCTGCTCCAGGGGTTCTTTTATTGCTGTTTTTGGGGTAATTGTATCAGGAGTTCTGTGCACATAATGTCTTTCCCCCACCATCTTGGCTCTGCCTCAACTTCTTGTCTGTAAAGTAGATCAGCAGTACTGGTCTCAGTCAGAGCAGAACCCAATAAGGAACAAAGACCATCGTTACTACAGGGCAGTCACTTTAAAGGCCCTGGGATCAACAAGCATGACCATAACATTTTAGAGCTAAGAGGGACCTTACAGACCTTAGAGACTACTTTCTGTTTTTTACATATTTGGAAACTGAGGCCATAGCCAAGGTTACAAACTTGTGGATGTCAGATCCTTTCATGGAGGAATTTTTGCCCAAGAAAGTTTCATTTCTCCCTTGAAGGTAAGGGGGTAACTTCCAGCAAGTCCCAGGTCTCTAATCCACATTTTCTTGGTGCTCATTTGCAACTAGAGCTTTTCTCTGAGAAGACAAACTTGTGTGTGACCTTGGCTCTGGCCTCGGTTATCCCATCTCTCCAGGATATGTAATAGCAAAGTCAGAACTAGAAAGCCGGGATCTAGCTCCAATAAAAGTTCTTTCTTCCACAACCCACTGCCCCAAATAATAATAACAATCACAACATTTTGTACTGATTACCAGCCTTCCTTGTAATTTAGTCATTTCAGTGAAATCTCTGAGGTTTAGAGGTGAGTCTTCTTTTTCTTCTTAAGGGGCAAAAAGGATTAGAAGTTAACCTTGCTCACCAAAGTCAGAGTGATAGACATGGAGACAAGGAATGGGCAGGTCTGGCTTTTGTATTTCCCCTAAAGTGGGCACCTGCTGATGGTCACCAGCTGACCTTGCGTAATGTGGTCCAGATGGCTGGATGGGGGCACAGGGAAAGTCACTAAGCTGAAGAAGAGAAAGAGGAGACAAGTTGCCAAGTAAAATACAGCCTGGAAAAAAATGTCAGAACTCAGGATGAAGAAAGCAGATGAACCTTGACAGGCAATGGGAACCTTGGCTTGCCCAAGGTTACACAGCAAGTGAGAGACAGGAGTTAGTGGTGTCTTCCTTCAGTTAATGTTAAGATGGATAGATGGGGGCAGCTAGGTGGTACAGTGGATAGAGCACCGGCCCTGGAGTCAGGAGGACCTGAGTTCAAATCTGGTCTCAGACACTTGACACTTACTAGCTGTGTGACCCTGGGCAAGTCAATTAACCCCAATTGCCTCACCATAAAAACCAAAATAAAACACACACACACACACACACACACACACACACACACACAAGATGTATAGATGGATGGATGGATGGATGGGTGGGTGGATGGATAGACAGGATAAATAGACAGATAAGACAGGAAGACAGACAGAATAAATAGATTAAGATAGATAGATAGGTAGATAGGTAGATGATAGACAGAACAGGTAGACAGACAGGTAGATAGATACATAGATATACATATAGGTACATAGATACATAGAGATGTGGAGTAAGATATATGTTAGTATATATAATAGATATAATGTTACTGTATCTATAACAGTATATACATAAAGTATTAGTATATATGTGAGCATATATAATGCTAATATATCTATAATCTAGATATATTAGTGTATATGTTAGTATCTAACAGTATATCATGTTAGTATCTATATCATTTTCACATATGTTAGTGTATAAATACACACATACATATTACACATTGTATATTACAGTACTGTTAGCACATATACAACCACACATATACATGCATATATGTTTATATAATACACATATATGTGCTTTGTGTACATACACATATACACACAACTTCATTACCGAGGCAGGTTTTGAAGCTAACTCTGACTTCCAAGACTAGCCCCTTATCCTCTATACCAAGCTCCCTCTCAGGATGTTGAGAGCAAGAACTTATCTTACTGTTTGCATACCTTTGTTCCTCAGCTAAAATGTGAATGTGCAGGAAAGTCCACGTCCTTGCTGAGTTTTGTACAGTTCACAAAATACTTCATAAAGCCTTTCCCCATCTTGTGCCTTCCCTCTGTTAGTTATTTCTTGCCTATATCTTGTTTGTGCAAAGTTGTTTGCAAGTTGTCTCTCCATTAGACTCTGAGCCTCTCAAGATCAAGAACTGTCTTTTGTCTTTCTCTGTATCTATAGTGCTTAACACAGTGCCTGGTACACACTGGGTGCTTAATAAATGCTTATTGGCTGACTGCTCAGAGCAGGAAGACATGTTAGAGGTTATCTGCTCTGAGCAGCTCATTTTACAGCTTGCAGAGCCAAAAGTTGATTCTCGGGGTCTCCCTGGCTCTGAAGCTGACAATGCCTGAAGGCTCACTGCCCAGCCTGTGCCTCTTCCACAGCTGGACAATGAGAAACTGGCCATCTCCCATCATGCCCATGTTTCCATGAGTGTCCCCCTGGGATGAGGATGAGCAGGAAGATGTTTCAAGTGGGAAGACTGTGCTTGAAAATCCAGCACTCAGATTGCCCTCAGGAGACTAACAGGCCTTGTCAAAGGACCCCTGATTAATTCTTAAAGAGGAGACAGAAGGGGGAGCTTTCTCTTCTCAAAGTCCCATGAGAATCCTGAACCTGCACCATTGACCAGTTTTATCCCTGGCCTATGCCAATGCGGGAACTTTGGAAGATGACACTGATCTGTTCACAGTGTGAATTTCCAATCTAAATCTGGGGCTCTTCACCACCCATGCAGACTTTCAATTAGGCTCCCTCCCATTCTCTGATTTATTTCATGCCCTGATTCTAGTGCATCAAGGCAAACGACTCACTGTATGTAGGCAAAGCTTTGATATTTTCCATGACGCCTCCATGACTGAATCCAGAGGTTGGTCAATTAATCAACAGGTGCCAACTGTGTGGCACTGTGCTATGCACTGGAGGGGCTAGTAAACTGTGTGGGGGTTTGGAAAACTCCTTTCAAAGGCACTGCTTATTATTTGAATGTAAAGATCATGTATATTAACTTATTTGGTGAGGGATGGGAGATTTAGATCTGTGGTTTCATCCATGTGCATTGGCAGCTCCCAGTGTGGAAACACCCTCTAATAATGCAGATCAGCAACTCACCAGCAGACCCTTCCCCTGGCCCCTCCACCCTAAAGAAATAAAACAAAGAACTCCTATTGTACTTCCTTAATGAGTGACTGTGAAGCTCAAATTAAATAATGTTTGTAAAGTGCTTTTTAAATATGATAAGACACACTTGGCTGGTTGGTGCTACAGTGGATAGAGTGCTGGACCTGGAGTCCAGAAGACCTGACTTCAAATCCCACCTCAGAAACTTCCTAGCATTGTGATCCCACTGCACCCCACCTTGCAAGTCAATTAGTATCTCAGCTTCACTTTCCTCATTTATTAAATGGGAGAAATAATAGTGCCCTCCTCATGGCTGGTTGTGAGGACCCGTTCAGATGATGCATGTGAGGCACCTTGCAAAGTGATCTGTATAAATGCTAGCTGTCATTTTTATTTGGGGAAACTTGGACCTAGGGGGTCCTGGGTATTTAGAGGGGATATGTTTTCTAAGAAAAGACCTTGGGCACCTTTAGAGGAATGCAGAGCCTCAGCTCAGAGGCTTCATTTATCCAGGAAGCAGAGGGCAGTGAGCCCCACTCTTTGATGATTCTCTGCTCTGGAAATATGCAAATGAAATTAAAGATTCATTCACAGAATATTTTTAGCCAAGTGTTAGTTCCAGTGTCCTGGAAAATGTTCTCGCAGGTATTGATATTCTGTAACCCTTGAGGATTCAATTACATGTCACCAGCCCAGTTTTCTCATTCCAGCTCAACGAGAATGGACGTGTCCTTCAGAGCTCAAAAGAGCCACTGTTAAGGAGGTGGAGACAGAGATGAGGAGTCTGCACAGGTTTGGGATGGGGGAAAACTTCTTTAGGGTTTCCAGTGACCTGGAATTAGAGGTAAAAGTGTAAGAGAGGTCACCAGGCTGTGTTCAGAAATCAGGATATCTGGGTTCTGGTCTCACTTGTGGCATAAGTGGGGGTGATGAGACTTCCTTTCTTCTTACACCTTGCCTCTTTTTTTCTGTCTCCTCTTCTCTTCTTTTTAAAAGTTTTACTGATGTCTTTTGTGTTTTATTTTTTGTTGTTCAGTCATTTCAGTCATGTCCGACTCTGTGACCCCATTTTGGGTTTTTTGGGCAAAAATACTGGAGTGGTTTGCCATTTTGTTCTCCAGCTCATTTTATAGATGATGAAACTGAGGCAAAGTTAAGTGACTTGCCCAGAGTCACATAGCTAGTAAGTGTCTGAGGCCAGATTCGAACTCAAGAAGATGAATCCTCCTGATTCCAAGCTCAGTGCTCTATCCACTACAGTGCCACCTAGCTGTCTGTGTTCTACACCACTGTTATTATCTCCTGACCATATGCTGCTGCACCCATAGCAGCTCCAGGATCAGATATAAACACCTCTGTTTGCCACTTAGAGCTCTTCACAACCTGGCCCCTTCCTACCTGTCCAGCCTCTTGACCACTTTTCCCTCTCCACACAACTCTACGGTCCAGCAACTTCAGCCTATTTGTTATTCCTCAAACATTACAACCCATCTCCTCCTCTGCCCCTTTGCACTGGCCATACCCAGTGCCTGGCACACTCTCCCTTCTCACCTCAGCATCTTAGCTTCCCAGATTTCGTTCAAGATTCTGCTCAAATCCACCCTTCTTTAAGAGCATTTTATGTTCCCCTTCTTTCCCTCCCCCAGCTACTAATGCCTTCCCCTCTGAGATAAAATAACCTTTCATCTACTTTGTATACATCTTGTAGGTGTCCCATTATTTACATGTTATCTCTCCCATCAGAATGGTAGCTCCCTGAGGATAGGGCTATTTTTCACTTTCTTTGCATTCTCAGTTATTAGTATAGTGCCTGGTACAGGATTACTTAGTAAATGTTTGTTGAATGGACTGACTGACCAATAGAACAAAGCTAAAAAGTTAAGCACAGTTAAGCAACACATGGAGCCTAACTGACTCTCATGCAGCCTTTCACTCCCATAAAGTATAGCAAAGGCTTGGTCAGGGGAACCAGCTTTATGAGTTTGTAGGGGATGAGCTTTTCTTTGTTCCAGCTCTGGTAGAATTGGAGATGGACTGTGGCTTCTTACTAGGGGATACAATGAATTCCTGATTGGTTCCCAGTGACAGGGGTTCTGTAAACAAGACTCAGGAGTATGGACTATTATTAGGAGGGACTGCAGCGTCTGTAGCCTGGAAGAGGGAAGTTCCACCATTATTTTGTCTCTTTGGCCTTAGGTCTCTCTTCTAATACTTTCTTTCCATTGAACAAGGGAATCAGAGAGGAAATTTCTCCTTCCGCATTTTCTCTCCCTCACCCCAAACAATGGTGGTTTTTCAGAAGTCATCCAAGGCTTCACGGTCTCGTTTCAGGCTTACCTAGACAAGCACAAGCCTACTAGTGCTAGGTGCTTCTGCTATCAGCTATCATTGCTGCTGGGGTGAGGCAGGGAGGGAAGAGAAAGAAACTGCGTTGTGGAAGGTTCAGGAAAAAGTATTTGGAAAGAGATCTGAGAGCAAAAGGTCCAAAAACAACAGAACCTCCCAAGAGTCCATTTGTTTGAATCTCAGCTGTGCATAATAATAGTAATGGCAATAATGGCGGTGATGGTAATGATGATGATACTTCACATTTATATGGTGCTTACTATGCGCTAGACACTGGGCTAGGAGCTTTACAATTATTATCTCATTTGATCCTCAAACAACCCTAGGAGGTAAGGTATTATTATCATCCCCTTTTACAGATAAGGAAACTGAGGCAAACAGGTGAAGTGACTTACCCAGGGTCCTGCAACTAGTAATTATCTGAGGCTAGGTTTGAATTCACATCTTCCTGACTCTAGGCCAGGCACTCTATCTACTGTGGTACCATGTTTGATATAACCTGAGTCACTAGGGACCAATCTGGACTTCACTATGTCCTGAAGACATACGACTTTCAGAAAGAGACCATTTTGTATGTCTGGCTGTGTTGGAGGTGCCCCTTTCTGACAAATGTCCACTCACTCTCTAGACTGGGAAGGTAGATTCAGTTAATCAGATCTCTTCTGACCAATCCCCCAGTACACAAACTCCCATCTTCCCACCTCAGAAGGAGTTTCCTTTTGACTATAAAAGTATCCTTATTTGTACTTATAAAAATTACAAAGATCCTCATATTCCTTTGGGATTCTAATGTCTTAAACTGCCTATATCCTTTGACCCATCAATAACACTATAAGATTTGTTTTCCAAGGGGACAAGGGGAAATGGAAAAGAGCCTATTTATTCTACAATATTTATAGCTACTCTCTGGAGCTGGAAATTGCAGGGATGCCCCTCAGTTGGGGAATGGCTGAACAAGTTGTGGTATACATTCATTAAGTACTACTCTGCTATAAGAAATGATGACCTTGATAATTTTAGAGAACCATGGAAAGACTTTCATGAAATAATGAAGAGCAAAATGAGCAGAACCTAGAAAACATTATATACAAAAATGCCAGTATTGTTTTAAGAACAACTTTGAGTGACCTAGTCATTCTGACTGGTATAAATGCCCAAATTAACTACAAAGATCCTATGAAGGAAAATTCTATATGCATTCAGAGAAAGAACTGATTGTGTGTGTTTGTGGAGAGAGAGGGAGAGTATATATATGTATACTATGTGTGTATATGTGTATATATATATATATATATATATATATATTTGTGTCTAATGGTAGCCATCTTTGGGGGGAAGGAGGGGGAAAAGTTACATAACTTTATTGTATTTTTTAAAGGAATGGCAAGTTGTACATAATAGATCTGCAGTTTCATGTGTGAGAGAGATTCCAGTGTCATCCATGGACTCTCCCTTATTTGGTGCATGTGGTCACTCGCTCCAGGCTCTTAAGTGTGTTCCTAGGGCATCTATTTAACCCCAAGAGCAGCAGCCTCAATACTAATCTCCAGACGTCTTCCTCTTAGAATGACTATCGGAAGCTCTCTATGCAATGCAAAGACTTCGTGGTGGGTGTGCTAGACCTTTGCCGAGACTCCGAAGAGGTTGAGGCCATCCTCAACGGAGACGTGGATTCAGCAGAGCCAGTAGTCGGGCAGCGCCATAGAGGGTCCCTGAGTCGTGTAAAGCTAGCCATCAAGTATGAAGTAAAAAAGGTGAGTGGGTGATAAGCACCATGGCTAGCAAGCCTGCACCATATTGGGCATCATCTAATGCTCATACTGTGAATATCAATAGACTTACAAAGAAATAAAAAAATATTAGGAGCAATTAGTGAAAGAAACCATAGTTTCCGTTCAGTTTGAAGGCTGGAATAGAAATCATCTTGGAGTCAAGGGGGCCTGGGTTCAGGTCCTGCTTCTGACACATACAGTTGTGTGACCATGGGCAAGTCATTTCATTTCTCGATGCCCCAGGAAACTCCCTAAGGCTACTAGTCATAGATTGGCTGGCCATCTGCGTTGGTAGAGGGAGATTCCAATTCTTCACATTGATGGAATTACAGGGATGACCACTCTCCCATCACTCTGTAGCCAAACTGGTAATGATATTAGTAAATTCTAGCTCTTTTGACTAATGACCTTCCAAGCTTCATGAGAGCGGTCGATCCTACAGTCCATTGCTGGGTCCCTATTCGAAACCTTTCTGGTTTGGTTGGACCTGCCAAAGCTTTCACCCTGTTGGCATAGTCTTCTGAGCCTCAGTCCCCTCCAGACCACAGTGAAGCACCAGAGGATATTAGTGGGACTGTGTAATCTGTAAAAAATAATTATTGTAACGTTTCATTATGGTAGAAAACCATCTGAGGACTTGGAGATGGTGACCTTGGAGAACAGAAGACCGCATGTTGGGAATGGGAAACATGATAGTTGTGTTCCAGTATTGAAAGACTTTTATTTGGAAGAGAGGTTAGACTTAATGTGTTTGGTCTCGGGACCCAGAACAGGAGCACGTGGTAGACACTGCAAAGGGTTTAAACCTGAGGGCAGGCAAGCTTCCTGAGAATCAGAGCTATTCAAAGTGGATTGGGGTGCCTTGGGAAGTGGTGGGGTCTCCATTACTAAAGGCTTTCTGGAAGACTACTTATCAAGAATGTTGTGTATCCCTTCCGGATCTAAAATTCTGTAATTCTGTGAACTCAACTCCTAGGATCCCCCAAATAACTGCACCTTTTTCTGTGCTATGGAAGAGAGTGAGAACACGCTCCCTTGGATAAAGGCATCAAGTAGGAAATCAGATTCTATTTGAAACAATTCAAGGATGTGTCATAGGGGGCCGTGCCCTTACATTAGCATTTATTAAGAGCCTAGTATGTGCCGAGCATTCTACCAAGTGCTTTACTAATATGATATCATTTGATCCTCACAACGTTCCAGAGAGGCAGGTGCTATTATGATGCCCATTTTACAGTTGAGGAAACTGAGGGAGGTGGATGTAAGTTACTTGCCCAGAGTCACACAGATGTCTGAGGCTGGATTTGAATTTAGGTCTTCCTGACTCCATTCACTGTGCTTCCAGCTGCCTGTTAGGAAGTGTTTCCTTACATCAAATCTGATTCTGCCTCCCTACAATGTCCACCAATCATTCCTAATTCCACCCTTTTTGGCCAAGCAGAATGAACCTCTTTTTTCTTCTACCTGTCAGTCTTTCGAATATTCAAAGACAGACTCCATGACCTTGAGTCTTCTCTAGGCTAAACATCCCAAGATCTTTCAGCCCATCCTTCCACAGAATTCTCAGGGTTATCCATCATTTTCATTCTGGTTACCCTCCTTTGGATGCTCTGATCAATATCCTTCCTAAAATACAATGCCCACAACACAGTGCTCTAGAGGTGGTCCAGCCATGCTGGGCTAAGGACCAGATATGATGAGCATCCTCATTCTGGATGCCATGGATTTCTCAATGACACCTAAGAAGGCACTTGCTTTGGGACTCTCTTTTCACACAAGTGACTTGACTTTAACTTGCTCTTCACTAAAACCCTTGAATCTTTCTCAGGTCATGCCTTCCTCCTGTCTTTGGATCCCATGATTCTGTGAAGGCATCCAGCACGTGGTGTAGACCTTCTGTGAGCTAGGGTGATGGAAGGGCACAAATAAGAGTTTCCTGGGATGAGGAGATTGTAGTCTATACCAGTGGACAATGTACTAACACTGGTGAACTCATGAATCCATAGAAACCTTTTACATTTTAATCAATATGAACAGTGACTTTGGTCTGCTAAGGGAAGCAGCATTAGATAATGGATAATGGAAAGAGCATTAGACCAGGATCCAGAAGATGTGGGTTCTATTCCCAGGTCTATAACTTTTTGGCAATGTGGCTTAGTGGGGCAGGAGCTGGCTTTGAAGTGAGGAAGCGCTGGGTCCAAGTCGCACCTTGGACAGATCCTGGCTGTGTGACCCTAGGCAAGTCACTGAACCCCTCCCTCACTGCTCTAGGCAACTCTCTAAGACTATATAAGTTGTTGTGGAAAGGCTTAGCTACTCCACTCAATACAATGATACAGTTCCGAAGGACTCATGATGAAAAAAATGCTCCCCACCTCCCAAAGAGAGAAGTGATGAACTCTGAGTGCAGATCGAAGCATAATTTTTCACTTTATTTTTCTTGTCTTTTGGCAGGCAGCATGGATCATAGGGAAATTTGGGGGTATGATTTCACAGCATAGTTGCACAGTTTTGCATTCTTTCACATGTATAATTGATATTGCATTGCTTGCCTCCTCAATGGGCAAGGGGAGGGGCCAAAAGAGAGAGAATTTGAACTAAAAAAAATTTTTTTTTAATGTTAAAAGTAAATAAATAATGCATTTGTTGAAAAGACTGTGTAAGTTGCAAATAAGGGGCTGGACTGCATGAGTAAGGATTGGTGTCTCATTGAGGAGTTCCCTATCCTGTACCAGTGAAATTACAGATCACATCTCTCTTTCTATTCCCATCACTCACTCATTCTCTATCAATACATATAGAATATGTTGGAGGGAAAGTCCCTTCCCTCCCTGGTCTTCTGCTTCCCCCTCCATCTGGCAAAGGGGTTGTACATATTATCTCTAAGACTCCTCCTTGCTTTATCATCCAGTATTGGTTTTTCATTATCTGGAAAATCTCCTGTCAAACTATGATTTGAGTTCTGATGGTGCCATTTTAAATTACTATTCTCTAGAATAAACATTGACCTCATTTCCCTGCTGTCCCTCCCCTTACCAGCCTGCTGATCATAGCTTGGGGCAGAGACAATGACTGATTTTTAATTCAGTGATAATTGGTGCATTTCAAGATTGCATTTCCTCTTCATTACTTTAGAGAGCTTTCCTTCCAGTATCCCATTGCATTCACAAAACCGCATCATTATGTTGTTGAACTGGCTATGACTTAGATATTGAAGCACCCATGTGTTTTTTAAGGAAGTCAAGTGGGGCTGTAATAGATTAAGACCATGTCCTTGGTGGGAAGTCTATGAAGAGAGCTCACATCCAATTATTTGGGGAGTTGTTCTCTCTTCAGATGCAACTTCTAAATATGGTTTGTTTTCCTTAAACTATAGTCAACAGGTGACATGTGTTGGGGCAGTGTTGCATTGTGGGTAGCATGCTGAGCTTGCAATAGGGAAGACCTTGGTTCAGATCCCACCTCAGATATTTACCTCCAGCAAATCATTTAACGTCTCTGGGACTCAGTTTGCTGCTCTCCTTGTTGTGAGGCACGAATGAACTAAATGCATATAAAGTGCTTTGCAGACTTTGAAGCACTCAGTAAATTCCAGTTATACCAGTTATTATTATCTGGCAGAATACTGTAGTCTCACAAGTTTTTCTTTTGTTTTGGTCTGAGCCTATGATTTCTTTGGTCTGGAACTTCCTGGTGTGGAAATTCCCTCCACTGATACAGATCATCAGTTTGTCCATAATGTAAGTATAGTTTTAGAGATTTGCCAGGAGCATGAGGAAGTTTGGTGACTTGCCTGCAGTCACATAATTAGCATGTGACAGAGGGAGGAGCTTACCCCAGATCTTCTTTACTCCCAGCTAGACCTCGCTTCACTGGACCATGCAATTTCACAAATATATTTTAAAATTAAATTTCATTTTAAAAAATTAACAAGAGGAGGCAGCTAGGTGGCACAGTGGATAAAGCACAGGCCCTGGATTCAGGAGGACCCGAGTTCAAAGCCGGCCTCGGACACTTGACACTTACTGGCTGTGTGACCCTGGGCAAGTCACTTAACCCCTAATTGCCTCTCAAAAAAAAAAAATTAACAAGAATTTATGCTCTTTCCCTCTCCTTTCCCTTCCCCAGCCTTTGATGGGGAAAAAAAGGGGGAAAAAAGCAACAAAATTATGCAATAAGCATTTATTAGGCAAGGAGCTATGCTAAGCCCAGGAGACACAAATGCAAGCCAAAAGCAGACTCTGCCCTCAAGAAGGTTACATTATAGCTGCAAAACCTGCAAAAAATAAATGGAGTGAAAGGGGCAGCAAGGGGGCAGCTAGGTGGCACAATGGATAAAGCACCAGCCCTGGATTCAGGAGGAGCTGAGTTCAAATCTGGCCTTAGACACTTGACACTTACTAGCTGTGTGACCCTGGGCAAGTCACTTAACCCTTATTGCCCCACCAAAACAACAACAACAACAACAAAACAAGCAAAAATGGAGCCAAGAGGCTTATATTCTAATGGGGAAAGAGGACACAAAAAAGGGGGCTGAAGCAGGAATGGGGGAGGGGAGCATAATGACAAAGGCCAGAGATTCAGAAGATTAGCCAGGATGGGAATGAAGCAAGGCTGGCCTGAGCCCATCCCCAAAGGTGGTAGTAGTGGTGATTGTCATGACTTGCAGTAAATTGGATTTAAGTGAGGGAGGGCTGTGGAAAGTCACCAACCTCACTCTCTCCTCCAGAGCCATCTGGGTCCAGTAGTAAGATATACATCAGGATTACTGGAGATGGCCCTGGATGTTTAAGGTAGTTGGGGTTAAATGACTTGGCCAGGGTCACATAGCTAGTAAAGTGTCTGAGGTGAGATTTGAACTCAGGTCCTCATGACTCCAGGGCTGGTGCTTTATCCATTGCACAACCTAAATGCTCCTCCCCAAAATGGAGGCCTGGAAGGAACTCCTCAGTGAGAGAAAGGGGTTGGCCTGGCAGAGGGATGCTCCAGGGTGAGAAGTCCCCTGTGCCAAGGAGAATTTCAGGGTGAGAACACAGCTTAGTCATGGTGTCCAAGTCCAGAGAGTCAGAAGCAGCTGAGAAGAGAACAAATATGTGTTGTCTAGCAAAGCAGAATCCCACAGTGGCCATTTCCAAAAGTGTGCATCTTCCTTTGCATCTTGAATCCATCCCTTCTCTGTCAGGAAGCAACATGCTTTATCATTGGTCCTCTGAGCATTTCATTGGTCAGGGTTCTTAAGTCTTAAAATTGTTTATTATTGTATACATTGTCTTCCTGGTTCTGCTCACTTCTCTCTGTATCAGTTCATACAAGTCTTCTCAGGTTTCTCTGAAACCATCCCCTTCACTATTTCTTACAACGTAATAGCAGTCTATTACATTCATATACCATCATTTGTTCACCCGTTCCCCAAATAATTGGTACTGCCTCAGTTTCCACAAATACATTTTTTGGGCAGGGCAATGAGGGTTAAGTGACTTGCCCAGAATCACACAGCTAGCAAGTGTCAAATGTCTGAGACCAAATTTGAACTCAGGTCTTCTTGAATCCAGGGCCGGTGCTTTATCCACTGCACCACCTAGCTGCCCCCACAAATATATATATATATATATATATATATATATATATATATATATATATATATATATATATATATATATATTTTTTTTGCAGGACAATGAGGGTTAAGTGACTTGCCCAGGGTCACACAGATAGTAAGTGTGTCAAGTGTCTGAGGCCGGATTTGAACTCAGGTCCTCCTGACTCCAGGGCCAGTGCTTTATCCACTGCACCATGTAGCTGCCCCCACAAATACATTTTTAAAAAAGAGCTTATTCCAAATCGTCAAACAGTTTCTGCAAGTAATCGAGAAAGTGTGTAGTACTTTTGAATGACTCCATGCTTCTCAGTGACACATTGTACCTCTGTGACTCAGTTTCCTCACCTGTAAAATGAGAATGCTTGACTAGAAGTTCCCTAAGTCTTTAATCTTTTTAATGCCCATAGTAGTAATGATATGTGGCCCCATGTGCATGGGAGTCAGAGGGTGGGAATTGTCACTAGAGGACCTGGTTCAAAATCCTAGATCTGCTTGCTACCCGTGTGATCGTGATTAACTCATCTTCCCTCTGTGGGATTCAGTTTCATTTGAAAAATGAAGAAGTTGGACCAGATGACCTCTGAGTTCCCTTTTAGCTTTAATGTTAGGGACCTAGGCCCTTCCCCAAGCCAACCTCTTCCATTTCACACTGCCCTGAGTCCTGAGGACTTATCATCCCCAAATTTTGTATTCCCTGTTGAGACTATGGGGCTCAGAATTTACCATTTCAGATCTGTATAGGACTTAGCATCATCACAGTTCGTTAAATTGCTGAGATCTCTCTGTGATCCAAGTCTAAAAGCCACTCTCCACTGAGCTCAGGAGTTGGGTACTATCCCAAGAATGGGGTGGAGAGAGATAAAGAGAGCTAGTCAGAGACAGACAGAGAGACAGAGACAAAAGTGGGTAGGGAAGGGAATAAGTATTTATTAAATGCTTATTATGTGCCAGGTAATGTGCTAAGCACTTTATAAATATTAACTTATTTGATCCTCACAGTAACCCTGGGAAGTAGGTTCTATTATTCTCATTTTATAGTTGAAGACCCTGAAGTAAAAAGATGTTAAGTGACATGTCTAGGATCACAGAGTGTCTAAGGCTGGATTTGAATTCAGGTCTTCCTGATTTCAGATCCAGACCAGAGACAGAAAGAGAGAGAGAGAGAGAGAGAGAGAGAGAGAGAGAGAGGGAGAGGGGGAGGGAGAGAGTTTCTGTACTAAATGATTCTATACTGGCTCTCTCTGTCTCAGTCTCGGTCTCTGTCTCTGTTCTTTCTTCCTCTCTCTTTTTTGAGGGGCAGTGCTTCAGTACCTGGTTTTAAGTGTTACGTACATGCTCACTTGTAATCTGCCATCAAACTTCAGATCTTTGCCTGGCTTTATGGGGCCCCTAGAATGATCAACTCTTCCCTACTTGAAAAAAAAAGTATGTATATATGTATGTGTATGTATATGTGTATATATACACACAAACACTATGTATACTATATATAGTGTGTGTATATATATATATATCATACACGCATATATATACACATATTTATATATACACACATGTATGCATATGTGTGTATATTATTGCCCTGAAATGAGGATACTTCCAGTGTCAAGCTACTTGGACTCACATTCCTAGGATCTAATGCTGAACTGGAGGAGAGAAGATTCGGAGGGATTAAAGAATGTGGAGGGCTGTCATGTATGTGGAGGGCTGTCATGTGGAAGAAAGATTCAGCCTCCGCTTTGTTCCATATGGCAAAATCAGAAATTGGCTGGGGATCGCTGATTCAGATTTGTGCCTGAAGTAAGTACACACTTGGAAGCAGCCTAGCGTTCCGGAAGCACCCTTTGCCTCCCTTCAGGGAACGTTCAATCTTTCCTTCCCCAAAAGGGGAGGTCCTTCAAAAATTGCCTATGGAGAGTTCCCTAATTTTTACACAGTAGACTGACGAAAAGTGCAGGAGGGCCAAGAGACAGCTAAATCCTGGAAACAGAGAGACAATGACAGAAGTTTAAATAGTGATCTTTGGAAGTCAAACGCGTTGTATGATAGAATCAATTCATCAATCACTTTCATGGGCCAAGTTTGGAAACTCTTAAGGCATAATCCCCATCTCTACAGAACACTCCCAAATCCCCTCCATGGGAGGAATACTACTCCTACAGTTTGGGAAGAGAAAACATGATCCAGGGGTGCTTTTTAAGATGGTGTGCTCATATCATGTTTTGAAGGTTGTAGAGAGCTTTCCCCAAGAGCTCAAGGATACAAAAAGTTTAAGCCTCATTTTACAAACAAGGAAACTTGGGCTGAACAAGGTGAATCAACTTGGTTCCAGTCACACAACTATCAGGTGTCAGAGCTGTCTCTCTAACTCAGGCTTTCTGCCCTGCTGCCTCTCCCTGTTAAACACAGTGATCAGTTTGAGAAGTAGTGGCTCCAGCTGGCACATCCTAGAGCTGGGGGCTTTGTAACTGTTTGGGGAAGTACTCAACAAAAAGAAGGGAAAAGAAAAAATGGTTTTCCTTCTGAGACTTTTAAATCTGCAAGCTGGCTTTTGGTATTAACTTCATAAGTAGGATTAAGTAACTCAGACAATTAGTCAGCATTTATTAAGACCTCCCTTGTGTTAAGCACTGTGCTGGGCATAGGAGTGCAGAGACAGAAGCCAAACAATCCCAGATCTCCAGGAGTTTACATGCTCATGGTGGAGACAACACACACATGCACACACACATACACGTATGTATGTATGTATGTATGTACGTACATATGTATAACTCCCAAACTTTAGTAGATCTCTCTCCCTCCTTCTCTCTCTCTCTCTCTCTCTCTCTCTCTCTCTCTCTGTAATATAAATATATAGATAGAGATATGGATATAGATCTACATATATCTAGATAGATATATCTGTATAGATAGATATAGACAGATATAGATATCTATATTTATATTCTATATCTATGAAGCATATGTAGAGTACTTTCCATTCAGTCTGCTTCTTGACTCCTTACATTATTTTTTGTGGGTTTTGTTTGTTTGTTTGGTTTTTTGCAGGGCAATGAGGGTTAAGTGACTTTCCCAAGGTCACACAGCTAGTTAAGTGTCAAGTGTCTGAGGCTGGATTTGAACTCAGGTCCTCCTGAATCCAAGGCCAGTACTTTATCCACTGAGCCACCTAGCTGCCCCCAACTCCTTACATTATTCATTCTCATGATCTCAAGAGATACTTAAAAATATCCCATGAAAATATTAAAACAAAAAATATCCCCATGGAAATATTTTTAAATTGAGTAGAATGTTTGGATATTTCTTTATTAATCCCTAAAGGCACACATCTTACTAATCAATCCACTGACTTGGAGCTCTCTTTCCTAGTTTGTTAAATATTGTTTATTTAATAGATAATAAATTAAACATTATTTCTTTAGTAAACTGGAGAAATTCCCTATAAGCAATTATTCATCCCTTTCAATATAGCAAAATACTTCACGACTTTGGTAAATTCATATTAAAGTAACTGACTACCCAATTTATTAACAATGTAATCAATAACAACACAAAAACAAAAAATATTATTTGCAAGGTGAAAACTGTGAGAAAGATCACAGTCAAAGTCACCTTTGGCCATCACAAAAACTGTTGACTTGGTTATAGAAACCAGTTCTGCCTTTCAGATGTCTCAAGATACCAAGTTTCTTCTCAAGATTTCTGTTCATCTTTTTTGGGAGATAAAAGTTAAAAACAATTCTCTGAAGAAAGAGTCCTCTCCATCCTTTGTTTTACTGTAGCTTACTCAATCGCTTTCCAATGGAGACAGGAAAAATTCCTTCATCCTTCTTTATTCCTCATAACATTTTCTTCATATTGTTTTTCACCATATTAAAGGTAAACAATTCTCCCAAGGAAGTTTTTCCTCATCCTCTCTCTATTTCTCTGTTTCTGTCTCTGTGTCTCTATGTCTAGTCCAACTCCTAATTTTATAATCGAGGAAACTGAGGCTCAAGAAGATCAATGACGTGCTTAAGATCACATAGGTAATAAGCATCAGAGACAGGATTTGAACCCATAGCCATTCTACCACACTGCATCTGTTAGCAGATGTGGACTTTTGACAGAACCAGTAGTGATGTATGTTTCCTCCCACACTTGGATAGCTTTCCCTCAAAAGTGGCTTGGATGATCTCAACAGAGGGGTCCCCCATCATTGTTGTTAATCTCAGTCCATCCAAGCCTCCTGCTGTGTGGTTCCTGTCCATGCCTTCCCATAAATCTTCATGGGAGATATGCTTTATGGGCTGGAAGCCCTCCTGCAGGTCATCCAATGGGTCATGGATTTCAGCCTAGCTCTGGAGCTGTCCTGCTCTGTGTGGTCCCCAGCTCTCACCCTGTGGCTGATCCACCTCCTTTTCTGACTGTGCATCTCTTAGGTGCCATCTTTGAGTGCCACTTCATTGGTATAAGTGATATTTTATAAAATGTTGTGGCCTGCTTTCATCTGTGTCTGCCTCTCTGGTGACCTTTGCATGCCCTGCAGTGTTGGTTTTTTAGAAATTGTTGTGCCCTGTGATTTGCAGCCATATGACATGATGGGTATGACAAAGTTGCAGTACAGAACCAATGAGAAATTTCAAAGACCAGGGACAAACAAGAAAGGAACTGTGACAGGGAGAGAAGATAGGTTGTTCCCATGGTGAGGGTGTCAGAGGTAGACAGCCATTGTGCTCCACAAGGCCTTCATGATGTCAGGAGAAAGCAAGGAGGGTGTCTAACACATTGAATAGACCCCTGGGTTGAACTTAAGGGATGGCATGGACGAGAATGGCCCAGGATGGGCAGATGCAGATACACTTTGGTCTCCATTACTGAAGGGGAAGACCCCCATGCAGATGGTGATGCATCTCCCCTAGTGTTATTTCTGGTAATACCACATCCATTTCTGATGTTGAACTTTGTGGCTATGTGGGGTAGAGTGAAAAGAGCGTGGGACTAGAGAACTTGGATCCAAATCCTGCCTCTGTCCCTAGCTACCTGGGTGACCTTGGGCAAGTCATTGTCTCTCTCTGCACCTCAGTTTCCCCATCTATAAAGATAGGAGATCATACTAGATGATCTCTAACATCCTTTCTCATTCTGTCTGTGCTTTGAAGCCTAAGATTGTCCCAAGGAAAATACTTTTAAAAATAAATCAATAAACATAAACACAACTGGGTCTTGTATTCCCTGCATCAGTGGTTCACTATTAGAAGTTGGTTACTTATAGTCATATGGGGTTGGAAGAAGGAAGAGTCCACAATCTTTTTAGGTTAAAATGAGAACATACTGTGAATATAAGCTTAGTTATATTCTATTATGTGGGTCTGCTTGGCTAGCAGAAATCCCAAGAGGCTCATTATCTCAAGTGAGGCTGGCCACCAGGTAATGATTTTATTTTGGCCATAGACACTCATGAAGCTGTGTGCTTGGTTGGGGAAGGAGAGGATCTGGATCTGCACTGGTGAAGGGTATGCCCACACCAGTGGCATCATGGATCCCTGAAGTATTTTTTCTTTCTTTCTATCTTTTTTTTTTGTTCCGGGGCAATGAGGGTTAAATGACTTGCCCAGGGTCACACAGCTAGTAAGTGTCAAGTGTCTGAGGATTGATTTGAACTCAGGGCCAGTGCTGGACCCCTGAAGTATTAAAGGTGATTTTTGTTCATGTAAGTGAAATGGGCAATTCTAATGAGAAGCTTCTAGCCCCTGGGGTCCTGAAGAAGTGGTTGGATCTCTGGGCTCTTTGTGCATGTGCACATTCAACATTTGTATAGCTCTGACTGAAGCTCTGTAATGTTTCTTTACTTCTGTTTATCCACAGTTTGTGGCTCATCCCAACTGTCAGCAACAGCTTTTGACTATCTGGTACGAGAACCTCTCAGGATTACGGGAGCAGGCCATCGCTATCAAGTGTTTGGTGGTGTTGGTTGTGGCCTTGGGACTACCATTCCTGGCCATTGGCTACTGGATTGCCCCATGTAGCAGGGTACTGACTTTTCTGCTTTAATGTTCTGTAATGTTGGTTCAGGATGTCCCTTAGGGAGTTAGTCTGTGTGTAGGTGTATGTGCGTGGGTGCGTGCTTGCGTGCGTGCATGTGTGTGTGTGAATTAAGCAGGCTTCCTGCGATTGAATGTTATCATCTCCATCCCATTCACTGCTTTTTGGTCTGCTTTGTTTTTTACTTCTTTATTTTTTAAAGCACAGAAACTTTTTAATTCTTTTTTTCATTTCCAAATTCCCTCTCTCCTCTCTCTCCCTCCCTCCCCCTATCTCTTCCTCCCCATGCCCCACTGAGAAGGTAAGAAAAACCAAAGCACCTATTACAGATATGTATAATAATGCAAAAAAAATAATGCATTAGCTATGTTGAAAGGAAGGAAGGAAAAAAATGCTTCAATCAGCACTCTGAGTCCATCAGTTCTCTCTCTAGAGGTGGAGAGCATTTTTCAATATGAGTCTTTTGGAATTGTGATGGATCACTGTGTTGATCAGAGTTGCTAAGTCTTTCATAATTGACTATCTTTACAATGTTACTATTACCATGTGCATTGTTCTCCCGGTTCTTCTTACTTTACTTTGCATCAGTTCCTATAAGTCTTCCCAGATTTCATCATTTCTTACAGCACAATAGTATCCCATCACATTCATATATAACTTGTTCAGGCATTCCCCACCTGATGGAATCCCCTATTCACTGTTAAATGACACAGCAATGTCTATTATGCCTCCTCATTCTGAAAATAAATAATAATTAATCTATGGAAGATGAGATTGCATCCCAATACATCAATTTTAATTATAGAAAACAGTAATTTTATCCATCCATGTAATAATCCACAGAACATTAAATATATGAGAATAATACCAAGGATGATAACTTCCTCAGACCATTTTTGCCCAAACTTATTTAAAAAAATGCATTGTGTCCCAAAAGTCTTAGAGAAGTTTTAAGCTTTAATAATTTATTCAAGCTTAATTAGTAGCTGATTTAAAATATTTAATTTTTAATAGCTAATTAAAGATATTTAATATTTACTAACTGATTAAAGCTATTTAATCATTAATAGCTTAAAATCACACCAAGAATTTTGGGACATCCTGTATGAGAACAAGGTAATAATGATAATAGCAATAATAAGCAGTAGTAACAATAGAAATAATAAGCAAATCCCAGTGTTATTGTTAGGTTAAAATAAGATATTTGTAAAACACTTTGTAAACTTATATATAAATGTGCTACAGAAATGCTAGCTAATGATAATTATTATTATTACTAATAATAATAAATTGAGACTTACAGGATGAAATCGAAACTAGCTGGGACTAGGATGAGGTATGCATGATTCTTGTTGTATTGGTGTTGTCCCGGAGACGCCGTCATTGAGCTCACAAAGAATGGCTTCAAATCCCAGCACTTTTATTTAATCACAGAAGGCTGTCATTTTATCCACTTGAGAGTTGTACCACAGAACATTAAATGTAAAAGAATAATAGCAGGATAGGTATTTGTTCCTGAACTCTCAATCAATGAAGAATTTATTAAATGCCTCAGAAAACTTTCACCACCCTTGAGGAACTTACATGCTATGGTATCTGTTCAAGCAGGTATAGCATGTATCTATACAATAATCTATGAAAGAGTTACAAAATAAATCTAAGTACTTCGGTTGATGTGGGGTACTAGTGGTTGCAGGGCAGGCTCAGGAAAGGCTTGATGAAGAAAGTGTTGCTCAAGCAGAGCTTGAAAGGAAACAAAGGATTCTGGGAGGCAGAGGTGAGGTAGGAGTGGTTTGTAGACATGAAGGTCAGCCAGAGCAAAGGTATGGAGATAGGAAATGGAGTGTCATGTGTGAGGAACAGCAAGAAGTGTAGTTTGGCTGAACTACAATGCTTAGGAAAAGGAGTGATGTCCAAGAAAGCTAAAAGATATGTGGGGGCCAGGTTGTGGAGGTGTTTAAAAGCCAAAAGAGGAGTTTTTTGTTGATCCTAGAGGCAATAGGGAACTAGTAGAATTCAATGAGTCAAAAAGTCACACGTGCTTTAGAAAAATCAATTTGGCAGATCTCTGTAGATGGGTTGGAGAAAGGGAAAACTTGATCCTGTGGGGCCCTTGAAATTAGACACTATTGCAACAGACCAGGTGAAAGGTTTTTTGAACCTAAACCAGCCTAGTGGCCAGGCGAGTAGAGAGAAGGGGATGGAAGTGAGAGATTAGTATTCAGGTCGAAATAGCATGGTTTAACAACTGCTCAGATATGTGGGGTAAGGGAGAGTGAGGAGTAATAATAATGATGGCTAGCATTTATATAGCACTTTGTTTTCAATGGGCTTTACAAAGATTGTCTAATGCTATCTTTACAATAACCCTGGGAGATACATGCTATTATTTCTTAATAATATTTTAATTTTTGATATTCTATTTATAATGTTTTATCTATTGTAAAGACAATTTAAACATTACTTTTTAAAAGAATTTTGGGTTCCAAATTTTCTCCCTCTCTCCCTTGCCTCTTGCCTTCCCTGAGATGATAAGGAATTTGATATAGGTTATACTTGTGCAATCATGGAAAACAAATTTGATAGGTGCTATTATCATCCCAGTTTTATAAATCAGGAAACTGAGACAGAGGTCAAGTGACTTGCCCGGGGTCACACCACTAGTATGTGACTGAGGTCAGATTTGAATCCAAGTTTTCCTGACACTGAGACCTAAGTGCAAGGAAGGGTAATGGTATTCTTGACAGAAATAGGGAAGGTTGGAAGTAGAATGGGTTTGGGAGAAAAAATACTGAGTTTGGTTTAGAATTAGTTAAGTAAGGAGAGGAATGAAGTGAATAACATTAGCTGATTTTCATATTATACGTATAAAATATTTCATATTTTACATTTTTGTTTGACTCAGGATGAAAATGGATGCAGTGCAAAGAAGTGGCATCTTTACAAACAAGTGTTATGAAAAGTCATCTTCTTCAGGAAGAAAGCAAACAAACCTCCCCTCTGTCTCTTCCACCTCCTCTATCTCTCTCAAGTTGTCCTTGAAAGCCCAAGGAGAGCTTTGACAGTGATGTGTTAGACCAGTTGTCAAAGATGAGGCTCCTTAAAACACATCCATTAACGCTGCTCTAAATTCAGCCTTAGAGCAGAGAGAACGCCATGGCTGAACCAAGATCAGATGGGCACATGGCAAAGACGTCTAAGGCTAGATACACTCAAGTCCAGTGGCACTGAACAGTCTCTAACAAGCCTAGGGAGATGACCTCTGATCACCCAGTCAGGATCTGCAGGAGGATAATGAATGGAAACGACCCAAAGGCAGATGGGGCACTGGCTCAAGAGATCTCGCTTCTATTTCAAAATCCCAAACTCTGGTTTTATTAAGATTGGTAGGGGGGCGGCTAGGGGGCGCAGTGGATAGAGCACCAGCCCTGGACTCAGGAGTTCCTGAGTTCAAATCCGGCCTCAGACACTTGACACTTACTAGCTGTGTGACCTTGGGCAAGTCACTTAACCCCCATTGTCCTGCAAAAAAAACCAAACAACAACAACAAAAAAACAAACGAAAAAAATTTTGGTAGGGACTCAGGCCAAATAGATCGATGGCACTCCCAGATGGAAGTGACCTCTCCCAATAGTCATCCTTTCTAGATCATTCATTTCCCTTTGATAAAACCTGAGCCCTTCCTGCTCCTAGAAAGCCACACCTCTGGGAGAGTATTCCTGGGCTCTCATTTCATCTTGCTTCGCAACTGCCTGTGAATTTGTTTCAAAGAATGGGCTATTTTTAGTTTGCTTGGCATTTCTATTTTTGACAAAAACCCCCAAACAGTTTAAGCTCTTTTTCATCATTGAAACTAAACAAAGATTTATTAAGCCAGTCTGGGGATGCACAGATGACCCAAGCATAACATCTGTCTCCTGGGAAAATTACACAGATGTAGAAAAGCACAATCCAAGGCAGGGAATGATAGGGCAAACTTTAAGGAAAGGACTTTAGGAAAGTTTGAGGGAGAGAAAAGGGGCTCGGGGAGGTGTGTGGAAGAGGGGACACATGAACTGAGCCCAGGAGGATAAGGCTTTCAATAGGCAACATGGGGTAGTGATTAAAACCGGGAACTTGAAGTTAGGAAGAATTTGAATCCAGCACCAGCAATTTACTAGCTGTGTGGCCCTGTATAATCCACTCAATTTCCCCTGGCCCCAGTTTCTTTATCTGTAAAGTGGGGTTAATAATAGCACCTCCCAGGGGCAGCTAGGTGGTGCAGTAGATAAAGCACTGGCCCTGGATTTAGGAGTACCTGAGTTCAAATCCGGCCTCAGACACTTGACACTTATTAGCTGTGTGACCCTGGGAAAGTCACTTAACCCCCATTGCCCTGGCCAAAAAAAAAATAATAATAATAATAGCACTTCCCTTGTCCCAGGGTGAGACTCAAGGAGAAAAGCTCCTCAAAAACTGTCAAATGCTATTAAATGATAGCTACGAGTATTAGGATCTTATGATTATAGGTTTAGGACTGGAATGAAACTTAGAGACAATCTAGTCTCATTTTACAGGGAAGAATCAGGTTCAGAGAGGGAAAGGGACTTGCCCAAGGTCACACTGATAGTAACTGAGCTGAGATTCAAATCTCCATTTTCTGACTCCAGATCATCCTCTGCTTTCCTATTGTCCTCACCGTCGGCCTCGCTATTGTCATCATCCTTTCATACAGATGGACCTGCTGTCTAAAAAGGGACATCCTGGGGATGTGACCTCATACAATAGCTGCTTGAGTCACATGCTGCTCCCAGGCAGGTCTCCCTTGTCTGTTAGAGGCAGATGGGGCAGGAGGACGGGGTGGGGGTACAGCAGTGCAAAGAATGCTGGTCTTAGAGCCAGGAAGACTGGAGTTCAAATCCCTCCTCAGACACTAGTTATGTGATTATGGGCAAGTCACTTATTCTATCTGCCTCAGTTTCCTCAACTATAAAAGAAGAATCATAATAGCACTAACCTCCCAGGGTTGTGGTGAGGATCAAATGAGATAATATTCATAAAGCTGGTGAGCTTCTGCAGGAGCATTTGAAGCCAGGTCTTTGGCACCCCTAGTCCAGCACTCTATCCACAATGCTACCCTGCTTATTAATTAATTATTCATCTATATTTAATGCAACAAGCCTTTAAACATTTCTATTATGTGCTCAAGACTGGGCTAGGACTATGAATACAAAGAAAGGCAAGTGACCATTTACCAGATTCTCCTTGCCCTATCAATGTCTTCTGTAAGTGGGAGCCAGGTTTTCTTAACTGAAATTAATTGTTTTAAATTTCTGTCTTGCATGTGGTAGCTTGGAAAAATCCTCCGAAGCCCATTCATGAAATTTGTGGCCCATGCTGCATCCTTCATCATTTTCCTGTGCCTGCTGGTGTTTAATGCTTCAGACAGGTTCGAGGGCATTAAAACGCTCCCCAACATGACAGTCATTGACTACCCAAAGCAAATCTTCAGGGTGAAAACGACCCAGTTCACCTGGACTGAGATGCTAATCATGGTCTGGGTTCTCGGTAAGTGAGTGATTCTCCATTCGTTCAAGTTTCTCTGATTTAGGAACTTACGAGGGGAAGTCAGTCCCTACTTCATTTGCTATGGATTTCTACTGAAAATAATGGCCCCACCTTTAGAAACAAACTATATAAGGGCGATGATTCATGGAGAGGGGAGAAGATCATTGGATCATAGACTTAGAGGGGCCATGGAGGCTGATCCCCCTATTTTGCAAATAGGGAAACCCAGGCACTGAGAGGTTAGGATCCACACAGCTAGTAAGCGTCTGAAATGGAACCAATCCATATTCCCCTCAGCTGTCAGGGTGATTTGACTAACCTGTAGGTCTAACCCTATTCCCCCCCCTGCTCATTGGACATCAGTGGCTCCCTATTACCTCCAGGATTGAATATAAAATTCTTTGTCTAGCATGTAATGCCCTTCATAACCTGACTCCTTCCTACTTTTACGGCCTTCTTATACCCTATTCCCTTCCATACGTGCCAAGTTTCAACCACAGTGGCCTATTTGCAGTTCTTCAAACACCCCCACTCCATCTCCCACTATAAGTCGCTGTTTACCACTTAATCACCTCTATTCAATGTGACAAGCCTTTCAAAACTCCTACCATGTGGAGAGGACTGGACTACTACTATGCATACAAAGACAAACAAGCGTATCTCCGTGCCTTTGCCACTGCCTTGAATGCTTTGCCTCTTCACCTCCATCTCTTAGCTTCCCTGGCTCTCTTCAAAACTTAGCTCAGAGCCCCCCACTCTGCTGGAAGCTATTCTCCGGCCCTCCAGTCTCATTTAGTCTGCAAAGACTTTCTGTGTGTCTAGTTATTTAGATGGAATCTTCCTCATTGGAATATGAGCTTCTTGAGGACAGGAACTTGCCATTTTTTGTAACCCAGTGCTTAGCAAAGTGCCCAGCACATAGTAAATGCATTAAAAATGCTTGTTGGGGCAGCTAGGTGGTGCAGTGGATAGAGCACAGGCCCTGGAGTCAGGAGTACCTGAGTTCAAATCCTGCCTCAGACACTTGACACTTACTAGCTGTGTGACCCTGGGCAAGTCACTTAACCCCAATTGTCTCACCAAAAAAAAAAAAAAAAGCTTGTTGACTCATGACCCACGCCAGTTGTTTTCTCCTGTAAATGTTAAGGGTTGCCTCTCCATCCAAAGGGAACATAGATATCTGAGTCCAAAGTCAGCCACTTGGTTCTGAAGCCCAAATCTTGTTCTATAAAGGACTGACGGCATAGATTGAATAAGTATAATTGTCAGCTCCTTGATCCCAAGAGACTGTGGCCTCTTCACTCGGCCCGCTTTGTAGAAATGTTATTTATGAAGGTTTCCTGGTAATTCAGTGTCAGAGGCTCAGTAGGGCTTTTTGCTAGTTTGTTTTTCCCCCAGAATCCCTCATCAACTTGGGCATTTCTGGTATTTGTGAGAATGGTGTCTAAGCAGAAGTCCAAGCATTGTGGGAGAACCAGGTTTTTTGATGATCGAGGGCAAAAGGGTGAGGCAATGCTGACACACAGGGATGGGGACCAGTGGGGAGCAACCACATCCCCTCTCCAGCTCTACAGCAGACTAGTGGCTCAGACATGCACAAACAAGCAGCCTCATGCAGTCCCAGGTCTCCAACTTTCAGGGCTCAAACTTATAGTTTTAGATAGAGAGCTGGTATGACACTAGTAGGTGACTACCCAGTAATTGGTAAGGCAAGGCAGTGTGGGTAATTTGGAGCACTGATATCAGGGTATTTTCTGAGTTGTTCGGAAGGAATGAAGAATGAGGGGCAAGGAGTCAGGAATCTTAGCTCCAGGTGTGCCACACATAGCAGACAGGTGGCTTGGGAGGGGACAGTGCCTGGTCTCTGGCTTAGTTGATCTGCGGCAAATGGGATCCAATGTACCAATCAAACCAATTTCCATGGGCTTACAACAATGTAAGAGGAAATCTATTATTCCTTTTCTTCTTAAAAAATGGAAATTGAAACATGGCAGTGGATCATTATATGGTGAGAAGCTTTTATATCTCTCACCTTTCCCCCCAGCCTCCTTCTCCTAGCTACCTACTCTTGGTACTTTCCCGGTGTACATAGTAGTCAACTCCATTCCTGCAGCTTCGTCCTAGACAGTTTTTACTTTGGTCTACTTAAATTTAAGAAAATAATAACAACAAACCCCATCATTTTTACCCCATTGCAAGATGGGGCCTGAATATCAATATAAGATTTGACCTTTGTCCCCAAGGCTTGGCATCCAAATGGCATCCTCCTCTTTGAGTGTATTAGGAGCATCTTAAATATAGAACATTGAACTGAAAGCACAGGATTTGAATCTGAAAGGGATCTTAGAGATCATCGAATGTGTTGTTGTTTAGTCATTTCAGTCATGTCTGAGTCTCTATGACCTCATTTGAGGTTTTCTTGGCAAAGAGTGGTTTGCCATTTCCTTCTCTAGACAGATAAGGAAACTGAGGCACACAGGGTGAAGTGACTTACTCAGGGTCATACAGCTAATAAGTGTCTGAAGCTGGATTTGAACTTAAGACCTTCCTGCCTCCAGACCCAATGCTCTATAGACTGTGCCAACTAGCTGCTCCATTTAGTCTAAACTCATTTTATAAAGGAAGAAACAGGCCCAGAAGTGACTTGCCCAAGGTCACACAAGTGCAAGATTAGGACCTAGAATATCTGATTTCAATCCAGGGGCTCTTTTCTCTGTGTCCCTCAGTTTTGCTCAGTTGAACTCTGTATTTTTCTTTTAAAAGTACCTTTCTGGGTTATCCAGGTCTTAAAATATTTTACCATCAGGCCATCATCTAGTGGGATTTTCTCCGTTCATGGTGCCTTTAGTATTTCACAGCACCCCAAGAAATACCCAACAGTTCTGTTTCTTAAGTAGCTAGGTCAGAAACTTAAAATATCCCATGGTGCCTCAGTGTAGACTCTGGGGACCTACACCATGGATATTAAAGGCAACATGCCCTAGTGAATAGAGAGTGGACCTCAGAGCCAGGAAAACCTGGTGCCTCTAACATATATGGGCTGTTTGACACTGGGAAAATCATGTAAATCCTCAGTGTTTCAGGCAGCATTATGGAGTTCTAAATTGAAGAGAAAGTGCTTCCTCCTTTGGTAGAGGGAACTTCCTCAGATCTTGGCCCTACTGCAGTTTCTCAAGTCCCTGGATAAGTATTCTCTCTGATGAATGGAAATTTTCCATTTCTCAAATAGTTTGAAGTCCTGCATACAAGTATGCCTAGAAAGCCTGGTTGGCCCAATAGTTATCTCAGACAGCTGCTTATCTCTAGGCTCACCAGGCAGGAGTCAGTTGGAAGCAGAGATCCATGGGTGTGTGGTTAGGCTGGATATTGGGAAAGATCTGAAAGTTATAGAGACTCTTTCACAAAACAAGCATCATCTTCCTCACATTAGAAATTCCCTTCAAGGAAAGAAAAGGCAGCACTGCCTTAAGAGTATGGCCAGACAGGCACCTAGGTGGTACAGTGGTTAGAGCACCAGCCCTGGAGTCAGGAGGACTTGAGTTCAAAATCCGGCCTCAGACACTTGACACTTACTAGCTGTGTGACCCTGGGCAAGTTACTTAACCCTCATTGACCTGAAAGAGAGAGAGAGAGAGAGAGAGAGAGAGCCAGAGCCAGAGCCAGAGCCAGAGCCAGAGCCAGAGCCAGAGCCAGAGCCAGAGCCAGAGCCAGAGCCAGAGCCGCAAGAGCCACAGTTTGGGTTGTGAGAACGCCAAAGCCTTAATAACACACCAGACTCCCATTTAAAGGGGACACGGCAGAACTTTTCCAAGTCCTCAATTATAAGCATTGAAAAAGCCCTCCATCACCACTGGGGAAGCCCAAGGGGGTCCTGAGCGCTCAAAAAATACAGCCACTCGATCTAGAATGAAAAATGAGAGAGCATCCGGTTCAATGCCCTCATTTTATACATGAAGAGACCAAGGCCCCTGGCAGTGAAGTAACTTCTCCAAGGTGGTAAATGGCAGAACTGAGATTTGAACACACACCTTCGGACTCCATTTCGGCTGTGCTGTGTCCTAGTCCGCTTAACACCCTCCCATAGACAGTATGATGTCTTAGTGGCTTAGCCAGCTGTAGATGCTGCAGTTGAAGGCAGAGTGGTCCCTCCAAGGAGTCACAGATCCACTAGTAAACATTTAACAACATTCCACAGAGCACAGACATATGCTTGTTGATGGATTCATTGAGTAGACAAAGAAACGAGGCATTCAGCACCTTCGTTAAACCAGATGGCCTGTCTGGCAAACATTTATTAGGAACCTACTGTGGGTCAGGAACTATGCAAGGTACAAGGGATTGAAAACAGAAATGAAGCAGTGCCTACGCTCAAGGAGCTTACTCTCCTGAGTTGTTGGTAAGGGAAATAAAATGCACACTCAAGCAGGTACACACAAGGTAATTTGAAAAAGGAAACCACATTAAAAAAAAATAGGAGAAATCTGGAAAGGCTTCATATAGGAAGTAGCACCTGATCTGAGCCTTGAAAAAAGACAAGGGGAAAGAGAGAGAGGTGGGGGGTGTGGGGGGGAGACAGAGAAAGAGAAACAGAGACAGAGAGAGAGGCAGACATGCAGAGACCGAGACCGAGACAAAAATACAGAGAGACAGAATGAGAGAGAGAATGAGAATATATAGAGACAAATGGGCCCCCAAACAGCCAACCTTTAGGTGGGCTAGACAAAGGCACTGAACCATTGGTGAAATTTGAGATGGAGTCTTCAAACAAAAGGAGAACCAGGAGAGCCTAGTGTCAAAGGAAGAAGGAATAGCTATAGGGAAGGGGGAGATGGTGTCAGCGTAAGCAGAAGTCAAAGAAGATAAGAACTGAGCAAAGGCAATTGGATCCAGCAGTTGTAAGATCCTTGCTCACTTTAGAGAGAGCAAGCAGGATAGTAGTGTTGAAAGCCAGATTGTAAGAGACAGGGATGTGAGAAATTGGTAAAGAGGGGGGTAGGAAAACAAAAAGACAAACGAACAAAAAAGAGGGGATAGGAAGAGTAACCTACTTTTCTAGGATTGTTGTTGTGAAAGGGAGAAGCAATATAGGACAAAGGCTTGAGAGGATGGCAGTTCAAGTGAAAGGTTTTGTTATTGTTGTTTTAAGTTTTATTGCTTCCTTAAAAAAAAGTATCTACAAGGGGCAGCTGGGTGGCACAGTGGATAAAGCACCAGCCCTGGAGTCAGGAGTACCTGAGTTCAAATCTAGCCTTAGACACTTAACACTTACTAGCTGTGTGACCCTGGGCAAGTCACTTAACTCCCATTGCCTCACCAAAAAAAAATAAAAATGTATCTACAGGGTCCAAGAATATAAACAGTTTACTGACTTCTCTCCAATTGTTTGTCATCAATTCACAATATAACAAAAGTGTATTGGGGTGCCTACTTCCCAGAGGCCCTCTATAACTTACTTTAAATAAGAGATAACACCAGGTTTTGTAACACTAGCTTTGATAGCCTATCCCATTGAGTATACTGTTAACTGTGCCTTTAAGAAACAGTGGAATTGGTGCAGCTAGGTGGTTCAGTGGATAAAGCACCAGCCCTGGATTCTGGAGGACCTGAGTTCAAATCCAGCTGTAGACTCTTGACACTTACTAGCTGTGTGACCCTGGGCAAGTCACTTCATCCTCACTGCCCCACCAAAAAAAAAACAAAACCCCAAAACCAAAAAAGAAACAATGGAATCTCAGAAAGTTACAGATTAATATCTTTGAAGACTGTGAGAAGACTAAGAGTTTAATTTTCATTCTGGAGAGTTATTATGGTGGCTGGAAAGACACTGTGTGAGGTACAGAGAGAAAAAGACGGAGGGACTAATTTGGACTCTTTTTTGGTGGTGGTAGGGAAATATGAAGAGTATTCCTGACAGACTTTGGTTGATGTCTTGAGAGCTAAATTGTGGGACTGTGTTGACTAGAATTGAGGTCAACAGAAGCAGTAATAGAAGTGACTTTGACTGTGATTCTTCTCTTAGATGGCACATTGTAAATAATTATTTATGCCTTTGTTTCATTGTCCATTATGTTGTTAGTAAATTACATAGCCAGTAACTTTGTCATTTATTTAAGTTGAAAATATTAAGGGATTGTGTACAAACAGGGTGGCCCAAAAGTCTGAGTGCAGTTTTAAGCTACCAAGCTTATGGAAAAAGACATTTCTCCAGTTTATTTAATGTGATGTTTTTTTTTTTAAACTGGAGGCAAGAGGGGGGAGCTCAGAGCTAATTGATTAATTAGTGAGAGAAATTAAATAAGGCAGAGTGAAGTAGAAGGGGATGGGGATGGGTTTTGGAGTGGTTGTAGATGCAACTGACACCCATACGGTGTACAAAATCAGGGTCATTCTTAAACCGTTTCCACCATCCTTTATCATCTTGGACCATTTACTAGGTGTGGCATAAAACCCTTGTTTTAATTCTCATTCCTGTTATTGCTAGTGATCTGGAACGTGTTTTTTCATGGTTGTCAATCATGTGCGTTTCTTTAAAAAACTTAAGTTCATTTAGTTAAGCGAAGCGTGTATTTGTTGTTCTTTTGTTTTTAGGATGAGAGAAAGCTAATGATACTTGTAGGCAGCAGGGAAGGGGCTCATAGGTAGAGATCGAAGATGAGAGAGAGACAATAAATTATCAAAAAAAGGCCAGTCCTGGAGGAAATGGAAGGGGGTGACATCACTGAGCATGATGGCTTGGTCTTGGCAAGGAGAGAGGGCACCTGACCCTTGGAGAGTGGAACAAATGAGGAATGGGTTATTGTAAACTTTCAGACAGTCCTACATAGCTTCTAATCATGAGGAATGAGGTGGTTCTATTAGGCCAAGCCATAGATCTGAAAATAGCAACCAGTGCCCAAAGTCGCAGGCCAAAGCAGCCCATAGCCTTGCCTACTGTGATTCATTGCTCTGCTTAGCCATCCTACAGGGGTAATAAGTGCCATTACATTTCATCTTCAGAAATCGAGGATATTGTATTGGGGCGGCATGGACTGATGGAAAGAGAGCTGGTCTTTGAGTTAGGAGACTCATGTTGGCTCTGATTAGCTTTGTGACCATAGGAAATACATGTCGCCTCCCTGAGCCTCACATCTGTATAATGGGGGTCATGCACTAATTTTTGTCACAGCATTGTGGGGGAGGACTTTGTAAATCTTAAAACAATAAGAAAATAAGTATGTAAAGGTAAGGCAATAGATCTCTCTTCCCTCAACCCTGCTGCTAAAGCTGAAGTTAGGGCAGTGAGGGTCGGGGGTTGAGTATTTTTAAGAGTAAGAATGTTTGTCATCTTTAGTCAGGCATCTGTCAGTCAGTCAACAAACCTTTATTCAGCACTTAATATGGGCCACATGCTGTGTTATGTGCTGGGGATACAAAAAAGAGGCCAAAACCAGAACCTGCCCTCAAGGATCTTACAATTCAATCAGGAGACAACCAGCAAACACATATGTACAAAGAAGCTATATACAGGATGAACAGGAAATACTTAACAGAGGGAGGGCACTCGGATTGAGAGAGTTTGGGAGAGTCTTCCTTTGGGCTTTTAGTTGGGACATCAAGAAGGCAGGAAAACAAGGAAGCAGCGATGAGAAGAGAGAGTGTGTTGGAATGGGGGACAGCCAGACAAAATGCCCGGAGGTGAGAGATGGAATGTCATCTGTGTGGGACAGCCGGGAGGTCAATGATGCTGGATCAAAGAGCACATGCTGGGGAGTAAGGTATAGGAAGACTAGAAAGGGAGGAGGGAAAGGGCAGTGAAGGGCTCTGAATGCCAAACAGAGTGTTTTGTATTTGTTCCTGGAGGTACTAGGGAGCCACTGCAGTTTAATGAGCAGGTAGGGGGTGGGTTGGTGGTGACGTGAGCAGACCCACAATTTAGGACAATCACTTTGGTGGTGGAATGGAGAATGGACTGGAATGGAGACTTGAGCTAGGCAGACCCCCGCCCCCTCCCCGGCCCCTCCAGTAGGATACTGCAATAGCTCAGGCATGAGATGCTGAGGGCTTCTCCCACAATGTCAGAAAAGAGAAGGGGGCATATTTGAGGCATGTTGCAAAAGTAAGATTTACAGGCCTTGGAAACAGTTTGGATGTGGGGGTTAGGAGTCAAGGAGGACACCTAGGTTGTGAACCTGAGAGACTGGAAGGGTGTGATTTCCCTTGATGGTAATTGGGGAGGGGAGCCCCTAGGTGGCACATAGAGCACTGGGCCTGAAGTCGGGAAGACTCATCTTCCCGAGTTCAAATCTGGCCTCAGATACTAACTAGTCATGTGGCCCTGGGCGAATCACTTAACCCTGTTTGCCTCAGTTTCCTCATCTGTCAAATGAGCCAGAGAAGCTGTAAAACCACCTCAGTATCTCAGCCAAGACCGCAAATGGGGTCATGAAGAGTTGGCTGTGACGGACAACAAAGTTAATTGATTGACCCAATTGGCCCAACAGGGATGATGTGGTCGGAATGTAAGGAGCTGTGGCTCGAAGGGCCAAGGGAATACATTTTGCAGCTGTGGAACGTGCTCGACTTCGGGATGCTCTCCATCTTCATCGCGGCCTTCACAGCGCGATTCCTCGCCTTCCTTCAGGCCACCAAAGCACAGCAGTACGTGGACAGTTATATCGCAGAAAGTGACCTCAGCGAGGTCACTCTTCCTCCAGAGATACAATATTTCACCTACGGTAAGTTACCCTCTGACAAGACCCTCATAAGGGAGGAGGCGAGGACGTGCCCTTCCCCCAAGTCAGGCCAAGCGGACGTGTCCGGCCTCTGACACATCCTGGCAAATCCCTCCATCCTCCAGGGCTCCCACGGGACTTGAAGACCATAAGTTACAAAGGAGGTGCTGATCAGAATCAGCAAAGCGCTGTTCCATAAGGGGAGTTCCCTAGAACTTTTATAAGATTGCAGATCCAGACCGTCCTCCACAAACAAACAAAAAATCAAGACAGCATCAAGAAAATGTGTAGAACCATCGCTCTAGAGTAGAAAGGGGCCCCTTCCATCTCATCTCAAGGGCCACCTCCTTCCATCATCTTCATTTTACCAGAGGGGAAACTGAGGCCCAGGGAGATTAAGTGACTTGTCTAAGGTTCCCCAGGATTTCACCCCCTGCCGCTGTCTCCAGAGTCAGGAGACTTTGCCCTACTTCCTACCTTGTATGCAGGTAGACTGTGTACATGTCCTCAAGAAAGACCAAACTGAGAGCATCCCTCAGCCAATTAATAAATTAGGGCTCTGTCACCAGTGTCACAGACTCTGGCTGAAGCTCAGAGAGTGGTACCATTCTGAAGGACAAACCGGGTTAACTCTGTGAAAAGATACTGTATGAGGGCAGCTGGGTGGCGCAGTAGATAGAGTACCGGCCCTGGATTCAGGAGGACCTGAGTTCAAATCTGGCCTCAGACACATGACACTTACTAGCTGTGTGACCCTGGGCAAGTCACTTAACCCCAATTGCCTCACCAAAAAAAAAAAAAAAGATACTGTATGGCAAGTCACTTTACCCTGTTTGTCTCAGTTTCCTCATCTATAAAATGAGCTGTAGAAGTCAGTATGGGTTAGCTAGGTGGCACAGTAGTTATAGCACTGGGCCTGGAGTCGGGAAGACTTGAGTTCAAATCTGGCCTCAGACACTTACTGGCTTTCACTTAATCTTGTTTGTCTCAGTTTCCTCATCTATAAAATGAGCTGGAGAAGGAAATGGCAAACCCTTCCAGGATCTATCTTTGCCAAAACAAACAAATAAACAAACAAACAAAACCCAAACCCTAAATGAGGTCACAGAGTAGGACATGACTGAACAACAACAAACATGGGGATAATAATAGTGCTTACCTCTGAGGGTCGTTGTGATGATCAAATGAAGTTGCATAAGTCAAGTGCTTTGCAAACCTTAAAGTGGGCTGTATCAATTGTAATTATGTTTTGCTTGACCCCTGAGGGCAGAACTAGAAGCAGTGCATGGAAGTTTCTGAAAAACTGAATTCAGTTTGCTGTTAGGAAAAGCCTCCTGTCTTTGGTCTGGATTTTCTTTTGCAACATGGCTAATGTGAAAATAGATTTTGCATGACTGCGCATATAGAACCTACATCAAATTGCTTGCCTTCCCAAAGAGAGGAAAGGGTGAAAAGTCGGGGAGAATTTGTATCTAAAAAAGAACCTTAAAATTGTTTTTACATGTAATTGGGGGGGGGCAGCTAGGTGGTGCAGTGGATAAAGCACCGGCCCTGGATTCAGGAGTACCTGAGTTCAAATCTGGCCTCAGACACTTGACACTTACTAGCTGTGTGACCCTACGCAAGTCACTTAACCCCCATTGCCCCGCAAAAAACAAAAACAAAAACAAACCAAAAAAAACCCAAAACATGTAATTGGAAAAAATAAAATCTAAAATAAAAAAGGAACAGAAACATAAAAAAGGAAGAGGAAGAGGAAAGCCTCCTAGCAATTTTGTTCCAGAACTATGATGAGCAGTACATTAGTGACTGAGGTACAACTGCAGCAGTATCTCATCACTTGTCATTAGTTGGTTCCAGAAGGCACTATGCGTGGTGAAAATGATGAGTATCAAACTAATTTTTCCCATAAGGAATAATGTAAATTGAAACAATCCATTTCTGAACACCAGAAATTTCACATTTTACTTGGCAATTTATAAATTGATGGGTTTTATTTAAAAAAATAAGAAGTCAACATTAAAAAAAATGATTGTTTCATTTTCCTATCCCCGAAATTCCCTCTCTCCATCCTGTCACCCCCTCCCACAAACACCCCCTTTGTCCCCAGCCATGATGACTACTCACCATCGGATATGCAGGGGGACCTCAAACCAGATTTAAGGACAGACATCCATTTCCTTCAGGGACATGTGTATGGAGGAGAGGCTGCTGCTATGCTGTCTGAAATAATGAACTTCCAGCACCTGAGGATGTTTTGCCAGGGGAACAGCATGAATACCCCCACTCTAGCCCCTTTATTGGGAGGGCTGAGGCAGAGCTCAAAAGAGAAGCAAAGAAGTCTCTTTCTTCAAGGCTGGCGTGGTGGTGGGTGGCAGACAGTGGCAGCTGCTAAGAGCAGGAGGGTTACAGAAAGTTCCCTGGGTGGCTGACAGCAGCCTGGGCTGTGTCATTGGTCTTGTTTGTTCTCAGGGAAAGTAGAAACTCCACCTGGCTAGACCACTTGTTTTCTGACCCTTTCCCACCTCCCCCCACACACAACTTCTGTGCATGCTGCAGGTGGGGAATCTGGCCTGTGGGCCAGTGGGCAAGATCCTGGCTCCTCTGCTCCTGATGCCAGCTCACCAGCCTGGTTCTTGTTTGGGCTCTGCTAGCTCTGTTTGGACAGCTAGGTGGTGCCGTGGATAAAGCACTGGCCCTGGAGTCATGAGGACGTGAGTTCAAATCTCACCTTAGACACTTACTAGCTGTGTGACTCTGGACAATCACTTAACCTCAATTTCCTTAAACATCCGGGGCCATCTCTAGTCATCCTGATGTAGATCTTACCACTGGACCCAGATGGTTCTGGAGGAGAGAGTGAGGTTGGTGACTTTGCATAGCCCTCCCTCACTTCGATCTAAGTCATTGCAAGTCATGACATCTGTCATGGCCCTCTTCGATAATAAAGGACAAATTCCTTTGGGATTGGATCTCCATGAGCCTAATTGGACTTTTGGGGGGATTTTCTTGCGGGGAGGCTTTATTTTCTATTTTTTCTTGGGGGGGCTTTATTTTCAATCCAATGTTTTGTTACCACTTGCATACTAACACAAACGCCGGAAATCCTACACTCCTCAGGCAACAGAAGGACCACTTCAATATACTTCAAGGATGGATGAGAGAGTTTTTAACTATGGGATTTGATGACTCGGAGAAAAGTCCTTGTCTCCAATGACACAGAGTAAACTCGATTTTCCCATAGTGATTCAATGAACATCTAAAGTGAAAGGGGTCTGTTCAGGAGCAAATCCAAGCGCAAAGAGAAAGGGAGAGATGGTTATATTTCTGGAACTTGGTGGTGTGATTCTGAATTTTCCTCTTCTGGGAAAATAAAAATAAGCACAAAGAAAGTACAAAGTGAAACATGTGGAGTTCTTCATTGAATGAAAGCTGCCGGGAGACTAACGTATGTGTCAGTCTTTGTTTCATCTGGAGAGACGGGATGCGGGGCAATGTTTTGGCTCATCACAGATTTTAGCAAGTGCTCCAAGTGCTGAGCAAGCTTTGAGTGCTGAAGCATTTTTTTCCTCACTGAAATGCGTTGAATTCTGAATTTGACAGGTTTGGACACCAAGTGCTGAGGTAGCACTATATTTCATTTGAAACATGCTAGCTGTGTGATCATGGGCAAAGCACTTAACTTCAGTTCCTTGAGGTGCTGTCTAAGAATATGTTATAGATGAGTTGCTTCCAGGTATTCTTTGTGCAAGATCTGAGTTCAGATCCTGCCTCAGACACATACTAGCTATGTGAGCATGGGCAACTCGCTTAACCTCTGTCTGCCTCAGTTTCCTTATATGTAAAATGGGGATAATAATAAACTGTCAGGGTTGTTGCAAGAATAAAATGAGATAATATTTGAAAAGTGCTTTGCAAACCTTCAACCACTATATAAATGCTAGTAATCACCACCATTATTGGTTTCCCTACTGGAAGTTACCCACAGGTCTTTAACTACCCCAAAGTAGAATGAGCTATCATATTCTCCCACACTGGAGGGGATTCCCCCAGCAAAGTCTGGGTGACCAAATGTTGTGTGCATTGTAGTCAGGTATGTGTTGAGCTAGCTGACTTCTGAGGTCTCTGCCAACGCTGAGATTTTGTGATTCTATGAGATCAACTTTTATGAACTTGGCTAAGCCAGTTCCCTGACAGACCATCCATCAACTGCCTGAACTCTGCCACAGTGTCAGAAAAAAATATGAATAGGCTAAGTCATCTTGAAACCATATATGTTTATCAACTAATTCAGCTTGCATTCCTTAGAGCTCTCATCCACTACTTACTCAAACAGCTCTACGATTCCTCCTAATATAGCCACAAATACCTTTATAGATTTTGTTCCAGTTTTTTGGTTGGTAAATCTTAAAAATCTAGACCTTATTTTTTATATGTTATCCTTCCCCTTTTATATGTTATCCTTCCCCCTCCCCTTTATTTCCTTATTTATTGTTGCTCTTTATGAGACTTTTGAAATATTACCCTTTTTTGGATTCAGATGTCCAGAATGGTTAGGACAATTCAGTTTCACCAACAGTGTATCAGTATGCCTATCTTTCCACAGCTCCTCCAACACCAGCTATTCCCATCTTTTATCATCTTTGCCAGGTTGCTATGTGTAAGATGAAACTTTTGAGTCGTTCTCTTTTACCTTTATCTTAATTTACAATTGTTCAACTACTACTTGGAGTTCTAAGATAAGAGTTTCTGGCACTATTGTTCATAAGCCTCCACTGGTGTGCTCCCTATTCACAATCAGCCAATGGATTTAAAAGCCTTTAGCAGGGGCAGCTAGGTGGCGCAGTGGATAGAGCACCAGCCCTGGATTCAGGAGGACCTGAGTTCAGGTCTGGCCTCAGACACTTAACACTTACTAGCTGTGTGACCCTGGGCAAGTCACTTAACCCCAATTGCCCTGCAAAACAAAACAAAACAAAACAAAAAGCCTTTAGCAAAAGTATCCACTAAATTGGTATGGTGAGAAAAGTGGTATGGAATATTCCCTTATAACCCACAAACATGGGGCATACTCTTGGTCCTTGGGAAGAACTTGGAGTACAATGATATTGAAGTACACATTTGGATACCTATGTGGCAAAGGGGCAGTTCATAATTCCTTGTGTTTTATTGCCTGGAAGTCCTTTCTTGAGTCCAGAATTGACATACTGCTCTGGCACAAGGGGTCTTGCCCCTTGAAGCTGTTGCTCTACTCCAGTGACTACACTTCTACATCAACCTGTCCGTGGTGTCCCTTCTGTTCCTGGCTGCAAGTGGTGTTTCCTATTAGTCTACTTTCTCTGATCCTGGCCAGTTATCCTCTTTGTTACTGGTTCAGGTTCTCTGATGTGAGGGTAGGGTAAATTCCTTCTTCCCTCCAATTGCAGTTCCCTCTCAGAAGCTTGGCTCTAACTCTAGAACTGTAATCCTCAACTTCTGAGCTTGGAGTCCTCCCCCACTGGACTGGCTTACTACTCGACTGATAGATTTAGGATTTGTTTCACATACGAGTGTGTGTGTGTGTGTGTGTGTGTGTGTGTGTGTGTGTGTGTGTGTGTGTGTATGCTTAGCCCAAGGGGATCTCAATCCATCATAACAAGTTTTCTTTGTGGCTAATCTGCCTTCATCTAATGACTAAAGCCCTATAATTCTCTCAAATTGGTCAAGGACTTGTTTTCACCCAGTGATGGGGTTTTAGGAACATTACTTAATGTTGAATTTAAACCGTTATGTTTATTGATTGATTGGGATTTCTGTGATTACATTGAGGTGGGGCTGGAACTGCCACCCCCTTATAGAAACATAAACAGAGAAAGATAGAAAGGAAGGAAAACAGGTGTTTCTAGGTGTAGAAGAAGAAAGTTAAGGTATGTGCACATCAGATTAGTTATTTTGGCAGCATGGTACAGCATAGTGGCTAGTGCATTGGACTTGGAGTCGGGAAGGCAGGTTCAAATCCTGCCTCAGATACCCACCAATGAGCCAGTCATTTAATATCCCTGAGCCTCAGTTTCCAATCTGTAAAATGCTGATAACTGCACCTCCCTCAGAGTCGTTCTTGAGGATCAAGTGAGAAAATGGGCTTGGTGAAGCTTAGCTATATCAATGTAAGCATTATACTACTACTACCACCATCACCACCACCACAACAACCACCACCACGACAACCATCATCATCTTGCAGAGTTAGATATTGCTTACATTTGACTTTAAGGTACCCTTATGAAAAGACTCTGGGATTTTCTTTGTTGGAGAATGTGCAGATACATAGGCTGTAACAGAAAAGCACTGAGATTCATGATTTATGCTGCACATAAGAACCTATGCCCTGCATTTATAGTCATTCACTTGCTAGCCAGAGACCCTGCTCAGTCTCTCGGAGCTGTCTCCCCAGAGAGTGACATTTTCTTACAGATGATTGTGCTCAAAGAACTTGGTTCCCTGAACATTGTTATACAGAAAGTTCATAATAGCTGTGTCTCCATGATCATAAAATGGAATAAAGAAGTTCTGGGTTAGAATCCTAACACTTGGGGCTGCTGGGTGGTGCAGTGGATAGAGCACCGGCCCTGGATTCAGGAGTACCTGAATTCAAATCCGGCCTCAGACACTTGACACTTACTAGCTGTGTGACCCTGGGCAAGTCACTTAACCCCCATTTCCCTAAAAAAAAAAAAAAAGAATCCTACCACTTCAGTTTCTACATCTGCAAACTGGGGAGAATGGTATCTATGACCTTACCGGGATTGTTGTGAGACTCAAATCAGTAAGCATTTAGTAAATACTTAACTATGTGCTGGTCACAGTATTAAGTACAAAGTCGGGATACAAAGACAAAAGCAAAAACTTGGTGCCTGCCCGCAGGGAGCTTGCCTACCAGTGGGGGAGACCACATATGCCTGAATCAATACTGAGATCCAAAAGGAAATGGAAGGTCGCATTAGACTCAAGCAGCCTAAGCGTGTAAAAAATACCGTGCAAAGCTCATATTGGTACAAAACTATGAGCTAATCTTATTTTATCAATGGTAAGGGGAAATGTAGTTCATTTCGGTTGTTTTGACATCTAGTCACTCCAGCCTAAATCAGAAGGACTTTTCCCCCTTTCTGTTCCCCTTAAATATTTTATTTTGTCTTCTCCCAGTTGGAAAAGACAACACATGCCCTTGTAATTGTTCCACCCCCTATTGAAAAGAACATTTAATTTGAATTTGAGTGAGAAGGAAAGAGAGGAGCAGGGAGTGATTGGGCCAGCAACAGTATGGAGCTGCCACAGAGATAAATGCCACCTGCCACAGCAGACGCTGGTGAAGTCTCCTTTGCATATTCAGTGATGAATGGAAACCTCTCTTTTTTTTCATCTCTTTCTCCCTTCTCCAGCTAGAGATAAATGGCTCCCCTCAGATCCTCAGATCATATCAGAAGGCCTCTATGCAATAGCTGTTGTGCTCAGCTTTTCCCGGATTGCCTACATCCTGCCCGCCAACGAAAGCTTTGGCCCCTTGCAGATTTCCCTCGGTAGAACTGTGAAGGACATCTTCAAGTTCATGGTCCTCTTCATTATGGTGTTCCTGGCATTTATGATTGGGATGTTCATACTGTATTCCTACTACCTGGGGGCCAAAGTCAACTCTGCTTTTACTACGTAAGTAAGACTTCCATTTTTACTTTATTTTTGATTTATGGAATAAAACAAGCATTTCTATAACTTAGTATAATGAAAAAGATGCACACTGCAAATCTATTATGTAAAGATTTCATTATTAAAAAAATATCAAAAGAAGAACAATCCTGATGGCTTCAGATGGAGCAAAGGAGAAATCTGATCTAGATATTAACAGCAGTGGTAACTGAACACAAACACAAATAGAAATGGATCTTTGAGGACAGTGCATGACCTTAGAAAACCACAAATTCACATTATCTGTGTGGTATGGTATTCTTAATTATTTTGCTCAACGTTTCTCAATTACATTTTAATCCAGTTCTGTACACTCAGGAGTTTTGCTGATACAAGTTTGACACCTCTGCTAGATCTTGTTTGACCAGGAGAAAATACAGAGGGACTACAGCCCTCCAAAGGAACCTGAAATCACACTAGCTGCTTTGGGCTGCCTTATCACACTGTTGGCATATTAAGCATGAGGTTCACTAATACCCCCAGATCTTTTTCAGACAAATTGCTATCTAGCTTTAACTCTCCCATTGAGTATTTATAAAGTGATTTTTTTCAACCCAAATGTAGAACTTCACATTTATTAGGATTAAATTCCATAAGTTCAAAGGGCAGCTAGATGGTGCAGTGGATAGAGCACCGGCCCTGGATTCAGGAGTACCTGAGTTCAAATGCGGCCTCAGACACTTAACACTTACTAGCTGTGTGACCCTGGGCAAGTCACTTAACCCCAATTGCCTCACTAAAAAAAAAAATCCATAAGTTCAAAATTTTTCCAAAAGGAAAAAAAGACTCGGAGTGTCCCCATAAAAACAAATAAAAATGAGAGACAAAGCATATAAAATTGTCTCTAAAATAAGTTCCCTCTTATTTGATTTGACCCACTGCTTTTAGCCTGTCCAAATCTTTATAGATCCAGTTTCATTTTCTGAATTCCTCAGCTGGCAGAGAAATGTGCTCTTGGTTATATACAGTGCTGTAACTCAGCCAGTAAAGCTCTGCTTCGGAGGACTGATCTTTGGGACGGGCATCAGTCTTGTGATATACAACACTTTGTTGGAAGAGGATTTGGCTTAAGGACCTGCTGGCTTTTTGAAAAATAATTTCAAGTCATAACTGGCATTGATTCTGCTCATTTTTTCCATTTCAGTTCAGTTGTTTGTCAGTTGTGTCAGACTCTCTGTGACCCCATTTGGGGTTTTCTTGGGAGAGATACTGAAGTGGTTTGTAATTAATTCCCTTCTCCAGCTCATTTTCCAGATGAGGAAACTAAGGCAAACAGGGCTAAGTGACTTGGCCAGGGTCACACAACTAGTGTCTGGGGTCAGATTTGAACTCAGGTCTTTCTGACTCCAGACCTGGCACTCTAACCACCGTGCCACCTAGCATACTGAACCACGAAAACAACTAAGTTGTCAGGACATATATTCTAGACATTAAGAGGAGAGTTATGCTCTATTCTATGGTCCTGGGAAGTGTGTGAAACATGGGTTCTATCTCTAATATGGTCATTATATCATTAAGACCGTAAATTTTGAGCTAGAAATTACCTTAGAAATCAGCCAGTTGGGGCATCTAAATGTCGCAGTGGATAGAGCACCGGCCCTGGAGTCAGGAGTACCTGAGTTCAAATCCAGCCTCAGATATTTGACACTTACTAACTCTGTGACCCTGGGCAAGTCACTTAACCCCAATTGCCTCACAAAACCAAACCAAAACCAAACCGAAACAAACAAACACAAAAGAAATCATCCAGTCCCTGCGCTCATTTTATAGAGGAGGAAACTGAGGCCGGAAGAGGTAAGGTGATCAGGTTACCCATGTAACAGTAGCAGAGCTGTGCCCTGAACCCAGGGACCTGTCTCCAAGGCCAATACTCTTTCTGCTACACCATGCCTCATACTGTGTGACCTTGGACAGGTCACACAGTATGTGTGATACAATGTCTGTGGACCCCAAGTTTTCTCACCTATTAAACAAGAGGCTGCCCTGTCACCTTGAAAGAGTCTTTAAGCCTCAGTTTCCTATTATCCAAAATTGACAAGCATTTGTTAAGCACCTACTGTATGTACCCACCATACTGGGTCCTGGGAATATAGAAACAAACAAACAAACAAACCCAACTCCTGTCCTCAAGGAGTTTACATTCTATTGAGGAAAACAACAACAACATTAATAAACTAGCATTTCTATAATGATTTAAGTTCTTCAAAGTATTTTGCATCTCATTTAATTCTCACAACAACCCTGTGAGGTAGGTACTATTATTATCTTTATTTTACAGATGAGGAAACTGAGTCTGAGTGGTGATGTGACTTGCCCAGGGTCACAGAGCTAGTGATTGAGGCAGAATTTGAACCCGGCTCTCCTGACTCCAAGTACAGCACTCTGTCTACCATGCTACCTACCTGCCTCATGTACACATATAAGTACATATAAAACAAAGTAAATATAAAGGCAATAGTTGTTGCTTGCTTGCTTGCTTGCCTTAGTTGAAGGATGCACTAGCAGCTAGGTGGAGATCAGGGAAGGCTTCGTGTAAAAGGAGGTACTTGAGCCGGGCTTTGGAGGGAGCATGGGATTCAGAGGTGGAAGGGAGAAGGGAAGGCATTCCAGATGTGGGGGTTAGATGACCTTTTCAGGGGAAAGTCTTAGGTCAGGGAGGGGTAGCAGGGCCAGTTTGGAATGCACAAAGGGGAGTCATGTGTACTAAGCCAGGAGAGGTAAGTTGGGGTCATATGTTGAAAGGCCTTCAGCGCCAACAGAAGGATTTGCATTTGCTCCTAGAGGTAATAGGGAGCTGCTCGTAGCATCCAGAGTAAAGGAATGGTATTGTCCTTCTCATGCTTTAAGAATATCATTTTGTCAGTTATATAAAGTATGGGTTAGAGGGGATAGAATAAATGCAGGGAACCCAATTATGAGGCCATGGCGATAGTCCAGGCAAGAGGTGATGGGTACCTGAACTAGGGTGTCAGTAGACAGAAGGTTGGTGTGGGATATTTCAGATATAGAATCAACAAGACTTCACAACAAAGATCTGGGAGACGTCTGAATAGAGCTGATAATTGAACCCTTGGGAGCTGGAAAGCTTACCGACGGAGAAGAGGAGAGGGTCCAAGACAGAGCTATGAGGCACATCCATGCTTATGGAATGGGACATGGATGTTGTTCTAGAAATGATCCTAGATATGGGGCACGAAGGAGAATAAATGAGGGCAACACAAAGGTTGGAATACAAAGATCCTAGTACCCTTGATCAAATGAGTAATTCGTTCTTGTTTGCATATGTTGAATTTGAGATGCTTATTGAACATCTGATTCAAAATGTCCAACAGGTAGTTGGTAATGGGAGAGAGTTATAACCTTGGGCAAATCACTTTGCCCAAACCACATTCTGGGATGTCAAACTCAAATAGAAATGGGCTACTAATCCCTAAGTAAGGATCCATGTGAGCTCTGTGTTGACAGTTTTAAAATATAATATTCTCTATACTTTATTGTATTTTTATTACTTTGTTAAACATTTCCCAATTATCTTTGAATCTGGTTCTGCCTGTATTTGGGAGTTGTTTCATCTGTGGCTATGACTACGGACAGTTGTTTGCCTTATGAAGAATACTACTTGGTAATCATTCAGTCCCTGTCCATTCATAGGACTGTGTCTCAGGTCAAATGAATATTTGGAAATCCATTCTGTGATGGGAAGAGGGAAAGCAATTTAATTCTCAATTTAATTCAACAAATGTTTGTTTGGCTTAGATCCTAGGGATACCAATCTAGCAAGGCTAGAGTTATAAAACATGGATTTTGGTAAGTCACTTAAAGCAATTCTTGTGCAGATGTGGGATGGGCCACGTGTGAGGGGAAGCACCTTCACAGCAGCTCTGAAGAACACACACCAACCTCCCCCTCCTCAACCTGCTTCTTGGCACACTTAGGACTCATTAATTCTCTTAATTAGGCAATCAAGGGCTAGGTTCCAATATGACCTCATAGTTTCTCTCAGAAACTATCTTAGTAATTAATTAGCTCCAAGTTCCCAGCCCTGTTTATGAAATCAAGACTCCTTTCCCAGCAGCTTTTCCTCTTTTCTCAGTCTCAAGCCCATCTCCTGGGCTTAGACAAACATGAGGATCATTGGCCATATTACTTAGTAATAGATGATGTGCATGTATGTGTTTCAACTGTATATGGGCCATGAGGAAGGTCAAAGCCACACCCCCTCTGCCCACTCCTCTGTAGACACAAGAACCATAGTCCAACCACGATTCCTTTTTGTCTGGATGGCCATTATAGTGTTTTCTCAGGATTTCTTTTCCACAGGTGAAATGTTCAATTCAGTTTGTTCAAAATATCTTTCCAGACTTTCTCAACGATGACAATTAAGTCTCACTGACTCTTTCTCCATAAGAGTGGATTCTCAAAGTCAAGTCAAGCATTTACTAAGCCCTTCCTATATGCCAGGCACTGAGAGAGAATACAGCTATAAGCAGAAGGATCTGAAGAATTACAACTGCATTCCTTTCAGGCACTGAGCAGCTGCTGATAAAAATCAATATTTAAAAATTTTAAATAATTTACCTTTCCAATATTAGTTTTTGTAAATGTGTAACATTTATACTTCTAAAGTGTAGTGGCAGCTAGGTGGCAGAGTAGATAGAGTCCTGGCCCTGGAGTCGAGAAGACCTAAGTTCAAATCCAGCCTCAGACACTTACTAGGTGTGTGACCCTAGGCAAGTCATTTACAGTCTCAACTGTAAAGTAGGGATAATAATATCACCTACCTCCCAGGGTTGTTATAATGATCAAAGGTGATAATATTTGTAAACTACAGTGCCTGGTACATGGTAGGCACTATATAAATGCTACTCATTATTATTATTATTAATTATTATATTAAAGCTTTAAAATTCACTAAGACTTTTGGGACACCCTATGTAATCTCATTTTATCCTCACAGCCATATGTGTTATTATTATTATTTCCATTTACAGATGAGGAGCATTGGAGAGACAGAGACTAAGTGAAAGGTACAAGACTCATGGAATTCAGCTTTATAGAGTTTTCCCTCTGTCCAATGACATTTGAGTTCTAAGAATAGTTCATTGATCTCTGTGATCCTTCTTCTTTTAACAGAGTGGAAGAAAGCTTCAAGACTTTGTTTTGGTCCATATTTGGACTGTCTGAAGTGACATCCGTGGTGCTCAAATACGATCACAAATTCATCGAAAATATCGGCTATGTTCTCTATGGAATATACAATGTCACCATGGTCGTGGTCCTTTTGAATATGCTGATTGCAATGATTAATAGCTCTTACCAGGAAATCGAGGTAAGGTCTTGAGTGTAGTCCTTCTATCTTCTCCAGGACGTTCTAATAATGTGATATTTGTGGCTTTGACCTGAATGTTAGAGATGGGAAGATCATTGATTTGGAGTTTGAAGGGACCTTAGACCAGCCCCTTCATTTTATTTTATTATTATTATTATTTGAAAATAGTATGCTTCAATCTGCATTCTGAATGCAGATCCATAGTTCTTCTGTAAATGGAAATAATAATAATAACACATATGGCTGTGAGGATAAAATGAGATTACATAGGGTGTCCCAAAAGTCTTAGTGAATTTTAAAACTTTAATATAATAATTAATAATAATAATAATAATGAGTAGCATTTATATAGTGAATATTCAGAATATTTTCCACCATAAGTTTTTTGGCATTGTCTTGGATCATTGTATTGCTGAGAAGAGTTAAGTATATCACAATTGATCATCACACAATGCTGTTGAAACCGTGTACAATGTTCTCTTGGTTCTGCTCATTTCACTTTGTATCAATTCATGTAAGTCCGGGTCTTTTTGAAATCTGCCTGCTCATCATTTCTTACAGCACAAGAGCATTCCATTATGTTCATATACCACAGCTTGTTTAGCCATTCCCCAATTGATGGGCATCCCCTCAATCTCCAATTTTCTTTGCCACTGCAAAAAGCAGCTACAAATATTTTTGTACATGTGTGACCTTTTCCCTTTTTTATGATATCTTTGGGTTATAGAACTAGTAATAGTATTTCTGGGTCAAAGGGTATGCACAGTTTTATAGCCTTTTGGACATGGTTCCAAATTGCTCTCCAGAATGGTTGGATCAGTTCACAGCTTCACCAACAGTGCATTAGTGTTCCAATTTTCCCACAACTTCTCCAACATTTATCATTTTCCTTTTTTTGTCATATTAGCCAATTGGATAGGTATGAGGTGGTACCTCAGAGTAGTTTTAATTTCCATTTCTATAATCAGCAGTGATTGAGAACATTTTTTCACATGGCTATAACTTTAATTTCTTCATCTGAAAACTGCCTGCTCATATCCCTTGACCATTTCTCTTTGCAACAAACATTTATTTTATTTTTTCCAGTTATAGGTAAGGGTAGTTTTCAACATTCATTTTCATAAGATTTAGAGTGCCAAATTTTTCTCCCTCCCTCCCTTTCCTCCCCCTTCCACAAGACATCAACCAGGTTATATGTGTACAATCCACAAGTGCTCTTTTTATCACTTCTTTCTATGGAGGTGGATAGTTTGCTTAGTCCCTTGGGATTGTCTTGGATCATTGTATTTCTGAGAGTACTTAAGTTATTCACAATTGCTCATAGAATAATATTGCTGTCACTATTTACAATGTCCTCTCAGTTCTGTTCACTTCACTGTACATCAGTTCATATGGGTCTTTCCAGGTTTTTCTGGTATCATCCTATAGCACAATACCATTCCACTACATTCATATACCACCACAGCTTCTTCAGTCATTTCTCAACTGATGGACATTCCCTTGATTCCCAGTTCTTAGCCACCACAAAGAGTTGCTATAAATATTTTTTTGTACAATTTCCCCCCTTTTCTCTTTTTCATGATTACTATTGTTAACTGTTTCCCTCCATCCTATTCCCTTCCCCATGATATTGACTCTATCTTCTTTCACCCTATCCCTCTTCAAAAGGGATTTGCTTCAGTCTGTCCCCTCCCCAAATCTGCCCTCCCTTCTTTTGCCCCTCTCTCTTTATCCCCTTCCCCTCCTATTTTCCTGCAGGGTTAGAGAGATTATTCCACCCAATTGAGTGTCTATGTTATTCCCTACTTGAGCCAATTCTGATGAGATTGAGATCTTTGAGCCAGTTCTGATGAGTGTTAGGCTCATTTACTGCCCAGATTAAATAGTTTACTCCACCCAGTTGGGTGTGTGTGTTAGTCCCTCCTTGAGGCAGCTCTGATGAGTTTAAGGTCTTAGAGTCTTTTCTGATGAGTGTAAAATTCATTTACTGCCCTGCTCCTCTCCCATCTCTTCTCCCACTCCATAAGCCTTTTCCTGTTTCTTTCATGTAGAATTTCACCTCTGCCCTTCCCCCTCCTCCAGTTCATTCCCCTCACCCCTCAATTTAACCCTAAAGATGTCATCATGGGGCAGCTAGGTGACACAGTGGACAGAGCATCACCCCTGGACCCAGGGGGATACCAGCCAAAACCCAGCCTCAGACACAAGACAGTCACCCACTGCATGACCTCAGGTATGTCCCCCAACTCCAATTTTTTATGGTTCTCTAGGGTCTTATATTTGAAAGTCAAATTTGCCATTCAGTTCAGGTCTTTTCACCATGAATACCTGAAAGTCCTCTTTTTCATTAAAGTCCCATTTTTTCCTCTGATAGGTTATGATGAGTTTTGCTAAATAGGTGATTCTTGGTTGTAATCCCATTTCCTTTGCCCTCTGGAATATCATATTCCATGCCCTCTGGTCCTTTAATGTAGAAGCTGCTAAATCTTATGCTATCCTGACTGGGGCTCCACAGTACTTGAATTCTTTCTTTTTGGCAGCTTGCAATATTTTCCTCTTTACCTGAGAGCTCTGGAATTTGGCTATAATATTCCTATGAGTTTTCCTTTTGGGATCTCTTTCAGGAGGTGATCTGTGGATTCTTTCAATTTCTACTTTACCTTCTGCTTCTAGAATTTCAGGGCAATTTTCCCTGAGAATATCTTGGAAGATGATGTCTAAGCTCTTTCCTTGATCATAGTTTTCAGGTAGATCAATAATTTTCAGATTATCTCTCCTGGACTTGTTTTCCAGGTCAGCAGTTTTTTCCAGAAGACATTTCACGTTGCCTTTTATTTTTTTTTTATTCATTTGGATTTGCTTTATTGTGTCTTGGTTTCTCATAAAGTCACTAGCTTCCATTTGTTCAATCCTAATTCTTAGGCAATTATTTACATCAGAGAGCTTTTGTACCTCCTTTTCCATTTGGGCAATTTGGCTTTTTAAGCTGTTGACTTCTTTCTCATGTCTTTCTTGCATCACCCTCATTTCTCTTTCCATTTTTTCCTCTACCTCTCTAACTTTATCTTCAAAGTCCTTTTTGAGCACCTCTATGGCCTGAGACCAATTCGTATTTTTCTTGGAAGCTTTAGATATAGGGGCCCTGACATTGACATCTTCCTCTAAGGGTGCACCTCAATCTTCCTTGTCACTAAAGAAACTTTCTCTGGTCCTCACCTTTCTCTGTATGTTCATCTTGCCTTTCTTTTACTTAACTTTTAGCTTCTTAAAGTGGAGCACTGTTTCCAGGCTGCAGTATCCCAAGTTTCAGAAAGTCCCAGGTGGTAAGATTTAAGGAAGAGCAGGTTCTTCACTTGCCTGGCCTGTTCCCTGGTCTGTAGATGACCCCAGACCAACTTGCTAATCAACCAGCTTTGTGTGTTGTGGTTGTCAGCTCCAACGAGCCTGTGCCCCTCCTCCACCTGTGCCACTGCTACTCAAGCCTACCTCCTGGTTCCCAGCAAGGGTGAAAAACCCAAGTTCTGCCTTAGCACCAGCATAGACCCCTGTAGTCTTCCCCCTGCCCAGGGCTCAGCCCACTCACCAGACTGTGAGCTTAGTTCCAGACAACACTGGTGCTTCAGCTGATTTAGAGGCTCTGTGAGTCTGCTTCTCTGGTGAGGCCTTCCTGGGACTGGATCTGTGTCAGGGTGACTGTGGAGTTGGGCTCAACTCCTGTATCAGCACAGCAGCTCCCTCCTTCTGACCTTCCAAGCCATTCTTGTTTAGAAGATGATTTCAGCACATTCTTCTGTGGGTTTTGGTGCTCCAGGCATTGTCCTATGGCATTATTTGGATGTTTTTTGGAGCGATTGTGTCATGAGTTTGAGAGCTCACTGCCTTTTTCTGCCATCTTGGATCCGCCCTGGAAGTGCCCCCTTCATTTTAAAAATTAGAAAATTGTAAAGGTGAAATCCACAACCCTTGTTGCCAGGTTAAACAGGAAGTTAAGGGACAGTGCTGTTCTTTTGTTTTGTTTTTGCTGGGCAAAGAGGGTTAAGTGACTTGCCTAGGGTCATACAGCTAGTAAGTGTCAAGTGTCTGAGGCTGGATTTGAACTCAGGTCCTCCTGAATCCAGGGCAGGTGCTTTATCCACTATGCCACCTAGCTGCCCCAAGAGCTGATTTTTTAATGTGATTCCCTACCAGACCAAACTTATACACCTCTCGCCCACTGAAAGAGTGTACTTTAGGTTGAGTCAACTATTGTCCACTTGCAGTGCCCAACCTAGACTGAATGAATGAAAAACATTTCATAAACACTTACTGTGCTAAGCTTTGAGGATACACGTATAAAAGCAAGATAGTCCCTGCCCCCAAGAAGCTTTTATTCTTATGGAGGAGAGAACACAAATATAGGAGTGGAGGCCAGGGAATTGTGCTTTTGTTTGAAAAGTCACAGGGATGGTAAGTGAGGTCTTATGGGAATCAATGGACATTCCATTTCCAGAAGCAATGATAATTTTGTTATAACTACTATTACCAAAGCAAGAGGCAAAAAACATGGGGATGGTACCCATGAGGCATCAGTGTGGCTGGAGATATAGAACTTCTGGATATACATATATTGATACAGCAGCTTAATGGGCTGGCCAAACAACTGTTTCTCAAAAAGTGGAAAATGGGCAGTTTTCAACTACTTAGTTTTTCTTGTATACATTATTGGACTCATTTCTTTTGAATGGTCTCTACCTAATTGTAATGTTTTGAGGCATGATGCATTTAGTACCATATTATCCACAAACAAGAACATCTGGAGAACTCAGTGATTTATGGGGAACCCCTCTTCCATTTGAACCTTTTATAGAGCATCCTCCATGTCATGGCCAGAACCTTGGGCTACTGTCTATGTTTCCATTTTATGTCTTGCCTGAAAGTCGTGAACCAAGTGTTGCAGTGGATAGAGAACCCGCCTTGGAGACAGAAAGACCTGGGTTCAAAACCTCAGACAGATACTGACTGTGCCACCCTGGTCAGGTTGCTTAACCCCTTAAGTGCTTTGGACAACTCTCTAAGACTGTAAATTGTGGAGGAGGTGCTCCCCTGCATCGGTGGAGGGAGTTTCCTCACCTGAGAATTCCCAATGCCAGTGAAATCTCAGCTGCAGTCCATATATTGATATTATTATATTATCCTTTATTAATAGCCACTGAACAGTTATCTCTAGGGTTTTACTTATCAAGGATTTTTTTTTATTACCTTAACATATAATTGAGAGATTCCTTGTTGAGGGATGGCTTTCAGTGATTTTGCTCTACTTAGCCAAATGCATTTTTGTAAAAGAAAGACAATAAACACAGCAGGAACTTGTATTTTCTGTATTTTTAGTCCATTGTGGTTTTGCTGTAGAAGAAAGCCTGCCTGTTGTATTCCTATATTTTTATCAAGCATGTCATCAATACATATCTTATAACTTCACATAAAAATTTAATAGAGATAAAATAGTAAGTGTGGGTCTGTAGTTATTAATGTCTTTTGGAGTTATAATGTAAAGAAAAACTAATAAAGGATTAATAAAATAATAAATCACCTAACTATTTGTATGTGCCAGCATCCATCTCTTAGAAAAGTCCTACTGGCTTCTATTGCTCCAGACCAGGGGTTTGTAACTTTGTTGTGTCATGAACTACTTTGGTAAGCTGAGGAAGCCAACAGAACCCTTCTTAGGATGCTATTTTTAAATAAAATAAAATACTTGGGGATTACAAATTGAATCAATTATATTGAAGTGCATTTGAAGGAAGGAAGGAGGGAAGGAAGGAAAGAAGGAAGGAAGGAAGAACATTTTTTGAAGATTGTCTCCCTATCTCACTCAGGTTGAAATACAATAACTACTTATTGGTCCAATCCCACTTTGATCAGCCAGAAAGCTTTGACCCATGGCCATCCCCCCATGCTCCCCCATATTGGTCCCAATTTAGTGCAGACATCTGCTCCCTAATTGGCTTATACCCTACTGGAACTCAGAAGTCCAGAAGTCAAGCAATCCACTAGCTTCAGCCTCCCCTCCCCCCCCAGTCAGGAGGGATTATTACCATCACGAACCACCATGCCAAGTGGGAACCAATTATATTGAAATATAGTTAGGAGAATAAGTTCACAGGCCCCAAGGTTAAGAGCTTCTGCTCTAGAGTATTTAGTTTAAAATATAAGCTGGTATCTTTTTTTTTCCTTTGTGATACAGGATGACAGTGATGTTGAGTGGAAGTTTGCTCGCTCAAAACTTTGGTTATCTTACTTTGATGATGGGAAAACATTACCCCCACCCTTCAGTCTGGTGCCCAGTCCCAAATCCTTTATTTATCTCATCATGCGGATTGTCAATTTTTCCAAGTGCAAGAGGAGAAGACTACAGAAGGATATAGAAATGGGAATGGGTAACTCCAAGTCCAGGGTAGGTACTGAAAACTTCTCCAGGCCTAAAATAAATGTGTTTGTCTCCCCATCATTGTCCTTTGTTATTTGTAGACTATTTTCTACTTGTGAAGTTGAAAGGCGTTGGAAGTCTTCATGGATATTCATAGAATAAGTCATATTTTGGTATCATCCTAGGGCTTTTAGAGATAACTTACATGCCTTTAGTTAAAGCTTCACCTAGCCCATTGGAGGCAAAAATAAAATGTCCACAGAAGTAGATAATATAAATGTTTCTTTATTATTGTATTCCATGTCTCTACCATTAATAGAAAGTTTAAAAGTTTTAAGCTAAATTCTTTAGGCTATAATTTAAATCCATTTTTCCTCATTTTATTTGGAGTAGGAACATGTGACTATTTCCCATCATCCACTATATATTCTTGAAAAGCATTAGTCATTTCCCCAACTTAAAAAAAAAAATCCACAAGCAATCTCTTCTCAAGGCTAAATAATCTGAATTTCTTTAGGAACAATTAAAGCAATGAATACAGATACAGAAGAACTCAAATCAGCCTCACCAAGTTTTCTTGCATCTAGTTTCAGTCATTATTCGAAGGGCTAGAGTTATCCCAATGTCCCCAGTCCCCCATTGGGGATCAAAATGGAATGGCTAAGATTGATGAAATAACCATTATGACAACTTATTATTTAAAAAAAAAACTTGTCAGAGAGGTGTGATTAATTTTGTAGGTTGGGGGATGGACTCAGGACTCTAGAGAAAGGAAGTGTACATACACACACACACACACACACACACACACACACACACACACCACTATCTGGGCTTTAAAAAATGGTTATGTTTTGAGAGAGATAATTATTTCTCTCTTGTATTTAATAACTAGCTGTTGTATTGAAACAATGGTTTATCCCCTTTTCTACTTCCTCATCCAGAAATCAACCAGTGTAGCAAATCTTGGGCAAAGACTTATTCGAGCTAAGATCCAATCAAAGATAGTAAAAGAAATTCCAAGTTTAGGTGAATGGGTGGATTCCTGTTTGTTGTATTTTCTCCCACAGGTCTGGGCAATGTGGATTCTCCCTTTTGTCAAGCAGGTGGTCATATGGAAATTGATAAGTCTCTTTGACCAAGACCTGGATGATGCAAGTCACATACCCCAAGACCCTCATTAGAATGAACCCACATTCATTCATTTTATCCTTAATTGTTAACCGATTAGAACCCATCACCGCCCTTAGGAACACCCATCCTTCCAAGGGCATATAAGCATTGAGTGAGTTCCATGAGGGGTCTTTGACATTCAAGAGTGCCACTGATCTCTTTTATTAATAAAATGTAATCATTTATTAATAAAATGATTAATTTCCCATAAATTATCTCTCTTGAACTTTTTAAACATCGCAGTTGAGAGAAAAAGGAATGGGACCACTGGTTGGAGTGGATGGGACCATGACAACTGACAGCAGAACTGCTCTGATCTTATCTTATTTCTGTTTCGTCTAGGAAGGAGAGAATGATGTGAACCCAGCCATAGCAAACAAAAATGACTAGCAGGGAGTTGCTGGATAAGACAAATTAGGCAGTAATAAGAGGACACTTACCTGGCCTCTGGGAATTCAAGTCAACTAGCCCAGATGAGCTACATCAGGCAAAGGGAAAATAGGACACAGGACCATAGGAACGGGGAAGATTGCATGTCGTCCTGATTTTCAAAAAAGCAGAGGACGAAGTCTGCAAACTCCAGCCAATGAGCTTGATTTTGGTTCCATGGGGAATTACAGAACACATCATTAAAGAGATGGTTAGTGACCCTCTGGAAAAGTTAGCAGTGACTCCAGAGACTCAGCCCATTCCCATCTAGAACAGTCAGACCAGACTAACCTTATTTCCTTTTTTAACAAGATTACTACATTGGCTGATGAGGGGAATGCCAAAAGATAGTTTACCTAGATTTTAGCAAAGCAATCAATAAGTTATATCATACTGGGGTTTTGTTTTGTTTGGCAATGAGGGTTAAGTGACTTGCCCAGGGTCACACTATTAGTAAGTGTCAAGTATCTGAGACTGGATTTGAACTCAGGTCCTCCTGAATCCAGGTCCAGGGCTTTGTCCACTGTGCCACCTAGCTGCCCCCTATCATGCTGTTTTTAAAGCAAAGATGGAGAGATGTGGAGTAGAGAATAATGCAGTTAGATGGATTTGATACTGGAGGGCTAGGTTCAAAGAGTAGTCTTTAATGGCTCAGTCAGGTTGGCCAGAAGTCTCCGGTGGATTACCCCAGGGATCTATGCTGGCCCCTGTGGAGTTTAACTATTTTTTCCAATGACTCGGATGAAGGGATAGATGGTATGCTCATCAACTCTGCAAATGATACAAAATTGGGAAAGGTAGCTAACAAATTGAATGATGGGCAAGAGTCACAAAGATCCAAAAGGTGTATAGCATTGGGCTGATCCCAAAGGTGTGCTAGTAAATATTTAACAGTCGGCTCTCCCAAAAGCATGACACACTTTTAAGTTTAATCTGTATTTTTAACATTTTCTTCATTATTTTCTTAAATCTAGAAATCAACAAAACAATAAATCAAATCCTGATTTGTATCATTTGCTAATTACTAAGGTATAAATGCTCACACTGAAAACTTAACAATTAGTTCACACATCTCTGATTAAATCTAATAAAATTAAATTCAGTGGGGATAAATATAAAGTCTTCAAAATATTTAAATGTAAAGTTCAAAAAAGCCAAAACCCCAAGTACAGGCCAACATAAGAATATAAGGAAAATTAGACAGCATTTTTAAAGAAAAATATGAGCTGGGGGCAGCTAGGTGGCACAGTGGATAGAGCACCGGCTCTAGATTTAGGAGGACCCAAATTCAAATCTGGCCTCAGACACTTGACACCTACTAGCTGTGTGACCCTGGGCAAGTCACTTAATCCTCATTGCCCCACACAAAAAAAAATTAATAAAAAAGAAAAATATGAGCTTCAGTGGACTGTGATTTCCATCTGAGTCAACCAGAAACAGCAATAACTGATATTTATGTAGGGTTTAAAAACTTGCACCACATTTTGCCCATATGATCTCATTTGATCCTGACAACAACCCCGTGAAGCAGGGTTACAGATGGTCAAACTGAGGTTTTTGTTGTTGTTCAGTCATTTCCGACTCTCCGTGACCCCATTTAGGATTTTCTTGGCAGAGATACTGAAGTGGTTTGCCATTTCCTTCTCCAGCTCATTTTATAGAGGAGGAGCTGAGGCAGACAGGATGAAGTGACTTGCCCAGGGTCACACAGCTAGTAAGTGTCTGAGGTCAGATTTGAACTCAGGTCTTTTTGATTCCAGGGCCAGCACACTATTCACTAGGCCACCTAGCTACTTATACCACCTAATCCAATCTTGGGCTACTTTAAAAGAGACATGACTTCCAGAAATTAGGAGGCAATAGTTCTACTCTCTGTCATGGACAGACATCTGAAATGCTGTGTTTAGTTTCAGGTGCCACAGTTTAACAAGGATATTTATAAATGAAGAGAGTGTCCTATGGAGGTGGGGGTGGGACTGGTAATCAGAATGGTAAAGTCTAAGTGATTTGTCCAAGGCCAAAAGGTATTAAGAGGCAGAATTTGAACCAAGGTCCTTTGATTCCAATACTGGTGTTTATTCTATCATGATGCTTCCTCCCAACACAGTGCTACACCTCCCAGTAGAGTATAATTTCCTTGAGGACCAGGACTCACATTTTTATACTTGTATCCCCAGGGCCTAGCACACAGTAGGTATTTCCTAATTGCTTATCACTTGACTAATTAGGCTCATAGTTGAGAAAATAGCCTTTACCTGAGGGCTCTTAAAAGACCATCAGATAGTGGTTTCCCCACAAAGGGTGGGAACCAGACTATCAAAACAAAGAATTCACAGTCTCACTTTTCCAGAGAGGAGAGAGGAGGTGGAAAGAATCTGATCAGCCTTGATTATTACTAATGCAGTGCCTGGTCATCCATCTTTGAGCTATAGTGTGTACAACAGGCATTTTTCATCCACTTAGTTTACCATCTGTGGATTGTCAGACCAGGCTGAGGTGTAGGATATGATCTTGTGGGGGACCTAGAGGGGCCATCTTGTTAGACAAAATAGGACACTGAGACTCAGAACGGTGAAGTTGCTCATCCAAAATCACCCAGGGGAATTGGATTCTGACCGAATTCAGCATTCTCTCCACCTTGCATTGCCCCCCTACCTTTTTGAAGAGGTTCTGTCCCATTTAGGGGCTTGATGCCTTCAGCTCAAATGCCATTGGCAAACAGGGGCATCTGGAAGACCCTCGTTTTCAGCAGCACAGGCACTAACATGAACACCTGTGTCCAGTGATGTCCTAGTAAATATTGAGCAACCAGCTTTCTGAAATAAAAAAGTATGCATGCCACACTCTTAAGTTTAATGTGCATTATTCCTATTTTCTGAAGTCTGGAGACTTAAGAAAACAGCCTGATTTGTAATATTTGCCTAATTCCAAAGCATAAATGTTTATGCTGCAAATTTTAAAATCACTCTTTTAGGTTCAAGCTTCCACACGTCGCTGCTTGTGTCACAGTAGTCCCTTGTAGGAATTCTCTAGAGATTTTCATCCTTCCAGCAGGGCCTAGAGCCAAGGGATTTTGTATCTGGGGGCCTTTAGTTACCAGATGGTGAAACTGAACTCCTGAAGGGACCACATGCTAGTTGTCTCCTTGCTCACCATTGGAATGATGTAGAGGTTTTCATAAGGTCATGGAATCAGATATTCAGAGGACATGGAGACAGTGCATTGGGGGGACCTCAGAAGCCGTCCAGTCCAACCCTTTCGTTTTTATTAATAAAGAAGCCAAGACCCAGGGAAGTTAATTGCATGCCCAAGGCTCAAACCCATGTCCTCTGATTCTAAATACCAGGTCTTTCTATTGCCCCCTCCTGCCTCCCTATTAAAAAAAAATTTACCTGAGGTTTATCCCATTTGAAAAATCAGGCTTGCCATAAGGCAAAACCCCACAGCTATCCAGGGCTGAAGTTGGCTCCCTTTTTAACATCTGGATTGAACCGATTTATTTTTCGAGATTTCCAGCTTCAGAACCAAGGTCCAAGTCCTATCCCTGACACATACTGTCTGAGTGACGTTGGTCAAGTCCTCTCAATGCTGTTGGCAATTCTCTAAGACTATAATTACAGAGAAGGTGGCGATCTGCCTTGGTAGAGAGAATTTCCTCATGCGGGAATCCCCTGTCTCAGTGAAGTCCAGTCCCAGTCCCCTCTCCCTTCCTGAGGAGAGAGCTGAAAGACAGTAAGAAGGTTGCAGTTGGCTACTGCTGCCTGGATCTCTAATCCAGATGGTGTTTTGCTAACTCTGAGCCCACGGAGAAGGGAGCGAGCAGGCATGGTGGCCCGGAAGGTACCCAGCTGGGCTCTATTTTAAGGTGCCCAGCTGGGCCCAAGTCGCTGCCCTCAGAGAGGGGCATGACTTGTCTCAGGCGGGCTCCTGCAAATAGAAGAAAGTCAAGCCCTCTGAAGCCCCTTCTCAGGGGCTTCCCGGCCAAAATAAACGCAGTGGAAAACCACCATCCACACTGTCCAGCGTTTTAACGGCGAGCTGTGTTCTCCCCCCTCCCTAATCCTATTCACAGATGCTCCTTCTCTGCCCACCACTCGGCAATATTTGCAATACTTTTATTCTTGAGGGGAGAGGAAGAATTTTGTTTCATGGCCTTAAGAGATCTCTTTTTGCACAACTGTGGAGGTAACCTTGGCCCACAGACTGACCCTAACCTCTTGTGGGAAGCAACAGAGTACCTCCTTATATAGTGATCTGACCAGACAGTCTGGGAGGATTGTCTGAAGGCTAATGACGTCAACAGGCATAGGGATGGAGAAGCTCCCTCTAGGAATGCTGGGGGGGGGGGTCATCTTCTCTGCAACTTCGAGAGTTACTTTGAGCCATGAGGGGTTAAGGGACTTGTCAAATGTCACAGAGCCAGGGTGTACCAGAGGTGGGACTTGAGACCTGGTCTTTCAGGCTCCACGGCTGCCTGGCTATCCGATACTCCACCCTGCCATTCTTTCGACCGCATTGTAAAATGCTAGTAGGCATTGGGGATTCGCTCATATCAACTCCAATTTCTCCCATCCTGGCCACCTCCCAGGTGCTCACTCATTGTCCATCCTCTGATGATCTTATTGTCATCCGAAGGTTAACCGAGCTCTGGTATGTTCTGTTAATTGATGCCAAGATCTGAGCTTTCAATAGCTTATGATATAACTCCTTCCTATTCAAAAAGGACCCTTTCCGATACAAAATAATGAAGCTGTAATACTGGAAAGTCAGTAGTAGCGTTGATATTTTCGGACAGAGGGTCCTTCCTAGTGCACCTTCACACTCCAGTATAAGTGGGACCCATCTCCTCTACCTACATGGGAAAGAAGGTTAGCCCTGTCCTTGTGTGTATCGTTTGTTCATCTATGGAGTGGTTGGTCATGATTGTCGACTGCTCCCACCCACTCAGTATTGCAAAGCATTTCAACACTTTGAGTCAGATTCTTAAAGTTCTCATTAAGTATCTGGGAATGTGCTTTATATCAGTCTTTCTTTGAGGGAGACCTACACAATGTAGGTCATCAGAACATACATTTGTGAACTGCCTGGTATGGCATTTAGTAGGGACTAGGCATCGGGGATACAAAATCAAAAGTTGTCTTGCCCTCAAGGATCTTATATTCTGATGAGAACAAAGAAGCCTGGGAAGGAAGTCCTTTACTTCACAGAGAAACACTTCAGCAAAGTGAAGAACAGACCCGTTTCTAGGTAGCACTGACCCCTCAGAACCCCAGAACAATCTTCTGTTTAATAGGCTTTATGTATTTAAGTAGCTCGACATTTTAAGGAACATAGGGATAGTGAATTCATTATAATAGTAGAATAATTGTAGTTAGTATTTATATAGCACCTACTATGTGCCAAGCATTGTGCTAAACACTTACAAATATTCTCTCATTTTATCCTAGTTTCTCATTATTTTCATGTTACAGTTGAGGAAACGGAGACAAATAGAGATTAAGTCACTTGTCCAGAGTTGTACAGGGAGGAAGTGTCTGAGGCTGGTTTTTAACTTAGTTCTTCCCATCTCCAGGCCCCACGGTCTATCCACTGCATCGCCCAGCTGCCTCAAAATACGTCTACAAAACACCTTCCATTATTATTTCTAAAATACATTTGAGAAGAGTGCTACCCCCAACCTGAACTCAGAAATACCAGGGAGAAAAGAAAAAGGTAGTTGGTAGTTTTGATTTCCGATGAATGTATTCTCATTTACTAGGTTAATTGTATTTTTTCCTAGTTAAACCTCTTCACTCAGTCTAACTCCAGAGTTTTTGAATCACACAGTTTTAACAGCATTCTCAATCAGCCAACACGCTATCAGGTAAGCACTTATCGGGCATGTATATACATGTGTGTGCACATTTGTAACTCTGTGTGTGTGTTTGTAGTGCAAACCCATTCTTCATTTGTACTGTGAATTTTAGAATTGGAAAGGACCTTCGAGGCCCCCTGTTCAATATGAGGGGGCAAAAGAGTCATTCTTTCCATTCCGGAACCTTCAGAGTCAAGAATGGTGATGGTTTAGGAAGAACAGTCAATGCCAGGCTGAAGAAAAATAGTACAAGTTTGATGGCTGACCACTCTATCCTCAAGGACGGGATATGAATAAGCCTCACACCCGGCCTGGATATACAGGTGTTTTGCCTTCAGGCAACCCTTTGCCCCAAATTATTGTCAATTATTGTCCATACTTTGGGAATTTGTCTTCATTAGCTCCACCTTCGAGGAAGAAGGGGGTGGGGGTGGGAAGAAACATTTACTAAGCACCTATTTTGTGCCAGACATAGCTAATCACTTTATAATTATTATCTCATTCAAGCCTCACAATAACCCTAGGAGGTAGGAAACTGAGGCAGACATTGGTGAAGTAACTTATCCAGGGTCACATGGCTAGCAACTGTCTGAGGCTGGATTCGAACTCAGGTCTTCCTGATGCCAGTCTCAGCACCCTAGCCACTGTACCACCTAACTGCCTTGAAATGATATTGTGTATTTTGCATTTTAATGTTGGGTAAGACATTTGAAAGCTGTGCTCCAACTCCAAGCTGGGGGCGGGAGGCAGGGGCACCCAGGGTGGAGCATGGTTCTTTTCCACTCCATTTGGTCATTAGAATTTCCAGATCTTTAGGCTGTTTCTGGTGGTGATCCAGCTCCAGGATGATGGTGGAAGGGAATGGGGAAATGAAGATGAGGAGCTGGTTAAATAGGGGAGGGAGGGAGAGAGGGAGAGAGAGAGAGAGAGAGAGAGAGAGAGAGAGAGAGAGAGAGAGAGAGAGAGAGAGAGAGAGAGAGAGAGAAAGAGAGAGGAAGGAGAGAGAGAAAGGGTCCTCACAATTTTTTTTTTGTTCAATGCAAAATACTATGAATTGTGAACTCCCAGAAAAATGATGCTGACCTTTAAAAGTCCATTCTGTTCTGAACTGGGCACGGTGCTTCTCCCTGCATCTCCTTGACAGACGGGGGTCCAAGGTGGGGCACCTGGAGTCTCTGGGATGTGGGGCCTGATACTCTGCTCTGTTTTCTGGGATTAAGCTGTGTGGGTTGTTTCTATCTAGTTCCCTCCGCAGACTGATTGCTCTGTGGTTTGCTGCAATGAGGGGAGGGGGGGCTTTAAATGTCAGAGTGGAAGCAGAAAAGTCACGAGAGAGAAATGTAACTGCCTCGTGAGGAGGCCTCTGACACCAGGCTTTGGTGGAACAATGATAATAGTGACAGTTTTATTTGGTGGTTGCTTGGTTTCCAAGCATCTCTGCTCAGGTCATAAAAATGTCATTATCCCCATTTCCTAGATGTGGAAACTGAGGTTGTGTGAGGCATGTGTGCTGCTCTGCCCACAGTGCCAGGGCCCAGGCAGAGCTCAGGTTCCCTGACTTCCCATTCACTCTTCTTGGCATGCTCCTGGCTTCCGTGTTGTGCCGGAAGCACATGATGGGTCAGTCTCACAATACCTAGAGATGGCACAGATGGACAAGGAGTATATGGGTGGGGGGATGGACTAGGGCATGATTCACCACTTCTCTGGGAAGACTAAGAAGGCACGGTATGTTGTCTAGTTAATCAGCAGTAGAAACACAGGATTCAAAGGGACCTTGGACTTAGGCTATGACCTCGCTCATCCTCCTCACTTTACAAAAGAAGAAACCGAGGGCTTGAGCAGGTAAGGAGTTTTCCCAAGGTCACATGAGGTGAAAGGAGCAGAGCAAGAATTCAAACCCGCATCCTTGACTCCTTTCTGCCATAGCCCCTTCCCTCCCAAGAGCAGCCTGGATCCCCGTGGCCACCTGGGTCCTTCCACTGCAACAGAATCAATTCAAGGCATTTTTCTCTCATGGGATGTTTTGCTTACAGGTTCATAGGACTCTTGGGAGAGGAAGTTGTGGACTCTTTACCTACATAAACAGGGGTGTAATTGTGTCTTCTTTCTGCAGCAAATAATGAAAAGACTCATAAAGCGTTATGTTCTGAAAGCCCAGGTAGACAAGGAGAATGATGAAGTCAATGAAGGTGAGTGACCCCTGAAGAAGCAGCTTACCTTGCTAAGGGTTTCACCAAACATGAAAGACAGCATTTCTTGGAAAGGGAGAAAGAGAGACAGACAGACAGACACAGACACAGAGAGAGAGAGGGAGGGAGGGAGAAAGGGAGAGGGGAAGAGAGAGAGAGACATAGAGACAGAGAGAGAGACAGAGACACAGAGAGAGAGACAGAGACACAGAGAGAGAGACAGAGACACAGAGAGAGCCCTACAGCCCCTAACAGCCTGTGCCCCACGTCTGTCCTTTGTTTCACCACCATATTTCTTATTATTTCCCTGGTACAGTTCACTTCTCTGATTTGTTCCTGTCCCTCTGACCACTTCCAGGAAGGCTTTTGATAAACCCGTGTTGAACTGAACTAGGTTCATGGGCCTTTAGTTTTGGGGCTCCAAGGGTGCCTATCTTGTACAGCCCCCTTGGTTTACAGATGAGGAAAGTGAGGTCCAGATTGTTAAACTTACTTATTGGAGGCCACACAGCTATTTTAAGTGACAGAACTCATTAAGTGGCAGGTTCGTTGGCTATTTTCAATGAGCTTCCTTACCCGTAACCTTGAGGTTAGCTGGAAACCCCAGACGGCAGCCTCTCAGCTAAAGAGACCGATGGCATTATGCCTTCTGGACAGCCAAGGGGGTCAGAGACAGTCTTGCTGTGGGTCAGAAGGTCTTGGACAAGATGCCTTCCAAAGTTCCTTGCAGCTCTTGGTCTGGAGTCCTATCATCCCTATGCACCTACTAGCAAATTGTGTCAAAAACCAGTTGCTGAATAAACATGGCCTTGTTGATCCTGAATGTCAGGAGTTTAGCAAAGCAGACTTTGTAAAGGGACAAATCTGAAATATGTACTTTGGAGATAACCTCAGACCTCTTTGCACTGAATGGATTGTATATGTGCTTTTCCAAAGTGATGAACAAGAGACCAAGAATGACTTCACAGTGTTTTTTTTTCTTCTCACAAATACTACAGGTGAACTGAAGGAAATAAAGCAAGACATTTCAAGCCTGCGCTATGAACTCTTGGAAGACAAGTCCCAAGCGACAGAGGAGTTAGCGGTTCTGATCCACAAACTCACAGAGAAGCTAAACCCCAGCATGCTGAGATGTGAATGACTCAAGCGCCTAGGAGTCTATTGTTGACTATAGCACAAACACGGGCAATAATATTTCTAACAGATACTTGGGGGTGGGGGTGGGGAGACTACATCCATTTTTAGCTTTTATTATGTGAATCTTTCCTTGAAAGCTAAGACTTTAAGATTTGATTAGTTTGATCCATAGACAAAACTATTTTATTTTAATTGTCTGCACTGATGTTTTTACTTTTTTTTTTTGGCGGGGCAATGGGGGTTAAGTGACTTGCCCAAGGTCACACAGCTAGTAAGTGTCAAGTGTCTGAGGCCAGATTTGAACTCAGGTCCTCCTGAATCCAGGGCCGTTGCTTTATCCACTGTGCTGCCTAGCTGCCCCCATGTTACATTTTTGAAAAATAAGATAGCATTTTACAAAAAAGTCCAGCTGTAGAGGGTGGATTGGTGGAATCTCTCCAGCTGGATGAAGGTACAGGGAGGTAAGCCTTGGTTTGACATTTTGGTTGGACCTCCCTTGGGGCGGTGTAGTCTCTTGTGGGATGTTGTAGAAAGAGTACTTAGATCATAGGACCTGGGGTTGAATCCTGTCTCCTTCATTGAGGACAGTTGTGACCTTGGGCCATTCATTTTTCCCTCTCTCAGTTTCTTCATCTGTAAAATGAGAGAGTCAGACCTCCAAGGTTTCTTCTGGTTTAAAAAATCTATGGTGATGTAACTATAATGACTTTATTGAGAAGACTGAGGACATTTCTTGAGCTTAAGTCCTTGTGAGTCATTGAGATCCTCTGATTAGTGATTGAGCTTTCATGGGTATAATTTGATTCAGGCTATGAATCTGAGCTGGCCCTTTGTATTAGGTATGCAGGGGGCACCTAGTCTGAGTGTAGGTCTTCAGGGGGAGCCAGGGAGGTGAGAGCAGACTATGAGCCCTAAATGGAAGTGGGAATGCAGTGTTTAATGCCCCAAAGACCCTCTAGGAGCCAATCCTCTTTCCTCAGCTCCAGGGATGGCATTTGTGGAGTGGCATCCAAGCGCAGGAGATGCCCTCAGTCCTATCATGGAGAAACCAAAATCCCAAACCAAGGCTCACCTCCCCATAACTTCATTAAACCGGTCAGCCCCTCCTAATCAACCTTCTACATGACATCATACTATTCTGGATCATTTCCCTTTTCTTTAAATAACTGACCCTTCAGCATTTGCACTAACTGGTTGACAGACAAAGAAATAGTCCAAACCCCACCTTCCTTTGTAGCAAGCGGTCCAAAAAGATTTTTGGAGGGTTGCTGAAGAATAGATATTGGCAAATGGGACTCAGGGAGACTTGCTGAGACATTTTTTTGTTGAGATGATCCATGTTGCTTTTGAGCCCCGAGCAAGAAGATGCCCTGTCCTGTCCAAAGTCATGAACATTATTGTGTGCTCCTATCCATATTGTATGTCATGTCCTTTCGGTCTTTGATTCCCTTTACCTTTTAGTCCCAAGGGCATTTTCACAGGGTGGAAATTTTCTTTCCAATCCTCTGCCAGGCTGACAGCTTATTGCAGGCTTCTCATGGCTGCTTTTGATGTTTAGCTGCTCCGTGTAATAGTCACACTTAGTGGACTTTGGTTTTTTTTCAGTGTGTTTTTTATGCAAAGAAACCATGCACTAAAATGAAGAGCAATAAAAGGAAAGGCCGAAGCGCTGAACAGACCCAGCCAGATCCTGGTCTGGGGAGCTTGGGGAATGCTTCGTGAACACGGCTACGTGCTTGTGTGGCCAGAAGATGGCGCCAGGGAGGACTTTTCCCCTTCTAACAGAAGGGGGATAGGTTTAATGTCCCACACCACACTTGGCTCTGCCCAGAGGTCTTGACTACAGGGATTACCTTTACAATGGCAGACCCCTCTTTCCCCTTCCTCATCTCTGGAAGCTTGTCTGGGAGGAAGGTGGAAATCACCTAATATGCCTAATATTCAAAGCTTCCAGGGACAAAGAGACTATCTCCCACTTTTAGCCCAGGCCAATGGCCCACAGGTTCCCATAGTTGTCCTTTCTCCCTGTTATTAAAAACAAAAGTTCAGAACCCCCAGAGCAGAGTAACCTCTGGTTGTCAGGTCAAAGATGGCCTGTAAAAAATCTTTGTATTCCAATAGTCACTGCAGTCTGCCCCTCCCCCCTTTTTTGTACCTAAATAAAGAAAAAGACATTTTTGAAATTGTATCTTGATCTAAGGGAAATCAGATCTGAAGAGCTAATAAAGGAATGAGGAATAGTTTGACAAAAGGAAGGAGAGATTTAGGATTTAAACCTCTACTCTGTGAGACAGAAAAGGGAGGAGAAAAGGAAGACAATTCACCAAAAACTTGGGTTTCCTCAGGAAAGACCAGTCTCTTTCTCCCGCAAAAGGATCCTTATGAAATAAACAGATTTGTAAGCAAAAGGTCACAGGAGCCTAGTGCTAATAGGTAATGCCAAACACCCTCCATTGCTGCTGCTCCTGAAGCCACCTGCTCTATGTCCCCAGTACAAGCAGTTGAGACTTTCTGGGCCAGCTTAACCCTGTCCCTCTAAGATCCCTTCCATTCCAAAACTGTCTAATCAGTCGATCCTGTATTTTCCCAAGCTGAGCAGGGAAAGCTGTCTCTGAAACACTGAACTATGTCTCCCAAGGGGCCCTCTGAATGATCTTTTGTACTTGCCCAGTGGTCATTGGCAATCCTTCCGCTAGGGGACATCTGTGTCCATCACTGCAAAGCATTCCAGTCCAACTTACTTTGTTTTGGTCTATACCTGCAACTTAATCTCTGTAGAGAACTCCCTAATGTGTCAGAGGCAGGGCTGCAACCAAGGTCTTTCCAACTCCAAAGTTGGCTCTCTATCCACTATGTCACCTGCCTCTTCAGCTATAGAAATAATATAGAAACTGGCACATTTGTATTTAAAGTCTGTCAGTATGGCTTTGGATACTCCTACAGTGCCTCAAACTCCAAATATTATAAGGCTGTCACAAGAAATAGAAACCATACTTCTATTGGCCACAAGAGAGAAGAAATAGGAACAATATGTGGGGGAGAAGGGTGAGGGGTGGGGTGACAGAGAGGTGGGTTTTGATCCAGTGTCAGGAATGACTTTCTAACAATCTGAGCTATCCCAAAGTGGATTGAGGTTTCAGAAAGTAGTGGGCTTCCCCTCCCCTCATTGGAGGTCTTCAAGCAAAGGCTGGGTGACCACTTACAGGATGTGGTGGTGGTGGGGGATTCTTCCCCAGATAGAGGTTGGACCAGGTGCCCTTTGAAGTCCCTTTCAATTCTGAGGTCCTGGAATTCCATAAAGAATTGGGTTTCAAGCCAATAAGGCATCCTAGTACAGGGATTTGTACTTGCAAGATGTATCACCAAAAAGTGGGGAAAGACTCAAAAGGACTTCTGCCAGTTAGTTTAAATCACTTAGAGATTTATACTCTGGATCATGAGTTCCTCCCCACCCACAAGCTGTTCCCATAGCACTCTCTTAGGAATGTAAATTATAATCATTTTCTTCTTCCTATATCCAGATAGATGAAAAAGCCCTGCTCGAATGGCAGAGCCAAAATACAACTTCCCAGAACCAATGACATCAACTAGCATGACCTGGAGATGCTCATAACTTTTCAAGTGATATATTTTACAGTTACTACCTTGAGAATTTTGTTTCTCTTGCCATTAGGAAAAAAAAATTCCCTTCATGCTCTACCAATAGAATATTCATTCTAAACAGCTTTCCAAATTTCACGTGTATTTTACAGTTGTATATTTGATGTCAAACCTCAGAACTTAATAAAAGACTGAATATTTTTCTAGTGTTTTGTGTTAATATCCACTTATATTGACTGGCAAAACTAGGAACTTTCAATACTATTTAAATCCAGAAATCTACTCTGCAGTCTCAGGACAGGCCCCAGCAGTAAAGAAGAGATGCCTCTAGCTACCCACCTCCTGGCATTAGATTGGATTTTAAGGTATTTGAAGACAGGAGCTGTCTTTTGGCTCTTTTTTGTATTCCTAGTGTTTAGCGCAGTGCCTGACATATAGTAGGTGCTTATGAAATGTTTATTGGGCAGCTACCAGTGCAATGGATAGAGCACCAGATCTGGAGGTAAGAAGTCCTGAGTCCAAATCTGGCCTCAGATACCTATGAGCTATGTGACTCTGGGCAAGTCACTTCACCCTGTTTGCCTCAGTTTCCTCATCTGTAAAATGAGTTGGGGGCAGCTAGGTGGCGCAGTGTATAGAGCACTGGCCCTGGAGTCAGGAATACCTGAGTTCAAATCCGGCCTCAGACACTTGACACTTACTAGCTGTGTGACCCTGGGCAAGTCACTTTACCCCAATTGCCTCACTAAAAAAAATGAGTTGGAGGAGGAAATGGCAAATCACTCTAGTATCTTGTCCAGGAAACCGCATGTGGGGTCATGGAGAGTTGAATAAAACTGGAAAAATTACTTAATAACAAGAAATACTAAGGATCTGGACAAAACTTCTTGGTGGCCTAAGTGCAAAAAGGTCCAGGGCCCAGTGAGTCACTTCCTCCTCCCTTCTGGCCAGTCCATCTGCATAGGCAGCAGCACAGAGACAGTGAAGCTTTGCCCAGCTGAATCAATGTTCTATACCTGTTATGAATAAGTTAACCTCTCTTTGGCGATTTCTAAATGATCTACAAGTGTTTCACTGCCTTCTAAACTCAAACCTGAGCTTCTAGGCTCTCCTGAGCCAGGACTGGCCCATTACATAGTATTAAAAGTAAAAAAGGAGAATCCACAACAAAGGAAGAAAAAATAAAGGAGATATTTTGTCTAATCATGTACTAAAAAAACCCCACCTTCAATGCATGAACGTTTACAAAAATATAAAATACCTTGATTGATAGAATTGATAACCTAGTCTCAGAAAAAGAAACTGAAAAAGCCATAAACAAATTCTTCCCCCAAAAAAACAGATGGATTTAATAGTAAATTCTATCAAATGTTCAAAGAAAAATACAAACTTTTTCAAAATAGGAAAAGAATGGATCTTATGAAATTCCTTCATAAGTAGAAATAGTCTTGATACCTAAACCAAGGAGAGACAAATCAGAGATAGAAAACTAGATGGATATCCATAATGAATAATGATGCAAAAGATGGATAAGATTAGTAAAGAGACTGTAGGAACATATTTAAAACGGTCTATGCTATTGCCAAACTGGATTTATACCAGGGTTGGTTCTAAATTTGGAAAACTACAAACCTAATGGACCATCCTAAGCATTAAAAAAAAAATCACATGATTATATCTGCAACCAGAATTCAGATTGGTATTATGAGATGTGTAGTCTTTCCCCAGTCTGGGAAGAGACACAATCTATTCTGTGGTTTGTACTAGACTGAGCGGGGTTATGACAAAGAAGTCTCTCTGGTCTCTGGTCTCCTCACCACTTATAACCATCTGGCTGGCATCATGCAGTCCAGGACTGCCAAAATTCTATACTAGATCCTCTTTCTTTCTGGACTGGGGATAAACTATAAATCTCATTACAGTCTAAGTCCAAGTTCTGCATCAACAGAAGCAGAAAAAGCTTTTTGATAAACTATAATATTCATTTCTTTAACAACAACAAAAACCCTAAAAAGCATGTGAATAAGTGACTTTTTCTTAATATAGCAAATAGTATCTTTGAACCACCATTGCTCAAGGTTGGGATATGTCATTGTAATAAAAATGACATCACCAAAATAAATGCCAGCACCATACCAATCATAGAAATAAGGAAAAATAAAATTCATCTAAAGAAATCGTCACGAATCTCAAGGCAAGTAATGAAACAAAACAAAACAAAAAAACAAAAGGGTGGGAAGGAAGTGGTCCTAGCCATTACAGATCTCAACTTTACTAGAGAACAGTAATCAGAAAAACTATTGTGAATGTGTTAAAAGTAGGAAAATTGATAAATTGGGCAGATTAGGTATGGAAGACCCAGAATCAATTGAGCATGATAGCACAGTATTCGATAAACCCGAAGACACCAATTACTGTGATTAGGATTTACTATTTAACAAAAACTGCTAGGAAAATTGGAAAGCAGTCAGGCTGTAAATAGGTTTAAACCAACATGTTATAACACAGCCATGATACATTCCAGATGGGTATAGAACCTAGATTTAAAAGATCACATAATAAAAAAAAAAATAAATGAATAGGGAAAGAGATACCTTTCACCACTAAGTATAAAAGAATAGCTCGGGGCAGCTAGGTGGTGCAGTGGATAAAGCACTGGCCTTGGATTCAGGAGGACCTGAGTTCAAATCCAGCCTCAGACACTTGACACTTAACTAGCTGTGTGACCCTGAACAAGTTACTTAACCCTCATTGCCCTGAAAAAAAAAAAGAAAAAGAATAGCTCTCTTTTAAAAAATAAACATTTTTTACTTAAAGTTTGAGTTCCAAATTCTATCCCTCCCTCCCTTCCTCCCTTCCTTACCCCCCACCCCTCCAGGCAGTAAGCAATCAGGTGTAGGTTATACATGTGGCATTTTGTAAAACATTTCCATATTACTCGTTTTGCATAAGAAGATTTGAATAAGAGAAAAAAATGAAAGAAAGTGAAAAATAACATGCTTCAGTCTGCGTTCAATCAACATCAGTTCTTTCTTTGGAGGTGTATAGTATGTTTCATCATTGGTCTTTCTTGAATCACTGGGTTGCTGAGAATAGCTAAGTCATTCACAGTTCATCAATCAATATTGCTGTTACTGTGTACAACATTCTCTTGGTTCTGTTCACTTCACTATTCATGTAAGTCTTTCCAGGTTGTTCTGAAATCATCCTGCTTCTAGTTTTTTTTTTTTTTAATAACACAATAATATTCCATTAGGTCAAATACCACAGCTGTTTAGTCATTCCTCAATTGATGGGCATCCCTTTGATTTCCACTTCTTAGCAACCACAAAAAGAAAGGAAGCCACCATCCAATAGGAAGGAATAGTTCTTGACCAAGCAAGAGGGATAGAGAGGATCACAAGAGATAGAATGGATCATTTTTATTAAATAAAATTGAAAATTAGAGAGGGAACAATTAAAAGGGTTGAAATATTTGCAACTTATTTTTCTTGTGAAGTTTTTTTCATGTTAAAATTTGTTTTAATGGTCTGAAAATTCTGTGTCAGAGTTATGATCAAGCTGTTTCCATTTAAAAATGACTGATTTTAAAAACAGATAATTTAAAACTGCCATAAAACAAATGTCCAGAAAGATCATTCCTTTCTTCCTGAAGTTTTTGCCATGCGTTGTAATCACTAACTAGTCTTTTATCATTAAATGTCAATGACCAATTGAGACAAACGCTTCTGAGACACTGATTGAGATCAGGGGTGGCAACTGTTGTACAGAATATTCATTTAGCCTTTGAGCCTCCTGGGCAGACTTAGTGACCTGGCCAGCTCCAATAGCAATCTCGTCAACTTCCCTGATGACACCAATTGCCTCATATCGTGAACAGCAAAACAACTCGTAGGAGGATCAGCAAGGAAGCTCTCTCCACACATGGGTTTGCCTGGAACCATGCCAACAATGGCAGCATTGGAACATTTCAGGAATGTAGGACTGTTTTCCAGCTTCTTACCACAACAACGATCGATCTCCTTCGGTTCAGCAACCTTGCAAACAATGTGAGCCGTGTGACAATCCGGCTCACATTGTTTGCAAGGTTGCCGAACAGGGTAATCATCTGGGGTAGTGAAACTAACAGATTCCATTAGTGGCTCATTTTTGTTCTCACCAGCAACATTACCATGATGGATATCTTTGATGGACACATTCTTTTTTGGTAAATAGTATTTTATTTTTTCCAATTACATGTGAAGATAGTTTTCAACATTTATTTTTATAAGATTTTGAGTTCCAGATTTTTCTCTCTCTCACCTCCCCACTCCCTAAAACACCAAGCAATCTGATAGATGTGATACATGCGCAATCATGCTAAACATATTTCCACATTAGTCATGCTGTGAAAGAAGAAACAGAACAAAAGAGAAAAACCACAAAAACAAACCCAAAAAAGTGAAAATAGTATGCTTTGATCTGGATTCAGACTCCATTGTTCTTTCTCTGTATGTAGGTGGTATTTTCCATCAAGAGTCGTTTGAAATTGTCTTGCATCATTGTATTGCTGAGAAGAGCTAAGGCTATCATAATTGACCATTGCACAATGTTGCTGTTTCTGTATGCAGTGTTTTCCTGGTTGTGCTCACTTCATTTAGCATCAGTTCATGTAAGTCTTTCCAGGTTTTTCTGAAATTTTTCTGCTTATTATTTCCTACAGTATAATAGTTTTCCATTACCTTCCTATACCACAACTTGTTCAGCCATTCCCCAATTGATGGGCATTCCCTCAATTTCTAATTCTTTGCCACATGTAGGTTTTTCTTTTTTATGATTTATTTGGGATACAGACTTAGTAGTGGTATTGCTGAATCAAAGGCTATGCATAGTTTGATTGTCTCCAGAATGGTTGGATAACTTCACAATTCCACCAATAATGCATTAGTGACAGACACATTTTTTGACATTGAAACCCACATTATCCCTAGGCAGAGCTTCATGGTTTACTTCACTTGTAACACTTACTTGAGCATGGGTCACTGTCATGCCTGATTTTAGAATACCAGTTTCCACACACCCAACAGGTATTATGGTAATACTACCAATCTTGTAGAAATTTTGGAGGGGTAGACACAGGGCCTTGTCAATTGGATGAGCTGAAGGCAGGTTTCAATCCAAAGGTTCAAGCAGAGTAGTTAAATTACCATTACTATACTTAAGAGTGGCTTTCCATCCCTTAAACCAAGTCATATTAGAGATTGACTCCAATATGTTGTCACCATTCCAACCTGAAATTGGCACAAAAGCTATTGTGTTTGGGTTGTAGAAGATTTTCTTAATATTAGTACTGACTTCCTTGACAATTTCCTACCATCTCTTCTGGCTATGGGGTGGTTTGGTGGAATCCATTTTGACAACACCAATGATTAGTTGTGTCATACTTAGGAGGCAGGTCAGAGGAGCAGGCTCAAGAGTTTGCCCATTCTTTGAGATAAGGCTTCAAATTTGCTGATACCAGCAGTATCAATCAGGACAGCATAGTCAGTCTGAGATGTGGCTGCAGTCCTGTTCTTGATTGTGTCTGTGTCCTAGAGTATCAATGATGGTCACATGATGCCTACTGGTATCAAATGTCCACAGGGAGATGTTAATCCTGATACCACAATCACTTTCAGCCTTCAGTTCATACAAGATCCAGTCATATTAGAAGGGGCACTTTTCTGTTTCAGCAGCCTCCTTCCTGAACTTCTTAATGCTTCGCTTATCAATCCCACCACATTTGTAGATGAGGTAGCCTGTTGTGGTGGACTTGCCAGTGTCTACACGTCCAATGACAAGTGTTAACATGAATTGTTCTTTTGCTAATTTTTTTTGGGGGGGCTTAGAGATGTTTTTTCACAACACCTGTGCTCCTAAGTTCTATCTCACAAGCATCAGGCAGACAAAGATGATTAAAAAGAAAAAAGAAAATGGTAGTTGTTGTAGAAGCAACGATGAGCAAGCATACTAAAGTATTTTTGGTGGAGTTGTGATTTGGTGCAACTATTTTGGAAAGCAATTTGAAATTGTACTCAAATCACTAAACTAAGCACATTCTTGGAGTAAGTGATAGCGCTATTATGTACAGACCCCAAAGAGAGTTTTAAAAAGCAAAGGGTAGATAAATAAATGGAAGATAGATAGGTAGGTGGGTAGATAGGTATAGAGACACAGAGACAGAGAGAGAAAGGAGAGAAGGAGAGAGAGAGAGACAGAAAAAGAGAGAAACAGAAAGGGAGACAGAGAGGGAGAGAGAGAGAGAGTTGGGTTTTTTTTGGGGGGGGGCAACTGGGGTTAAGTGACCTGCCCAGGGTCACACAGCTATTAAATGTCAAATGTCTGAATCCAGACCTGAGCTTAGGTCCTCCTGAATCTAGTACTGGTGCTCTATCTACTGCAACACCCAGCTGCCCCGAGAGAGAGAATCTTGCAGCACTTTTTGTTGTGGCTAAGATCATCCCACCCAAAGGGATGTCCATCAACTGGGAAAAGGCTGAACAAATTATGACACAGGAATTGTAATTATTGTGTGAAAGAAATAATAAAAGGGATGAATTCAAAGAAACCTGGGAAAACTTGTATGAATTGATGCAGAGTGAAATGAGCACACCCAGGAGAATATTTATATAATGATTTCAATATTGTAAAGAAAAACAAGTTTGAAAGACTTAAGAACTCATGTTAATCATGTCCAACCATGATTCTATAGGACCAGTGTAGAAGCCTGCTATCCACTTTCTGACAAAGGGACATTGGAGGAGAGTTGTGGGATGAGACATATACAGCTTTGGACACAGTCTATATGTGGATTTGTTTTGTTTTACTATAGTTATTACAAGAGGAATTATTTGTTTGTTTAATTTGGGGAAGATGAAGGGGACTAAAGGAGCTAGTGATGATGATGATGATGTAAAAAAGAAAAGAAAAAGTTTATCAAAGCATTTTAAGAAATAGAAAAGAATATAAGGAAGAGGGCTACTAACAGAAAAATTTTGAAATGAATATGTTGAATTTATTACATATGTTTACAAACTATGTAATAGAGGTTTGTTGTTTCATATGCAATCCTCTTTTCTGTTCTTTCTGTATGGAAATATTTATGTTTGTTAAGTGCGGAATAGCAAATTTAAAAAAAAATAAAAGATTTTGTTGTTCAGTTTTGTCCAACTCTCCATGATCTCATGTGGGTTTCTTGGCAGAGATACTAGAGAGGTTGGCCATTTCCTTCTCCAGCTCATTTTACAGATGGGAAAACTGAGGCAAACAGGGTTATGTGACTTGCCCAGGGTCACACAGTAAATATCTGAGCCTGGATTTCAATTCGTCTTTTTGTTTCCAGGTCTGGTGCACATGCTGGATAACAACAAGAACAACATTTAATACCGCTGCCTTCTCTCTGTTGATTATTTCCCATTTATCTTGTATGTAGCTTGTTTGCAAGCTGTTGTTTACATGTGGTCTCCCTCATGAGACTGTGACCTTTTTGTGTCCCTTAGCACAGTCTGTGGAACACAGTAGGTGCTTAATCGGTATTTATTGAGAGAGTCGGAGCTTACAGCCTAGTGGGAAGATAACTGATACAAAATAACACACAATAAGTGCACAAAACTTTACTACTTCTGTGGAGCCATGATCTTACGGATGTGGGCATTCCCGCTGTCAGCTCATCCATGTTCTTTCATGCCCTGCAATTCTTAGGCCTGCTACCCTCTAAATAAATCTTCCATATAGGATCCACCCAAAGTGCCAGGGGCCCTCCTCTATTGTGTTTAACTCTCTAGACCCTTGATCTCGCTATGGGATCAGATGACCTCAATTTCTGATCATACATTTTCTCATCTTGACTCCACTGCTCTTGGAGTCATCTAACACAGTGCCTGGCATATAGTAGGTGCTTAGTAAATATTCGTGGAATCGAGCTGAATTATTAAATCCAACATGTTTTTCCTTGGAGGTTGTGATGCCACATTATTCACAGCTGCACAGAAACACCATGGGCTTTTTCTGGTCAGACGTTGCTAGATGGCTTTTTCATATAATAGGCAGATAAGCAACAATCACGATGCCTGTGCATGCTGTGAGCTGGGGACAAGTGCTTTCATTATTCATCATCACACTTATCTGGAAGTAAAGCGTTTATTGAGGTTTTTTCCTCTCCTTAGTTTTGGTGCTTCAGTCTTTTTGTTATTTTTCCCCATTTCTTATTGTTTGATCCCACCACTGGTACGTAGTGACCAGGCCCTGGTGTAGACTCTTCATCTTGGAAGATAAGGAGTTGCTGGGTAGCCTTTGCCCTCACTGCTGGAGGGGCGGAACTGGCCCCAGTGGCTTTTCTAGGCCCCTTTCCATCCTTCCCTTCTGTTGTTCTCCTCTGAACCTGGAAAACCAGTGGAAGCTGGCATGACTTTCCGCCTGCCCAATTCCTCCTTTCCCTCCCCTCATTTCTTTCACTTGGTTGGGCAGAATCAGTGACTGTGGCTGCTTTAGTGTTGGGGGCTGAGGGTTACTTGGGAAGCATCACTACTGCAGGTGATGTCTAACTGAGGTCTGGTCCCCAGTCACAACCCTAAAGTTTGTACTTCCCACCCTGAACCCATGGAGGGTTGATGGGGGAACACTAAGTGAATGCTTGGATTTATACTGGTTACTACTAAATCATTAGGTCCTTATCATGTCCATGTTTTCTTATCTTGTGAAATCTGTTTTTATTATTTTTATTCTTGGAATATAATTCCTTTTTTTTTCCTGGTCTGGATTAGAGAAAGTATCTTTTCTGCAATTTTGCTGGTCATATCTTTATGGCTTATGGTCAAAGACCCCTCTCAGGTCTGACATTCTGATGTGGCAGAGGAAATAAAAGCAAGATTAAATTTGGAGTCCCAGGACCTGGGTTCAGGTTCTGACTTTGGTCTTATTACCTCTGGAAGTGTGGACAAACCATTTAACCTCTTAGGGTCATGGATAAAATGCAGAGGTTGGCCTAGTTCTAAGGTTCCTTTCCGCTTTCAATCTATAAAATCTGTGGTCTTCCTGAGCTCTGTCATTCTATGTTCTGAGGCCTTATCCTATTTCCTGTCCCCCTCACCATCCCCCTACCCCCAGCAAAATATGAGGCATATTTCTTAGCAAAAGTGGAAAGGTATGGGAGGTTTGAAGAGGGATAAGAAGGTTTGAAAGAGCCACTGTATTTTGGGATAGTAAATTAATTAGGGTGGTATAAAAGGATTGGGATGGCTAGGTGGTTCAGTGGTAAGAGGAAAACGACCCCTGCTCAATAATTCTCTGGAACTCAGTGGCGATGTGTCAAAGGCTCATTTATTTACTTTCATTCTTGACCCTCCCCTTGTTCATTATTGGTCTGATGCTTAAGGGTTAAAATCCTTGGGCCAAAGCTAGCTAACCAGAATGAAGTATTCTCAACCCTAATTTCCATGATTATTCTTTGGGTTCTCAGGGAGGGGACACAGGGACATTCCTTCCATCCTCTCAGGAGAGGACCAGGTGACCTGTCTGCTAGAGGGAAGGGGAACTGAGACCTTTGTCCTCCAACAGGTCTGGAGGAGTGTAATTTGAAGTGAGCTTGGAGTCAGGAAGACTCATTTGCCTGAGTTCAAATCTAGCCTCAGACGCTTACTAGCTGTGTGACCCTGGGCAAGTCACTTTACCCTGTTTGACTCCGTTTCTTCATCCATAAAAAAGGAAATGGCAAGCTATTCTAGAATCTCTGCCAAGAAAACCCCAAATGGGGTCATAAAGGTTTGGACACAACTGAAACAAATGAACAACAGCCAAAGGTTTGTTTTGCAGCAGTGAGGGCCCAGTGGAGCTTATGTAAGATAAATCTGTAGTAAATCCCCTCAGCACAGTTTCATGACTTTCTCCAGCTTCCTTCAACAGCACAGGTGTAGGAGTGATCCAAGGCTGTGGCTTGGTGGGGCATGTTTAGCGGTACGATAAGGGAGAAAAAGACTCAAAAGAAGAGAACATTCTAGAGTTGAATTGGTTTACTAAGATATCAGAAGGATGAGAGTATAGCTAGTGTAGGGGTGATTGGGAAAGAACTGAAGGTCTGGGGACTGGAAGTCCTAACATCGATGAAGAAGAGGGTTTGGGGTTTCAAGGATGGGGACAGATGGAATGACAATAGCTTGTGATCAAATACGGGGATTTCAGAGCTCAGAACATGGAAGTTGAGAACTGGTGGGTAATGGGAAGGTCAAGTGTATGATGACTTTTGTGTGTAGCTGAAGTGGGGTGGAAGAGTGGTCAAGGGACATTAAGTGGAGGAAGTGTGAGTTTAGGGTGTTTGAGGGAGAATTAGTATATATTCCCCAGTGTGAGGGCAGGTGTTGAGGAGGAAAGATGGTGAACCAGGCACTGAACTCATTGAGGAAAAAAGGGAAGTGTTCTGAAGGTCAGTAGGCCGAAGCTACCAGGATCTCTATTAGATCCTCATTGCTCAGCCGATTGCACTACTTGAGGACTTCTCTGACAGACGTTTCTACCAGGCCCCTGGAGGCTTATTCATGGTAACCCCATTTTATTAATGATAATCTCATCATCCTGTAAAAGCTCATCAGCCTTGGAATCCACCTTATTAGTGCCCTCTGCCGCTCTGATTGGATGGTGGAGCCTCCCTTTAAGGAGAGCTCAGCTCAGACATTTCTCCCCTGGCTGCCCTCTGGGACTGCTCCGACTGACTTCTCCACCATATTGGGTACTTTCCCCCCTCTCCCCTCCCTCCTCTCAGCTTCCTTTTGTGTGCTGTTTCCCCCTCTTCCAATAAGATTGTAAGCTCTAAGGAGGAGTTCAGAGAAACCTGGAGGGTCTTGCGTGGACTGATGATGAGTGAGATGAGCAGAACCAGAAGAACATTGTACACAGTATCATCAACATTGAGTGTTGATCTACTGTGATGGACTATATTCTTCTCACCAATGCAATGGTACAGAAGAGTTCCAGGGAACTCATGATAGAAGAGGATCTCCAAATCCAAGAAAAAAAAAAGAACTGTGGAGTATAGATGCTGAATGAACTATACTATTTCTTTTGTTTTTGGTGCTGATGTTTTTCTACTTTGAGGTTTTTTGTCATTGCTCTGATTTTTCTCTTATAACATGACTAATGCAGAAATGTTTAATGTTATTATGTGTGTGTGTATATATATATATGTATGTATATATATATATATACATACATATATAACCTATATCAGATTACCTGCTTTCTAGGGGAGGGGAGAGGGAGGGGAGGGAGGGAGAAAAATCTGAAATTGGAAAGCTTGTATAAACAAAAGTTGAGAACTATCTTTACATGTAACGGGAAAAAAATAAAATACTTTATTAATTAAACAAAAAGATTGTAAGCTCTAGCATTTACTTAGCACAGTGCCTGACACACAGTAGGTGCTTAATGTTTGGCTGGATCTACCAGGAGGCTCTTAGTGACAGTCAGAAGAAGGAAGGAGGAGAAAAGGAAAAGACTGAAGATGAAACCAAGTTAGTTGTTTAGGGTGGCTCAGACAGGCAGTCCAGCCCTAAGCACAAAGTGCTTAACAAGTGCTGACTGACTAGTTGCCCGAGGCTAAGGATTCTCCGTCTGGTTCTACCCGCAGCTGAGGACCTTCCCACCCTGGGAGAACAAACCGCACTAAAGGAGGGGCGGGGCCAGTTTGGCGTCGCCGTCGTCATGGAAACTGTCCCCAGCTCGGTCTTTCCTCCCCGCTCAGTCCCAAGGAGGCTTGCGCGGGGACCTGGGGGCGGGCCCTCCGCCGTGACGGTGTACGAAGCCCCGCCCTTTCTCCGCCCCACAGTTTTCTTGCGCTCCGATTGGTCGCGGGAGGGGCGGGGCTTCGTGCGCTGCTCCTCCGCTCGCGGCCGGTACCTCGCTCCTCCCAGCTCGGCCGCCGCCCCCGCCATGGAGCTCACCCTCAACCGCTCCGATTATTTACAGGTGAGAGAAGCGGCCCGGGCCGGACCCTCGCCTCCCTGCCCCGCGGCCTGCACGGGCGGCGAAGCGGCCACGGCCGCCCCGGGGCTCCGGCTGCACTCCCGCTCCCTCCCGACCCCGCAGACCCGGGGCCCGGGCGGCCGGTCCTGTGGGGCTGCGACTGACCGGCTGGGTGGCCGGGCCTTCCCGCCATCCCCACCCCCTCCTCCCGCCCCTTCCTCACCTTTCCCCCTCCCCCGTCCTGCTATCCCGCCCTCCCTCTTCTATCTCTCCTCCCCCATCTCCTTCCCTCCTCCATCATCCCTCCCGCTCTCTCCTGCACCCTCTCCATCCCCCATCTCTCCCCTCCCCCATTTCTTCTTTCCTATCCATCACGCTCCACTTTACCTCTCTCTCCACCCTCCACCTCTCTATGTCGCTCATCTCTTTTCCCCCAGTCTCTACCTCCCTAGTCTCTCCCCCCCCAATCTCTCCTCTCCTTATCTTCACAGGCTCCCACTGCTAGATCTGGAAGGAACCCACGCATTTTACAGATAGGGAAACCGAGACCTAAGGGAGGGGAAAGTGACTTGCTGAAGGTCACACAAAGGCTCCTAGAACTATAGATTTAGAGCTAGAAGGGACTTGAGAGACCATCTCATCTTACAGATAAGCAAACTGAGACAATGACAGTTTAAGTGACTACCCACAAGTGACAGAGGTGGGATTTGAATCCAGGTCTCCTAACTCCAGAGCTAGTACCGAGCGGCTTCCTTAGCAGAGGTAGCTTGCTTCTGTGTCCCCAGTTACCAGCACAGCATAGCACCTAATAGCATGGGCTTAATAAATAATTGTTGAATTGAAAACAGGTATGATTTTTTTGGTCCAGACCCACGATTTCCTCAGTGGACACTTCCTCTGCCAGTGCAGGTCAGCATGTGCTCTGTAACTAAGAGTCTTTGCCTAGAGTGGAGGTCAAACACAGAGCCAGCAACACTCCCCCAAATAAATACAAATACAATAAGACATAGAGAATGTGAATATATGGTTTTCTAACTCATTATGTTGCCAGCGGGGAGACTTATGTATGGTTTAGTGGCCCTCATTTCTGTCTGAGTTCGATACTAGCTGGTGGCTCAGTGGCTAGAGTACCAGGCTGGATCAAGACGACTCATTTTCCTGAGTTCAAGTCCAGTCTCAAACACTTACTAGCAGAGTGACCCATGGCCCACCACTTAACTGTTTGCCTCAGTTTCCTTATGTGTAAAATGAACTGGAGAAGGAAATGGCAAACCACTCCAGTATCTATGCCTAGAAAACCTCAAACAGGGTCACAGAGTTGTACATGAGTGAAACAATTCAATAGCAACACAAGCGGCCAAGAGAACTGAGATGTCGTCACATGTCCAGGATCACAGAGCTTGAATGAATGAATGAATGAATGAAGCAAGCAAGCAAGCATTTATTAAGCAGCATATGCAAAGCCCTCAGCTAAGCACCTGGCATAGGTACAGAAAAGTAAGATAGTCTCTGCTTACATTCCAGTGGAGGTAGATAATGAACCTGACTTGAACCTGAGAACACTGCTAGATACTTTGTGGCCCTAGGCATCTTACTTAACCTTCTATTGATCCCATAACTGTCAAAAACTAAATTGGAGAGCATTTGCTAATCTGTATCAGTGGTGGATTTCCTCTTAGGTATCTCCCTATGCCATTGGAAGGACCTTGCCACCTCTGCCCCAGATGAGCCAGGCACTAAAGACAAAACAAAGCAGTTCCTGCCTTCAGGGAGCTTATTGGATGGGAATGAGTACATAGAAAATAAAATATCAGATATATCCAGTGCATGTATTTTTGGGTGTGGCTCTAGTAACTGGGGGAATCCATCAACAAGCATTTATTGAATGCCCTCTATGCCAGGCACTGTGCACAGTGCTGAGTATGCAAAGAAAGGCAAAAAAAAACCCCAAAACAACCCAGCCCCTGCTCTCAAGGACTACGCAGTCTAATGGGAGAGACAACGTGCTGACATTTTGATTGTATACAAATAATCTGGATGCAATAGGTTGGGGACAATCAATAGAAGGAAGGCATAGTTCTCAGGGGACTTGGAAAAGGATTCCTATAGAAGGTGGGGTTTTTGCTGGGAATGAAGAGATCCAGGAGGGGGAGATGAGGTGGGAGAGAATTTCAGGCATAGGGGACGGACACGGAAAATGCCCAGAGTTGAAAGCTGGGAGTGTTTGGTTTGGAGCCCAGTATTTCGGGTTACAGATTGTGTTTAGTGAAGTAAGATCTACAAAGACTGTGAAGCTTAGGGGAGGGGGCAGGTTATGAAGGGCTTTCTGCAGGAGTGATACTTGGGCTGAATTTGGAAAGAAACTTAGGATCTAAGTGGTAGATGAGGGAGTGCTTTCTGGCATTAAAGTCTGCAGAAGTGTGGAGATAGGAGACGGTGCGTGTTGTAGATGGTGAGCTTGAAGACCACTTTGGTGAAGTGTAGAGGTGTGAAGGAAAGTTATGTGAGAATTGGAATGACACCCCTGCTGGAGAGATATTGCAGGGAAGCTCCGCCATGAGGAGAAAGTATGTGATTTAGAAACCACATGACTAGCATCTGGAAGTTACATCTATAGAACCACCTGTGGGACCTGTCAATCAGAGCTACCAGACAATTAGCTTGGAGGTGTGTGTGTGTGTGTGTGTGTGTGTGTGTGTGTGTGTACACGGCCCTGTTTCTGGTTTCTCAGGAGGCTTCTGGGAGGAGCCAAGGATCGAGCGTGCCTTTTGGGTTGGAGACTTTGACTTGTTGGCAGGGGAAGCAGATTAGGGAGAGCAGGAAAATCTAATACTTTATCCACGTGTTTCTCTTTACTAACCCCTAATATACTTTAATAAATACTTAGTGCCCAAAGACTGGTGCTATACGTTTTCTAATTTAAGGCGACCACTCATTAGATTTTAGACATCACAGCTAGAATGTTAGCCTCCTTTACAGTTACGTGTACTAAACCTGGAAATGTACTCTGGAGACTGTGAAGGGCTATATTTCATGCCAGAGTCAAGTGGGAGCCATTGCAGTTTCTTTTTTCCCCTTTTTTCTTTCTTTCTTTCTTTCTTTCTTTCTTTTTTTTTTTTTGATGGGGCAATGAGGGTTAAGTGACTTGCCCAGGGTCACACAGCCAGTAAGTGTCAAGTGTCTGAAGCCAGATTCATTGCAGTTTCTTGAGTGGGGGGCTGACCTGATGAAGGTTAGAAGGCCATTGTAGTAGCAAGTAAAAGGCAATGAGTCCCTGAATTAAGATGGTGGCTGTGTCAGAGAAGAGGACCAACGATGTATGAGCTGTTGTAGTGATTGCCAAGATACACAGGGTGACAAAGAAGAAAGAGTCATTAATGAGTGTGAGGTTCCAAATCTGTTTAACTGGAAGGATGGAGTACTTTGAATCGACATAGAGAAGTTAGGGAGCGGGAAAGGTTTGAGAGGAAAGCTAATGAGTTCAACAGGTTCAGTTTGAGATGCCTACAAGACATCCAGTTAGAGATGTCCAATAGACAATGAGTGATGAGCGCTTGGAGCTTAGGAGAAGGCCAAGACATCATCCCTTTAGAGCTGATGAGATTGCAGAGAGAGAAAAGAGAGGGCCAAATCATACCTGCCTTCCATACCATACAGAGCTACGGTGAGGATCCAGTGGGAGGGAAGACTTTGAAGACTGCAGTACATTAAGTGGTATTTGTTATCTAAGAGCTTTATCAGTTGAATCGGTAGTTATCATCATTCTGCTTGATACTTTAGCAATTACTAACAGTATGATCCCCCCCCCCATTGCATTACATTTACAAATTTGCAGAGATTTAAGAAGAATTGCTTTCTTAAGGAAGAATCTGCAGATTATTTTATTAGCCTGACTTTTTCCCAGAAAACTCTTAGAAGTACCCTTTACCACCATGCCATAAGCAAGTGATCAATGTCCTTTACTTTGTGATTTCAAATATAGAGTTTCTAATTTATGGATAAAGTTGACTATAGAAAATTTGAGCACGCCTTAAGGATTCTGATTATATGATATTTATGAGGGTTTCACTGTAAACTATTTAGTCACAGGTGAAATCTGCTTACTTTGATCATAATTGGCTAATTATCAAACCTTCTGATGTATGTTTTCCTAGGTGGGAGTGACCTCTCAGAAGACCATGAAGCTGCTCCCAGCATCAGGACGAAGAGCAACACAGAAGGTGCTAATTCTTTCCCACTTATGACTAAGTAGCAGCCTCTGCTCATGTGTTTCTCTCTTGAATTTGACTTAATCGTGAGAAATTGAACGGGGAAGGGAAATTTGGTTTTTGGGAAACTGTGTTTTTAAAGTACTTTCTTTGCCTTATTGATAAGGTTAGTTTTTTGTGTTTTTTTTTTTTAAGTGAGACAATTGGGGTTAAGTGACTTGCCCAGGGTCATATAGACCCTGTACACACAGTAAGTGTTAAGTGTCTGAGGCCGGATTTGAACTCAGGTACTCCTGACTCCAGGGCCAGTGCTCTATCCACTGTGCCACCCAGCTGCCCCAGGTTAGCATTTTTTTTTTTTAATAAAGGGTTAGTCTTTTTAAAGGTGCTTTAAAATTGAATAGTATTTCTTGAATTCATTTTCCTCCATTAGTCAATGTGAAGGGACATAATATACTTCATAAGGAAATGAATACTTTCTTATCTACAACATTCAAATAAATTTGCTTGTATGCAGAATTCTAAGCCTTCAATACTTGGGTATAATTGTGATCTCATCGGTATGGGTATTTCTTCCATCATTGACGATCTTAACCCCATCCCTGGTGATTTTTATCCATGTCCTTCTGCACATTCCGCATTGAGGATCTACCCACTGTAGTAGATTCTGTCCTTTAACCAGTGGCATACCCAGAACAGATTATTTTTTTTTAAATTCCCTTCTTTTTTTGACAAAATTATTTTCAGCAATAATCATGAAAGTAAAATATTGGCCAGCAAAGAAGTGCATTCAGCAAAAATTATCTTTTATTGGACTTTGTATATAATCATTCAGTAAAAATGTTTTAATTAAAAATGGATATTATAGTATTACAAAGGAAAAAAGGATGAAAACTTTAAAATTGTGTTATTTTTTTAAACTTATACCTGCATGTTGGTCTGTCACAGTAATGAATATTAACATTACTATTTTTTTTTTGGACTCATCATAGGGCAAAAGTATGGGTTGGACAGCCTCAAAATTTATCTTTACATATTCTTTTTTTTTTTTTTTTGGTGGGGTAATGGGGGTTAAGTGACTTGCCCAAGGTCACACAGCTAGTAAGTGTCAAGTGTCTGAGGCCAGATTTGAACTCAGGTACTGCTGAATCCAGGGCCGGTGCTTTATCCACTGCGCCACCTAGTCGCCCCCTGCAAATTCATTTTCAATAGGCAATTGAACCAGATTTGATATTTCTGTCTTCTCTCATGGTTGATCAAAGAATACTTTTATTAATTTAAGTTTTCAAACGTTTCTTTCACATGAAACAACAGATATACAAATAGTTAGAAAAGGTATTAAACATAAGGATACATTTGTAAAGAGATTTGTAAAAATCCCATTTCACAAGTGAATTTAATAAAGCCAAAATGTCTGCAAAAGACAAAGTGTAGGTGAGTACTAAATTGTACCACTGATGTCATGTCTTATTTTCTTGATTTGTTCTTTAATTTTAAAATAATAATTAAAAATAAGCATAAAGTTCTATTTTTAAGATATTGTGCAAATTCAGTAAAGTATTTCATGTATGACCTAAAATTTGCATGTATCAAACAAAAATATGCCTTGAAGTTCATACACTGTTTCAAATACAATGACAAAAAGAAGTAACTCAGGTTCTTTGTTTTTGTCTTTACAATCACTGTGCTATCTACTGTTGTTTTTTTCAAGTTTACCATTTAGATGCAGGAATATGGAGTACCACAGGGGTTGGAGACAAACCATACCATTCTGATTGTATATCCGGGAGTTCTTCCTTGTTTATGGTTTGAAGATTCTCCCCAGACAGTGTAGCACCTTATTGCCTGTGCCTCAGAAGGACACTCACACTACTCTACCCTTGGCACGCCAGACCCTTTAGGTCTTCTGATATTTTGTGGACACGAGTGTGACACTCTGGCTGTCCATCCCTTGCTTTTGTCCCATGATGGGTCCACCTCCTTGTCTGAATGTACATTGTTGCTGATGCCCTTTCCATCACCTTTTGGGCTTTGGCTGTTATTGCACATACGTGTCTCCCTTTTCTGAACTTTGGGACACTTGTTAATTCTTCAGAGAGTTTGTGTCCCAAGATTCACAACCACACAGCATCACCAGGAGCTCACTTATCTTAGGAAGATGATTTTTGCCTAACGAAGTAATAGGAGGGGGGGAGGCGGGGGGGGGGGGAGGAGGGGGGCGGAGCATCTAGGTGGTACAGTGGATAAAGCACTGGCCCTGGATTCAGGAGGACCTCAGTTAAAGTTAAATCCTGCCTCAGACACTTGACACTAGCTGTGTGACCCTGGGCAAGTCACTTAACCCTCATTGCCCGCCAAAAGAACCAATAAAAAAGAAGTAGTCTGGGTTTCTTACAAACTCTGTGCAGTTTCCCAAATGCCTGTCTTCCTCCAGTTAAATTCTGGAGCCAACTCTGTCTGTCTACCATGCCTGAAATCAGTTAAGAAACAAGTAATTATTAAGCACATGGATGGTAGCAGACTCTGTGCTTAGTAGCTGGGGGTACAGGTACAGAGAATGAAACCATCCCTCACATGGAGCTTACATTCTAACAGGAAATACAAGGATCTACTGAATAAATATAAGGAGAGTGAGTACAGGGTAATAGGGAAGGAAGGCACCAGCAACTGGGGAGAAAGAAAGACTTCATGTGACTACTGAATGGGCCACACACTTAGCTATACCTCATGGTGTAGGAACATAAACGCACACTTGAAATTCAACACTTCGGAAGCACCAAGCAATACTTAGTATTGCTTGGAGCGTTGTCTTTGGGAGTACACAAAGAAACAAAAACACATAATATGGTGCAAAGAAACTGCCTCCTTTAGCCACTGATCACATTTTCTTTAAGGGCACAGCAACCTCTCTCTGACATGATCTTTGCATTTGATGAACAGAATGGATGATTTTTATGTCAATGTGAATTCAGTGATTTCTACAGGGTGACTTCTGTTCATTAGTACAAGAGTAGGATTTTTAAGCAACTGCAAAGTCGTGATCATATGCCATGCCAGCAATATTTACATGGAAAAATCATCAGGCCTTTTGCTGATGGCTGCGTGCTTTTTAGCCCCCTTGGAAGTATAGTCAGACAGTCCAAGTTCAAGTCTTGTCTCTGCTGCTTTGGACAAATCGCTTTAGTTCTCTGAGAATCAGTTTCCTCATTCATAAAATGAAGGGGTTAGGCCAAAATAATCAGAGGTCGCTTCTATTTATAAATCTGCAATCCTGTAGTATCATTTAGTAAGGTAGCGAATCAAATGTACCACTAACCACAGTGCTTCATACTTCATCAGGGACGAAATTTCAGCATCACATATTGTATTTTTTCTCTCAGCACAGAACATTGCTTAAACCACTAAAGACACATGGGCAACAGGAGGAGGAGGGGGAAACTACTGGAATGTATTACTGCTTAACCTGTGCTTTCCAGAACAATTACTTAAAGTTAGTTAAAAAATAAAAGATCTGCTATACTTGTAAAAAAAAGACACGAGCACCTCTTGTGTTATTAAAGAGACGCCGTAGCCTTCTAGGTTAATCCTTCCTGAGGGATAATCTCTGGAAATTCTCAGGGTTGTATGGGTGTTTAGTCTGTCCTGCTGCGATTTAAGACAGTCTCCTCTTGTTCTGTTCTCATTTGGAGAACATAGAGTCACACACTTCCGTACGGCACACAACTTTTCTTCCTATGTCCAAGTTTATAATCCTTTGGATTTTTGTTGGTCCTGTCTGGATTTCCCCATCTGTACAAATCTAAAGTCCTGCTTTCTGTAATGTGCATAGTGCCATGAACAGAATGGATACCAAGTAAACATTTGTTGAATAATAAGACAGTAATTTTTTTATGCATGCGTAATAAAGTGGAAAAATAGTGACTTTATGCTGTTCAATTTGTCGAAGGTGGTTGTTGGAGATCAAGATGGCGTGGTTACCTGTTTTGGCATCAAGAAAGGAGAAGCTGTGGTAAGTGGAGAATTCTGGAATGTGCTTTAGAGAGAGAAAAGCTCTCCTTCCATTTTCTTAACTGAAGCTTAAAAAGGCCTAAAATGCATATTTTGACAATAGAAATGACATTTAAAAAATTAAAAAGAAAATTTGTTTCAGACCCAAATACTTACACTGAATAGGGTAATAGCAGACAGCTTGGGATGCTTTTGCTTGATAAATGGCTTAGGAAAAGCCATTGCCACTCACAGTTGGGAATAAATGTATGCATTTCCTCATCTCATAGACCTAAATTTAGATGTACCTTCAATTAGCATTAGAGAGATTTTGAATTGGAGAAAAATAACAAGCATATTCTTCCCCAGCTCCATGGGCTGTTGAGCCTCCCTTGTGGTTTTATCATGAGACCAAGCTGCATGCAGCCCCAGTCTCTTTGGTTCACCCTGTCTCCCTGCCACACTTGTCTGAGGGGACCCTTTCCCTAGTGCCCACAGGCTCCAGCTGTCTCTTTGTAGGGAAATGGTTTGGCAGAATGCACTTACCACAGTTTCTCCTCTAAGAAATATCTTTGTTGGAGTAGATGTGGGAGCGCGGGGCAGGGCTGCTTCTACTCACTCTGACTTCTGGAAGAGAATTGGAATTATTTGTTCTAGAAGATATTTTTTTTAAATGTGCAACTGTACAGTGACTTTTCCATTATCATCTGTGTGTATAGAAAGAGAGAGGCAGTGGGCCACGAATCACGGAGCTTTGGCCTTGGAGTCAGGAAGGCCTGGGTTCAAGTCTTGCGTCTGACACGTACTGGCCATGTGACCCAGGACACGTCACTTAAATGCTCGGTGCCCTCTGCAGAGCAGGTGATCACCTCGGCAGAGAGGGAGCTTCTCCCTGGGAACTCCCTACACTCATAAAAGCATAACTCTGTCCCATCATTTCATATGTGTGCATACATATGTGTATCTGTGAGTACCCCAGTGTATATTGTATGTGTGTATATGCACACGTACACAACACACACGTATACACACATAGACATGTATACAAAACGAGGCAGAGACACAGCTCCAGACCATGTATGTGTGTATATATTATATATAAATACAATGTGGATATATACATGTATACACATATATGGTGCTTGGATTCCTTAGGCTTGTTTAGAAAATATGTGTGTGCACATGTATGTATATACGTGTGTGTATATGTACATGTGTGGTATATATACACATCTATATATCTGTATATCCACATGTGTGTTTATACACATATATCTGTGTAGTGAGTGGTATATGGTGTGTGGTGTATGGTATGTGTGAGCCTGTGACACTACTACTGGGTCTATACCCCAAAGAGATCAAAGGAGAAGGAAAAGGACATAGCTAGAAAAAACTCTTGATAGCTGCTTTTTTTTAAATGGCAAAGACTTGGGAGCAAAGGGGATCCGTGTCCATTAGAGAATGGCTGAACAGATTGTGGAATGGTAAAAGGGATGGCTTCAGAGAACCTGGGAAGGCTACTTCATGCTGATGCAAAATGAAGGGAGAAGAACCAGAACAGTTTCTACAGTAAACATAATGCTGGAAAGACAAACAGCTTTGAAAGATTCTGGTCAGTGCAGGGTCCAAGGACATGCCGCCCACCTACAAAAGAGAGGTGAGGATTCAAGGTAAAGAACTAGATATACATTTTGGGACCTGGCCGATGTGGGAGTTTGTTTTGCTTGACTATACAGATGTGTTATAAGGATGTTGTTTTTCTTTTTCAGAAGGCATAGGAGGGGAGCTCAGTAGGAAGAGAAAAGGAATGCTTGTTCATTAAAAAATAAAGAGGAAACAAAAAAAAATAAAGAGGAACTCATGGGAATGTCATTAGCAGAGAAGTAGGAGTAAATTCACATGAGTTCTGTTTGTGATTCTGCTCTGAAGGGTAATCCCATGTTAGCAAAAGCCAAGTAAAATGCTGTGCTATTTGTATCAGTATTGGGGGTTAAATTCTCATGCTTTAGCTGACATGACAGGCGTCAGTGACAGTGAAGGCTTAAGAAAGGATTGGTTCAAACAGCTGATTCAGGCTGATGTCTTTGAGATCTAAACAAGGCCCTTGTGAATTTGTTAGTTCACCTTCTCTGCTTTATATTAACAGTACTTGGTCTTTAGCTTTGTGAAATATGCATGTACAAATAAGTATGCTTATTTATATAAATAAATACAATACTTAAAGAACATTTATCAGGAAAAAATGCTAAAAACTGAAATGAAATTTTATCTAATTGTGCTCATTAAGCTTATGGTACTTTGAAGTGATACTTGGTGTTCCTTAATGACAAAAAGGAAGATATTCCCCAAAGGCTTATTATTTCACTCATGCTTCTTGCAGCCAGTGTTCAAGACTTTGCCAGGGCTGAAGATAGCACGGCTGGAGCTAGGAGGAGCACTTAGCACACCACAGGAGAAGATTTTTGTGGCTACGGGCTCAGAAATCAGAGGTTTCACAAAGAGGGGAAAGCAGTTCCTTTCATTTGAAACCAACCTCACCGAAAGCATCAAAGCCATGTATGTTGATCATTTTGACCAAGCCCTGTGTCTGAATAGATGATGTTTAGGTACAGCTTCACGGCCTGCCTTCCCCAAAGGGCATGATGTGAAGGCCAAAAGTGCTTCTTGAACGATCTCATCCTCAGTTTGGTGGTTTTGATAATCTTGCATTCCCCACCTGTCCCTCTGTCTTCTTTGTAAGAGCTGTGCAGAGTTTATTTATGTTTTTTGGTAAATTTTAAAATTCATTTAAAACTTAAATACAAAATGAGAACTTTTTTTTTTAAATAAAGAAATAGGTTAAAAGAAAAACCCAATTACCTCATACCTATTGGACTGGATAATAGGACAGCAAAGGAAAATGACAAATGTTGTAGGGGATATGGGGAAAATGAGACATTAATGCACCATTGGTGGAGTTGTGAACTGATTCAAACATTCTGTAGAGCAATTTGGAACTATGGCCAAAGGGCTATAAAACCCTGCATACTCTTTGACCTAACAATACCACTACTAGGTCAGTATCTAAAAATAGATAAAAACCAAAAAGTTAAAGGACCTATATGTCCAAAAAAAATATTTACAGCAGCCCTTTTCTGGTGTAAAGAATTGGAACTTGGGAAGATGCCCACCCATGGGGGAATGGCTGAACAAACTATGGGATGAGATTGTGACAGAACACTATTGTGCTGTAAGAAATGATGAACAGGATGCTCTCAGAAAAACCTGTAAAGATTTAGATGAGCTGATGCAGTGAGATGTACTGTATACAAAGTAGCAGCCATATTGTGAGATGATCATCTGTGAATGACTTGGCCATTGTTGGCAATGTAATGATCCAAGACAGCTCTGAAGGACTTGGGGAATGTGCACTCCATCTCCAGAGAAAGAACTGATGATGTCAGAATGCAGATAGAAGCATCGTTGTTTTTAATTTCTTTTTCTTAAATTGTTTTTGCCTGTTTTCTTACACAACCTGACTAATATGGAAAGGCTTTGCATGACCACACATGCATAACTTATATTGAATCGCTTACCTTCTTAAGGAGGTGGTGGGGAGCGGGGAGGAAGAGAATTTGGAACACAGAGTTTTAAAAATGGACATTAAAATTATTTTACATGTAATTGGGGGAAAATAAAATTCTAAATAAACGAAAAAGAAAAAGAAAAAAAGAAACACCCCAACTTTGGAGGTTCTTGGTCATTTTTACACTGGTTTGCTGCCACCTTGTTCTGTATTAACCTTTTGTTGCCAACAGGGCTAGCCTTATGGGTGTAGCCCCCCATCTGATGCCGTTTCATGGGAGTCAGAGATCTCTTCCATATTCCATCTCACACAAGGCCTGAGGCCTTTGGCTTTGTTCCCTGGAAAATGTCCAAGTTGAGCTGGGAGGGATTGTGCGCTCAGCCTTAAGGACGTAGTGAAAATAAGCCAAACTCTTCCCTAAAAGCAAGGTTTTGGGGGGTGGGGTGGGGGTGGGGTACAGAGGTGTGGAGAAATAGAAGGTGCTGGGTCCCTGAGGGATGTGGCGGGGAACGCCACAAAGAGTTGATGAAGCGGGGGCACTCTAACCGCAGTCTTACTCCTTAAATTTTAGACTGATGCTGAGTGCCAAGGTTAGGCCCTAAGGTCTTTACTTGAATTGGTTATAGGAATCTGACCACAACGTATGGAAAGTTTCATTCGTCCCGTTGGTAGAAGAGGCACAACGGTAGACCAGACTGTAGGCAGGCCAGTCAGGGGCTTCAGGCTCAGACTGGAATGAAATGAGATGCGAACAGATCAGCAAACACTCAGGGACAAAAGGAAGGTTGCTCAGCCTGACCAGGGAAAGAATATTCCCCATGGATCCAGATCAGGGCAGCCATAGGCCATCCATCCAGTCTGAAGGCACTGATTCCTTGTGGGCTGGCCTTCTGTGTCCCAGCTCACCAGGATGCTGCCTTGGGATTAGGCCCTGGACATGATTCCTCTGCCTTTTAGAGAAAGAAAGAATGAACAAAAAACTTGCTCATCCCATGAGACAGTGACTTGAGTAGAGATGTTCCTCTCACTACAGTGACCAGTTATACTTTTAAAATATTTTTTAAAATTCTGAGTTTACTATCCAAGCTGTTAAGAGTTTCCTCTTAGTGAACTGTAAAATTTTAGGAGAAACAAATTATTTTTTAAGATAACTGTATCTTGGGGACAGCTAGGTGGCACAGTGGATAAAACGCCAGCCCCGGATTCAGGAGAACCTGAGTTCAAATCCAACTTCAGACACTTGACACTTACTAGCTGTGTGACCCTGAGCAAGTCACTTAGCCCTCATTGTCCTTCAAAAAAATTAAGAATTAAAAAATTAAAATTAAAATTAAAAATTAAAAAGATAGATGCATCTTTAATTAGTCGCTTAATTGTTTCCATTAATATACAATTGCATCAAGGGGCAGCTAGGTGGCACAGTGGATAGAGCACTGGCCCTGGAGTCAGGAGTACCTGAGTTCAGATCCAGCCTCAGACACTTAACACTTACTGGCTGTGTGACCCTGGGCAAGTCACTTAACCCCAATTGCCTCACTAAAAAAAAAAAAAGAAAAGAAAGAATATACAATTGCATTTCTAGTGTCTCTGTTTTTATTTCCTCCAGTTTGAATTTTTCCAGGCGACTGCTGAAATTGTTCTTCTTCAAGATTGTCACTTAATAAAGATTGTAGCAGCATAACACAGTCAAGGTAGAAATTAAGGAGGGAAGTAGAGAAAGGCATTATGGGCCTTTCGAGGCAACAGGAAAACCTAGTCTTTGGTAGAGGTGAACTGTTTTCCATTAAAAGTCTCAAAAGAAGATTGAGTCATCAGTTTGCTGTTTTGAGAAATAGCCTTTTAATTATCCTGTTGTCTCTCATTCCCAGGCACATCTCTGGCTCTGATCTCTTCCTCTGTGCCAGTTACATCTATAACCATTACTGTGACTGCAAAGACCAACATTACTACCTGTCAGGGGACAAGATCAATGATGTGATCTGTCTCCCAGTTGAAAAATTGCCTTGTATCATACCTATCCTGGCTTGTCAGGATAGAGTGCTTCGAGTTTTACAGGTAGGTGACTGTTGTCCACTTCCTTCTTTTGCATGTTTAAGCCATATTCAATTCAAGAGGCTTTTATCATGAGGCTAGGAATACAAAGACAAGTTCTGCCCATTGAACTGGAGGGAATAAAACAGATAGGTAAATGATTCTATACTAACTTAAATAAAGCAATTTCAGAGAGAGAGGGAGATGAGAAAATGTGCTGTCTGAACTGCTAGCAGTCCAGTTTGACAACACACACGCACACACACACACACACACACACACACACTCTTCTGTCTCTTAATTTAAAACAATGATAATTACTAATTAAGTGCTCCACTGACTTTCTATTTTAAACTGTCTTGTTAGTTTGGGGACAATGTGCACAGTGCTTTGGCCATTGTCAGGGAGATGGCATTTAAGGAGCTCTACCCAATTTTGTTGTTTGGAGACTATTCTGACCCCATATTTCTGGCCATATCAAGGCTAGCATGTCTACTCTCCAAGGCCTCCTATGACCCCATGCACCTCTTCTATTCTCCTTCCTAACATTCAAGGAAGAAGACACATGAGGAAAGGAATCAGGATATGTGATTTGGGTGGATGCAGGGAAAATCATGGCTGGCGCAGTAGATTGAGTACTGGGCTTGGAATCAGGAAGACTCATCCTAATGAGTTCAAATCTTGCCTTAGACACTTACTAGCTGTGTAAGAAAACCCAATATGTGGTCATGAAGAGTCGGACATGACTGAAACGACTGAACAACAACAAAATGAAAGAAAAAATCAGAGATTTAGCGCTAGGAATGATCTTAGAGGTCATCTCATGTAACTCTGCATTGTCGGGCAGCTAGGAGGCTCCATAGTGCACAGAGCACTGGTCTTGGAGTCAGGAAGATTCATCTTCCTCAGTTCAAATCTGGCCTCAGACACTGACTAGCTGTGTGACCCTGTACAAGTCACTTCACCCTGTTTGCCTCAGTTTCCTCATCTGTAAAATGATCTGGAGAAGGAAAGGGCAAACCAATCCTGATGTTTGCCAAGAAAACCCCAAATGGGGTCATGAAGAGTCAGACACAGCTGAGGGACAACGGGAGAATCACGTGTGTAGCTTAGCCCACCACTGAGTCCAAACGAATGATTTATGTCAGTGATAACTTTATAATGGAGCAAATTAAAAATAAAATATTTGAAGCAGGAAAAGCTCACATCTGTGAACTTTATTTAAACATTAATTTGTCTATTTTCCTAATAAGCCCCATGAGGGCAGAACCGTGTCTAACTTAGGTTTTTTTGTTGCTCCCCCTCCCCACTGAGCCCAGGGCTCTGCCCACAAATGGAGCTTCACAGGTTTGTTGTCCAATTGTAGGGTTTCCCCTCCTTCCCTTCCCCCTTCTTCCTTTCACTTTCCTCTTCCTGTTCCCTTTGTTTTCCTGGCTCAGATTCCTTTTCAGTTTTTTGAGAACTGAGTCCGCTTGTATAGGCCTGGTGAGAGCCAATTGTTAAATTTTCATTGTGAGCAATTAAATCTTGGAAACTGATAAATGCTACAAATCAGGACTTGAGTTATTGTTTTGTTGATTGTCTAGACTTAAGAAAGTGATGAAGAAAATGTTTACAATGCAGATTAAACTTACAAGTGGGTCATGGGTACATTCCTGAAACCCCCCAAAGCCAGTAGTTAAATATAATTTACTAGCACACCCCTGGGTCAAAGTCATGCAGAATACTATATCTGAATACTTATAACCGTAGGCATGCTTGTTGTTATTTAAAAGACGAGATTTTGAATTCCATTATTTCAGTGTTTTCACGTCATGCTTTTTTCCTCAGGGGTCTGATATGATGTATGAAGTGGAAGTCCCTGGTCCCCCCACGGTCCTCGCCTTACATAATGGGAATGGTGGTAAATAGATGACATTTTCATACTCGAAGTAGAGGAGCATGTTAAGTTGTTTATATACTGAGTTAAAAGTTCTTATCAATACTACATAACTTCTAGTTTTATGTTTGTAATATTCTTTTGGGGGGGCGGGACAGTGAGGGTTAAGTGACTTGCCCAAGGTCACACAGCTAGTAAGCATCAAGTATCTGAGGCCAGATTTGAACTCATGTCCTCCTGAATTCAGGGTGAGTGCTTTATCCACTGTGCCACCTAGCCACCCCTGTAATATTCTTTTAAAGTGTTTTATTTTTTAAAGTTTAAGTGATGAATTTATTATATATTTTAAAAGAGAAGCAGTGTGTACATTATAGAGATTTGTGATTTTATGCATAATCCTCTTCTGTTCCGTTCCATATTTATATGGAAATAGCCATTTTATTTGATATTTGCAAGTTCAGAATAAAAAAATTTAAAAACAACAACTGGGGGAATCAGGAAAACCTTTAGCCCCCCCTAGTAAATAGCAGACAAAATCAGCCCACACATTTTGCGCAGTGTTGTGGGGCAAAGGGAAGAGCACACTGTCCCTGGAGACCTGGGTTCTAGTCCTGACCACTACTCTGCCACTAAATAATTGCAGTGTTTCTCAGGGTCTCGTGTTCTACAGCTACTGAAATGAAGGGCTTGAAATAATCTCTTAAGGTCTTTTTACAGCTCTAAAATCGAGTGGTTTTATGTCCACCCCTAGAAGACATGTTCATGTTAATTCTTTTTTTCTTTAATACATATTTTGTAGTATCATTGAATGGTTAATGTATGTAGTTACTTGTACTTAAAAGGACAGTTCTATATGTATTTTTTTCAAACTAAAAGAACTGATAAAATAGAACCCTATTGTAATATCATTTGTATTACCTAGGTCGAATCATGTTCCTTAAAATATTCCTATTTGTTCAGTGAGCAAACATCACCTCCTGTAGGCAGAGCATTATTACTAGTGTGGACAGAAAGACAGAGCTCAGAAAAGACATTGTCTCTGCTTTCATGGTGCATAATGATTGGGGAGGGTAAGATGTAAGCACAAATAATTGTAATATCCAATTTCCCATAAGCACTTTAGAGACAAAGATGTGAGACAGGAGATGAATGTCACATGCAAGAAACAGCGAGTAGCCCTGTTTGCCTGGAACATGGAGAGCAAGCGTGAAATAGAATGGTGTGTAATAAGTCTGGAAAGGAAGGCTGCAGCCCTATTGTGCAGGGTTGTAAAACCCACGCAGAGTGGTTCATCTCTCCTGCAGGTCGCATGGAGCCTCCTGGGGGCCAGACCAGGCTTTAGGGGTGAACTGCGGCCTGGAGAAGGGAGAGACTAGAGGCAAGGAGGCCAATCAGGAGGGGATTGCCTTGGTTGGGGTAAAAGGCAGTGTGCCACCACCAGGAGGTTGTGAGCACCTTAGGTATAGGGACCATATCTTCCGTGTGCCCCTAGGACCTCGCACAGTGCCCAGACTCTAGGTGAAGGCTTGCTGCCAGCCCAGGTTAGCCAATAAAGCGAGTTTGTGACCTTTCCCTTCCACAACAGCCTTTTTCAAAGAGTTCCAGTGTGGCCAAATTTCCTTTTGTTCTTTTCTATTCTTCTAGAGAAATAGGGAGCTTAACAACTTGGTGATTCCCGTCATGTTTGGAGGGTTATGGGATTTTTGTAGTTTTTTCTGTTCATCATGGTAAGAACTTTAGGGAAAATCAGAGCTCATGATCATATAACTGTAGTAAGACAATGATCCGCTGATGAAGAAACTGGTGGGCTCGATGGTTATTTGATCCTCTCCATTTTCTCTTTATAGGCCCAATTTTCATAATTCCCTATGTAATGGTAGGTAAAAGCCAAGTGTTAATTCCTGGTTGTGGCCCATTTGGGTGTCTTACAAGGCAGAGTAATTAACGCTTCAGAAGAAGATTCTTTGTACAACCACTGCAAACACTGGGAGATGTATGGGACAAAAGTTATCATAAAGTACCATATAGCTTTAAATATAATGTCCTTTTTTTTTGGTGGGGCCATGGGGGTTAAGTGACTTGCCCAGGGTCACATAGCTAGTACGTGTAAAGTGTCTGAGGCTGGATTTGAACTCAGGTACTCCTGAATCCAGGGCCGGTGCTTTATCCACTGCGCCACCTAGTTGCCCCCTATAATGTCCTTTTAAAACTTAAGTTCTGTTTTAAAATGGGAAATATGTTGGGTAAAAAATAGATAAATATGGTAGTTGGTGTTTTCTACCTTTACTACTCACTGGTCTCAGGCACTTTTCGAAGATGAATCTATGAAGTTAGCAATCAGAGTATGTGTCTGTGTAGTTAGAGATAAAGAAAATGAGCTTTTGTCAGTGGAGGGAGTTCTTGCATTGATGAGGAAATCATTCTTTGAAATACTGGCATAAATAAAGGGTGTCCCAAAAGTCCAAGGGCAGTTCTAACCAATTAAAGTTTCCATATTAAATTAGTTTCAATTCATTATTAATTACATTAATGTTGAATTAATAAAAATTTAAATAATTTAATTAACAAAGCTTTAATATTAATTAAATTAATATTAAATAAGCTGATTTCATTTTAAAGCTTTAATAGCTTAAAACTGCATTAAGAGGGGCAGTTAGGTGGCACAGTAGATAAAGCACCTGCCCTGGATTCAGGAGGACCTGAGTTCAAATCCGGCCTCAGACACTTGACACCTACTAGCTGTGTGACCCTGGGCAAGTCACTTAATCCTCATTGCCCCACAAAAACAAAAACTGCATTAAGGCTTTTGGAGCACCCCATTTTGTAGTTAATAGAGTCAAGGAAGAACTTGGAATTTAGGATGAAGAGCTTTGGATTCTGGTCCCAGCAGTGCTACTGACTAGCCATTTGCAAGCTTACCTCTCAAGGTCCCTTAAGACAATGGGGCCACATCTGATTGTTTCTGAGATCCTTTCCAGCTCTAACATTCCATAAATATACACCCAGAAACTAATTCAGATTGTTTTTCGTTGCATAGAATTAAAATTTTCCCCCATAAAACTGTTAGGAAAATAATTTATTTTTTAAAGGTTCAATTGTAAATTTAATATTTACTTCACCTTGATTTCCTAGGTGAATCTGGAGAGGATCTTCTGTTTGGAACTTCAGATGGAAAACTTGGGATTATTCAGATCACTACATCCAACCCAGTCCATAAATGGGAAATGAGAAATGAGAAGAAGAGAGGAGGTATGTCATTTGTTGTCATTTGAGGAATCTAACGCTCCAGCGGTATTATATTAAATCTGTAGCTCATCATTCAATGGAGACAGTAGTTTTCCCCTTACCCCAACAGGATGGTTGTAAAGATCAAAAGCAAATGAATAGAAAATGCTTTGTGTCTGACTATAACGTGATATAAGAGGGTTGTTAGTTTTATTTCATTCATTCACTTTTCAAGGATGACTAACTTAAAAGAATCCTCATTCCCTTTTCTCTGGGACCTTCTTTAATTGCTGGATTTATTTTGTATGTAAGAATATTTTTCAGGGGCAGCTAGGTGGCGCAGTGGATAGAGTACCGGCCCTGGAGTCAGGAGTACCTGAGTTCAAATCTGGCCTCAGACACTTAACACTTAACTGGCTGTGTGACCCTGGGCAAGTCACTTAACCCCAGTTGCCTCACTTAAAAAAAAAAAAAAAGAATATTTTTCAGAAGGAGATCCTTCCATCTTAAAGCTAAGAGGTTTCCTTTTTTGTTTCAGTTCTCTGACCATACCTTTCTTTTTCCTTCCTCAGTTTTAAGGTCTGTGTTTACCACTTATTACAGGCTGCAAAAAATAGAAATACTTATGTGCTTTACCCTTCTAGATAAAATAAGTTAATTTTTGTTTAAACTGTGATAACTTACCTTGTTAAAACCACCTTTAATCAGTCTGAACCCTAGATTTAGCTCTCTGACCCACGTGGGTAGGATAGTCATGAAAGCTTTTACAACCAATAACCTTCGGATTGGTCCCTACCCTTGAGTCTCTACTCTAGTCTACCCTTCACACTACATCTTGCTAAAAGGAACCATAGGTGATGAAGTAATATCACTACTAAACATATATATGCACCAAATGCTATAGCATCCAGATTCTTCAAGGAAAATTAAATGAGTTACAAGAGAAGAGATCTCAGCTTTCCTCCCTCATAACTAGATAAATCTAACCAAAAAAATAAACAAGAAAGAACTTAAGGATGTACATTTTAGAAAAGTTATATATGGTAGATTTCTGGTACATGGCACCTACTCAAATTGACCATGTATTAGGGCATAGAAACTTCACAAGCAAAAATATTAAAAGCATCCTTTTCAGGTCATAATACAGTAAAAATTATATTTAATAAAGAGCCATGAAAACATAGATTAAAAACTAATTGGAGGGGGCAGCTAGGTGGCGCAAGTGGATAAAGCACCAGCCCTGGAGTCAGGACGACCTGAGTTCAAATCCGGCCTCAGAAACTTGACACTTACTAGCTGTGTGACTCTGGGCAGGTCACTTAACCCCCATTGCCCTGCAAAAAAAAAAAAAAAAGGAAAAAAAAAAAGAAAAAAACCTAATTGGAAACTAAATAATCTAATTCTTAAAAAAATGAGTGGGTCAAAGAACAAATCATAGAAACAATCAATAATTTCATTAAAGAGAATGACAACAATGAGATAACATTTCAAGCTTTATGGGATATAGCCAATGCATTATAATTAGGTGAAATTTTATATCTTCAGATACTTATATCAATAAAATAGAGAAAGCAAATCAATGAATTGGATGTCTAAAAAAACTAGAGAAGGACAAATTAAAAATCCCTAGTTAAGGGGCAGCTAGGTGGCGCAGTGGATAAAGCACCAGCCCTGGATTCAGGAGGACCCGAGTTCAAATCCAGCCTCAGACACTTGACACTTACTAGCTGGGTGACCCTGGGCAAGTCACTTAACCCCCATTGCCCCACAAAAGAACCCCCCAAAAAACCAAACACTGGAAAGTGCAGGAATAAATGGAGCTTTCCTTAAAATGTCAGGTAATCTCAATCTAAAATCATCAGCAAACCTTATCTGTAATGGGGATAAGCTAGAAGCCTCAGTAAGATCAGGGTGAAGTAGATGCCCATTAGCATCGTTATTATTTGATATTTATTGACATTATTTGATACTAGAAATGTTGGCTGTAACAATAAAAAAAGAAAAAAAATAGAAAGAATTAGAATAGAGAGTTGGGAAACTATCACTCTGTAGACAAGATGATAGTCTACTTAAAGAACCCTAGAGAATCAACTAAAACACTAGTTGAAATAATTAACAACTTTAGCAAAATTGCAGGATATAAATCATCAGCATAACTTTTTATTACCAACAGAGTCCAGCAGCAAGAGATAGAGAAATTCCATTTAAAATAACTGTAGACTCTGTTTATATGTTAAAAAAAAAAGAAATAAAATAAAATAATTGTAGACAGCATAAAACATGGGAGTCTACCTGCCAAGATAAACCCAGAAACTATATGAACACAAAACACTTCTCACACAAATAAAGTCTGATTTAAACAACTGAAAAAATATGAATAGTTTATAGGTAGAAAATGTGCTCAATGACTTCAACAATAATAACAACCACAAAATAATCAAAATTGAATGCTGGGAAATCATACACTACAAGATTAGCCACAAAAAAGAGAGATGAGAATCCATCTTTCCCCCCTCCCTCAACTTCTTTGTAGAGGTCGGGGTCTGTGGGTGTGCAACATTGCATACATTGTTAAATTTTTAAAAATGTGTTTATCAGGGGCAGCTAGGTGGTGCAGTGGGTAGAGCACCGGCCCTGGAGTCAGGAGTACCTGAGTTCAAATCCGGCCTCAGACATTTGACACTAGCTGTGTGACCCTGGGCAAGTCACTTAACCCCAATTGCCTCACCAAAGGGGAAAAAAATGTGTTTATCAGAGTTTTTTTCTTCCTCTTTTAGAAAAATTCTTTGTTATAAGAAATGGCTCTCTAGGCGGGTGAAGGGAAAGGAATATGGGAAATCTAGGCAATATAAAGGTAAAATATATCAATAAAATCTCTTAAAACAGCTAAAATTGTTTGAAGAGGAAAATGATTAAAGGAAGAAATAAAATGTCATGAGTTGAAATACAGAAAGAACAATTGAGTGTAGCTAAATAATCTCAACAAAATTATGAGGAAACTCAATGGCTTAGAAATACCCTTGGAGACAAAAAAGCAAAATCATAGGTTCAATAAAAAGTAGAATGATTTCATGGGATGCAGAATATTAGAACTAACAATGAAAGTTTTTTTTTTTAAAATCCATAGAAAATTATTTAACTGGCAAAATTTGAAACTTGTGCAAGCAATTCAGCATTATAAAATTTCCCAGAAACTGAAGAAGAAAAGAATCTGACCACTATCTTTCAGGAAACTGAAGAAAAATTCTCAGAAATATTGAGGATGATAGCAGATTGCTAATAGAATTTACAGGACAACAACTGGAGCATATCTGAAGTTCAATTCACCCAGAATACATCACCATCAGCTTTCAAGACCTTTCAACAGCAAGGAGCTGTTCCTACCAGCAGCCAAGAAGAAAGATGTCACATATCCAAAAATACCAATTTGGATTTCACTGTTCTGTGAAGATTAAGAAATGACAAGTTACAATATGATATAATGAAAATTAGGAAATATGGAACATTATTTTAGAAAGCAAAAAATAAACACATAAAAGTAAAGCAATGAATGGGATGTAGTTAACAGGATCCTTATTATAAGGCACACAGGCCAACAACTCAAGAAAAGAATTCCTGGATATTTTTTTCAGGTGTCTGTCTTTTGTCTTGACTTGACTCTTAAGCCAAGTGCCTGCCTTGTTCTGTTTTAAGTCAGAGGATAACGTAAGGCATGTGAAGGCCTTTCCCAGTGGGGATCTCGATCAACACCAGAGGTCCTGAGAGCCTGTGAATGAGGGGTATATGAAGCTGGTGCCACTGAGATTGAGGATCACCATAGACTGGGAGCCAGATGTTTGCTTTGTGTTTGAGTGAGCAGCACCTTTGCAAGGGTCAGCCTTGAGGCCTTGGGGGCATCAGAAAGCCGGCTCTGAGGAGATCTCAAACCAGAGATGCCGAGATGAAGACCTAAATGTCTGCTCCATATTCAGGGTCTGTCTCATCCTTTGCTCACATGGGATGAAATTCTGGGTATACATGCAGTGAGATCTCTGGCCAATTCCTATGTTGTCTTTCCTCTGCTGGGGGATGCTCAAAAATCTAAGACATTCTGAGCTTCTAGCAGTCTTAGAAGATGGAGGACTTATTCTCCTCATGCTTGGTTATCTTCAGGACCCTACAAGGCCCTGATCAATTGGTCATTCCTTATTTGATATGGGGCAAACCCTCAGATCTTATTTCCTTTATTCTTGTGATCCAGAGTCCGCATCTGCTGAGGGGAAAATTCTCTTTTTTCATGTGACATCCGTACCCCTCCACAACCCATATCCTCCTCTGCCCTTTTATCCCACAGGGCAGTCAAGAACACCCTACATTTGATACCAAAGTTCCCTTGACCCTTACCCTCTTCCTTTCACACTCTTGATGTTTTCTTGGGTTTACAAACATCTCCGACTCCCTCAGAAGACACTGTCCTTGACCACTCTCTCCAGACTGGGCACACTCTCCTGAGACCCTGGGCCAGGTGGCGGAGAAGTCGCATCCTGGCAACTTCTAGACTGTCCCTCTGCTCCTTCAAGTGTCTCCTGGTCTGCTGTGACCACTTAGCCCAGTGCTCATCACAGGTCATTCTTGCTCTTTTATGCAGGAGTTCAGTTCCTGGATCATAGCTGCTTTTCCACTCCTACCCTAATACTTGGGGACTTCCTATATATGATGATAGCTCCTTAAATACCCGAGTCTACTCAGTTCTTCTACTTCTTTAACTACCACCGGCTCCGCCATTCTTCCGCCTCATCCTCACAGAGTGATGATATCTTTGATCTTCCCATGCCCCTAGTGCTGTTCAAATCCTGAACAGTGCAGAATTCCACAGTTCCCATCTCTAATCACAATCTCTTCATAGACCTCACTGTAGCTTCCTATCCTAGCTCAGTGGCTGAGTGGATAGAGTGGAGTCGGGAAGACCTGGGCTTAATCTGGCCTCAGACACTTAACTAACTAGGTGACCCTGGGCACGTCAACCTCTGTCTGCCTGTGTTTCCTCAAGTGTAAAGAGAAGGTAGTAATAGCATCTCTTTCCCAAGGTTATGAGGATCAAGTGAGACATTTGGAAAGTGTCGAGTACAGTGCCTAGAACATAGTTAGTGCTTGATAAATGCCTATTTCCTTCCTTCTTTCCTCTCTTCCTGTCCTGTTACCCTTCTTTGTTCATCAGAGGCATCAGTATTGCTCTGTATTTTGGCACTTTACGTTATAGTGGTCAGCATAGAAATAGTTCTCTTTCTTGCTTCACTCTAAATCACTTAAATCCAGTTCACATGCAAGTCAAGACATCCTCAGTGATGTCACTGGTCCTCTTTGAAAACAAAGGATGAGGGGCAGCTAGGTGGTACAGTGGATAAAGCACTGGCCCTGGATTCAGGAGGACCTGAGTTCAAATCCAGCCTCAGACACTTGACACTTACTAGCTGTGTGACCCTGGGCAAGTCACTTGACCCTCATTGCCCCTTAAAAAAACCCAAAAAAATGAAGGCTGAACAACAAATAATTTCATACACATCTTCCTAGATTTTTCTGAACCCATCTCTCACCATTTTTATGGCATCATAATTTCCAGTACCATTTTCCCAATTGATGGGTACCCCCTTTATTCCTAATTCTTTGCTACTACACAAAAAATGCTGCTATAAAATATTTCCTATAGGTCATTTCCCCATCTTAGTAGTAGTATTGTTGATTTAAAAATATAGCTTAGTCCTTCACAGCTCCACCCACAATGCATTAGTGTTCCTGTGCTCCCAAGGCCCCTCCAACAATTGTCATTTTCATTTTTTTGTCATCTTCCCCAATCTCAGACTTGTTTTCATGTGTATCCAAAATAATAATAGCACTTATATGTGCTTTAAGGCTTGCAAGTTCCATATATTCTCTCATGTGATCCTCACACAGCCCTTCGAGCTAGGTGCTATTATTTTACCTGTTCTATGAATTCCAGCTCTGTTTCCTTTGTTGTATTTTGGGAATCATTAACTTATATTTTGTCTCTTTTGTCACTCTAAGGCTGAAACCCAAACAGTGCCAGGTTTTGAGAAGGTCCCAGTTTACACATCGGTTTTATTCTAGAAGTTGGTTTATAAGTCAGATATTGCTTTTTTTCCATAGAAACAAAAGAAATAATAGTTTCTCAGGTCAGCCTTAGTTAGTCTTAAGCATAATAAAGTCACAGGGAGTCCTTGAGATGAGGGATACATTTAATGAGATTAGAGTACTACTATTTTAGCTTCTTTATGGTTTAAGTGGTATTTATAGCTAATCCTTGTTCATAACATTGTTTCAAGGAGGGAAAAACATGTTCTGCAAACCACAGAAGGAAAGGAAGCAATGTTAGGCCCATATCTATGATAAGCCTTGGTGTTGACCAACTATTTCAATGCACAAAGAACTTTCAGTGCTTTGGTTTCTTGCAGAAAAGTAACCCCTGAAATGTGCTCTGTTAAACTTGAAAGTTTTTATCCCTTTAATTCCTACCCTAGAGTGCTAACTAAGCAGTGCCTTGAATTCAGACCTCATTATAAGGATTCACCTGCAGTTCATGTTGCGTGTCTTTTTCTTTTTTAAATAAAGGCATTCTGTGTGTGGACTATTTTGATATCGTGGCAGATGGTGTTAAAGACCTACTTGTTGGTCGAGATGATGGAATGGTGGAAGTGTATAGTTTTGATGCTGCCAATGAGCCTGTTCTCCGATTTGACCAGGTAAATCATACTATTGATAGCACTTATCCCTGCATCAAAAAGTGAAATAATAATAATGATTATTATTGTTGTTATAATTATAGCTAACGTCTGTATAGTGGTTTAAGGTTTGCTTGCAAAACAAACCCGTTACACATGTTTACACATGTTATCTCATTTGATCCTCACAACAACTTCAGGAGGTAGGTGCTATTATTATCATCGCCTCTATGTTGCTCATGAGGAAACTGACACAGACAGTGGTTAAGTGACTAATCCCAGGTTACCCAGCTAGCAAACGTCTGAGGCAGGATTTGAACTCAGGTCTTGGTGTGCAGTGGATAGAGTGCTTGGCTTGGAGTGAGGAGGACTTGAGTTCAGATCCAGCCTCTGGACACTTAGTAGCTGTGTGACTCTGGGAAAGTGACTTAATACTGTTTGCTTCAGTTTCCTCATTAGTAAAATGAGCTAGACTAGGCAACGGCAAACCACTCTAGTGTCTTTGTCAAGAAAACCCCAAATGAGGTCACAAAGAGTCAGATGCAACTGAAATGACTGAACAACAGCCAGGTTTGATTCAGGCCAGTCCCCCTAGTAGTTTATTGAAACAAAAAGAGATGCTTTGTAGGTCATTCAACAATGAACAAAAAGAGATTACTTAACAACAAAATAGGAGAAGGCTATTCAGTAAGGAAAAGTATTGAGGATACTTGGAGCTAATTCAGCAGAGCAAAGCTTCATTGCCTGAGCTATGCTTTACACACCCCACTGTGATCTACCAAAGCCCCTGGAGTGTCTGCCACTTTGTACTCAGGCAATGAGGAAGGCATGTCAAGAGTCTGAGGATGGTCTCATTACCTTTTAAGGAAAAAAGTAGCCTAATTGCTTTGGGGGGAAGGGGACAGTCAAGGATATTCTCCTACCGCTAGGTTATTCTTATAAAAATTTTGTAAACTACCCAAATCCTGAGCCAATGTTATATGTAATATGAAGCTATTAGAATCAGTCGCACTAAAGGCAGGTATAAAATAAGCACGTACTCTTGCACTGCTTCTATTTGACATGGTATCAAAATGCTAATCATTGCAAACCAACAGAAAAAAAGAGAAATAGAGCAATTAATATAAAAATAAACAAGTTTAATATATTGTTTTGTATGTATAGATGTGTATGCACACACAAAAGGGCAAGCTCACAACCAGCTTTTTCCCCTAAAATTAATACTGGATATTGACTCTTTTTATTGATATTACAATAAAACCATAAATTATTTTAGGGAGCATCGACACTATTATTGATTTGATATTTTATTATTGCTTATAATTATTCAGTTAATAATTTTAAAAATTAAATTTCTGTTTACTTGCCTTTTGAAATATGTTAGAATTCAGTTCTCATTAAAACTATCTGGAACTAGTTTAAAAAAAATAGAAAAATAATCCAGTAGAACACTGGGCAGCTTGATGAGTTTGAAGCCTGCCTCAGACACTTACTAGCTTTGTGATCCTAAGCAAGTCACTTAATCTCTGCCTCATTTTCCTCATCTGTGTAATAGGTTCAGTAATAGCACCTACTTCCCAGGGCTGTTTGGAGGATCAAATGTACAGTGCTTTATAGACCTTAAAGATATAAATGCTAGTTACTATTATTAACAGACCAGAAATACCAGGAAAAAAAGCAAAATAGATACAGAAGAGTTGTACTTGACTAGCCTGGAGATTGATACTGGAAAAAGGATTCATAAGCTAATGTTATTGGGAAAATTGGCTAACATGATGAAAAATAAATTCATATCCTCACCTCATACTATATATACAGAACAAATTCCAGCTGGGTCATAGAACTAAATATAAGAAAATGAACTATAAAAACAGTTAGAAGAAAAGAGAATAATATGTTAATCCCCACTGTAGAAGTCAGAGATATTTAAAACTACTATATAAATAGAACAAATCATAGGGGATAAGTTGGGTGGTTTTGATTACATAAAAATGAAAACATTCTGCTCAAGAAAAAAATAAAGATATAAAGAAAGATTTCTTGCAATAAATTTAATAGATAAAACCATAACATCTGAGATTTGTGAGAAATTAATATAAATATTCATGGACCACATCAGGTCACCTTTAGATGAATGCTGAAAGGAAATAGTTGATTTATAAAAATGGATACCCAGATTCTGCACATGCCCTTGAAAACATGTTGATCCATAAGCAAATGAACAGATTACCGGGTAATCAGAGTACTATTGTGGACTATGGTAGGTGGAAATCCATTTGAAAGTGTGAATAATCATACAAGTTTATTTAGTTTTAGTGTTTAAAATTAAGTGCACAGTAGTTTCTTCCTTCCTTTCTTCCTTCCTTTCTTTCTTTCTTTGGTGGGGCAATGAGGGTTAAGTGACTTGCCCAGGGTCATACAGATAGTAATTGTCAAGTATCTCAGGCCGTATTTGAACTTAGGTCTTCCTGAATCCAGGGCTGGTGCTTTATCCACTGTGCCACCTAGCTGTCCCCCACAGTAGTTTCTTGAAAGGAATTTCAGGATAGAACAATTATTTTATTAATACTAGAGTCTTTCTTATCATTTGAATTGGAGAATTTACTATGTTTAAAGTAAAATAGAATTTTTTTTTCTAATTTTGAGATTTCTAAAGCCTTTATGTTTCTATAAGGGCAGCTAGGTGGCGCCATAGTGTTCAGAGTGCAGGGCCCTAGAGTAAGGAAGACTCATCTTCCTGAGCTCTAACCTGGCTTCAGACAGGTACTAGCTGTGTGACCTTGGGTGAGTAACTTAACTGTGTTTGCCTCAGTCTCCCCATCTATAAAATGAGCTGGAGAAGGAAATAGCAAACCACTCCAGTATCTTTGCCAAGAAAGCCCCAAATAGGGTCGAGGAGAGTCAGACAGGACTGAGACAACTGATCAACAGCATATTTATAGATGTGTCAATGAATCATCCTTCTCATGATATGAACATTATCACATGTATATGTGCATGTATACTATATGTATATATGCATGTTCATATACACACGTGTGTGTATATCCTTCATGTACAAATTAAACAATTTAATAGTTATACCATTTTGAACACAGGGAGCTCTCTGTATAATTTAATTTTTGTTCGTATTAAAAGAAGGGATCATGGCAAAGTGGTGCAGAACTCCTCTTGAACTCTTATAATTTAAAGAACAGAAATTTTTCTAGGCCTTTGCTACTCTAGATTTTTTTAAATCCCCGTGCAGATAGGATAAGTAATTCTGTTACTTATGTTAGCGAGAAGTCTTTCTTTTTTTAAAGAATGATATTCTGCGTCCTCTGTCTCTCATAGGCATTGTCTGAAAGTGTCACGTCTATCCAGGGTGGCTGTGTGGGGAAAGATGGTTATGATGAAATTGTGCTAACCACGTACTCAGGTAGAGTGAATGTTTCCAGGCCTTTAAGGGGGTTGAGTGATTTCTCTTGATGACTGTTTTCATTAGTACTACTTTATTTCCAATCACTTTGCCACTTTGTGTGGAATGCCATCAAGTGGAGACCTTCTGGGCCATGGCAGCTCGCCAAGGCAATGCACTGAGTTATAAAGGGATTGACTCGGAGGGCGTCCACACCACTGTACTGTATGTTGCTTTCATTTCATATGCAGTCATCCGGGATTCTCTTATTTAAGGAAGAAAGGCAAATCCTTGGGCTAAAAGACTTCTTGTCTTGTTAATTTTGCATGGGTTTAAGAATTTGCCAGGTGAGGTTGAGTTTTCTAGTTGGGGGTGGGCAGGGAGGTGGATGGAATGGTGCGTGGAGGAAGAGGCTGGGCACAGGTCACCTCTTCGTGCATCCCTCGGGGTGTCCTACAGGCAGGATTCTCTTTGGTGTGTAATCTGGGTTCTTTCCTGTAGGCTGGGTCACGGGTCTGACCACGGAGCCTATCCACAAGGAGAGTGGACCCGGTGAAGAACTGAAAATAAACCAGGAGATGCAGAACAAGATTGCTTCCTTGCGGTAATGTCTTTGTTTGACTTCTAAAGTGGATTGCTTGGTTTGCTCACTTAAAAATGAGAATTGTTTGAAAGGGACAGTATAGCATATAATATTTTAAAATGTATTGATTCATTTGGGGAATTAAAAATTAACAGAAAATAGTGTTTGGTTTTTAAAGTTTAGTTTGAAGAAAAAAAACCTTATTCTATATTATATTTTTTTCCCTTAAGTTAAAAATTCCATTTTCCCAAATGTTTAATTGTGAAGAAACTCTCTCCTCCTTCCAAGTCATTGGAAAGGATCAATGGAGACTCCCTCTTCCTTCCTTTAAAAACAGGGAGCATTCAGTACAAATCTCCTGGCATCTGTGGGCCATGAGTCCATCAGCTTTGTAGGTCACTCAGTCAGGCAGTAAGAATGTATTAAGCACCTACTATGAGCCAGGCACTGTGCTGAGTGCCGAGGATCCAAAGAAAGGCAAAACTGGATCCCTGCCCAAGCTTGAGAGCTTCCGTTCTCATGGGAAAGACCATGCAGAAGGTTCTGGTTGCACAGTGTAGTAAAAAAGGGCATTGGGCTTAGCGGCTGAAGACCTGAGACTGGGTCCCTGCTTTGTCACTTTGGATGTCTGTGAGGTGAGACGGGTTTTTAGGTAAGGGAGCTGGCTGGTGTAGTGGTGATAGCTCTGGGCCTAGAGTCAGGAATATCTGAGTTCACATCCAGCTGTTTGATCCTGGGCATGTCTGTCTGTCTGAATATTTATCTGTAAATTGGGGGAGGAAGAAAATAATAGTAGAACCTGTCTTTCAGGGTAGTCAGTAAAAGAAGAAAATATTTGCAAGATGCTCTGCAGACTTTGAAGCCCTCTAGAAATGGTCGTCATTTTTAGCTACACATAGAGTCAGTTTCTCCATCTGTAAAATTTGGGTAGCACTTTTTTTTTTTTGGCAGGGAAATGGGGGTTAAGTGACTTGCCCAGGGTCACACAGCTAAGTATCAAGTGGCTGAGGCCGGATTTGAACTCAGATCCTCCTGAATCCAGAGCTGGTGCTTTATCCATTGCAACACCTGGCTGCCCCCGGGTAACACTTCAGCTGCCTGCCTCAGAGACTTGTTGTGACCAAGCACTTACTTGAGATTATTTTTAGCCAGGCCTCTGATTTCATTCGGGTAGGGGACTCTTCTCTACTGGTGATGAACCCCTGTCTTCCAGTGTAGCTCACTTAAGTGCTCTGCGCTAAGCCCAGGAAGCTGCCTGCAGAACTGAGGGGGTAAATTTGAGTCAAGAAGCATTTATGAAGCATCTGCTCTGTCCCAGCCCCTGTCAGGGTGTGTCCCCCGAGGTCTGTTCTCCATCCAGCACTCCCAGCCACCTCTTATTATTACCATGATCCCCCTTTGTCTCTGGTACTGCTCCAGTAACCTGCCTGCTGGTCCCAAGGGCTGCAGCCACCTTGGGAAAGAGAGGGTCTCTCCTTGGAGAGGCATCTGCTGTGGTCAGGAAGCAGGACCAAGAAGAACTGACATTTGTTCTCCCATAAAGGTTCCCCTAGAGTCCAACACCCGTTCTGTCTGTCCTCTGAACTGATCTACTCAATTTGGCTGTGGCCACATTGTCCGGATCCTCCAGGGGCTGTCAGGCCCCTTTCTATAACATTAAATATTTCAGTCAGTTCCCCCAAAAACCCTAAAGGCTTGTGCCTCCCTGACCTCATGGGGATGGGGTGGGGGAGGGGGTTGGTTTCTTGTGTTCATCTTCACCAAAAGCAGTTACCATTGTAGAAATTCAGGCTTCCAAAAAAAAAAAAAAAGGAAGGAAGGAAGGAAGGAAGGAAGGAAGGAAGGAAGGAAGGAAGGAAGGAAGGAAGGAAGGAAGGAAGGAAGGAAGGAAGGAAGGAAGGAAGGAAGGAAGGAAGGAAAGAAGGAAAGAAGGAAAGAAGGAAAGAAGGAAAGAAGGAAAGAAGGAAAGAAATAAATTCAGGCTTGTTCATTTGTCCTGTAGCTGATAGTTAAGGCTCCAGAGTCTGTGTACTTAGAGCATCCAAGTATGGCTGTCTTTTTGTAGGAGAGACTTGGAACATTTGCAAATTAAGGTGATTCAGGAAAGAGAGAAATACCAGCAGTCATCCCAGTCCAGCACGGCCATATCCTCAGTGCCATCCTTTAGCGTGAATGACAAATTCACATTAAACAAGGATGACGCCAGCTATAGCCTCATCTTGGAGGTGCAAACAGCTATTGATAATGTCATGGTGCAGGTAAGTGAACTGTCTCCTTGCCCTTGACTGTACTAAAACTATAGGAGGGTGGGTTCTTATTCTCTTCCTACTGTGTATGGGGGTTGGAGGGAATCTTGAAGGAAGGCAGAAGGTTGGAGGAAATGATGTCAGGGAAGAGTTGTTAGAATATTAAGTGCAATGTGTTTTAAACTTAATACATTTTTATTGATATTTTGTTTTTACATCACCTGCATTTCCCAGTGTATCTATCCTACTTCCCCCTCCCAGTGAGACTTATAACAAAGAAAAAAATAGAAAAAAAAATAGTTCAGCAAAATTAACACATCAAAAAAAGTCTGCCATCATAGTCAGTATTTCACACCTTTGCAAAGAAAGGGAGGATGCTTTTTCTTTCTCTTTGGGGCCAAGCTTGGTCGTTATAATTTCACACATTCAAGTTCAGTCATTTTTGTTGTTAATTTATATTGTAGTCATCATGTATATTATTTTCCTTGGAAGGGAACTTAGAAATCATCATTTTACCACTGACATTGGGCCACCCAATTTTCTGTTGCTTTGACTGGTTGGTTCCAGCAGAGCTAGGGAATATTCTGCGATTGTGCCTAGTATGAGTGATGGCACATGTGTGCGTGCGTGTGTTTGTGTGTGTGTGTGTGTGTGTTGTGCGTGTGCTTGCGTGTGTTGACAGGTATACTAATGCCCTAAATCTTATGAGAGGTTAGTTCATTGGTTTTAATGAATGTTGAGGCAGCAAAATAATTGATTATACAGTAAGATGTGCTCGTTATTTTCTTAAATTCTCATAATTCTCTAGTATCGTATACCTTAGAACTTAATGTAAGAGATAACAAAGCAGAATTGAAAGTGTCCTTGAGAGTTTTTTCATATTTCAGAACTATTTCTACTCTTTCCTCCCCCACTTGTTACATCTAGAGCGATGTTCCAATAGATCTGCTTGATGTGGATAAGAATTCAGCTGTGGTTAGTTTTAGCAGCCCTGATACTGAGGTGAGTAAAGCCAGAGTGGGAAACACTTCTAGTATCCTTTTTTTTCTTCCTGCTTGAGGATTTCTGGATTAAGGCTTTTCAGTGCTGCTAATAGTCAGTGAGTTCTCTGGCTGACTTTTTACAATTCAGGGCTTATGGTGAAACCAGAATTGCTTTGCATTTGGGCATTGTACAGGACGGGCACTCTTGCCACCAGGCTTCTCATTGGATGACTGCTGGGCCTGAGCCCAAGGCTAGTAGGGGCCAGTAGCCTTTGGATTTTGCATGAGTGAATTTATTTTTGTGGAGTAGTTTCCTGCGATTAATATCACTCATTCCATGAGAGGAAAAAAATACTTAAATGTCTCTGTTTTCATTTATTAGGGGATTTTGTTTTAGGAAAAATTACAGAGATACAATTTTTGAATGCCAATTTCTCATAAATCAAAGTGTTTTCTACTTTGGTAATAGGTAAAGTTGTAGACTTAGATGTAGCAAATTTGTCCTCACACAATTTAGCTGTGTGATCCTAGGCAAGTAACTTAAGCTCTCTTAGCCTCGGTTTTCTCATCTATAAAATGATGATAGTTATAGCACCCACTTCATAGGATTGCTGTGAGAATCAAATGAGATATCAAATGTAAAGTTCTTTGCAAACCTTAAAGAGACATATAAATGTTGGATGTAGTATTTAATTTAAGAAGAATATAAATTATTTTATGTTGTTCATTTGATTTATTTAAAATAATCCAGTGTAAATAAACCACATTTGTGGAAAATTAGGTCATAAATCATATCTACCCTAATTGCTAATTACTGTTTTAACAATAAAAGAAATGATCATTATTGCTCTTAGTTAAATTCTAACCAGAGTGCTTTTAGGATAAGTATCCTATTTGTAAATTGTTTTATATAATATTGATTCATTTGTCTCATCAACTACATATGTCTCATAGGCAAATGAGAACTTCCTCCTCGCCACTTATCGGTGCCAAGCAAATACAACACGGCTGGAGCTCAAGGTAAAGTGCTTGAAATGGGTGTCTTGAATCCTCCTGCATATGTTGATTCCCAAGAATACCGTCAGTTGCAGCCCTCTTTTTTTTTTTATTTGAGTCTTTACCTCTGGATTGACTTTTTACTTTGGAACATTGCCTTTTGGACACATTGGAGAACTACATTTAAAACCAAATGCCTCAGGGCAGCTAGGTGGCGCAGTGGATAAAGCAATGGCCCTGGATTCAGGGGGACCTGAGTTCAAATCCAGCCTCAGACACTTGACACTTACTAGCTGTGTAACCCTGGGCAAGTCACTTAACCCTCATTGCCCTGTCAAAAAACAAAACAAAAAAACAAATGCCTTTATCTCTTTTCATTTCCTTACACTTAGCCTGCACCTAAACTCCTCCCTAAAAGGATAATAGTTGCTTTTAACCTTATTTAAAATGTTGACTTTTTATAATTAGAAGAAATCTTTTGAAGCTTTCTTTTGTTGTTTTTTTGTTTGTTTGTTTTGGGGGGCAATGAGGGTTAAGTGTGGAGCTTTCTTTTTGCAATTTAATAAGAGTCATATTGAATGTCATTTTTTTTCTTTTTTCTTTTTTTGTGGGGCAATGAGGGTTAAGTGACTTTCCCAGGGTCACACAGCTAGTAAGTGTCAAGTGTCTGAGGTCGGATTTGAACTCAGGTCTTCCTGAATCCAGGACTAGTGCTTTATCCACTGCGCCACCTAGCTGCCCTTCAAATATCATTTTTATGGCACCTTAGCTCAAAACTTATTTCACTGGTTTTATTTGTAAGCTCATCCTAAATTAGTAAAATCATGGTCATTCTTAATAAATAGTTAACATACTTATGTCAAACCTAACAACAAAAATTATAATCCATTATTTTTTCAATTTTCAATCTCAGAGTTTAAAAGTTTTGACACAGAATTTATTAATTTACCTATGTCTATTTTTCTCATAGAGTGTTAAGTGATATAGTTTATAGTTCACTAATACGTCACTTTTGCCCTCCTTCCCCACCTTTGTTTAGAGAGAAATAAATCCTTGGTGCTCAGTCTTGCTCATTTCTTTACTGTAACATTTGGAGGCTATTATAACACTGACATGATTGTCCTCAAAGGTTCTTTAGTCAGAGCTTGTTATGTCAGTGAAGTCAGGGTCCCTTATTGATGGTGAAGTAGAAAGCACCAGGCTGCAAGTCAGGTAAGCTAGGCCCCAGTCCTGGCCCTGCCCTTATCTGGAATCGTGGCCTCAGGAAAATCATTCTTGCTTTTTGGGCCTGTTTTTTCAATTTGTAAAATGAGGGAAGTGGACTTTCATGCAAATTATTTTTTCCGTGTATAGCTAGGGAAGGGTTCCATTGTTGTCTCACCTCCAGTAAAAAGATGTTTTTGCTTTCTGTCTTCTTTCTTGAATTAGTTTTTTTCTTGGGGGGGGGCGGTGCAGGGGGAGGCTTTACAAGTATATAGTCATAATTTAGTGGACATTATTGGGCAGTTCGGTGTTTCAAGTAAGTGAATGATTTTTCAAATAACTGAAGCTTATCTCTCTTGCCAAAGTTTTAAAAATTATATTTAAAGAGGCAGCACCGTGTAGTGTAGTAAGAAGAAAGCTAATCTCGGAGCCTGGGGATGTGTGTTTGAATTCTACTTCTGAAATTTGTTAGTTGTGTGAACATAAACCTTAGTTTCTTTATTTCTGAAATTTAATTAAAATGTGTTGTACCTACTCCCTAGGGCTACTTTGAAGGTCAAATCAGGAAAAAAATGTGTGAAGTACTTTGGAAAACCAAAGTGCTACTTAAATAGGCCATTTCCCCACTTTGGTTCAGATTGTGAATTTATCAGTTTAGGAGTACTCACAGTGAGGAAACTCCCTGCTCCAGTGCAGACTGGCACCTCCTCAGTGACTGAGGGTCTGAGATAGGGGCCTGATGCAAGGAGGCGTGCCAGGTTCTCAGAGCCCAGATGGGCCAGAGGTGAGACTCACACCCAGATCTTCCTTTCTCAGAGACGGCTCTGTTTAGCTGGCTCTCTGGCTTTCATGTCTCCTGTCTTTCCTCGTCAGTGAGCAGATACCCATCAAGTGCTTGCCGTGTGGGCCAGGCACCGGCTAGGATTTGGGACAGAGTAGTTGGAGAGACTTGAGATTAATTTGGCGTTGGAGGGGCAGCTAGGTGGCGCAGTGGATAGAGCACCGGCCCTGGAGTCAGGAGTACCTGAGTTCAAATCTGGCCTCAGACACTTAACACTTACTAGCTGTGTGACTCTGGGCAAGTCACTTAACCCCAATTGCCTCACTAAAAAAAAAAAAAAAAAAAAAATTTGGCGTTGGAAAAGCATGGACAGAGCTGGTAAAAACCGGGGAGGTGGATCCATTCCCTCTGCTCCTGATCCCAGCAGCCCTGGCTTCCTGCAAGACTCAGCTCAGCTCCAACCTTCTGTGAGAGGCCTCCCCGGGCTGCCCAGACTCCCATCTCCCCTGTGGATGTCTCATCTGTGCCGGCTTGTTGACACGTGGCCTCCCTGTTAGTCTGTGAGGGCCTCCAGGGCAGGGGCTGGTTTTTGCCTCTCTTTGTGTCCCCATGCTTGGCACATCCCGGGCCCACAGTAAGTGCTTAATAAAGACTTGTTTGGCTGACCAGCGACAGGTGCAGTGACGACCTTTTGACATGATTTTAATTGCTTTATTATAGCCACTCGTTTTATTCAAATCACCTTTTAAGTGGAATGCTCATTTTCCCTGCTAGGTACTTGGTATTACTACACACAAAGAATGAGGTCTTGTGTTCTTGATGATTTGCCTTTAGGATTTTCCTTCAGATTTTTTCTGTCTCTTCTTCCCTTTGTCCTGACTCAGATCCGATCGATTGAAGGCCAATATGGTACGCTGCAAGCTTATGTAACTCCAAGGATTCAGCCCAAAACCTGCCAAGTGCGTCAGTATCAGATCAAGCCGCTCTCGCTTCATCAGAGAACTCATTTTATTGATCATGAGAGGTAGGACAAAGGACCGAACACTGTGATTTTACCCTTCGATTTAGAGACATTTAAAAAAAATTTTTTTCTTTTCTTTTCTTTTTTTTTTTTGTGGGGCAGTGGGGGTTAAGAGACTTGCCCAGGGTCACACAGCTAGTACGTGTCAAGCGTCTGAGGCTGGATTTGAACTCAGGTACTCCTGAATCCAGGGCCAGTGCTTTATCCACTGCGCCACCTAGCTGCCCCTAAGACATTTGTTTTTGTAATTTAACCATTCTTGAAGCTGTGTGGGGCTTGTTCCTTGGTGGCACAAGCATGTTTAACCTCTTAGGTTTTGTTTGGGATGATTCGGCTGATTAAAGAAAGAGAGCCTCTGCTTTCCCTCAGTGGGCTCCTGGGATGGATGGCTAGCTCCTCTGGATATTCCCAGCTGAGTGCATCCTCTGAAAGACCTGCTACCCGCAAAATAGATTGTGTGTGGGCCATCATCACCGTTCCCAAATGCACAGCATTGTAGGGCAGTGGATACGATGGGCAGAACTTCCATTTTCCGTTTTTCTCCTCCTGAAGGATTGATCATAAGCAGACTGCTTGGCTAGTACAGCTCTTATAGGGACCCAGTTTCCATAGGCCCCAGAATGTTCCATAATGGAATATTTCCATTTCCCCTCCCCATGCCCACCTCCCCCAGCCTGGACACCAGGAACATTTTCTTCATGACCCAATCTCAGAGTTGCTGAGTTGGCAGGCTGTCTGGCCACCCCGGACACGAACAAGGAATCCCTTCAACAAATATCCAAGAAACTGTCCCCCAGCTTTTGCCTGGATTGATGGGAGCTCACTGGTTTCCAAGGAGGCCCATCCTCCCTTCCGACTCGTACCCAGGATTCAAAGCTCTCTCCTCTAGGGCCACTGAGCTACAAAGACATGGGCTCTCCGACGGGGAAGATTGTCAGACCTGGATGGTGGAGAGCTTTTCTCTGGACAGTCTTCCTCGTGAAGGCTGGGCATGGGCTTTCATGACCACTCACTCCCGGTCCCCTCCAAGCCTGGGGTTCCATAATCCTCCGCTTGTTAATCTGTTATTTCATCCTTGTGAAAGTCAGCCATTACAGTCAGTTCAGTTGTGTCCCCCGCCCTGAATAATCTGTGATATCTGCTAAACAACAGGACAGGACGTTGGGTGAGCACTCCATCTAAATTGATCCAACAAAATGGAGTTGTCTTTGCTAACCACTGGAATGAAGCTGACTGCCAGGAAGCATCAGGCGTCCTCCTCTTCAGGGGCAGCTCAGCTGGGCCAGTGGATAAAGCGCTGGGCCTGGAGCCTGGAAGAGCTGAGTGCAGATCCGGCCTCAGATCCCTCCTAGCTGTGTAAACCTGGACAAATCCCTTTGCCCTGTTTGCCTCAGTTTCCTTATCCATAACATGAACTGGAGAAGGAGATGGCTAAGCCACTCTGGTATCTCTGCCAAGAAAACCCCAAATGGGGTCACAGAGAATGGAACACGATGGAAATACAACATCCTGTGCCTATCTCTGGACTAAATCAGTTCAGCCAGACGGGAATCTATTAGATGCCAGGTCCAGGGAACCCAGAATGGTTCAGAAAAGCTGCCCTGGTGGGATTTGCAGGACCTGAGGAGGACAGAGGAAAGCCGAGAGCTCGAATTCACTTGAGAAGCCCCCTAGAGAGACCCCTGGGTGGTGCCATAGTGCGCAGCACCTGGGCCTGGAGCCTGGAAGAGCTGAGTTCAAATGTGGCCTCAGGCACATGGGGTAGCTTGCTTCGCTGCTGTTGGCCTGCAAAATGGGGGTGACGAGTCAGCTGCTTAGAGCAGTGCGTGGCGCCAGCAGGGGTGGGAGCACCCTGGGGGGAAGTCCCAGGGTCCTCGATTTAAACTGGGATGGGACCGTAGAGGCAGCTGAGTGCGGCACTCTGAGACTGGAACCCGGGCTCCCTCGCCAGACTCTGCTGCAGTCAGGGTTGGCCTCCTGGGGAGGCCCTAAATAACACTGATGAACAGAGAAGAATTGAGCTGTGATTAATGGTAGAGATGGCATTTAGGAGAGGGGCAGGGAAGGAGGCAGGTGGGCCACTCCTGGCACTGTGGGAGCAGAGGCCTAGAGAAGGAGACATGCCTGGTTTGGCTGATGTGCAGAGTGTGTGGAGCATGACACCAGTGGGTAGGCCCCATCCTCCTCCTCCTCTTCCTCTTCTTCCTCCTCCTCTTCCTCTTCTTCCTCCTCCTCTTCCTCTTCTTCCTCCTCCTCTTCCTCCTCTTCCTCCTCCTCTTCCTCTTCTTCCTCCTCCTCTTCCTCTTCTTCCTCTTCCTCTTCCTCTTCTTCCTCCTCCTCTTCCTCCTCTTCCTCCTCCTCTTCCTCTTCTTCCTCTTCCTCTTCCTCTTCTTCCTCCTCCTCTTCCTCTTCTTCCTCCTCTCCTTCCTCTTCTTCTTCCTCCTCCTCTTCCTCCTCTTCCTCTTCTTCCTCCTCCTCTTCCTCCTCTTCCTCCTCCTCTTCCTCTTCTTCCTCCTCCTCTTCTTCCTCCTCCTCCTCCTCTTCTTCCTCCTCCTCTTCTTCTTCTTCCTCCTCCTCTTCTTCCTCTTCCTCCTCCTCTTCCTCCTCCTCTTCCTCCTCTTCCTCTTCTTCCTCCTCTCCTTCCTCTTCTTCCTCTTCCTCTTCCTCTTCTTCTTCCTCCTCTTCCTCTTCCTCCTCCTCTTCCTCTTCTTCCTCTTCCTCTTCCTCTTCTTCCTCCTCTTCCTCTTCTTCCTCCTCCTCTTCCTCTTCTTCCTCCTCCTCTTCCTCTTCTTCCTCCTCTCCTTCCTCCTTCCTCTTCTTCCTCCTCCTCTTCCTCTTCTTCCTCCTCTCCTTCCTCCTTCCTCTTCTTCCTCCTCCTCTTCCTCTTCTTCCTCCTCCTCTTCCTCTTCTTCCTCTTCTTCCTCCTCCCCTTCCTCCTCCCCTTCCTCTTCCTCCTCTCCTTCCTCCTTCCTCTTCTTCCTCCTCCTCTTCCTCCTCTTCCTCTTCTTCCTCCTCTCCTTCCTCTTCTTCCTCCTCCTCTTCCTCTTCTTCCTCCCCTTCCTCCTCTCCTTCCTCTTCTTCCTCCCCTTCCTCCTCCCCTTCCTCTTCCTCCTCCCCTTCCTCTTCCTCCTCCCCTTCCTCTTCCTCCTCCCCTTCCTCTTCCTCCTCTCCTTCCTCTTCCTCCTCTTTCTCTTCACCAGCCTTTAAGTGATACTTTAAGGTGTTCAGAACACTTAACAGTTGTTCTCATGTAGGTACTATGATTACTCCTCATTTTATAGATGAGGAAACTGAGGCAGAGAGCGGGGCCATCCCTTGGCCAGGGCCACCCGGTTGGTCACTGTCAGATTCCAGGCCCGGCCCTCTCTCCACTGCCCCATAGACGTGGTCAGCACCAGGGAGCCCCCGAAGGCCTTTTGGTGGTCACATAATTGAAGCGATCGAGGCTGCATGTGGGAGATTTTTCTGGTAGGAACAGGCAGACTGGGTGAGAAGGGGAAGAGAATCATGGCAGGGAGATGGGGTGGGAGGGCGCTGCCGTGGTATGGCTGGGCAAGTGTGGAGAGGAGAGAGACTGTGGGGAGCCAGTGGGCAGGATTGGGGAGGAGCAGCCTGGGGGGAGTCTTAGGCCTTCAAGACCACCGGGTCCCTTCTCTGGCAGAGGAGCGTGACTCGTGCCCGGGCACACAGGTAGTCAGTCAGTCATGAGAGGTTCTCCGTGGCTCAGAAAACCTCCCAGAGACTCCCCCTGAGGTTCGAATGGGGGCGGGGTTGTCATGGACATTGGAGTAGGTCTAGAGGAGGTTTGGGTTCTGCCATTGATCGGTGGGACGTCAAGTAGAGACTGACCCACAGGCCCTTGGAAAGGGCGGCTCGCTGCCCAGAGACCTCTGGCCTCACTGGTAGCACTGGCCAGGAGAGGAACTCTGTGACTCTTCACTTCCATAGTCAGCATGTAACAGCGTGTGTTTCTCTTCTTTAAATGCAGACCCATGAACACACTGACTCTGACCGGCCAGTTCAGTTTTGCCGAAGTTCACTCCTGGGTTGTGTTTTGCCTGCCTGAGGTCCCAGAAAAAGCTCCAGCTGGAGAGTGTGTGACTTTTTATTTCCAGAATACGTTCCTGGATACACAGCTGGAGAGCACTTACAGGTAAAGGCAGCACGCTGGGGGCCGCTTGAAAGGACACTGTTTACCGGGAAGGAGGGGAGGGGGCGAGCAAGGGAGGGAGGGAGGAAAGGAGAGAGAGGAAAGGAAAGAGGGAGGGAGAGGGAAGGAAGGGAGGGAGGGAGGGAGGGAGAGAGAGAGAGAGAGAGAGAGAGAGAGAGAGAGAGAGAGAGAGAGAGAGAGAAAGGAGGGAGGAAGGGAGGGAGGGAAGGAAGAAAGGAAATGAAAGAGGGAGGGAGAAGGAAGGAAGGAAGGAAGGAAGGAAGGAAGGAAGGAAGGAAGGAAGGAAGGAAGGAAGGAAGGAAGGAAGGAAGGGAAGGAAGAGAGACAGGGGAGAGGGGGGAGGGAGAAAGGAAAGAAAGAAAGGAGGGAGGGAAGGAAGAAAGGAAAGGAGAGAGAAGGGGAAGGAAGGAGGGAGAGAGAAGGAAGGAAGGAAGAGAGGGAGGAAGGAAAGAAGAGAGAGCGAAGGGAAGAGGGAGGAAGAGAAGGAAGGAAGAAAGAAAGAGAAAGGAGGGAGGAGGCGAGGGAGGGAAGGAAGAAAGGGAAGGAGAAGGGGAAGGAAGGAGGATGGGGGGGGGAGAGGGAGGGAGGGAGGAATGTAAAGGCCTTTGTTACGGATTTCCTGTGTTGCAGACTGTGCTGAGGAGCACAACACAAAGGGTGAATAGTCCCTCCTCTTAAACAGCTCCATGCCAGGGGGCTCCTATGGGAGTGTGGTGGCTGGGGTGGGATTACAGATCCTCCTATCTCATGCTAGGACAATGTCTGAATTAATGTTATCTTTGCTCTTTAAGTGAGGAGGGAGGGAGAAGGGAGGGGGTAGAAAAGGGCCAGGAGAGAGGCCCTGAGGGCAGTAACCGAGATGAGCATGGGGTGTTGGCATGGGGTAAATGAGGGGGTGCATTCCAGGCCTGGGGGACGGCTTGGGCAAAGGCATAGAAGAGAATCCCAGAGTCAGAAGAGACCTCAGAGGCCAGCTAGTCCAACTCACATCTGACTGAGAATGTCCTCTACTGCACACCCAAGTGGTCACTAGCCCTAGCTTGCGGGGCTGTAAAGCAGCCTATTCTGCTAATGAATGAATGAATGAATGAGTGAATGAATGAATGAATGAATGAATGAATGAATGAATGAATGAATGAATGAGAAGCTTTGATTAAGTGCCATATGCTCCTAGGCTAAGCCTAAAACCAAAGCTAAGATAGTCCTGCCCTCAAGGAGTTTACATCTGTTTTAATGAAAGACTTGAGAAGGAAGTTTCTGGTGAATTCAGGATTGGGGAGAATTCATTGTTCAGTTAGGTTGGGGGGGGGGGTAGTGTGAGCTGAGGGTAGAAAAGCAGGTTTGGGAGGGTCTCAAAAGCGAGCTTAGAGGTTGGTATTTCATCCTGTAGGCTGGTGGGGAGCTGCCAGAGCTTTTTTTGAGCAAGGACATGGTGTTCCCAGACATTTGAGAAGCTCATTTGTGTGTCATGTGGAGGCTGGAGTGGCAAAGGTGGGGGTTGTAGGCACTGGCTGAGCTGCAGACACCAAAGTGGAGACTTTCAGCTAGTTGGCCTGGAGAAGTATTAGTACTAATCCCATTTTGTAGATGGGGAAACTGAGAGGCAGACGTCCCAGTACATTCCTGACATTAGATAGTCAGGGAGTACGCACCATTATGCTCAGAAATACTGCAGGAGAACAGTGAGGTGACCATGTGCCAGACCCCGAGGACCCCAGAACATGGGGGGTCTGTCCTGCAGCCGTCTCTCTGATGAGATGTGGGCTAAGTCCTCAGAGTTGTTCTTTTAAAGGGAGGGGGAGGCTTGTGATAGTGGTCATGATGTTCCCAGAAGGAGGGAGAGCGAACCAATGGGGAGAGCAGGTGGATGCCCGTCAGGCAGCTTTGAAAGGAGTCAAATCTGCTTTATACCAAGGCAAGCTGAACATCCCAGAGACTCGTACTCGCATAGACAGGCCTTTTGTTGGATCCTTTGTGTATGTAAAGGTTTATGTTTGTTAAGCTGATAAGAAGAAATCAATTTCCTGACGAGGGGGCCACAAAGAGCCACAGAGGGCTTTGGGGCAGATGAATGGCTTGGTAAAAAATGATCCTTAAGGAAGATTCCTCTTAGTAAGTTAGTGCTGCACAGAAAGGATTTGAGGAGAGACAGCCTGGAGTTGGTAGGTGAGCTGGGAGGCTGTTGTCTGTCTTAATCCAGTGTGAAGGGATAATGTGAGCAAGGCTGAGCCTAGTGGGGGGAGGAATCCAAGAGAACTCTGGAGGACTTAGGATGAGAAGTGCTATCCATCCCCAGGGAAAGAACTCATGGTGTCTGAATACAGAGTCAAGCAGACTTTTTTTTTAAACTTTATTTTTCTTGAGGGTTTTTTTTTTTGGTCTGTGTTTTCTTTCACAACATGACTAATATGGAAATATATTTTGCTTGACTACACATGTATAACCTATAATTAATTCCTTGCCTTCTCAATGTGGGGGGCGGGGAGAGGGATGGAGAGAATTGGGAACTCAAAGCTTGTTTTTATGTGTAATTGGGGAAAAAATAAAATACTAAACAACAACAAAAATGCTAACCATGAAAAATAGAGAATGGGTTGGAAAGGATGGGAAACATAATGGCCATTTCTTTCTTTTCTTTTCTTTTTTTTCTTTTTCTTTTCTTTTCTTTTTTTTTTTTTTGCGGGGCAGTGAGGGTTAAGTGACTTGCCCAGGGTCACACAGCTAGTGTCAAGTGTCTGAGGTCAGATTTTAACTCAGGTCCTCCTGAATCCAGGGCTGGTGCTTTATCCACTGCGCCACCTAGGTGCCCCATGACCATTTCAAATAGGGGAGAATCAGAATTTTTGACAGAAGAAAAGGCTGCCATATGAGTGTGGTTGGGGGAGCTCATGAATTCTGTTGCAGAAAGGTTGAATGATGAGATGACAACAGAATTCTGGAAAACCAACCTCCTGGTGTCAGCTGGAGGCGTGAGCCTGAAATTCAGGTGAAAAGAGAGGACAGGAGGAATCAGCTGAGATGTCGTCACCATAACTGTGACGTCCGTGACTATGAGCCTGAACTGGTTTCCTCCTGAGCCAGAGCAGCTGGCTTCCCTGGTGGTGAGGTGGGTGGCCTGCCTTCCCCTTCCCAAGGGTTCTACTTGAGGCTCTCCTGCTAAGCCGCTTCCTCCTCCTGGATGAGAGAGAGCGCCTGGGCCAGCTCCCAAGGACACAGTACTCAACCCTCCATGAAAGGCCCGTTTCCCTCAGTTTCCTCAGAACTCCACTGAAGATGAAAACAGGCCTCCTCAGGAAAAGTAAGAGCTTGCCCACCATTTCCCCAGGGGCTCGAGCGGCAGGATCAGAAGGAGCCGACAAAGTGCAGCCAAAGATGATGGCGTCTGGCTTGAGGAGCTGATAACCACTGAGGCAGAGCTGGTAGTTTCCTTGTTGCTGTCCATTGAATGCAAGAGATAGTGATGACTGAAGTGAATAGCTGGCTAAGGTGAGGTGTCTGAGAATGGGACTTGGGTTTCTGGATCAAAGCCTGCAGTATGAGATCGGCAGATTCCTGGTCAGCGACAGATGGACAGCAGGATTAGCCACTAAGGTTCTGACAGGCCAGAGCACTGGGCTCAGTCTAATCAATAGTGATAAATGTAAAGTTATCGACTTTGGCTCAGAAAAACAACTTTACAAGTATAGGTTTGGGGTGTAAGATGTAGATAGCAGTTTGTCTAAAGATCTGGGTATTCCAGTGAACCACAAACTCAGTATGAGTTAACAGTGTTGATGTGCCAGCCAAGAACACAAGAGCAACCTTCAGGGATGCCTAGTTTTCAGAAATGCACTGGACACTGGAGGATTGTGGTCCCTTCTGTGTCCCCCAGGTTAAGGACATCGATCAGCTTGAGGATAGTCAGAGGAGAACAAGCCAAGAAGGGACGGGATCTGGAGACCCACCATGTTGTAAGAAGACCAGCACAGGAACCAGGCTTGTTTGCCTGGGGAAGAGGAGGCTCAGGAAGGACAGGAGGGAGTCTTCAAGTGTTTGAAGAGGGGGTAGAATTGCTACATTTGGGCACAGAGGGCAGAACCAGGGGCCATGAGAAGTGTTGGAGTCAGATTGTCTGAATGTTAGGGAAAGCTTCCTAACAATGAAAGCAGTTGGGCAGGGGCAGCTAGGTGGTGCAGTGGATAAAGCACCAGCCCTGGATTCAGGAGGACCTGAATTCAAATCTGACCTCAGACACTTGACACTTACTAGCTGTGTGACCCTGGGCAAGTCACTTAACCCTCATTGCCTTGGGGAAAAAAAAAAGCAGTTGGGAAGGACCATGAGCTCCCTTGGGAAGTGGCGGGCTCTCAGGCTTCAAGGCAAGCCTGCGTGTTCACTTGTCAACTATAGTGGGGATTCCTTGTGTCCATGGACTGGACTAGTAGGCAGGTAAGGTCCCTGCCAGCTCTGAGTTCTAATTATGTGAAATAAACCTAGACCTCTTCTGGGATTTTTAGGTCTTCCATAATCATCTGTCTACACTGAATTGTCCAACCCTATTTCCCCAGTAAGATGCTCCTTTAATTAGTGCTGGGCCTGGAGTCAGGAAGATTTGAGTTCGAATCCAGCCTCAGATACTTATTAGCTGTGTGACCTTGGGCAAGTCACTCAATCTGTTTGTTTCAGTTTCCCTCATTGTAAAATGGGGATAAGAATAGTACCTTCCTCAGGGTTGTTGTGAGGACCAAATGAGCATTTAAAAAAAAAAAATTTAAAACACATTTCCATGTTAGCCATGTGTTGTAGGAGAAAAATCAGAACAAAAGGAAAAAATGCAAGAAAGAATAAACAACAAAAGTGAAAATAGTCTGCTTTAGATTCAGACTCCACACTTCTTTTTCTGGATGTGGAAGCATTTTTCACCATGAATCCTTTGGCATTATCTTGGATCCTTGTATTGCTGAGGAGAGCTGAGTCTATCCCAGTTGAGATCCTATTTTTAAAGTGCTTTAGCACAGTGCCTGGCACATAGGTGCTGTAAAAATGCTAGCTGCTGCTGCTGCTGATGTCGTCGTCGATGTTGGTGTTGTCATTGTCTGTCGTCTTTGGTCTGCACCTTCTAGATCCAAGTCCTATAAACTTCATCAGTTTGAACTCCACTTCCTCTTGTATAAAATGAGTTTAAAAGTAATTGAGCTTCTGTCCACTTCAGGGTTGTGGAGCTAGTGCTTTGTTAGCCTTAAAACATTATAGTCGTGGGAAATGTTTCTACACTTGGCTCCATCTCCAGGCTCTTACATGTGTGCTTCGGCATTCACCAGATATTTATGTAGCACCTACTGTGTCTGGAGTATTGAGCTAGGTCCCTTGGGGAGACCAGCATGGAAGAGAGCCTGTTGTTGTCTTCCTAGGAAATGTGTACTTTGGGACCATTCAGAGAATTCTCTTGGAAGATACATTGTACAGGTGCACCAGGAGCCCAAGAAAAGTTGTTTCTGCATTTCCAGGGTTGGGAGAGATCTCCTGTGGCTACATAGAGGAATGAGGGAAGGCTGGAGGGAGGGAGGAGGGAGCATTTGAGTGATGGGTAATGAGTGGAAAGGTGGAGTTTGGGGCAAAGGGAATTTAGGGCAGACAACATTCTGAAGAAAGGAAATGAGGGGAAGTTGGGTCCTAGAATGTAGTTCAGATTGACTGTTGCATAGGTTATGAAGGGAAGTATTGGGATTGATGTCCAGAAAGGAAGAGTTGTTCTCTGAATGACAGGATAAAGAGTTTGAAATGTATTCTGTAGGATTTGGGAGCCACTGAAGGTTTTTTTTTTTTCTTTGTCTGTTTGTTTTGTTTTGTTTTGGTTCTTTTTGGGCAGGACAATGAGGGTTAAGTGACTTGCCCAGGGTCACACAACTAGTAAGTATAAGTGTCTGAGGTCGAATTTGAACTCAGGTCCTCCTGAACCCAAGGCCAGTGCTTTATCCACTGCACCACCTAGCTGCCCCCTCACAATTACATTTGCATTTCTTTAATCAATAGTGATTTAGAGTTTTTTTTCATATAACTATAGATAGCTTGATTTTTTTCTTTCAAAAACTGCCAGTTCATATATTTTGACCATTTATCAATTGGGAAATGACTTGTATTCTTATAAATTTGACTAAGTTCTCTATATATTAGAGAAATGAGGCCTTTGTCAGAGAAACTTGCTGTAATTTTTTTTCCAGTTTATTGTTTTCCTTCTAATCTTGGTTTGTGCAAAACCTTTTTAACTTGATGTAATCAAAATTATCCATTTTACATTCTGCAGTGTTCTCTATCTCTTGTCTGGTCGTAAACTCTTCCCTTATTCATAAATCTGACAGATAAAATATTCTATGCTTCCCTAATTTGTTTAAGATATCATCCTCTATGGCTAAATCATGTGCCCATTTTGATCTTATCTTGGCATATGGTATGAGATGTTGGTCTTTACCTGGTTTCTATCAAACTGCTTTCCAGTTTTTCCAGCAGTTTTTGTCAAATAGTGATTTCTTGTCCCAATATATTGGATCTGTGAGTTACTAGATTGCTATGGTCATTTACTACTGTGTATTATGTATCTAATCTTTTCCACTGATCCACCATTTTGTTTCTTAGCCATAGCAGATTGTTTTGATCATTACCACTTTGTAATACAGTTTGAAATCTGGTACTCCTAGGCTACCTTCCTTCACCATCTATAAAATTCCTATGGTGAGAATACTTGTCTTACCTTCCCCATGGGATTGTTGTGAGGGAAGCACTTTGTAAACATTAATTTGCCATTTATTATTATTATTACTATTATTGTGTGTCATGATCAGAACTGGGCTTTAGGAAGATTATAGATCAGAATGTGCTAAAGATGGATTGGAAGGGAGAAAAGACAAGAGAAAAAGAGATCATCAAGGAGGCTCATGCAGTAGTCCAAGGAAGAAAAAAATCAGGATTTAAATGTGAATAGTGGCAGTGGGGATGAGATGAAGCATCAACAGAATGTGTCAGCTGACTTGGAAGAGGAGTTAGTGATGATCCTGTTGTTCTAAGCCCGAATCAGATGATGATGCCATGGAGGGGTAGAAAAAAGAAGTAAGGAGAAGTGGGTTTCTTCTAAGAGAGGAAAAATGGAGGATTTTGTTTGGGATATGTTAAATGTGAGCTGCTCCTGGGACTGCCACATGGATGGGTTTAGCATGCTTGGGAGAGGAGTCAGCACCGGACATGTGGACTTGGGAGCTTGTGTTTGTGGAAGAGGTTATGAAAAGTGTGGAGAGCTAAGAACAGAGACTTGTGGGATGCCCACATTAAGAAGTGGGTTGAAGGAAGAGGAGCCAGCAAAGGATCCAGAGAAGAGTGGCTCGAGGGCCGCAGTGGCGATGAACTGGAAGGTCTGCAATGCTGTACCACTGAGACTTTTTTTATACCCTCAGAGGAAACTAAGGCTCATTGAGCTTGGGATTTACCCAAAGAGACACAACTGTTAGGCGGCAGAACCAAAGGGAAACCAAGATTTTCTGTTAAAATCACTAGCAAGATGAAAAGGACCTTGTGTCCAAACATTTATACAAGCTCTTTTTGCTGTGGCAAAGAACTGGAAATAGAGTAAGGACCCATCCTATAGGGAATGGCTAAATAAATTATGGCAGATGAGAGCACTATAATATTATTGTGCCTTAAGAAATGGTGAAAGGGAGGGCGTTAGAGAAACCTAGGAAGACTTGTGTGAACTGATTCACAATGAAGAGAGCCACGCTGGGAGAATAAAAACATTGTGTCAGAAACACAACAGAACTCTTATTATGCTAGGCGTCACCACGATTGCAGAACACTTATGATGAAACTTGTGCCTCACATCCTGACACAGGCAATGGACTTAATGCAGAACAATTCACATGGTTTTGGACATGGCTATTCTGTTGATTTGTTTTGCTTGACCATACTTATTACAAGGATTTTTTTTTCCTTTTCAGTTGGAAGGAAAGGGAACTAGCTATAGTATTGCTAAAATAGAAGAAAAGAGGGTCCCTGAAGCATTTTTCTAAATGCATGGATGAGGGGCAGCTAGATGGAGCAATAGATAGAGCACCGGTCCTGGATGCAGGAGGACCTGAGTTCAAATCCGGCCTCAGACCCTTGACACTTACCAGCTGTGTGACCCTGGGCAAGTCACTTAACCCCAATTGCCTCACCAAAAAAACAAAACAAAACAAAACAAAATGCATGGATGAGAAATGAAGGAAGTCTAGAAGGAAACAGACAGAACAGCTTTGAAAGTGACATGCCGAATTCATTGCATAATTTTTTAAAAAAGCAAACTGCAGAGGCTCATGGTTTCCTATCTAATCCTTTTTTCTGTTCTACTTATATGTGGAAATGTTGATTGGGGGGGTGTAGATTTGACATTTTAGAAAGTACTCCATAAAGAACTCATTGTCTTATCCATCTATCCAGACCTCCATTTGGCATGTAAATTGTTTTCTACTGGAGTCCACATATCTAAGTATTTGCACGTGTATACACAGATATATGTGCATACAAACACAGACATACAGTGCTCTCAGGAGTACAAAGGAAGAGGCTTTTTTAGGAGCTACTTGTATGGCAGACAAATTGTGGGGGGTGAGGATTGATGTGCTGCTGAGGTTGTCATTAGTGAGCTTTGAGAGGGCACTTTCAGCAGCATGATGGGGGCAAATACTCCCCAAACCTGAGAGTTGGAAGTCCCCTCAGAGGCCATCAGAGGTCGGCTTGGTACCTCGTCTCCAGCAGCATCCACAGAAGGCCCTCCCCCCTACTTCCAGTGAAGTTGAATGTTGAAGGGGAGAGATGAGAAGGTAGCTTGGAGGGAGAGGTGGGGGGAGGGGGGAGGGGGGAGGCAGGGAACTGGATTGCATTTGTAGAAGCCGAGGGTGGAAGGGAGGAGAGTCATTGATATGGAACAGGCTGAAGATGGAAGAAGGAAGTGGGAGGGTCACTGATGAGGGACCTGGAGTAGAATATGAGGTCTGAGGGCACATTTAGGGAATGGTCATGAAATGGAGGAAAGGTGTGGGAAGGGGACTTTTGGGGGGAATGAATGAATGCATGCATGCATGCATGCATGCAACATTTACTGGCCTCTGCCCTGGGGACACAAACAGAAGAGTGAGCCACCCCTGCTCCCTAGGAGCTCCCGTTCTGATGGGGAGGACAACACATAGGACAACACAAAGGTTTTAGCTGTGGCTCAGCTGAGAAGGTCTCATGGCTCTTAGGGTGCAGTGGCTTCTTCTTCATAGTCATTTCCACTGAAAACAAGATACCAGATTCTGATGTGGAACCATTCCGTGTCAAGGACTTTGGTGGCCAGAACTTCCACTACTTTGCCACAAGTCTGTGGGATTTGCGGCAGGATTTCAATGTCCATAGAGTGGTGAGGGCAGGTCCTCTCCAGAGCGTGGGGGTGGGGGGGCAGCGGTGCTGTGGAGGGGGCAGGGGTTAAAGGGCTTGCCATGGGGTCTTGGTTGGGTAGGGAGGCAAGTGAATCCAGAAGGGGGCTGATAGGTTAGGAGAATAGGGGAGGAGAGTTTCTGAGCATGTTCAGTGACTGTGAGGGAGTGGGATGGGGGAAGGGGAGGGGGAAGTGCCGGGGTTCTGGGTCCTGGAGGCCATGTGGGCAGGGAGGACTGTGAGCCATGGGGCTTTCTCCTGGTAGGGTGCTAGACACTGGAAGATGGAGAGGGCGGCTAGCAAAGCGGGTACTTGTGTGGCCCTCCAGAGAAGAGACCCTTGAGAGATGACTGTGGAAGCAGCCTGGGTGTGGGGAGCAAGGAATGTGTCACACTTTGGCCCTACTTTTGTGTTAGGGAATGGGAGGAGGAGGAGGGCCCCAAATTCAGATCCTGCCTTAGACACTTACCTCCCTGACCAAGTCACTTAACCTTTCTACTTTCTCATCTGTAAAATGGGGCTAAGAATAGCACCTACCTCCCAGGGCTGCTGTAAGGATCAGAGGAGATATTATTTGTAAAGTGCTTTGCACATTTTAAAGTGCTATATAAACGCTAGCTGCTATTGCCAATATTATCATTTGTATCGTTAATGTGGGGGGTGGAAAAGGGGGGAGGGATGAATGACCACCCAGGGCTATCCATGACTTTGAGGCTTGGCTTTTCCATTTCTCTGCCCTGTTCAGCTTGGCTGGCTTCCCATTGCTCACCTGCTCTAGACATCTAGGCTGGTGTGAGGTTCTCATTTTCCTTTGAGTTTGCTCCTTGAACCTCCCCACCTGCCCTCCCCCCCCCCCAGCCTCTCAGCCTTCCCCCACTCTGCTCACCTCCACCCCAGTCTTTGTCCAGATGAGCACTATCTTAGCCTCCACCAGCTTCTGGCAGGGATGCCGCCCCTCCCCTTGAGTCTCGCCCCTTGTGGCCCTTGCAATGGGAACTCAGACACTTCAGGATTCACCAGCACATTGAGGGTCCAAGCTAATGAAGCAAGGACAGCATGTTATAGTTTTGCGAAGAATTCACCATATAGTGTTAGTCTTATATGATTCATGTTAATAAATCCTAAAGTCGAATCAGATTTGAATTCTAAGCTTCAGACCAAAAGAATTTGTGTCCTGGCCCATATTCTGCTCATGATGTTTTTTTCTAAAATATTAATTTTTTTAGGAAAGGAGAGGGAGTCTTTAAATCGGACAACATTTCTACCATATCCATCCTCAAAGATGTACTTTCTAAAGAAGCTACGAAAAGAAAAATAAATCTCAACATAGCCTATGGTAAAAAGAAAAATTCCAGTTCAAAAAGTTGTGTTATAGTGCATTATTAAAGTCACCGTACCGACTGTCATCTGTATCTCCTCTTTCTTAGAGATCAATGAAGTATCTGTGAATCACACATTAAAGCTGATCCACCCGAAACTGGAATACCAGCTACTGTTGGCCAAGAAAGTACAGTTAATTGATGCCTTAAAAGTAAGCACGGTTTTCAGATCCGTTTCACCCCATTAAGCCATTTCCCATAGCATTGCATGTAAGTGCCACATTTTGATTTTCCCCAAAGACTAAAAAGTATCTGTTTTCCCATTTGGGGCATTTTGCTAAAAAATGAAGCATTATGTCATTCTTAGCCACAGAGCTGCCGGCTCCTCTCTGGAATGGGCTAAAGAGAGGATCTTTGTTTTTTAGCAGACCTAAAGAAACCCTTTCATCAATCTTAGAAATGTTTTATTGATCAGATTTTGTTATTCTGAGTTGTTACCTTGCTGTAAGTCTGGAGGTGGGCCATGTGTCAGATAAATGGGGTGCAGTTCATAGCAAGCTGGCCTGGGAACCAGGGAGGCCTGGCTTCAGGTCCTGCCTCAGGTACACTGGTCGTGTACCCTTGAACATGGCTCAAGAGAAGGGATTCCCTATTCCAGTGACATTATAGGTCTAGCCTCCATCCCTCAAGAAAGACCAATTTCATGTGCCTGCGCTGAGTCCTGGAGGCCCTGGCACAAGGGCAAAGTGCCAGCCCAGATGATCCTGCGAGCCTGCCCTCGAGCCTGGGTGGCAGGATGTGGTCAGAGAGAGTGAATGACTTCATCCAGGCCTGTGGCATTTCTTAGAAGATGGAGTCGTGCCTTTGGGCCTTGGTTTTCATAGCTTTAAGATGAAGAGGCTGAACTCAGTGATTTTGAAGGTCCCATCCAGCTCTGATGATCAGTGATGCTGAGACAATGCGGCCTTTGTAATGTAAGGGTGGGAAAGTGGGAGCCAGGAAAAAGCGGAAGGATGGCTTGGGTTTGAGGGGAAGGGAGAAGGAGGCTGGGAGGGGAAGGAGAGCTCACCTTTTGGCTGTCTATAGGTTTTCTAAAGTGAAGGCTGTCTAGTAATTGTTTTGTAGACCAGTTTGCCACAGACTGCTGTTAGCTAGTTCATGGGCCAGTTCTTGGGAAATGCTGGCCCAAATGATGTGGTCGGGATATAAAGTCTGATGGAGACAATTGCCCTTCATTTGTCCTCCGCGATCGCTGCATCCGGAGGAGTTGACCAGGAGGCCTGAAGAGGCCGCTTCTGAGCATTCCCTGTAGCTCGTCAGATTGGTGGAATAACTGGTGGCTTTGTTTTATCCTCGTAAGGAGCTGCAGGTACAGGAAGGAAACACCGACTTTCTGATCCCAGAATATCGCTGTATTTTAGAAGAGGCTGACCGGCTGCAGGAAGAGTACAAGAAGCAGCCCGCACATCTGGAGAGGCTCTACGGTCAGTCGGCCTTTTTACCGATGCTCGGGCATATTCCCGGCCCAGGGGAGCTAAGCATGATGGGGGAAGCTGGCCCTCAGCATGAGGAATCCAAGCGGCCAGGACTTCTAGATCTCCCAGGATCCCAGTCTTTAGGGATGGCTTCTGTGTGCGTGTGTGTGTGCGTGTGCGTGCGTGTATGTGTGTGTGTGTGTGTGTGTGTGTGTGTGTGTGTGTGATTTCACCCATCTCGGGAGATGAGGAAACACCCGTGCCCAGAGCCACTGAGAGGTTGGGGGATTTGCCTAGGGTCACACAGCCAGGCTGGGTGCCAGGTAGCAGAGAAACCCAGGTCATCTTGACTAGAGCGACTCTGTTAGGGACCACGTCTCCTGTTCTTAGGCTTCTCACTCACTCTTACAGAAACCAGCCAGAAGAAAGGCCTCCTAGCATCCTTCTCTGACATTATTGTTTGTAAAAGCTTAATAAGCCCCAAGAAAGAACTTGGGGCTCCAAGGTGTTTTATTCCTTCTCTTGCAATATATGAAATTTGTAAATGTCTTAATGAGGAAATATTTAAACTCTTAGAGTTTTTACTCTTTCAGTTAAAATTATGAATATCCTCTCTCAGTAATGCCAGTCTGACTTAGGCAGTAATTGAAACCTAGGGGTCACTAAGTAAGTGCTTCCTTATACCTCCTTCGAGGTCAGGGGCAGCTGTTGCTGCCTCAGGCCCTTGTGAGGACAGGCTGCCTGGATGGGGAAGACAGCTGGAGGGACTGGGCGGCCCATTCTTTTCTGATGTAGAAATGCAGCCACCAAGTAGAACTACAACCTGATCAAATCAGACTGGAAACCAGAGTTTTAAATGGTGTATTTACAGATCTGGTTACAGTCAGGGGTTGTCTACACTACTCTGACTTAACCAGTCAATTCGGTTTTTTAAAACGTAGCCAGACTACTTACTAGTGCTGTATAAACAAAGCAACCATTTCCTTGCTTGTCTCTGTCCTTTATTGAAGTAGTTATAATGGTGGTATATGTAATTATACCCCGAAACGCTGATGCCCTAGAACAGTGGGGCTCCTCTGCCCTGGGGAGGCCTGTGGGTTCCTCTTTCTGTCCCTACCTCCCTCCAGAGGCTGAGCTGCTCTAGTGATGGGGGCAGATGTAGGCTGAGCCAAGAGGTCTGTGGAAGCTGGGGGGCATGGGGTGGGGGGTCACAGCAGCCCTATCAGACCAGGGACCACCCCAGTGGGGCAGTGGTGAGTTGGGGATAAGAGCTGGCAGTGACAGCAGCTGTCAGGGAGGCCCAGGGGCTCATCTGAACAGCTGTTGGGAGCACCCTGGCCCAGGGTCAGGCCAGGCCCCGCCCAGACAGCTGGTGGGAGCATTTATTGAGCACCTGCTGTGTGCTAGGTGCTGGGAAGACCCTCCAGGACTCGATTTCTACCTGGGCTGATATTGTGGACAGGTGTGGGCATATGCAAAGTATGTGCAAAACAGGTGCAAGATGATTGCAAGGAGGGCCACCAGCCCTGGGGAGGTCAGGAACGGCCTTGAGGGGGAGAAGGAAGTTGGGGCTGCCTGTGAGGCTGGGGTGAGGACGCGGAGGGTGGGGGCAGTTGGTTTGGTGTGTCATTGTCAAGCCCTCCTTTGATAGGCAATCCCTCCCTTGTCTCCTTTGCTGGAACTTTCCCTGGGTTGTGCACACTAGCCATGGGCGTCCCCTAGGTCTCTGTCCTGGGCCTACTCCTCTTCCCCCTTGTAATCTCATCAGCTGTGGATTTACTTGTGATTTTGATGCTGATGCTTCTCAGATACACTTATCCAGCCCCACCCTCTGCTCAGTTCCAGTGTCTCCCCACCAGCCGCCTAGCAGACATCTTGGACTCCACGTCCCCTAAACTGAACTCATTCTTTCCCCAGACTCCCTTCTTCCTACTGTTCCTACTCCTTTTGTTTCTTATTTTTGAGGGCACCACCACCCCCCTAGTCCCCCAGCCTCACGACCTCCATCATTCCTGACTCCCTCATGCACCTCCTTCCAATCCGTTAGCAGTTGATTTTACTTTTGAACTTCTCTCCTCTACGCCCTCTTCTCTCCTGTGACACCAGTCCCCCTGGGCAGGCCCTCACCAGCTCACCTCTGGCCTGTGGCACTGGCCTGCCTCCAGTCTTTCCTCCATCCCTCCCGGTGGTGAGCTTCCTAAAGCGCAGCTCTTACCATGCCATAGTCAATTCCAGTCACCTCCCATGATTGACTAGGAAATGTTCATAGAGACCACTGACCTAGAGCCTGGGTTTCTTAGACTGAATATTCTTAAGAACAGTAACCAATGAAGTCACAAGTCTGAACCCAAAAAAGGTCCCTTTAAGTGGCTCTTTGTGTTCAAAGGATATGTTCCCCTTTAGGAAATGTGTCCTTGGGGTTGTGGAAGATGATGGCTGAAAACTGGCATTTCTCTTCCAGGCATGATAACCGACCTCTTCATTGACAAGTTCAAGTTTAAAGGCACCAACGTGAAGACCAAAGTGCCTTTTCTGCTGGAGATTCTGGACAGTTATGACCAGAACGCCCTGATCGCCTTCTTTGATGCCGCCTGAAGTGGAAAATGCACATCGAGTGCTCAAACAGCACAGTCTGTGAAAGGGTATTTGTCGAGTATATCACAGATTAGATTTATGATACTTTTGCACGGTTCGGACTCTGTCTCAAATGTATCATTTGGATGTTGTCCTGACATTTTCCAAGAAATTGTATTTTTTGTTCGACAGTTCTTTTAAAAAAAATGAATATTTTTTATTTTCAGCCTAAAAGAAAAGCTAATTTTTAATAGTTGTAAAGATGATTTATTGACATCAACTTCCTAGAATGTTGATATTTGGGAATAATATTCCAGTATGGCAGGAGAATTGGTTTTGTATCCAAACATGTTTTCCCATTGGATCCTTGTGACATTCCCAGGAAGTATAATAGATCATTATTATACAATGAGGGAACTGACTCAGGCACCATGAGAGAGATTTAGCCCTATGGGAGGGAACACACATTTAGAGTTGGCAAGGACTTTTAGACCGTTGCCCCAGCCTCATTGTTACAGGTGAAGAAACTGAGGCCTACGAGATTTGCTCCAGATCACACAGCTAGTAAGTGTCTGAGCTGGGCTTGACCCCTGATTTTCTGATACCTAACCTATGCTTTTCTCCTGTCAGGCCCACCATGCTCTCTTTGGACAGGTCATTCCAGTTGGTCTTGCCATTGTTATTTTAGTAGTGGGGCTGGTTATGCTAAATAATAAAGTCAGTGGGGTCTTCTGGCTCATCATCTGTGGGTCTGATGACGCACAAGTGAGAGGTGGCACCCTAGCTGTTCCCAGAAGTGGAGGCTGTAGTCAGGGACAATGAGGATTGACCCCGTGACTTGGCTCAGGAGCCAGATGTGTTGTTGCAAAGGTGGGGGAGGGAGGGAATCTCTTTGCCAATTATTTGATTTCTGTTACTATTATAGACCATTTTATAGTCTTTGATGAAAAGTGTCATTTTTTTATAGGACACAGACAGTGTGAGATTAAATGATATTCCTTTTCAGTGAACACCATTGTATTAAAGTTCACAAGAAATCAATAAAAATGACTGTCTGGTTAAACAAGTGGTTGTTTCCAGGGATGGGGATTTTCATTTGTTTGTGTGAACAGTAGGAGAATGATTTATACGAGGAATACTTAGCAGTTGGCCGCACTCTTTGTTTTATGTTTGCCTTATTTTTAATTTGAAAATGTGACTTTCAAGTTAGCCTATGAGTCGGCAGACAGAAAGGATGCAGAGGTCAGGTGGGGAGGGCTTTCTATCCATGCAGACACACACGCTCTGTGGTCGGCCAGGCCTTGGGGTGCAGGGCCAGCTGCTATCCTCTGCCCCCCCTTCCCCCCACACCTTTTTTGGGAGCCGTGAAGACCCAAGAGGTGAAGACAGCACAGGATCTAAGCCTGTGACTGGGCAGGCATCCTTGGCCCTGCGGCCCTTGCTGCTAACTCGAGGGTAGATAGGATGCGGACCCTCTTTTCGGCTGGTTGTCAGTAGGCTGGGTTTCTTCCTTTGAAGAGCCATGCTCTCCTAAGTACCAAGGCTGCTTCTCTTGTTTTCTGTCCCCCCGCTTCTTGGGGCTTCTGTGGACCATCTCCTGTTCCTGGGGGTGGGGATGGGGGGTGGAGTTGACGGCTTCACGGGCGGTTTCCTTGCCTGGAGCCACGCGTGCACAGGGTGCTCTTGGTGGTCTCCCACATCGGTAGCCAGATCAGTCCCAGCCCCTGTCCAGCATGGGGAAGAGTCTGCATTTATGCATCGCCTCCTGTGTGCCCTGCGCTGAGCTAAGCTGCTCGGCGCCCGGCACACCGGATGCTTGCCTCTGATGGCCCGCTGGCCTTGGCGATCCCACCGCCCAGGGTCCGCAGGGAGAGCTGCCCAGTATCTTGGCGGCCTCCCCTCCCGCCACAAAGCCGGCGGACCCTCTGGCCGGGGAAGGGCCTCCGGGCCAGCCGGGGACGTCCTTTGTTCCGCCGGACGGTCCCCACGTGGACGCCTACGGCTCCCGGAGGGTCTCCCGCAGCTCGGGCGCGCGCCCGGCCCGGGGGATGCGGTCCCAGACGGAGGCGCCGCCGCTGCGCAGGCCCCCCCCTCCCCCGCGGGACGGGGCGGGGCGGGGCGGGAGCTCCTCCCCCTCCTCCCCGGCGCCGCGCCCCGCCCCGCGTGTCGTGTCCCGGGCCCGCGTGCGCGCGGTGACGTACCGACGCCCGCGGCTTCCATTGGCCCATTTCAATAGTCGCGGGACGCTTGAACTGCGGCGAGGAGAGCCGGGGGCTGCGGCCTGGGGAGCGGGGGAGCGGGGAGCGGGGAGCGGGGAGCGGGGAGCCGGGAGCCGGGGAGCCGGGGAGCCGGGGAGCGGCTGCCCTTGCCTGCTGCCTGCCTGCCTGCCTGCCTGCCTGCGGCCATCGGCCGGGCCGTCCCTCCGGCCGTCCGCGCGCGTGGTCCCCGCCCAGCCCTGCCCGCAGCGCCCGGGGCGCGCCGAGCCGAGCCGGGCCGGGCGCACAGCCGAGCCCCGGCAGGCTGGCCCCCCGCCATGCTGGGGCACACGGCGGCCGGCGCGGCGGCCAGGCTGCCCCGGGCCGCCGGCCCCGACGAGAACCAGGAGAACGTCCACCCGGACAAGCGCGGCGCCGCCGAGCCCGCCAGGACGCGCACCGTGCTGGGCGTGCTGCGCGCTAATGTGCGGGGCCCGGGCCCCGGCCTCGGCCCGGCCGCGGCCCTGGCGCCGCAGAAGTCCAAGAGCCGCAGGGTGAGAGGCGGGCGCGGGAGGGCGGCCTGCGGGCCGCGGGGCTCGGGCTCCGCGCCGCCGAACGCCGGCCCGGCCGACAGAACGCGGCGATGCCCCGTGTTCTGTCGGGGGCGCGGGGCGGCTCCCCATGGGCGGCCGCGCTGGGCCCGGGCCCGCGGGGGGTGGGGGTCTCGGGGCCGACCCCGCAGGAGCAGGTGCCGGGGCCGCCTCCGGCCCCCGCCCGGGACGGTCCGCCCGTTTGCGCGGGATCGCGGCGCGAGCCAGCGCGCGCTCGGCCCCTCCCGGCCGGTGACAACCGGGGAGAGACCCCCTCCCCCCAGGAAGTGGCAGCTGTCAAGCGCCCCCTGCGTCCCTCTCCCTTAATCAGCTAAGCCCAAGCCGGGGCGCACAAAAGGAGGCCCAGGGCCCTCCCCGCCCCCGGGCCGGTGCGAGCCAGAGCAGCGGGCAGCTCCCCCACCCCATGCCCCATCGGCCGCCCCGGGACCTACCAGGATGCCCCTGGTCGGCTGCGCCCCCACCCACCCTTCCTAGGGCTGGGGCGGTGTCTTCTCCCCCTGCAGAGCAGGAAGTCCACCTGATCCCCGGCTCTAGAACAGGAGGGTACCCTAGAGGGCATGTGGGCAGACCCACCTTCCTCACTCATTTCACAGGTGAGGGTGACTCGGCCGAGGTCACCTCGCACCTGAGAGGTACTTGTCCGGTTAGGGAAGAAAACGCTTTGTTTCCTGCAGGTTGGTGTGCCTCTCCGAGACATTCCCATCAATGATGGGCAGGATGTGGTCCCACCGTGGAACGCCACCGGCAAACAGCCCACCTTCACGATTCACGTGGATGAACCAGAGGGGGAACCAGAGAAGAAACTTCCCGTCCCTAGAAAAGTGGAGTCTGAGGACGATGTGCTGGGTTTCAATTCAGCTGTTTCACTGCCAGAGACAAGAAAACCTTTGGTGTCCCTCGATTATCCGATGGAGGGTAGTTTTGGTAAGCCTTTATGCTCATCCTTAGGTTAAAACGGATGCTGTCATCTTGACCTGAGGCAGGGATAAACCAGGATCACAAAGGAGTAACTGGGGCTTTGAATGTAGGGTTGGCCCCACCTTTTGGAAATAGCTGTTCCCCCCAGGAGGGCAGAAGAGAAACTGATTCATCCGGTTATGCTGACTTGGTAGAAGGAAGCAATTCCAGTGCCTTTTTACAGAGTTGTGATCTGCTCTCTGTCTGGTCAAGCCAGGGGATGGATGTCAGCATAAGATTGAATTCCCTGGCTCTGAGACATTTTCAACCCATTATCATGGGTAGTAGTGACCTAGCTGTTAGCTGTAGTAAAAGGAAACTCATAAAAAGGCTGCCCAGAGTGTGGTGCTCACCAAAACAGGGAGGTCAGAGGATTGTCTCCTCTGGCCTTCGATGGACAAGTCAGCTTCCAGAAGGAGACTTCTCTGCCTATAGCCTGTGCCACACTTTGGGCAGTTTGTGTTTGCCACTACCTTCACAGAGCAGCTCCGACAAGTTTCGATGAGCTTACCTATAGGTCTATGAACCCTGTGGGTTACCTGTAGATTATAAAATGATGTTAGAGGCAGCTCAGTGATGCAATGCATCTAGAGGATGGGCCTAGGGTCAGGAAGACCTGAGTTCAAATCCAGTCTCAGACACTTACTAGCTGTGTGATTCTGGGCGAGTCACTTAACTTTTCTGCCTCTTTTCTCAGCTGTCAAATGAAGAGCCTAATAGCACTTATCTCCCAGTGTTGTGAGGAAAGTGCTTAGCACTGTGTTATGTAATTGCTCACCAGGTATGAGAGTATCAGCATCCACTGGGGTCCCCTGCCATATAATGGGGGCTAGTTCTTCCCCTGCAATGCAAGATGGCACAAGCCTTCACTTGTGAACCTCAGTGTCCTTGTGAAGAATGGGCGGGTTGGTGGTCCTCACGGAGGTGGCAAGGAAGGCACTCTCCTGGGTAAAGCTAGAGTGCTGTAGATGTGTAAGCTGTTGGTGCTGGTACTAGAGATGGCTAGAAAGATGGTTGCTGTCATTCGCATGGATCCTTGACTGGGATCACTGGGTGACTGGTCAGCTACTTTCTGATATCTGTACTTTGCTTTAAACACTTAACAATCAAACGATCACCCTTGGTCCTGTATCTTCTGAAATTTTCTCAGAATCTCCTCTTACTATGGACATGTCTGTGGTACTGGAACCGGAAGAAAAGCCACCAAATGTCAACGAAGTCCCTGACTACCATGAAGACATCTACGTGTACCTTAGGGAAATGGAGGTAAATCAGAGTTTGTGCCTGACAGCCATTACCCTGTGAATGGACAGCTAACTCATCAGGACAGTGAATGGGGTCCAGCCTACTCTGACCCTCAGCTCTTCACTTCTCCTACCAGGTTAAGTGTAAGCCCAAGGTGGGCTACATGAAGAAGCAGCCAGACATAACCAACAGCATGCGAGCCATCTTGGTGGACTGGCTGGTGGAGGTGGGGGAGGAGTACAAGCTTCAGAATGAGACTCTGCATTTGGCCGTGAACTACATCGATAGGTTCCTGTCCTCCATGTCCGTGCTTCGGGGCAAGCTTCAGCTGGTCGGCACCGCTGCCATGCTCCTGGCCTCGTAAGTCTGGCTGTGTGGGAGGGGTCCTCAAAGGCAAGGCGGAGGGGTTTCCTGATGGCCTGCCGAAGCAGGCCTGATGGTGTCCCAGGTGTGGCCATTTTGCTGACTGGTTAAGTTTAGCAGGAAGGGTTTTCAGGGATGGGCTTAGCAAGAACTTTCCCTCTTTGTTCTGAACTTTCTTTCCGATCTGGATGATCTATAGAAGACTGGAGCTCAACAGGAAGCATGATTTTCCTTTCCCTTTGGGGGTGATCTGATTATCTGGAGTGTGGCCAGTGTTGAGGAAGGGGATGCTCTTGTCTTTGGAGGGGGCTCAGACCGGCAGCAGAGGGCAGCGCTGCCTCACAGGCTGGAGCCCCACTTGGGTTAATGGCTGGCTCCTTCCACGCAGGGCGGCCATCTTCAGCGATTAGCTGGGTGCTAACCAGCCTGTCTGTTGCTTGCTCTTGGCACGGTGGCTCCACCACGGGCCAGCAGCTGCCCATCCCGCCCCTCTACAATGGTGTCACTGCCCTTGTCTCTTCACCCCGCTTCTGGTCTTGGTGCCCCAGCCTTGTTTGGCTTGTTACGGCCCCTTACCTTTCACTTGTCACCAGCTTTGTTTCCTTCTCAGAAGTAATGGCCCACGTCCTTGGTAATAACGAGATGCCTCAATAAATCCTCCTGCCACACAAAACACATCAGTGATTCCTAGAGCATTGGCAAGATTCTTTTCCTCACGAATGCCTGAAAGTCCTCTTTCATTGAATTCCCATTTTTCCCCCTGAAAGATAATACTCAGTTTTGCTGGGTAGGTGATTTCTTGCTTGGAACCCCAGTTCCTTTGCCCTCCGGAATATCCCTCCCATCCTTTAATGTAGAAGCTGCTAGATCTTGTGTTATCCTGACTGGCTCCACCCTACGCAAACTGTTTCTGGCTGCTTGCAATATTTTCTCCTTGACCTGGGAAATCTGGAGCATTGGCAGGATTCTTCCGGGGCCCTGGCCACAGAAAACCCTTCCTTGATTGGGCAGCATGGAATGAATTGCGTGGTGCTAGCTGTGTCCCTACACATAACTGAGGGCCATGGGCAGTGCAGAAGCTGGGGGAGATCAGGTCCACCCTGGTTCTCCATGAAACATCAGAGGTTTGGGGCAGATAAGGGACCACCTAGAAGCTAGTGATAGCAGAGCCCCACTGCAAGCCGGGTCCCCACCATGTGGGGATCTCTACTAGTGAGGAGCTGGAAATTCAGAGACCAAAGTGTCTCTGCCCCCAAGGAGCTTAGTTCCAGAGTGGGGCTAACGTGGAGATAAAATGTATGGTCAGGCAGAGCAGGAAGGGGGAAGAGGTTGGTTTTTTTTGGCGGGGCAATGAGAGTTAAGTGACTTTCCCAGGGTCACACAGCTAGTAAGTGTCAAGTGTCTGAGGCCAGATTTGAACTCAGGTCCTCCTGAATCCAATGCTTCACCTAGCTGCCCCCAGAAGAGGGTTTTATTACCCAAAGCAATCAGGAGAGGCCTCACGGGCAAGGGGGCACAAAGGAAGCCACCAGGGATTTTAAGTGTAGGAGGTCAGAAGTGAATGTACTGCAGATCTGGGGGTCAGCTTGTGTAAAGGAAGAGCAAGAAGCCATTTGAATGTTGCTAGAATGTATCCAAGGGATTTGTATTTGATTCCAGAGGCACCAGGTGTTGTTTAGGAACCTCACTTTGGCATCTGCAGAGACTGAACTGGGGGTGGGGGCTGGGAGTAAAAGATGTTAGGACAGACTGGTCAAGACTCGGCAGCTCAGCATCTCTGGGGCAAACTCAAAAACGACTGAGGTGGTGAGCCCGGGGGCCAGAAGCATGATAGTGCCCTCCACAGAAATGGGAAAATTAGGAATAGGGGACCAAAGGAGGAGTTCTGGTCTTGGCCGTGGCGCCTCTGGTGTGCCGCCTATACTATAGGCTCTCTTGGTGGGACGGTGAAGCCTTGGACAAAAATCATGAGGCAGCAGCGTATGACAGACCGTTATCCATTCACAGCAGGCTGTAGGTCAGGTTTCTACTGACAGCTTTGGCAATGAGGGCGTTTCACTGAGGAAGGTGAGTTTTGTTTGTCTACAAGGACTGATCACTTTGGATGCTTTCTTTCATCGTAGAAAGTTTGAAGAGATTTACCCCCCAGAAGTGGCCGAGTTCGTGTACATCACAGATGATACGTACACAAAAAAGCAGGTCCTAAGAATGGAACACCTGGTGCTCAAAGTGCTTGCTTTCGACCTCGCCGCACCGACCATCAACCAGTTTCTCACTCAGTATTTCCTGCATCAGCCTCAGGCCAATTCCAAAGTGGAAAGTTTAGCAATGGTAAGTGACCACGTCATCGGGGGACATCTCATTGTGTGGAATCCGTCTCCCTTGCTGTGATTTCATGTGCTGTGCCTGGTTCTGTCTTCTGGGGTCACATAATGCTAATCTCTTCTACAAAGCAGCCCATCAGATGGGAGAAGACAGGCATCCTGTTTCCCTACATCAGGAGTTTTGGGGTCCCGGATCCCTTCTCAGAATGCTTTGGGTGCATCAAATGCCACCCAGGAAACCAATTAGGGTGAAATAAATACAATGACCGAAATGTTAAGCAGGCTCATGGACCTGGGCTCGACTTCTCCAGCTCCTCCAGCTGATCCTCCTGGGGCCTAACTCTGAGTCCCTTCACTCCTCACTACCCTTGGCCTGTTACGATCCCTCCCTTTAAGTGTGAGGCTACTGAGGCCCAGAGGAAAGCCAGTTATAAATGAGAATTTATTGTGAAGACTACACTCGCAGCTCATTAACTGTTCCCAGCAGTTTAGCATGATATTACTGTTCATACATAATCATTAAATACTAAAACTTTTACCTTTCTAGTTTCTGGGAGAGTTAAGTTTGATTGATGCTGACCCATACTTGAAATACTTGCCATCAGTTACGGCGGGAGCTGCCTTTCATATAGCACTCTACACAATCACTGGGAAAAGCTGGGTATGTATTTATGGCCTTGCAGATAAACAGTTCCTATGAAATCACTGTCGCTGTGTATGATGATAGCTCATTTGTAGAGTGACGCTTGACTTACAAATCCTTTCTGGGAAACAATCCTGTGACACGGGCAGAACAGTCTCCCCATTGACAGAAAACAAGCAAGGTAATAAACAACTGAAGGAAGTGAACAACGTTTTAAGCTGCAATGAGTCAAAGGGCAGAGAAACTAAGCTGCAGCCACACGGGCCAGTGCCACTGTTCTTCAGTTCAAGCTTTAGCTCAACCTATTTCGAGGATTTTTCCATTCTGAAAAATGGGGAATGGTGCTTGGTGCTTGACTTGTATTTTCTGAGGAGCCACAAGGTCTTTTGCAGTTTGGTTGGCCTTCGCCTTCCAGGGGATGAGGGATCTGTACTCATCTCATCTGAATGCCATGACTACAAACTCCCCTCCTCATGCTTTGCTCTTGTCCCTCTCCTGTAGCCCGAGTCATTAATCCAACAAACAGGATACACCTTGGAAAGTCTTAAACCATGTCTAATGGACCTCCATCAGACCTACCTCAGAGCGCCACAGCATGCGCAGCAGTCTATACGAGAAAAATACAAGACGGCCAAGTAAGCAAGGCTCTTTTCATGGAACACCCATGAAAGAAGCGCCCCTCTGTCAGTGTGGCTGGATGTCCTTGCCATTTATAAATGTTCTCTTTCTGAGGTCAGAATATGACATTTAAAAACCAGCAAGCATTTATTAAGTGCTTACTGTGTGCCCCACAGGTACTGTGTTCAGTGCTGGGAATGGATACAGAATGGGCAAAACATTCCCTGGTCTTCCCAAGGGAGGTGAGCCAGGTGGTATTCCCCATCTTCTGTGGAGGCTCAGTCATGAGGGCCACTGAGCTGCTCAAGAGAAAGAGAGTAGGATTTGGGGGGTAAGACAGGATGCCCTAACTGTCCATGGGCTTTGCCTATACACTCCAATGATTGTTAAATCATAAATTTGTAAGCTCTCCATACCCGAGTCTCTTCTTGTGCCACATGAACTATGTCCCTGTCTTGAGAAACTGCTCCAGCCAAACTTCTAAATTCATAGACATCAGGAAGAGGAGACTAAGTAAGGAAAATGGAGGATAAACAGAAGCCGCTCCTGCAAGTGGAAAAATGCTGAATTTCCATGTTGCTTTTCCTCTCTCCTTCCTAGGTACCACGGTGTATCCCTCATCAGCCCTCCAGAGACACTAAACTTATAGTGAGTGGGAGACTAAGAGGTCTAACTCCAACAGGAGCTTTGCTTGCTGGACAGTTTTTATCGTGGGCCCGGGTGTCTTCACAAAGAATCACTTCACAGACAAGTTGGGCCAATTACAGATTATGAAGTACCTTCTTTGATTTTTATGATTTTAAATGTAAATCTTTTCTACGTGCAATTGTCCTGCGTATTTAGCTGCAGAAGTAAGTGGTGTTGTTTATGCATAGTGAGTATTAACCAAGCCCATACCTTAGGATAAGAATGTGGGGACCTGGATGGGGTCAGAATCTGGCTCGCTCACCAGTGTCTGAACACAAACAGCACGGTACAGGAGAGCCCAGTAGAAGGATGATGCAGGATACAAAGTTTAGAATGTTGACGGCCCTCCCTGTCTGTTTTCTTAAGATTGACGTGGCTCAGGAGAGCATCAGCCCTGAGCTCAGACGTGCTCTTCCAGGGCAGGGTGACGGGCAGTGTTTCTGGAACAAGTGCTTGGCCTTTTCTACCGGTCCCTGTTGGCGAGCCGTGTGTGTGTGTGTGTGTGTGTGTGTGTGTGTGTGTGTGTGTGCCATCGATGCTGCCTGTGCTGCTAAAACAGCTCTTGCCATGGTGTCAAATAGAATGAGATTTTCAAACAGAAACCATGTGTAGCCCTTCTTCTTGATGATGCATGCCACTTGTGGACCCCGACTGAGCTGGGCAGAAGGGTGTTTCCCAGGCTGGTCTGTACTGACTGAGAGCCGCCTTCTCTGCAGGCTTGAGGACACTGACAAAACCCAAATGGAAGGGAGGAGACTCCGAGTCGTCTAACTAGTAACCAGTGAGATTTGGGGTCTGGTTACAAATTGGGACCTGATGTAGGACAGAATCAAGGCCCCACTTTTCAGAGATTAAGGGTGGACTCGGGGGTCCAGCAGTTCCAGGGGGGTCTCCAGGCCCCAGCTCTCTCTGTCAGGCCCCGCTGCCGGCCTCTCGGAGCAATCACAAGTAGGTTTAACCTCTCAAATGAATCCAATGACATGAGACATTTTCTAGATACTTTATTTGAAATCAAGAAAAAAATACATGTCAAAATACACAACAGTCCTAAAGGTATCTTCCAATCGTGTCTTTTAAAAGTTTTAGTTGGCAGCCGACTTCTTCTTTTTCCTTCTAATTGCTTTTTTACTTGAGACTTTTTCCTCTTTGGCATCGGCCTGTATTCTGTAAACAAATGAAATCAAAGCCTAAAAACGTGTATTTATAGATGGTTTTTTAAATAGGTCTTCACTCAGGCAAAAATAATGTATAGTATGCAGAGGGCTCAGCCTCTCCTCTATAGGGAGCTAAGCTTGGAGGACAGATTGGTGCTTCTTCCAGGCGTGGCTGAGAAGGGCATCTTTGTGTCAATAGAGCAGTAACAAATCATTGCCTGGAATGATTGCTAGCATGGTCAGACCCCACCTCGACTTCACACTCAACCAAGCAAAAGTAATGGCTGGGACATATTCACCTTTAAGTAATGATGGGAAAATCATTTGTCAGGCAGGGCTGTCCTATCAGCTACAATCAACTGCCCAAATTGCTCTGTCCAGCAGAAGTTGGTCCAAATGTTTTCATTTTAATCCAGTCTCAGAATGGGTTTATGTGAAGAGTTCAGGCTCTCTTCTTTCCTCTAACCTTCATATACTCGTCACATAATACACATTATTAAGAAAGCCCAGGTAGCCTTTCCTGGACAATTCACTATAATTAGTATAAAAAGGAATCTTTGGCCATCTGCTGAGATTAAAATGATTTATACTTAGATAGGCATTTTGAAATTCTACATCTGGAGCAGAGTTAGTGACACTGAAACATAGTATCAAGAGTTGAATTAACATTTGCATTAACATTAATAATTTAAAATAAATCAAGTACTTCAGTTACCTTGTTTTCTTTGGATTTTCTCCTGGTTCTAAAATGATGATTTCATCTTCTTCACTATCTGACAGAACGATAGGAGTATCTTTAAGAAATATTAAAACAAAAACAAAAACCCAACCCTATTAAAGTTAGGCAAAAATGTACAGATGATGAGAAAAACTAGTTTCTATCGCTAGGTAAACTTGATATATTTTTGTTCCAATGAAAGTGTAATTCAGAGTAAGTGCAAGCCCCCACGGGGCCAGCTGATGAGCGAGTAGAGGATGTTGGGTAAAGGCCAGCTCTCCCATGCTGTACTGTACTTTTATTTCTTACAAGGGGCTCTATGTACATAGCAGGTCTGCAATAAATGTTTTCTGTATGGATTATTCAAGAGCTGTAATATATAGATTTCATTAAATGAATTACTGAATTTTGTTTCCAGTAAAACACTAATTGCCTTTGGGGGAAAGCATGTAGTCAGTCTCTGGGTATAGTCTGGCCAGAGCACTGGCTTGGACCCTGTTTTCTCCATGTGACACTGGGTGTGGGTGAGAGGAGTGCTACTGTTACATGTGGGTTTTATTGCAAACGTTTACATGCATGAAGCAGCTGCGCCTGGCCTGGCTTTGTAGAGTTTAACATCAATAACAATGTCTCTCCCAGGTCAAAAGAAACTGAGGAACTACAGGTTGGTCTGATCACCTGTAGGCACTCATGGAGAGGCAGAGTGCTGAGTTGAGTCGCAAAGACCTAGGTTTAGATCCTACTTCAGACATTAGCTAGCTGTTAAAGCTACGCATTTGTTAGTACAACTGCACTAGTGGTGGGAATGCCCTACTTAGTTAAGAGAATGGGGGGGGGGGGGCGTTACGTTGTTTGTCTTTTTTTGGTGAGGCAATTGGGGTTAAGTGACTTGCCCAGGGTCACACAGCTAGTAAGTATCAAGTGCCTGAGGCCGGATTTGAACTCATCCTCCTGAATCTAGGGCTGGTGTGGTTTTTTGTTTTTTTTTTTTTTTTTGCACGAGGCAATAGGGGTCAAGTGACTTGCCCAGGGTCACACAGCCAGTAAGTGTCAAGTGTCTGAGGCCGGATTCGAACTCAGGTACTCCTGAGTCCAAGGCCGGTGCTTTTATCCACTGCGCCACCTAGCTGCCCCTTGGGCTGGTGTGTTTTTAAACTAAGCTGCAGTGAAGTAAGCCAGTCACCTCAGTTCAGAACCTGTTTGGCAGTGTTATTTGGGCATTAATGAATTACAGTGGGTGCAGAGAACCATAATTGTGACACTTCAGGGTTGAAAGCAAAGCTTTTTGCTGTCTTCCCCTCCTGGGGGCTCTGCCAAGATCCATGTGCTGTATACCAGGGTCCGCTGCTCCACTGTGACCTGGCTCTCCTGAGGAGCATCCATCTTCTGTTTAGAAACGACTGCGTCTCAGCAGGAAAGCAAGCACATAGGAAGGGAAGGGAAAACAGACCTGCTGCAAACCAGTGGTCTAGCCAACATCTTGGACCACAGCAGAACTTACCATCGCTGATGTGGTTTCCGACATTCTGCTCTTCTGTTTCCATCTTGACACCGTCAAGAATGGTGACGTCATCACTGCCACCTTCCTCCTCTTCCTCTTCCTCTTCCAGATCACCCCAGGAACTCTCTATCCCTTCTCCGATCTGGGCAGTGCCAGGAGTCCATAGCACCGGTTTAGAAACACTAAACTTGTTAAGGAAAGTAGGAAACCATCCAAAATCCAATCTGATGCCCTGATCCACAGAGCAGGCATGAAGAGAAGAGTTTTTTGTTTTTTGTTAAGCATCATATGGGCCTGCTTAAGGCGACTGGCACAATTTTGCTTGTTTCCCTAAAAGCAAGATGATTGAGTAGCCAGGACACAAGGTCAGCTACATATGCCCACCATCAATGAGACTAGCAACAAAGATGATTTGAGGATGGCTGATAAAAGGTTATGCACTAAATATAAATGTGGCCTAGTTATATGATTTAATGCCAAAGTTAACAGGGTATCCCCAAAATCTTGGTGCAGTGTTTGGCTGCAATGGAACCAAAGGTAGTGCCCTTTCTTCCTCAACACTGCGGGCTCTCTTGAGGAGGCTCCTGGTAAGACCAGGATTGAAGCCTCTACCAGCAATGGCTCTTAAATCCTGGATTTCTCAAGGCAAAATGAGTAGTAGAATGTTTGTAATCTGTCATTTTACAAGCCTAGATTATTCTACTCTTCAGTTCCTCCATTTTCTAACAATAAAGACTACCTTAAAAAGAAATTCAAATCATGGTAACTAACAGATTTGTGGGGAGCACAAGATTTCCTGTGTGGGCCCCCCTCATTTTTCTACATTGAGTTTTTACCAAGTATAACTGCCAAAAGAGATACGCCTCTGAGGGAGGGTCCGCTTCGGCGATGATTTCTTCTGCTTTCTCTTCTACATCTGAGGTATCAACAGGAGCTTTTTCCATTTTGAAAGCGGTGATTCTTTGGTTTGCTATTGATTCTGCAAAGCCAAACTTGCCACCTTCTTTCCTGTTTTTTGGTGTGAGAAAATAAAAGGGCAAATTACTCCCATTATTTATCCAAAGATAGGCAAGGAACCTCAATATCAGGCTGGTTTGCATTTTGTTGGCCATCTCTCCCCACACGATTAACAACTATACAACTGGTGATCATTTACACACTGTCTTACTACTTTTGATTCCTTAAGAAATCACAGTAACTTACTGAGAGGGAGGAGTCGTCTGACCAGGCAGACTTCTTTTTTTTGTTGTTGTTTTTTTTTTTTTTACAAGGCAATTGGGGTTAAGTGATTTGCCCAGGGTCACACAGCTAGTAAGTGTTAAGTGTCTGAGGTCGGATTTGAACTCAGGTCCTCCTGACTTCAGGGCCAGTGCTCTATCCACTGAGCCACCGAGCTGCCCCCAGACTTCTTTTTAATGAGAGATGGTTAAGATCAGAAAAGATAAGACAAGGAGTATACCACTGCCTGTCAGACACACTAAGTAGGATATAACTACAGTGATCAGACAGGGAGCATCCATTGAGGAAGTGTGGTTATGTGGCTGCTCTGGCATGCGGTGGCGTTTCTAAGCCAGGAGGGCTGAGAAAACCCAGGAGTCAGTGACATTTCCTTCCCATCAGACTCACCTCACTCTCTTGTCATTCTCCAAGGCTTTCTGTATGAGTTCCGTGATCTCTGCCACCTTCACACCAGCAATTTTGCTACATCTCAGAACCTGATAGTGACAGCCAATGTTATTCAAAGGATACGACACATCAAATGCCTTACTCTAATGCAATAAAAACAGGCCCATTTTGTTCTGCCTCTAAAAGTATTGCTAAAGTATTTCACTTTGCCCAAAGAGGTGTATTTTTTAAAGAGGAAAATGCAGTCATCTGAGTGTTCCCTACCAATTAAATGTAGCATTTCCTATTTAAAGATTTGTAATGGAGATTAATTCCAAACTCATCTATCCATGTGTCATCAGCTCAAATAAACAATGACTTAAATCGATAGCAAGAAAACAAATACTATATAAGATTGCACGGCATGGAGAGAATGAGTACTGTAACATAAGTATTTCATGTTAGGAATTTTCAACACAGCATCCCATGAAGTATCTTTGAAAGTCCCTTTGGGACTCCCATAGGAGTACTTAATTTGGGTCTACTTCTTTATTTCTAGGGGTTGCAACATCCTAGGAGCAGGGCTATTTAAAAGCTCCAGGTTTAAAAAAAAAAAGGCATTTAGAGAATCTCCAAATTCCAAAAGTGAAAAAGTCTTAGATCTAGAACAAAACATTTTCTTGATGCTACTGGCCTACATCTACCCCGCCAGTATCTTGTATGAACAGTCTGTATGTTTGTCTCGCCCATTACAATGAGCAGCTGGTGGAAAGGGACTCTGGTTTTGTCTCTGTACCCCCAAAACACACACAGAATAAGCACTCAATAAATAACTTTGTTGACGGCTTAAAACAGTACAACTTAAAAAAAAACTATAGTTATTCCTTCCACATCAAGGCGGATGGGGTGCAGTGCCCCCATCATCCGGAAAATGTATGAATTTTTGGCCCTCAGTACCAGAGAAGAAGTCTGGATTTTATCTTTTTCTTTTATGGAGTGTTTACAGTACCCTATTGTAAAATTTGAGTTAGGCATTTCTGAGTTTCTAAACTTTTCTGTATTACCTGTGGCTTCCCCCAAACTCCCCATGATATATCCAAACCTTGATGGGGAAAAGTCACCATGTGTAAGGGATAAGTGTACTGTTTCAATGCCAGTGTTCTTCCTGTGGTCTGTGAGCAGAGACTGGAGTCAGAGGAGCTGGATCTACTCTGTGACCCTGACAAACTGTCTCAGCTTATTCATCTGTAAAATGAGGAGTTGGGCTGGATCAGAGGTGTCAAACATAGCAGCCCACGTGAGCCCATAACACTCCGGAGTGTGACTTGAACCAGATTAGGATTTAACTGGGAAATATTTAACACAAATACAATAAAACAAAGCTAATGTGAACATGTGGCTTTCTAAGTCACCAGGTGACCTGCAGGGATCCTAATATACACTTTAGGGTCCCCATTTCTATTTGACTTTGACACCACCAGCTCTAAAACTGACTCTGACCAGTAATCCCAGATGTTTTCAACAAAAAAAATCCACAATTGTTTGAGAAGGAATTCATAATTCATTATTTCTAGTCCTTTGCCATTTTGAGCTAATGAGGTTTAAGGCCATGGGGTCACTAGCCCTGTAGTTTCTTCAGAGGAGCAGGTGTTTTCTTTGGGTGGCACAATGACAACTTCTTGCATTTCTTCAAAAGGTCAGTTCTGCCAAGGCAGAGGCATTCATTACAGGACAATGGCAAAGATGCTGATCTCAGTCATTCAGCAGGCACCAATTAACTGCACACACAGTTCAATCCTGGCTCTACGAGTGAACCTGCAGCACATCACTTCCAGATTTCTAAGCTGCAGAATGAGGACATTAGACTGTCTGATCTTTAAGGTCTCTCTCCAGCTCAATCTGGTGATTTCCACATTACTCTTTCAAGTTCTCTATGTCCGGAGGATTGAAGTACATCACTCATTAGGCTGTAGGAAATAAGCTCTTTCTAGGCCATCAATGGATCGATGATCTCAGTAACGGGGGCTCCTCACAGCAGTGCAGCCTCCCTCCTTCGGAATGGCACAGATACATGTTGCAGGCCTCGGGGCTCCTTCACTTTCGCTCCATGACAGCCAGGTTTTTTTCCTGCTCACGTTTCTCCTTCCACCACTTCTGGGTAAATCCTGGGTAAATGTAATATGCGGCTACCTGCTCAGGCCTCCCTGGAGGGACCCCCACCTTCAAATCTTTGGAGACTGAAGCAGTCTGTGATTCACAGCTATATATCAAAGGCACGAGGCTTTCATCTTTCTGTCCAATCTGGGCTCAACTCACTGTCCGTTTGCCTTGGGTCCGTGATAAATACACTGATGGACGAGCTCCATGGGCAGTTCATCCAAACGCACAACATCTCGTCTAGACAAGAGCCTTTCCTACACTTGGTTTTTCCTGGGTAGAGAGGCTGAGCTCTTGAACACCTGTAGGTCTCATCGGGAGGCCCTGCAGTGTGCCTGGGCTTGATGCAATCTGTACAAGGCCATTAACAAGCAGAATCTGAAGGGCCTCACACCTCCAGGACTCCAGGCTGCACGTGAACCTGATGGCAGCAAACACCTTTGGCAAGCTTATATCTTCCTGTCTTCTACCTTGCTGAACTTTAATCACCAGAGGCTTGAACACAGTCACTCTGTTGTTACATCATTTAAGGACATCCCCCCCCCCCCCCCCCGCCAGAAGAGCCCTTTGCACAGTGGTGTGCTCTGTCAAACCCTATCATTTCTTATAATCGACTAACAATCAGCTCAGTGGGGGCTTGGATTCTCTCCACCTGTCAGTCGAGGGCATGACTGTGGTTTGCTGAAGAATCTCCCCTGAGAAAACCTCATTATTCCTCTTCTATACTTTCATCAAGGGTGTCCTCAAAGCACAAACAATGAAAACTTTTGAGAAAATGGGCAGAACAACGGCCTATGGGTGGGAAGTTATTGATATCTTCTTGGCTACTTTTTCTGATAAAAACAACATCTGAAATTTTCCTCTACACCTTTGCTATTTTTCCAGCTTTCAGATCCCTTGAGAAAGGATACTTTAAAGTGCACAAAAGTTTGGAGCATCAGTTCAAATAAAGCCTTGAGCTAATTAAAAAGTCAAACCAAAAACCCTTAGATGTTTTTTCCTGTCATCCTTGGATGACAGGGGCAGGGGAGACAGAAGGCCTGTATTTGTGATTTCACTTGTCTAAGGACTCCTGAGTGAGGAAACTCTACCAAGGAAGTTCAGCATCTTCTCTGAAACTGACAGTCTCAGAGTTGGAGAGATCATCACTGAGAGGTTGTGTCTTGCTCAATGTCACACAACCAGTAGGTATCAGAGGTGAGATCTGAACTCAGGTCTTCTTGGCTTGGCCATTAGCTTGTGATCCGTTCTGTTTTAAAAAATGCTTTAGCACTATCCTGTCATTTATCTGGATCCTCAACATAGCTGGCATCCAGACTTGAGCTTAGTATCCACCCCAGGTAGGCAACAAGGAGCTTCAGGTTCTAAGTCTTGGAAGAATAAAGAATTTCCCAACACTGCTCATCATTGATGATAGCACCCATGAGCCTGAGCTCAGGTGGGCAGCCTGTCCACCACCACTGCAGAAGTAGGTTTGCCCAAGGCGGGGAAGCTTGTGGCTACAGTGCTGACACCAGGTGACGGCTGCTTTTGGCCCCAGCTACCTTCCATGGAGAAAGGTGATCTGCAGCATCATGGAAAAGGCACCCACAATGCACTGCTCTGAAATATTTGTAAGTGAGCATTCTTAAAGACCAGCAACTATCAGTGCCTGGATTATGTGGGTGAGAACTAGCCTACTTTACATACAAACCTACTCTTCAGACTTACTCGATTCACAAAATAACTCACCCCAATCACATCTAACAAGACACAAATCAAACAACTCACCTGATCTTGGAGCAGCATGATCCCCCCGCTAGACTGGATGGTACAAATTTCACGGTGTTTGTTCATGGCAATCACAAGCAGGCCATCCATGACACGCTCCTCTCGCTCATTGGGATCCACCAATAAGTAAGTCCTGAAATAAATATTAAATAGATATTTCAATTAACATTAATAGTCTACAACTAATCAGAAATACTGAGTGACTCAAGGGTTAAGATGTGAACTCTAAGCAATGGGTTTTGAAAAACTAAAATGACACCATCTTGTGCTATTAGAACAAAACCTAGGGAAGCACTGAGAGCCAAAGAGAATGATTATGTTTATGAACGCGGAGTGAATACTAAATGCATCTCTTTGAAAACCCAACAGGGCAATTATAGCAAAACCTCTCTCAGTCAATATCAGTTTCTTCAAATAATGCATAATTTATCTTTGGCTGATTAGATGACTTAAGTGTTCTAACAAACAATTAGATCATGTGGACATGATTTGATGATTTATGTTAATTCTAAGTCCATTTTCTCCCTAGTCCCTTCCATCTTGGATTTCATTTCAAATTTCAAAGTATTATAAATGCCATTATATGGCAAAACTAATGATGCTAAATTTATTTCTAAACTCCAATCATATTCCATCAAAATAGTTCATCTTACAATGAAATTCTCAACTATCAAGTCAACATAATGAGTCCACGGAGTGCTTCTCAGTGCTTTTCTCCAGTCTTTGTTCATAGGCAATAGAGAAAAAATATTGAACACCTATTTACCTGATCACAGCCCATCATTTTCCAGGTCCTTACTCCCTGAGTTCCAGCCCTACTTCTGATATATTCTGGCTGAGTGACCCTGGGACAGTCATTTCTCGGTGCCCTAGACAACTCTATAAGTCTGAGTCCCAGACTTGGTGCTGACCTGCACTGGTAGAGGGAGATTCCCTGCCTGTACCAATGTAATCACTGATATCAGTCTTTATCACACATTTATTAAATGTAAGAGAGATGACATATGACAACAGGGAGGGGTAATTTTGGCTTCTCATATTTGAATCTTGCCCGGCCATTCTTTTGGCAAAACGGAATTCTGATACTGAAGACGCTAGTATGTTTTCCATGTTTTGTGTGTGTGTGAGAGATAGACAGAGACAGATAGACCGACAGACCTCCCAGTGAGACTCTTCTGCCTGCCAGCCCCTGGCTACTGCTGGACAAGAGTGGCTGTGGGTTGGAGGCATGTGTTATGGACAGACACTTGGGCACTTTGTCCTTAGATCATCTGTTTTTGCTCCTGATGACAAGCCTCTCGTGACTCACCCTTGCTGGAAGAAGGCAAAACTGACACAGATGGGCATGTGGTGGATACTCAGAGGCACAGGATCCCGCTCTTCCAGTGTGTACTGCACAAAAACACAATGGCCAGTAACAATAAATGTTAAGGTGATGGACACATAAAACCATGAACTGGTCTAGAGGTTCAAGGGAGAAAATGAAATGCTATTTCATCATCAATGGTGCAAAATCCACCTCCTCCTCTGATTCCTCTGTGATCCTGGAACCATCCTTCATCAAGCTCTCTTGCCACCATGAGGTCTGAGAGTGCCAGCACAGGAGTCATGACTGATACAATCACCAGAGGTCCAGGGAGCCACGAGAGAATGTGGGCTGCCTGCCAGGGATGCAGGTGCCCAAGCCTAGAGCTTGCCTCCTACACAGGGCATCTTCCAAGTGTGCTTGCCACCTTGGGATGAAGCTCTAGAGCTGGTGCCAAGCATGCATTTGGCTTCCTCCCCAGGTACCCAAATGCCAGTGTGATACCACTAGAGTCTTGGCACCATGAGAAATTCTAAGCTTCAGAGTCCTTGCTACTAGACTCAGATCCATCAGAGATTACCAGTCTCAGAGAGCCAGAAACCCTCAGAATCCAGAAGCCACGGGTATGCTGCTCGGGACTGAGGTGCCTTTTGGGTGGCTTCTTCCCTCAACATTTCAGGAACACAAAGTACCATGAATCAGGGTTAGCATAACCACCCTTATTAGTACGGGACTTTAAGGTTTACAAAGCGATTTCCTTATAACTACCCTGGGATCCAGCTGGTGCCAGTACTGCTCTACCCAGGGGCTTTCTGAGGTGTGTCTGAGGCAGTGTTCCTCATCATCTACACCTGATCCCATGACTGACCCAAAGGACTGGCTACTTCTACCCATCAGCCTTTATGGCCCAGCTCCCCTGTCTGGGGTCTGGAAGCTTCTGTCTTCTTCCCCTTTTCTCCTTTGGCTCTCCCTCTGACCCACTTCTCCAAGCGTCCTCTGCCTTAGGACCCACTAAAATGACTCTCTTCCAAGTTACAGCCCTCTCAGCTGCCAAATACCGGGACCCTTCCCCAACCCTCACCCAACCTAACATCGGGGCAGCTTTTCATACTCCCGAGCATCCTGCCCTCTTAGGTTTTCTTTCCTTGACCACAGTGATGTTGCTTTCTCCCAATTCTCTTCATACCAACAATCCTTTCCCAATCTCCTTTGCTGTTTTATTGCCAAAGAGGAGACATCCCCAAAGGGTCTGTCTCGGGTCCTTTTCTCTCCCCATTGGTTTGCCTTTGGTAAAGGTTCTATTATTAGCTTTCTGAAGATGACTCTCTTCTGTACGTCCAGTTTGCATTTCTCTCCTTCATTAGAATCTTACATTGATGCTGGACCCTCAAATGACACGTCCAAAGTGAAACTTGGCCCTTCTCCACTAAACTTCCTCGTGGTTGTCGGCTCTCGGTCGCTCTGGACACTCACCTCTGCCATCACGACCTCTTCCCTCTCAGTCCCACCCCATGAATCCAGCCAGTTGCCAGCTCTTGTTGACTCAACCTCCAGCACCTTTGGCACTTAGCCCCCCTCCCACCTCTGCGTTCAAGCCCTTGTTAGCCTTTGCCTGGAGTACTGCTCGGGCCTGCTAACTGGCCTTCCTGCTTCTCACTGCGCAATCTGCTGAACAACGTTAAGTCACAGGGCTGGCTGCATCAGCTCCAACTCAAAGCTCTTCTGAAGTTCCCTCCTGTCTCTAGGACAGAGACCAACGGCTCGGTCTAGCTAGTGTCTGAGGCCTCCCAAGCCCTGCTCCACATTCATGTCCTCCACACACTTCTACCTCACAGCCTCATCCCTGAACTGGAGAGTCTTTCTTCCACAACTGCCTATCTAGGTGATTGTGCCCTCCTGTCCTCCTCACCCCCACCTTGGAGGGTCCTTCAGGGCTCAGTTCAGGGGCCACTGACTGTGAAGCCTCCCCGGAAGCCTCTCAGGGTGGTTCAGTCTCCCAGCCTCCTCAAACCCAAAGCCCAGGGGCTGGTTGTATTCCCCCAACCCCAGTAGGAGGCTCTGCGAGTGGCAGGGATGGTTTTAGCTTTTGCGACTGGCAAAATGCCTCATCTGGCCATCCCCCAATCAACAGGCCTTTATGCTCTTCATCAAGGTGGACTGCACTGAACTAAACGTGGGCATGATCTTAACATGGGACCATACAGTGAGACTAGCAGCCTCTCTGCTTCTCTGAGCTTGGGCTTCCCTATCTGGAAAATGGTCCTGGGTGTCACCCAGATGGCATGAGAATCTAATGAGGTAATGAGTGCCAAGTGTTTCACAACCTGGGGAAGCAGCTATGGCCATTTTCTGGTGGATTCCTAACTCACAATTCTTTGTTTGTTTGTTTGTTCTTTTTGTGGGGCAATGAGGGTTAAGTGACTTGCCCAGGGTCACACAGCTAGTAAATGTCAAGTATCTGAGGCAGGATTTGAACTCAGGTTCTCCTGAATCCAGGGCCGGTGCTTTATCCACTGTGCCATCTAGCTGCCCCCACAATTCTTTTTTATCTCTACCACCACCCTCGACACTCTGTCCTGCTTTCTTCTTTCCCTGAGTCTTTGAGCATTTGATTGCATCCAAATGCCTGGAGCCACAATCACCCTTAATAGTTTTTTTTTTTTTGGTCTGGACCTTTGATTTCATCAGTTGCAGGGAATTCTTAGTGTGGAAACTCCCTCTGCTCACGTAGACTGAGAATGTGTTGAGGTCACTGAGAACTTAAGTTAGTCCCCACAGTCACAAAGATGCAGGACATGACCAGAGGTCTCACTGACCCAAGACCCAAGCAAGGCTGCCCCCCCACATTGGCACTTCCTGATAAGCATCTCTTCAGCTTGGACAGCTGCTCTTTGGCACCTCTGGGACTTAACCCCCACACACCAGCACCACTGAAACAAGAGGTCCACAGAGGATGCCCCACCCTCGCCACAGACTTACCAGAGTGATCTCATCACCTTGGACAGACACGTCCGGTCTCCTGAAGTGACACAAGGCCACGATTGCAGCAATGCTGGCAGCATCAATAATGTTTCCATCGTGATTTAACAGATGGAGATCCACGCGGATCTGCCAGACCTGAGAGAGAATTAGAACAATCTGAAGTAACTCTTTGGACACTTACGTGTAAAACATAATTACTTTTTCAATATGTCTAGCAAGTCAAAGAAAGCAAATCTGTCAAGTCAAGGACCATGTCACCAGGCAGCCTGGTAGGGTGGAGAGAACACAGGATGTGGCACTGCGGGTCCCTTCCTAGTGAGGGTGACACCTGTCAGGTCACTGTCCCCTCTGAACCTGTTTCCTATCTCTAAAACAGACGACCTCTAAGGTCTCTCCCAGTCTATCAGCATTGGTTAAATTGAATCTAATTTCAGAGAGGTAGTTGGCATAAATGTTACAGCTATGTTTAAAATAAAATGTTCCTAGACTCCCCACCATTTCTACCTATATAGTGCCTTAAATGGAAGCTGACTCCTTTGATTCCCTTTGAAGCCTGTGATGACATTTCTGTAAATCAGGCAAACAGAAGAGGCTCTGGAGTATGGAACGCAGAAACAGACAGTGACGTGTTGCAGTTCAAGCTAGTCTGTCAGAGCCAAGCTTAAGTCCAAAGTGACCCAATGGCCAGGCCGGCACTGTGATTCCAGAGGAAAATCAATGGCCTGAAAGTCAAGAGAAATGGGTTCCAATCCTTGCTTTGTGTGGCCTTAGTGGGGTGGCTAGGCTCTTCACTTGTGCTATCTGCCTTTAGGAAATACCTTGAGTAGAATGAATGACATAAATCTGTATAAGAACCCTACAGCTCATTGGGAGGTATATTCTATAAATCTAAGGTTTCATTTCTGTGGAATACGACAGCTGTTTGTTTTAATAGAAATAAAATAATCTTCACAAAGACCAAATTCTACTCACAATAAAGTGATGGTGTGTCTTCCTAACAACAAATGGGGTAATGTTCTAAGTATGCCCATAACCAACCTTTGGGAGAGATGGGAGAATGCCCCTTGGTGAATGTCGAGCCCCACAAATCTATGACATTTCTCCCAGTGTTAACCAGTGAAGGCATATTCTGTACCTTTTCGCCAGCAACAACACAGAGAGATTCAGTGTCTATACACTTTGAATTTCTTAGACATCTTTCCAAAAGTCGATTCAACTTCACCAAGAGATCTGACTGCCTATGAAAATAGAAATGCGCTAATGTCAGATCACCATTAAAACACAACTCACTGCTATGATACATTTGCCTCTGTCAAAGGGCAGAGTAAGTCCTTCTTAAGAAACAGAATTTAATACCTGCCGGGTTCAAAAGCTGGAGCGGCCATCTGAGAGAGTTCAAGGTTAAAGAAAAGAATACCTTCTGTTGCCCGATTGGGCTTTGGAGAAACAAGTTCACAGGAAACTTGCCCAAGAACTCTACAAAAAAACAAACAAACAAACAAACGTCTGTCAGTGAAACCTATCCATTCAGGTTTTTTTTACAACCTATCTCTAGACTGATTGGTTTTCTAAGGAAACATTTATTAAAAACTGAATCTTGCCCAGGCCGGACATGCAGGCCACAATCCTACCCCAAACTGGCCCAGGAGCTCGGACCTACTACTCACTGTTTCTTCTGTGGGCTGGTTCATCCCCCCTGGGACCCAGGGGTCACCACATTAATGCCTGACTTGGTGCAAAGGCCCAGCTGGCACAGCCCAGTGCAGCTCCGAAGAGCTGGCAGCCTCAGCTAAACTCTGCTCACTGCTATCCTGCCACAACATCAGAGTGCTTTTGGTCCCATCCTCTCATTTTATTGATGAGAAGAAGTAAGAGCCAGGGAGGTTTCAGAGACTCTTCAAATGACAGAAATGCTGATTTTTATTTTACTTAAACATGGTTCTCCTTTTCCTTTTTGTTTTGTTTTAATTATACTTAAAAATAGTTCTTCTGGGGGCAGTTAGGTGGCACAGTGGATAAAGCACCGGCCCTGGATTCAGAAGGACCTGAGTTCAAATATGGCTTCAGACACTTGACATTTACTATCTATGTGACCCCGGGCAAGTCACTTAACCCTCACTGCCCCACCCCCCCCCCAAGTTTCCTCAAAAATAGTTCTTCTCTTACCTTGTTTTCCCCAGTTCCACAATGCAGCAGCCATAGTCTGTTCCAAATGAAATTTTGATGTTTCTGTAGTCATAAGTTTGTCTACCATCGAGGCGCTTCAACAGAAAAACAACCATCTCATAGGTAGGGAGAAATTTCATGGGGTTCAAACAGTTAAACTAGTTTAATGTTACTAAATTTACTAAACTTGTGAGCTGTAATCCAACTCCAAAGTACTCCAGCTTCACACAGCCTTTTGTTTTATATTATTTTGTATTACAGCTCTATTTGTCTTCTTTTACCAATCCACCAGCTCCATGAGAGCAGAGATTAAATCTTACCCAAACCTTCTCTCTCACTAACACCTAGTACTACACTCAGTACACAACAGGCTTTTGAAAATGTGTGCTGAATGAAATTATGATCCTGACATTCATTTCTGAAACCAAACACCTCAGAAAACTTTTTATTAGAATAACAGATCTCTGAGAGTGGAGACTAGTAAAACAGACTATTCTCCCTCTTCCTTCTCCCCAAAAAAGAATTGTTAAAAGTTGCAGAGGCATTTTTTTTTTTTTTTGGTGGGGCTATGGGGGTTAAGTGACTTGCCCAGGGTCACACAGCTAGTAAGTGTCAAGTGTCTGAGGCCGGATTTAAACTCAGGTCCTCCTGAATCCAGGGCCAATGCTTTATCCACTGCACCACCTAGCTGCTCCCACAGAGGCATTTTTTAAGGCGCTTCCACAAACCAAACCATGTGATCTATAGTGATCACAACTGTGCTCAACAGACCACAAACAGTATAAACTTTCAGAAGAATGGGGGCATGAGACACAAGCAGATCATGGGAAAATGGGAAGCCATCTTCGGAGGGTCTGAGAGTCTGAGTTGAAGCACAAGATGATAAAGCATCCACAGGGAGGCCACCACTGACAAATAAGTCACTGAAGGAGAGAGGGAAGGTCTGAATAGTACAAGGTCATGGTGATTCCCATGGGATAGCCATGGAAGGGGAAGACTTGGGACATGTGTGCTGGGAAAGAAGGGGAATCTGGCTTAGAAAGAAGGCATCGGGTTAGGTCGATCTTGGCATTTAGTTTTTGGTCGTCACTATCCCTTGGTCCTACCCTGGAAAATCCTGACATAGAATCTGAGGAAGAAGGAACAGGTTCTGAGGGGGCAAAGTGGACTGAAGCATGGTGTGTCCAGGGGAATCAGAATGAGCCAAAGTGAGAGTGGTGTCTCATTGTGGAGGGTCTTGCATGCCAGGCAGGAGCTCAAAGTGTACTTACTCTGTAGACAATAGGGAGCCAGTAGGGACTTTTCAGCAGAGAAATGACAGTACCATATCTGTGCAAAGGGACAGTTATTCTAGAAATGATATGGAGGATGGATTAGAAGGGGAAGAAAAATCCGGAAGACCTCCCAGGTGAGAGCAATACTGCAGGTGGATGGGAATGTGCACCTAGGCTGATGGTAGGAGGCACAGTGAGGAAAGGATAGTTGCAAGAATAGGCAGGACCTGTGAAAAACACACTGTTTATGAGAGGAGAGGGACTGAAAAAGGTCAGAGATACACTCGTACAGTGTTTTAAGGTTGCTTCAACAATTCAGTTCAACCAACGTTTTGGCACCCGGGACACAAAAGCAAAAATGAACAACTGTTTTTGCCCTTAAGGACCACGGATTCAGCTCTGATCTTCACACAGACAACCCCCAGATACACACATCCAGCCTTTACCTTTTCTTAGTACCTTTCCCAGATGCTGCATCCTACCGTAGGCATCTCCAACTCAACATATTCAAAATGGAAATCATTATCTTTCCCCTAAACCAACTCTTCTTTCAAAGTTTCTCATTTCTATCGAGTACACCCCGTTCTCCCTGCTAACTGCTACCTCCTTCAAGATTCCCTCCCCAAGTCCCACCAAACCACTGTATTAATTCTCTTGTCCATGAATGTGCTTCACCCTCCAACAGAATGTAGGTTCCTTAAGGCCAGGGACTATATGCTAAGCACCAGGAATTCTGGCGTACGGTGGACAGAAGAAATGCCTGTTGATTGACTGAAGTTGTCTCTAGTCACCAGGGATCCTACCCCCTCCCCCAAGTTAATCCACTCAGCCTTGGGGCTCCTTTAGGGCAGATTTGCAAAGCTTCTGAAGAGGGCAAGTCAAAACCACAGCTGAACTCCAGGCCAAACCAAGGGCACAGGCATCAGGCCACAGGCGTGGAGGGTCCTTTTCCCCCTCTGGCTCAGGCTGTCATCAGATAAACATGACCACTGCTAGTGGTCACGCCTGGTGTGACATTCTACTGCTATAAGGCTCCTCTCTTCACCATCGGTTCTCAAACATCTTTTCCCTTTTTTGCTCACAGCACAGTATTATATTCTTTGCTTTGAGCCACCTTGAAGGGAGAATCTGGAGAACCAAGCATATCCATTTCCTCTTCAATAATAGCTATTTTTGAATTCTTCATGAGTTCAGGGTCTGAAGTATCCTGAGGTTAGTGTATACAAGACACAAGGTTTATTTTATCTGTGTTTAACATACGGATACCGGGTAAGCAAAATGTGTATTCAATAAAATATGAATTTTGTTTTATCTGAAATAACATACATCTGAAGTTCATGGCATACCCTTTGAGAAGCACTGGCTTGGACTAAGCACCTGTTCTCACTCCCTCATACGCATCCATGTCATCCCCATCCTTCCAGTATTGTCCCGTTTTTCTTGTTTTGTTTTTCTTTTCTTTTTTTTTTCCAGGGCAATGAGGGTTAAGTGACTTGCCCAGGGTCACACAGCTAGTAAGTGTCAAGTGTCTGAGGCCGGATTTGAACTCAGGTCTTCCTGAATCTAGGGCTGGTGCTCTATCCACTGCACCACCTAGCTGCCCCTCCCATTTTTCAACAAATTGTCCTTCACATCAGACATCTTCTGCTTATATTCCTCTTTGCTCCCTGCAGTCAGAGACCCCTGCAACAGAAAACACTGAATTCCTCGTCACTCTCTCCAGTACTCCATGTATCTTCGCTCAGGACCTCAATCAATCCACAAACATTAATTAGGCACCACTGCATGTCAGGTGCTAGGGATACAAAGGCAGATAAAACAGTACCCACTGTCTAGGAGCTTATATTCTATCGGAGAAAAAAGCATGTAGATGCTTCTTGGCCTTTTGGCTCAGATCCAGTTAAGCAAAGAGTGGTGGAATTCGCTGGAGGTGACAGAAGTCTGCCATGGCTGTGTAGCTGTGGTCCTTGAGCTAAGTTCTGAAGGAAGTCGGGATTCCGGGTGGTGAGGAGGGAGTGTATGCCAGGGCTGGGCTACAGCCTGTGCCAAGGCGGTAGAAGGGGCGCGGTGTGAAACTAGTGGCGGAGAACTGGCCAGGAGAGGGGGATGCCCGGCCCCTCCCCCACTGAGAGCCTCGGAGGTGGACTCCACCCCCACCTGCGGCTCCGCGGTCATTGTCCCTCCCCAACCCTTCCACTTGAGGCTGGCGGAACGTGCCGATGCCCCTCGAGCGTCCCCGTTTCCCGGGTGACTCAGCTCCGGATTTCGTTATTATCCACAATTCACTCCCGCCTCCTCCGCTCCCAGCCCACAGCCCTGCCCCGCACAGCGGGCCCCAGGCCCTCCCCTCCGGCCTTCCCGCTTCCTCCCGCCGCCCCCGCCCCGCAAGCCCCGGAGGAGACGTCGGGAGCTGCCACCGGCGAGGAGCCTCTCGGCCTGGGGGGGCCCCCTACTGTGATAGCCCGCGAGGCAGCTTCGCTAGGGCTCGCCCCCAGGAGAAGGGAAGCGGCTCATCCTCCCGAGGCGCATGCGCGCACGGGCTGACACCCCCCCCCCCCGGAGGGCCCGACCGAGGTGGCTTGAAGTGCGCATGCATAAACAGTGGGTCAGGGTCCACGGCAGAAGGGAAAGTCCAGTCTTTCTGAGATTCAAGTTCAGAGCCCCTTTCCCATAAAGCCATAAACCCGGAAGGGGGCGGCTAGGGGAAGGGTACCCGAGAGACACTTGGATCAGACCCCTTCCTTCATGCAACGCCGAGAGCGTGGCCACGGCCGAGAGGTTCCTGAGTTCCATGCGTTCTAGTCGCGCGCCAGGGAGCGGGGCGGAGCCGGAGGATGACAGTTGCCCCGCCCCGCCCCGCCCCCACCTCGCCTCTAAACCCCAGGCTGGAGGCCGCGCGTGCGGGTGTGAGAGGGAGCGCGGGCTTCCTTCCCTACCTTCTTTTCTTCGATGGCTCGGAGCAAGAAGCGCCTCTCACAGTTAGATAACGGCGTCTCCTTCATGGCGCCGCCGTTCCTGAGGAGCGCAGTGGCCCTAGAGCCCAGAGGGAGGGAGGGAAACGGAAGGGAAGCGACGTGCGTGCCGCTTCACGTGAGTCCCTGGCGTCTTTGGTCGCGCGGAGGACTGACGGCATCAGTACGCGGCCCTGGGAGGTGGGGAGGGGAGGGGGGCGCGAGGGCGCGCGGCCGTCGCTCTGCTCATGCGCGAGGGCGCGGGGCGGGGTGAGGCGGGGCGGGGGTGTGTGTGGGGGAGGCTGAGGGCCGAGAGCCCGGGGTGTTTCTGCGTAGGCGTCAGTGGAGAAGCTTCGCTTTGCTTACGGGCTGGAAAGGGAATTCTCTGCAAAACTCGGGTGGGGAGTTGCACGCGTTATTACGGGACGGGGGACCTCGGTCATGAAACTGGACCATCCAGCACCGCCCAGGCCCCATTTATAGATGGGAAAAGTGGGCCAGAAAAGTTATTTAACGGACCAACCTTGCCCCCTCCTCCAGGTAGGCCTTCGGGCCCTCTTGGTATCTGAAGACTCGTGTTTATTGGTAATCGACGGTTATTGATGATTGCACATAGTAGGAGGCACTTCCTGTGCCTATTGATTGATTTTTCCCCAGCATGCGAGAACGCCCTCCGCCTGGAATAGGCCCTTCTCTAGCGAATAAAGTTCAGATCCAGGCTCCGAAGCTTCCCGGCGGTGTGACCCTGGGCAAGTCACTTAGCACGAGTGCCTCATTTTCCCCATCTATCAAATGAGCGGGAGAAGGAAATGGCATATCCCTCCGGTGTCTCTGCCAAGGAAACCCCGAGTGGGGTCTCGGAGAGTCGGACCTGACAAAAAGGGAATAAAAGTGACTTATCCAAACATAGTTTGGCCCAGGGTCCTATTCAGGTCTCTGGGGAGGATCGCACCTCACCCAGGCTTCACCCCCCAAGCTGCTCGGTGTCGTGCTTCTTAGCAGGAGAGGAGAGAGATTCCGGGGTACGGCAGTGAGAGAAGGGAGCCCCTGGACTTTATGATGGAGGAAAGCCCCGCCTTGGCTGGGGAGGGGGAGGGGGCCATTGCTCTCAGCCTTGCTCCTCTCTGCTGACAGCTCCCCAGGGTTTGATTATTGTCTTTGCGCAGATGACTCAGATCCATAGCGCTGGTTCTCCGGGCCCCTGGGCGGCAGCCCCAAGTCACCAAGGGCAACTCACCTTGGCTGGCCTGAAAACGTCTCACCCTCTGCCTGTCAAAAACGAACCATCATTATCTCCTTCCCCCCAAATTAGATTAGAAGACCAAACAAAGCCCGAATTCCATTTCTTTGTCGTGTTAGCATGGACCCCCACAGAAGTCCCCAAGAGAAGTACCGTGTTCCTCAAGAAAGAGGGAGTATTTAAAGGCACCTCCACTGCAGTTACCAAGAGGCGGACTTTTGAACACAAGCGTGCCACGATTTACTCCCAGTGCACATCTAAATGCAAAAAAAAAAAAAAGAAAGAAAGAAAGAAAGAATTTCCATTTTAGGCAGCAGAGAACACAAAAAGGATCACATATGAACATGACTTTCATAGCCCTTATTTTTTAATCGCACACATTATTTTCAAAATTGTTCGTTTAGTCTGTATTATACCCTTCTGTTTCTGTGCATTTAAAAATCTTTCAGCAAACCCTTTGTCAAGTTTTTATAATTCTTTGGGCATAATTTCAGATTGTTCTTCAAAATGATTGGATTATTTTACATTTCTACCAACGGTGTATTAATGTCCCTATTTTTCCACATTCCCTCCAACACTTGTCATTTTCCCCTTCTATCATTTCAGCCAGTCTGATGTGAAATGATATCTCAAAGTTATTTTAATTTGCATTTCTCTAATCAGAAATTCTTTAGGGCATTTTTTCATATAACAAGATATGGCTTTGATTTCTTTCATCGAAAAACTGCCTGTTCATATTTTTTTCACCATTTATTAATTGGGGAATGACTCATATCCTTTTATTTTTACTCATATTCTTATAAATTTGACAGAGTTCTCTATTTGAGATATGTGACCTTTATCCAAGAAACTGTATATAAAAAATTTTCCCCAAATTTTCTTTCCTTCTGGTCTTGGCTACATTGGTTTTATTTATACAAAAGTTTTTTTTTAATTTAATGTAATCAAAAGTATCCATTTTATATCTCACAATAGTCTCTATCTCTTGTTTATTCACAAATTCTCCTATCCTTAAGTCTGATAGGTAATGTGTTTCATGCTCTTCTAATTTACTTACAGTATCTAGGTCATGTATCCCTTTTGACCTTATCTTGGTAATTGGTGTAAGATATTGATCTATACCTAGTTTCTGCCAGACTGCTTTCCAGCTTACCCAAGCAATTCTTATCAAATAGTGAATTCTTATCCCAGAAGCTTAAATCTTTACATTAGTCAAACACAAGGTTACTATAATCATTTACTACTTTGAATCATATGTCTGCTGTGTTCTACTGATCGACCTTTCTATTTCTTAATACCAAATAGTTTTGATAATTATTGCCTTCTAATGTAGCTTAAGATCTGGTAGTGTTCAACTTCCTTCCTTTACATTTTTTCATTGTTTCTTTTTATATTCTTGACCTTTTGTTCTTCTATTTTTTTTCTGCTATTTTTTTCTAGTTCTAGTTTTCTCTTGACTTACATTTTCATTTCAAAGTTCTTAATTCTGGTATCCTCCTTTTAAAAATTAAATTGCATTTTTTCAATGAACAAAAATCTATCTTCTCTCCTTCCCATCAATGGGAAAAAAAGAAAGAAAAGCAAAATTCTTGCAACAAATACAAATAGTCAAGCTTTGGCCATATCAAAAAAAAAATATGGTTTGATCTCTACTGAGTCCATCATTTCTCTGTCAGGAGGATTCATTATGAATCCTCTGGAATCATAGCTAGTCATCATTCATAATAAAGTTCTTCAAAGTTGTTTGTCTATGATATTGTTGTTATTGTATAAAATGTTTTCCTGGTTCTGCTCACTTCTTTCTGCATCAGTTTACAAGTCTTCTGGGATTTCTCTGAAGCCATCCCTTTGCTTATCAAGGAACATTGACACATTAAAAAAAATCTCTTTAGGAACACTAGGGGGCAGCTAGGTGGCACAGTGGATAAAGCATTGGCCCTGGATTCAGGAGGACCTGAGTTCAAATTTGGCCTCAGACACTTGACACTTACTAGCTGTGTGACCCTGGGCAAGTCACTTAACCCTCATTGTCCTGCAAAAACAAAAAACAAAAACCCACAAAGGAACACAAACAAGTAAAAAGAAGCAATTTAATTGTGCTTTTATTTTTAGAAAGTAAACATTCACCTTGCCAGCTTTTCAAAGTAATAACAGTATATAAAACTTGATTCAACAAATAATTTTTTAAAAAGTGAACTTCCATTTTATAACCAACTAAGAGAATGGGGTTGGAGGAGGGAGAAACAGAAAGGGAATGAGAGGGAGAAGGAGACTAGAAAAAGGAGAAAAGAGGGCATAGCCCAGGCAGGTCTAAAGATGATAGAGAAAGGAGCAGAAATGCTCCTACCTCTGGTATTCCTGGTGGCAAAGCAGCATGACTGACTGGAAGGATGACAGATCCTGCCCCTGAGGCTGCTGGGTGACTCCAGGCACCTCACTTAACATCTCTGGGTCTGTTTCCTCACTTGTAAGATGCAAGGATTGAACTAGACCTCTGAGTTATGCCCAGATCCAGGTCTAGCATAGGAAGCCTGTGATGAGTCTTCACTCGATTCAGTTCCTGAATTCATGGAAGGCAAGAAGTAGTCTGGGCAGCAGCAGCAGCAGCACATCTCAGCCATTCTTGCCTGGAAGACCTGGAGACACATAGCCTAGCTCCTGGGCACCCTTTTCTGAAGTTGCTTTTGGACAGCTTGACCTTGGCACACTTTCCATACCATCAGTGGCCATGGGCACACAGATGAAGGCTACGTGGGTGAGAGCTTTTAGTAGACATAGCTTGGCTTGTAATATGGAGGAACAGCATAAACATTCTTTAACCTTGGAATATGGCTGTTGAAATGGGGGAGGGTGTGGCAGGAGCCACGTCCTAACTCCAGACCTTTCGTAAATTAGAATAATTTTTCCTTAAAAGTTACAGAGATGGGGGCAGCTAGGTGGCGCAGTGGATAAAGCACTGGCCTTGGATTCAGGAGGACCTGAGTTCAAATCCAGCCTCAGACACTTGACACTTAACTAGTTGCGTGACCCTGGGCAAGTCACTTAACCCTCGGTGCCCTGCCCCCCCCCCCCAAAAAAAAAAAGAAAGAAAAGTTACAGAGATCAGATTCTAGCTGGACGCTGGAACGACAGGAGGTCTGCTGCATATTCTCAGCTGATTCCTGGGCGGTGGTATCTTTTGAGGTTGTATAATTTCCCTTTCTCCATTTTATTTCCTTTCCCTTGATCCTACTGATCCTGTTTGTGGTTTTTTTTTAAGTTTGTTCTTGTTAAAATAAATCCTGTTCTGTTTTGAAAAAAAAAAAGTTACGGACATCAGTTGGAAGGGAGCTTGTGATATGGGAAGAGGAAATATGTGAGGCCATGGCAGATAACAATCCTGCTGCAGCAGAGCGAATGACTCAGATGAGACATTGGTGGGGGTTCTGGAGGTTTTGCTGCTGCCAAGGAGGCAGCCAGATATGGTAAGAAGATCATAGTACTGGATTTTGTCAGTCACACTCCTCTTAGAAATGGACGGGGTGAATGTTGGCTGCATACCTAAGAAACTCATGCACCAGGTATTCCTGTTAGGGCAGGCCTTGCAAGACTCCCACAAGAAGTCAAATATAATTAGAGATTGAACAGGATATGGCCAATAAAATTGGAGACCCCATGCAAGAGTATGGCATCAAATTCACAGACCAGTTTGTTCTTATTAAAATTGACTAGATCAAAGAAGGCATGCTTGGCAAATGCAGCGAGGTGGCTCAGTCCACATAGTTCCTTCACGAAGCCCCAGGGTGGCACAGGTTTTAGATTTGGTCTTAATTAAGTGAAGTAGGGTGACTTCTTCCAAGAATAATGACAGGATCCATATGTTCACTGTGTACTTAATGGTGAAAGAAAAGTAAATTCAGAGTCTTGTTGACCCGTTCCTCAATCTCTTTGGGCAAGGTGATAAGGAGCAATTTGGGATCGCCAAAGAAAGCCTAAAACGATCACAACTTGGTTTTCTTGGGAAGTATTTACGAGTCCTCTCTGGATAGGCCTTGAAGGGAGATGAGGCAGTCCATCCACACTTGTGATCACCCCTCTTTTGGGGAATGGGAGGGGGACCCACTTCCCTGGCTCTTTTGGTTTCCTCTTACTTGCTTTTTGAGGAAAAAAAAATGGTATTGTTAATATCAAAATTCTAGGTTTGGGGGGGGAGGGGGCAGGGCAGTGAAGGTTAAGTGACTTGCCCAGGGTCATATAGCTAGTAAGTGTCAAGTGTCTGAGGCCAGCTTTGAATTCAGGTCCTCTTGAATCCAGGACTGGTGCTTTATCCACTGCACCACCTAGCTGCCCCTAGATTATTTTTTAAACCCTCAGGCAGATCTCAAGAATTTTTGTATTTCACAAACATCAAATGGTTCTGGCTCCTTTGTTTTGGGAGGAGGGATGATGAAGGAGGATAGTACCAGGTAGAATCTTGTACAGAACTGTTTTCTCTTGGATCTCCAGCTTAGAATTACTTTCTAGGAAACAGAAAATTACTCCAGTCACATCCCCCAGTATACTGAACTAGTTGTGGTAAAAAATGGAAGTTTTAGCTGAATCATTTGAGAGTTGAGCGCATGCTACTGAAGTGGCTTTTGAAGGACCGATGTTTTGGGGAGGAGACCTCAACGAACATGCTGCTGCCCGGAGAGCATGGCCAAGCAGGCCGTACTTCCGGATGCCAACTTAAAACTGAGAGTAAGAACGGAAGTTGGCGCTCTGTCTCGCACACTCTGGCTTCTCAGCTTAGCGGTGACGGCCCCACACTTTTGGTGATTGGCTCTGGCTCTCGGCCTGGCAGGCAGTTTGAGATTCGGTGAGTTTTATAAAAGAATATAGACTAAGCTTAGCTCTAAGATTATTCTTTTGTATTTCTACTTTCCTATTTCCCTAATTGGTATCACTTGTTTGTTGTCTAATTAATTCCCAAACAATTAATTCCTCACTGATTAAAGCTCAGAGGCTTCTTTTTCTTAGTGGTCTGGGAGATATAGAAGGGAAAAGTTAAAGGAGGAGTTTAATGCTCGTATATCCAATTTTAAATCTCACATAGTTAAGTGATTGTATTTGGGGTGCTTGTCTCATTTAGGGAGGTTTAATAGAGAGTGGATGTTGAGCTGTGAAATGAGTCTCCGTATTACATCTGTATAGCTCTGTGCCCACTTCCCCACCTGTAAGTCATCTATGATTCACAGAGTACTCTCCATTCAGGAAATGTCCTCCTGTACTTGGCCTTCACAGAACATAGCCCTCTTTGGCCTGCCTCTCTGCACTTAGCCTAAGGTCCCTCACCCTGTTGGCTTCCTTGTGGGCCTCTGAGTAGCAAAAGGGAAGGGTCCACGGGACAAAACAGGAGAGAGCAGCTCTACTTTTCTGATATGTTTTCTCTAAATCTTCTGTCTCTGGAATTTGAAAGGGGAGACAAGCAATATGGAGGTCATTGTGCTTTGGACTTAATCATGCTACCATTCTCTCAATCAAAAGAAGTGTTTTATATGACTAAACCCCTAGTAAAAGAAGGAATCTAATCGGAGGATTTGGCTTCACTTTGTTTCTTCCCAACTGGTCCCCTCATCACACTAATTGTTTTGAGTTTTTGTTGTTGTTGTTTAAAAAACCTCAACAACTTGACAGTGTGAAACGTAAAATAATATTTATATTCATCTTACAAAAAGCCAAATACGTTCAGAGTTACTGAGATCATCCTCAAGGTTTGCTTGGCTCAGGAGTCCACAGGTGTGGGCTGTTGGCATTCCTTCCTGGCTGCCTGAGAATAAAGCCGCCATGATGAACTCCAGGCATCCTCTCTGATTTCTAGACTAGTTGACCATGATTGGTGACTCAGGCCCCCTCTCCTTGCAGAATATCCTTCTCCTTTTATGGCTAAGTAAATCTCCTTTTGTTGACTGTTGAATGACAAATGAGTGTCTCACTTTGTTCCAATATTGAACATAAATTACAAGGGGAGTGACCCGAGTCAGGTCCACCCTTAACAAGATGCTAAGTCAGAAAGGCTTGTTACAAAAGTTGTGAAAGGGGGGGAAAAACAACCTTGAATTGGTTTTTTTTTTTTTGGTTGGGGCAATGAAGGTTAAGTGACTTGCCCAGGGTTGCACAGCTAGTAAGTGTCAAGTGTCTGAGGTCAGATTTGAACTCAGGTCCTCCTGAATCTAGGACTGGTGTTTTATTCACTGCACCACCTAGCTGCCCCCAAAACTTGAATTTTTTTATAGGACAATTCCAAGAAGATAGAAGCAGTTATCTATTTCAAAGAAAACTATTAACTCAATAGATTGGCAAAAAGGGTTATACCTTTACATTTAGTGCAGGTGTTTCTTTGGACTAGAAAAGGAATTTCCTCAAATAGGGGTTGTTGCCCTAACAGTTTCAGCATGTAATCAATAATAAATAGATTTAGTACCACACAAGACCTTAGTCTGCCATCTAACCCCACTTCTACAGGAAGAAATCCTTATCAGTAGACAAAATACTGGACTGACCCAGGTAGCTAATTGCATATGTTCACTCTTACTTTTATCATCTGACAGTATTGAAAATACTGAAGGAATAAATCATAAAATTAGATGGTAACAAAATCTATATGAAGGAACAAAACTCAAAATATGAAAAGGAAAAATGGAAGGAAGGAAGAAAGAAAGTGGGGGATTCGTACAGCAAACTCCTAAATCACAGCATAAAGCAAGAACTACATAAAAGGAATTCAGCCGAATACATTAGATCAGAGAGAACCAAATACATTCAGTGAGCTGTGGGCGAGTCACTTACCTCATTTGGGCTCAGTTTCCTCAGCTGTAAAGTGAGTATAATAGCATCTGCCTCCCAAGGTGGTTGTAAAGATCTAATGAGGTCATAGCTGTAAAGTGCTTGGCGCAGTGCCTGCAGTAGGCATGATGAATGGTCACTTATTTTTATGATTATGATGATTTTGGATCAACCCAAGAATGAGGAATTAATTTCCAACAAAGACAGCTGAGGAAAGTGGCTATTCCCTGTATGGAACATGAGATCCCACTTTCCTCCAGGCAGAGCTACTCTCTGTTGGCACTAGAGATTGCAGGAAAGGCTCAGGAGCATGGCAGAGCTCATGGTGACCTGGGTCATGGGGCTGCAATAGGGCGCGATCTCTGCATTAGCCAGCAGGTGGCACTCCATACTCACGTGCCCCTCCTCCCTTTGAGCTCCTTGGCCCGTGTGCTGGGCCTGGGCATCTTTCTCCGAGGGGCCCAGGTTTGGGCCAGTCTCAGGTAGAGGTATGCACATCGTAACTCATTTGGCTTGCTCGCTCCTATTTGAGTTGGGATTCAGAGCTGATTCCCCGCTCCAGATTACCTGAAAGGCCTATACATTCACATAGATTAAATTTACCAAATGGATTTGAAAGTTTAGAAAAGGAAAACATTAAAGTTCCTCTTTGATTGTTCCCCGTCCTCTGAGAACGTTCTGCTCTCCCATTCCATCTTCTCAATGCTTTTGCCAGAAGAGCTGTCAGTTAATCTCAAGGGCAAAAGGAAGGAACTGTCTCAGCTCTCCCTTCCTGACTCCACTATGGCCCACAGGCACTTCCTGCCCAATTCTTGGGGGGGGGGGGGAAGGACTTGAAACCTGGGGAGTCAACAGGCTGCTTCTAAGATCAAGAAGAGCCTCCTTCCAAAACTACTCCCACAGTTTCGCTGGAACTCACTGCTAGCTCACTGCCCCTGCTGCATCTCTCACTGGTGTTATTTTTTCCATGGTTTTTAGATTTTATTCTTGTCTACTTATTCTTTTTTCTTTATCATAAATTATTTTATTATTTTCTAGTTACAGGTAGAGATAGTTTTCAACATTTGTTTTTATAAGATTTATAGTTCCAAATTTTTCTCCCTCCCTTCCTTCCCTCCCCACCCCAAGACAGCAAGAAATCTGATATAGGTTATATATGTACAATCACATTAAATATATTTCTGCATTAGTCATGTGAAAGAAGAATCAGAACAAAAGGGAAAACCTCAAAAAACAGAACCAAAAAAAAATAGAAACAGTATGGTTCATTCAGCATCTAGATTCCACAGTTCTTTTTTCTGGATGTGGAGAGCATTTTCTATCATAAGTCCTGGATCTTTTAATTGCTGAGAAGAGTTAAGTCTATCACAGTTGATCATCACACAATGTTGTTGATACTGTGTACAATGTTCTCCTGGTTCTGCTCACTTCACTCAGCATCAGTCCACTTAAGTCTTTACCAGTTTTTCTGAAATCTGCCTTATCATTTCTTACAGCACAATAACATTCCATTACATTCATATACCACAACTTGTTTAGCCATTCCCCATTTGATGGGCTTCCCCTCAATTTCCAGTTCTTTGCCACCTCAAACAGCTATTAGTATTTTTGTACATGTGGGTCCTTTCCCCTTTTTTGTGATCTTTTTGGGATAAAGACCTAATTTACTGCTATTATTTTTGTAAAGTACAAAGACTTTTTATATAGCCTTTGTGGATGGCAGAATCATGATAAAACACCCTGGGCAATTCAATTCCACTTAGCCTGTCTCTTTGGTGCATTCAGGATGGGAAAAGTACAGGAACATGCCAAGGAAACGCTGACGTTTCACAGATTTCCCCATTATTTTTACCATTATACAATTAGAATTTAACTATGTGTTGTCTAGGAGAGGAAAGATTGTGTGTGTATGGTTTATTTTATTTTTCAGTTTCATAGTTCCTCTGGTGTGTGTACCCATTAATTTGTCAGTAAAACTGTAATGTTTTATCTCTTGAAAAAATTTAAAACAGTGGAGACATGTACATGTTTATAGACAATAATAGAGAAACCACTAGATTGGAAGAGATTGAAGATCAGAGAGATGAAGCTTGTGAGGGTAACATGCTGGTGTGAATAGAAGGATATGGTGGGAATAGAAGGATCTTTGGTATAGTAGAGGGGATTAGATGCTGGAGTAAAGGAGGGAATGATGGAAGATGGTGTCAAGATACATGCATATCAGTAAGTCAGGATATAGAATGGAGGGAGAAGGAGCTCATGGTCCCTGTTTTCTTAATAATGTATAAGATGAAGTTCTCTGCTGAAAGTTTTGAGAGAAGAGGTAGTGTGGAATATTTATAACAATCACCGTGTGACCAAAAGAAGAGGAGAAATCCATAAGTAAAAAGGAAAACCAGAGAAATTAATAATATAAGTAAATTCAGAGAACTGAGGATAAGGCAGGTAAATAAGTGGGGGGTTTTTTGGTGGAGAGACTGTGGGAATTGATTTGCATTAACATAGTATTTTTGTTGTTTAGTCATTTAAATCATGTCCAACTCTCTGTGGCCCCATTTGGGCTTTTCTTGGCAAAGATATTGGAGTGGTTTGCCATTCCTTCTCCACTTCATTTTACAGGTGAGGAAACTGATGCAAAGAGGTTTAAGTGACTTGCCCAGAGTCTCACAGCTAGTACATGTCTGAGGCAGGATTTGAACTCAGATCTTCCTGTCTCTAGGCCCAGTACTCTAGCCACTGTACCACCTAGCTGTGTACCACCCCTCTTCTCCCTTACTCCCTCCTCCCCCCCCTCTCACATACACACACACACACACACACACACACACACACACACACACACACACACACAGAGTTGTCTGTGTGTATGTATGTATCAGTGCTATGTGGTACCTTTATAAAAATAGACCATATGTTGTGGCATAGAAAAATGTGTTTTTTACAAAAGCACAAATACTCCATAGATCCTTTATAGACCATAATGTAATAAAATAGTAAATAATAGAGTAAACATAAGGAAAAGATACAGATCTAAATAGAGACTTAATGACATTCTGAATAAGTGTGTTAGAGTAAATCACAGAAGAAATAACTGCATGAGAGAGGATGACAGTGAGATGATGTGCCAGGGCCGGTGCTTTATCCACTGCGCCACCTAGCCGCCCCTGATGTGCCAACATTTCTAAAGCAATCCTTGGAAGAAAAACTTTATCTCCAAGAACATACTCAAGTGGATCTCTAATATCATAGAATTTATAGTTCCTACCAGGTATTCAGACTGCAGCCTATCTGTGCCAGCTGGTCCTGTGTGTCTCCTGTCCATATCTTCACAAACACAGGGAATTCATTCAGCTGGCCAGCAACCTTCCTTCCTTTCTCCTGACATTGTGAGTATCCAGTGGAGTGCTTGACTGACCTGCTAACATACGTGTCACTCTTGCCTTGTGAACAGTTCATCTTCTCTTCTTGTCATACAATTTCTGGATCACCTTCTTCACTCCTTTCTTTCTTTGGAGCTCCTGACTGGTTATTTGTTGTAGACTTCTTATAGCCATGATGTATCTCTCCATTGTCCTCTGTGGGTTCTCATTTTTAATTCTTTGGAGGAAATGGTGTTCTACATCTCACTGCCTGCTAGAACACAGGGACAATAAGGTTATTACAAAGATGGTCCTTTATTCTCTTTTTGGGGGGGGGGCAAAGGGGTTAAGTGACTTGTCCAGGGTCACACAGCTAGTAAGTGTCAAGTGTCTGAGGCCGGATTTGAACTCAGGTCCTCCTAAATCCAGGGCCGGTGCTCTATCCACTGTGCCACCGAGCTGCCCCTGGTCCTTTACTCTCATGGAAAACTTGGAGTCAACCAAGAAACTTTGCAATTTCCTGAAAGCAAGCCGACTCTAAATGCATTTGTACTGTACATGCCGACAGACATGCTCTACAAAGTGTACATCGAAAAGCATGTTGAAATCAGTACTGGGAACCTGTACCTGTAACCTACCTTGCAGCTGCTTAATGAGCAGGCTTCTTGGCAGCTGTTAGCAGCTTTGTTGGCCCCTGCTGGGCTCTCGCCTCCATTTGTGTCCTGTGGCCAAGCAAGAAGCTCCCACCAGATGTGCTAACCTGTACAGCCGATTATCCTGAGCTTCTCCACTATCCCTATGCCCTGGTGTAGTTTGAGAGAGTCTGGAGGCTGCTGGCCAGGCCTTTGTCACCTTGCAGGAAGACCCCAGGGGCTTCCATGTGGTGAGGCTGGCCAAAAAAAGAGCTATCCCTGGAATGGGGTTGGGGTGGAGGGAGGCAGCACCACCATAGTCCCCTGTACCAGCTTAGAGGCTGAGGGGCCCAAACAGTCTCTTTCACCTCCTACCCTGCTGGGCCCCTTACCCACTATGAAACCCTCCTGGTCCTGGGGCCCCAGCACTGTTCTGCCCCTGCCAGGGGGTGAGTCACCTGACCCACGGCCCTAATGACATAAGAGGTTTTCACCACTGCATTGGACATGGGCTATAGCCCTGAGCCCCCAGAGTACACCAGAGCCCAGTGAGGAACTAAGGAGTGTGGAAAAGGGAGGGGCGGCAGCAGGAAAAGGTCTCTTCAACTTGCTCATTTTTATGACTCTTTCCATTAAAGGATACCTGAGTTTCTAGGGGGAAAAAGAACAAAACAACAACAACAATAGCTAGTCTTCATCCACTCGGTCTTTTCTATGTGGATGGACAGGGTAAACATCTTCTGAGAGAATATAGATATCTTCCAGGAGGCCTTGCTATGTCATCTGCAGACAGGAACAGCTGGGTGACGTCACAGTCCACAGTGAATCATTATTCAGTCTGGATAAAAACTAAACTCATTCTCCTCCATCAGATACGTTTGGCATCTCCCTATTTTCTGTCTTGTCTGATGTTTATCATCAGAGGGTTGTTGGATAGGATTGTTCCTTTTGTTCTGTATTCTAAAGCAACCAGTGGTTATGACACCCATGAAACAATGAAAAATAAAAATGGTCCTCAATCTTCTGTGACTCCCTTCTACTTCAGCAGCATTGGGGAAAGGTGATCAAATGAATGTGCACACAAGTTTTTAGACCATCAACAAACTTAAATTTGACTGTTGGTATTCTTCATGTGAGATCCTTGTCCAGTGACTAAATGTGCATATTGTGGGAGGATCTAAATTATATCAAACTTAATATTGCTATATATAACACCAGAAGGAAGAAGGAATTCTTAGCTAAATTGAAATATAATTCACTGGTACTCTTTGGAGAGGCTAACATAGAAGCTGGTGGATGAGGTTTTGTCATATGTCTACAGGCTACAAGAAACATCTAATAGGACATTTGGTTATACATTGAAGTACAATGATAAATATTTGCAAAAATGCCATCCTTGAAATAATTGCAGTTTTCAAACCAATATTGGTTGCTGAGGATGAAGCAATAGAAAAATTCTATGAAGAACTTGATAAGAATACATAAGAACTGATGCATAATGAAGTGAGAAGAACGAGAGGAATAATTCATACCATAACAACATTATCCAAGCAAACAACTTTGAATTCTGAGGGGGCCATTAGGTGTTGTAGTGGATAAAGCACTGGTCTTGAATTCAGAAGGACCTGAGTTCAAATCAGGCCCCAGACACTTGACACTTACTAGCTGTGTGTGACCCTGGACAAGTCACTTAACCCTCCTTGCCTCACCAAAAAAAAAAAAAAAAAAAAAAAGAATTCTGGTCAATGCAATGACCACCCATGATTCCATGGAATCAGCGATGGCACTTACTACCCATCTCCTGACATAATAAAATCAAGGTGCAGAAGGAGACATACATTTTAAAGATGTGGACAGTGTAGGAATTGTTTTGTTTGACTGGACATTCTTTTAAGTGCAGCAGTGAGGGCAAAGTGACTTGCCTGGGGTCACACAGCTAGTAAGTGTCAAGTGTCTGAGGCTGGATTCAAACTGAATCCAGGGCCGGTGCTTTATCCACTGCACCACCTAGCTGTCCCCCTGGACTGCACATTTTTTACAAGGGTTTTATTTTTCTTTCCCACTTGGGGAGAATGGAATATCTTAGCTTCTGTATCATAAACACTTTTTCTCTCCTTTTTAAAGGATTCATAGGTGGTATACATGGCGAGCACCAAGTAGCATCACAAAGAATGAAATTTGCTATATTTTAACAGAGAGGAAGGAAAAGATGTATTATTGATATGGGAATAATTCCTGAGTCCATAGTCAAACTATTAGCTCCTTAGAGCTAAGAGCAAAATTTATAAAGATGTGTCTTTACCAAGTGAGTAAACTGATAAACTAAACATTTGTTCAGTAAATTTGATTAATATCCCAGGTAATACTGAGAAACTGAGTTCCTCTTTCCCTATCAGCAGCAGATTTCTCTTTCTGAATTTGTTTGATTATTGTTTAATTTTTCTCCACAAATAATCTTGGAAGCCAGGTGACATTTCTAGGGAATGCTATGAAGCCCCTAGGAATTTAAATAAATTAATACTTGAAAATGATTTAATTGAAGACAATGGATTTTTCATTAATAGTTAAATCAGTCTCTGATGTAAGATGAGTTTGAGATTTTGTTTTAATATGTTAATAATTCCAAACTAGATTTCAAAATCAACTTTTGTACAAAGGGTCTCCGTGGTTCTAAAAAACCACATCTTCCCCATTTCTCCCCCTCCCTCCCTAAAAACAGAACCTGTCAGTATACACGCCTGACAAAGTCTGGGGCAGTGGGAAGTATGTTGAATTTGAAATGGAAGCACTAGGATTTCACTCCTGGCTCTGCCACTTACTAGCTGGATGACCTTAGGGAAGTCACTTGACTTTTCTAAGCTTCAGCTGCAGAATGATGGGGTTGTTCATTCTTTGAAAAAATACAATTTAATTAAAATAAAATGATGAGGTTGTCGTAGATGACGTTAAATGCTTCCTTCCTTCTCTGAATCAAAGATCCCGTGATCTCTGCTCTCATGCGATGTGTCCTTTGTGAGGTACAGGCTCTGATTGGCCCTATTGTACTGATACAGAAACTGAATCACAAGAAGAGTGACTTGCCCACCACCACAACTTCACTGCCGCTAGGAAGTGTCCAGGGTAGCATTTGAACTCAGGTCTTCTTAACTCCAAGCTTAGCATGGCGTCTGCTAGGCCATGTAGCCTTTCGTATGCATCGTTGTCAATATATATCCTTGGGAAGAGAAGTGCCCACAGCCCCAGAACCAGTCCTAGAGATGCTGTAGTTTCAATGTCATTGCTTATGGACCTGAATTCCCCCATTCCAGAAGAGGTTCCCAGACATCCTTGAGCTATGGTACTCTTGCTGTATTAGGCCTCAAATCTCCCAAGTGCTGACCAGGAAGACCAGCATTCTGGAGCTATGAGAGCAGAATTCATCTGTGATGAGCTTGTTCAAAATCAGGGGCATTCCCTTCAATTAAGTTGATAATAAGAAAGGTCATAGAGAAGCCCTGGTTGCCTCCATAAACCCAGGTAAATATAGAAAAAGATCCCCAGAATACTGAAGAAACCAAAAAGAAGAAGTACTTCCCACTGTCAATCCAAAAATGCGTTAAAAAGCCATGCAAAGGTTGGCAGAGGGGTTGTGTCAGGGAAGCCAAGGTAAGTGCAAGCAAATGTGGAGGCTTCTGGTGGTATGGAGAGGCACTGAGCCAGGAAGCAAGAGGGAGCACCTGGAAACAGATCTAAAGAAAGCAGTTAATAGGGGACAAGCAAACCAGTGAAATATCCCCATATCAGGTTTTCTAGCTACGTCCTGTCCCACTTGACTGCTCTTCTGGACTTCATCATTGTCTGCAGAAACTCATCTTCCTGGCAAGAGCACATCAACTCTGAACCTCACACCTCACACTTCCTCAGCATCCCATTGCCCCTGGCCCCCTCCCTACCCTCTGATTGGAGTGAATGGTAGATAGATGGACATGAGAGAGCTCCTCCCAGATCCTGAGTTTGATGATGAGTGGGGTGGGAAAGGCAGCCATCTCTTCATTTCACACCTGACTCCAGCTCTTCCTCATTTCTGGAGCTGGGTAGTCATCTTCCCTTCCTACCCTTTACAACTTATTCTCATGTGTTGTCTTGTCCCATTAGACTGTGAGATCCTTGAGAGCACAGTCTTTTGCCATTCTCTGTGAACCTTGATGCTTATTAATACAGTGCTAGGCACATAGGTGAAAGAGTTAAATGTAATGCAGGGAGCCCTAGGGCATAATTGCTTAACATTCCAAGGTCCCTGGCAAAGTCTGACTATGTAATTAAATTCAAGGTCAAGCAAAATGGATTGTTCTTTCAAACCATAGACTGTCCTATCAAACTTAATGATGTGAACTAATGACATGAGCTAATAGCACACATCAACCTCAATTCCCAAACAAAGTGTTCTGTCATTAAGGAAACATCTGGATGATCATTCTGGAGACTGTTTAATGCTACTCTGATGCTTGTACAAATATACTACTAGTACTAGTACTTTCTTGTAGTCTCTTGCAGGCAGCCCATATACATATACCCTACAAATCTGTCTCTTCTTGCACAGCAATAAACTTTTTTTAAGCTGGGCAATGAGGGTTAAGTGACTAGCCCAGGGTCACACAGCTAGTAAGTGTCAAGTGTCTGAGGCTGAATTTGAACTCAGGTCCTCCTGAATCCAGAGCCAGTGCTTTATCCACTACGCCACCTAGCTGCCCCAGCAATAAACTTTTTTTTAATAAAGTATTTTATTTTTTTTCCTGTTACATGTAAAGATAGTTCTCAACTTTTTTTTATACAAACTTTCTAATTTCAGATTTTTCTCCCTCCCTTCCTTCCCCCCTCCCCTAGACAGGATATAGGATACAGATACACACACACACACACACATATACACACACAATAACATTAAACATATTTCTACATTAGTCATGTTATAAGAGAAAAATCAGAGCAATGATGAAAAACCTCAAAATAGAAAAACAACAACACCAAAAACGAAAGAAATAGTATGGTTCATTCAGCATCTATACTCCACAGTTCTTTTTTTTTCCTGGATTTGGAGATCCTCTTCTATCATGAGTTCTCTGGAACTCTTCTGTACCATTGCATTGGTGAAAAGAATATAGTCCATCACAGTAGATCAACACACAATGTTGATGATATTGTGTACAATGTTCTTCTGGTTCTGCTCATCTCACTCATCATCAGCCCACGCAAGACCCTCCAGGTTTCTCTGAACTCCTCCTGCTCATCGTTTCTTACAACACAATAGTATTCCATTACATTCATATACCACAACTTGTCCAGCCATTCCCCAATTGATGGGCATCCCCTCAACTTCCAATTCCTTGCCACCATGTAAAGAGCAGCTATAAATATTTTTGTACATGTGGGTACCTCTCCCCTTTCCATGATCTCTTTGGGAAAAAGACCCAAAAGTGGCATTGCCAGGTCAAAGGGTATGTACAGCTTTATAGCCCTTTGGGCATAATTCCAAATTGCTCTCCAGAATGGTTGGATCAGTTCACAGCTCTACCAACAATGCATTAGTGTTCCAATTTTCCCACAGCTTCTCCAACATTTATTATTTTCCTTTTTTTGTAATTTTAGTCAATCTGATAGGTGTCAGGTGGTACCTCAGAGTTGTTTTAATTTGTATCTCTCTAATCATTAGAGATTTAGAGCATTTTTTTCATATGTGAATAGATAGCTTTGGTTTCTTCATCAGAAAACTGCCTGTTCATATCCTTTGACCATTTTTCAATTGGGGAATGACTTGGATTCTTATAAATTTGATTTAGTTCTCTATATATTTTAGAAATGAGGCCTTTATCAGAAGTACTGGCCATAAAAATTGTTTCCCAGCTTTCTGCCTCCTTTCTAATTTTGGATGCATTGCTTCTGTTTGCACAAAAATTTTTTAATTAAATGTAATCAAAATCATCCATTTTGCATTTTATAATATTCTCTATCTCTTGTTTGGTCACAAACTGTTTTCCTTTCCAAAGATCTGAAAGGTAGACTATTCCTTTCTCTCCTAATTTACCTAGGTATCACCTCTTACGTCTAAATCATGTATCCATTTTGACCTTATTTTAGTATAAGGTGTAAGATGTTGGTCTATGCCTAATTTCTGCCAAACTATCTTCCAGTTTTCCCAGCAGTTTTTGTCAAATACTGAGTTCCTATCCCAGAAGCTGGAGTCTTTGGGTTTATCAAACACTACATTACTCGTGTCATTTACTATTGTGTTTCCTGTGCCTAGCCTATTCCATTGATCCTCCACTCTATTTCTTAGCCAGTACCAGATATTTTTGATGACTGCCACTTTATTGTAAAGCTCCAGGTTTGGTACCGCCAACCCACCTTCCTGAGAAGGATACATTTACTATTTCTGCCTTTCTACATTTGACTATGATGTTTTTGTGCCCTAATACATTTTTGAAAATGTGCCATGTACTGCTGAGAAAAAGGTATATTCCTTTCTATCCCCATTCAATTTTCTCCAGACATCTATCATGTCTAACTTTTCTAGTAATCTATTCACCTCTTTCACTTCTTTCTTATTTATTTTTTGACTAGATTTATCTAATTCTGAGAGGTGGAGATTCAGATCCCCCACTAGTATAGTATTACTGTCTAATTCCTCTTGTAACTCATTTAACTTCTCCTCTAAGAATTTGGATGCCACTGGCCCTGGATTCAGGAGTACCTCAGTTCAAATCCAGCCTCAGACACTTGACACTTACTAGCTGTGTGACCCTGGGCAAGTCACTTAACCCCCATTGCCCCACCAAAAAACAACAAAACAAACAAACAAAAAAAAAGAATTTGGATGCTATACCACTTGGGGCATACATATTTAATATTGATATTACTTCATTATCTATAGTACCTTTTAGCAAGATGCAGTTTCCTTCCTTATCTCTTTTAATGAGATCTATTTTTGCCTGTGCTTTGTCTGAAATAAGGATTGCTACCCCTGCTTTTTTTTACTTTAGCTGAAGCATAATATATTCTGCTCCAGCTTTTTACCTTTACTCTGTGAGTATCTCTCTGCTTCAAATGTGTTTCTTGTAAACACCATATTGTAGGATTCTGGTTTTTAATCCACTCTGCAATTCGCTTCCGTTTTATAGCAGAGTTCATCCCATTCACATTCACAGTTATTATTACTAACTGTCTATTCCCCTCCATTCTATTTACCCCCTTTGTACTTTTCCCCCCTTCTTTCACCCTATTCCTCCTCACCGACGTTTTACTTCTTACCCCTGCCTCCCCTGATCTGCCCTCCCTTTTTATCACCCCCCTCTCTTTTCTTTACCCTTTTCTCCCTTGCTTTTGTCCTCCCTTCTGCCAGTCCCCCCTTTCCCTTCCCCTTTTAATTCCCTAAAGAATGAGCTAAGTTTCTTTATCCCAATGAACATATATGTTATTCCCTCTTTGAATCAAATCTAATGAGAGTAGGGTTGAAACAATGTTCACCCCTCCTTTCTTTCCCTTTATTGTAATAGGTTTTTTTTCACCTCTTCATATTATATAATTCACCCCATTCCACCTTCCCTTTCCTCTCTTCCCCATAGACTCCCTTTTTAACCCCTTAATTTTCTTTGTGTCATCACATCAAAGACAATTTATATTTATACCCCCTGTGTAAAGTCCTTCTCTCTGCCCAAATACATTTACAGTTCTTAAGAGTTATGAGTTTTATCTTCTCATGTAGGGATATAAGTAGTTTAACCTAATTGAGTAACTTTTTTTCCCTCTGTTTACCTTTTTAAACTTCTCTTGAGTCTTTTATGTTAAGATCGAATTTTCTATTCAGTTCTGGTCTTTTCATCAGGAAAGATTGAAAGTCCCCAATGTTATTTAATGTCCATCTTTTCCCCTGAAAGAGAATGCACATTTTTGCTGGGTAATAAATTCTTGGCTGCAATCCAAGCTCCTTTGCCTTCCGGAATATCATATTCCAAGCCTTGCAGTCCTTTAATGTTGAATCTGCTATGTCCTGAGCAATCCTGACTGTGGCTCCATGATATTTAAATTGCTTCTTTCTGGCTGCTTCGAGTATTTTCTCCTTCACCTGACAATTCTGGAATTTGACTACAATATTCCTTGGAGTTTTCCTTTTGGGGTCTCTTTCAGAAGGTGATTGGTGGATTCTTTCAATGATGATTTTATCCTCTGCTCCTATAATATCAGGGCAGTTCTCCTTAATAATTTCCTGGAATATGGTGTCTAGATTCTTTTTCTGATCATGGCTTTCAGGCAGTCCAGTGATTCTCAAATTGTCTCCTGGATCTGTTTTCCAGATCAGTTGTCTTTCCAATGAAGTATTTCACATTTTCTTCTATTTTTTTCATTGTTTTGATTCTGCTTGACTGATTCCTGGTGTCTCATGGATTCTTTATCTTCCAACTGTCCAATTTTAATTTTTAAGGCATTGTTTTCTTCAGTGAGATTATGCACCTTTCTTTCCATTTGGCCAGATGAATTTTTTCAGGAATTGTTTTCTGCAGTCCATCTTTGTGCTTCCTTTTCCAAGCTGCTGATTCTTTTTTCATAGTTTTCTTGTTTTGCTTTAATTTCTCTCCCCATTTTTTCTTCTACCTCTCAATTGATTTTTAAAATCCTTTTTGAGATCTTCGAGGAAGGCTTTTTGTTCTTGAGACCAATTCACCTTCCCTCGTGAGGCTTCACATGTAAGCAATTTGAGGGTATTGTCCTCATCTGAGTTTGTGTTTGCTTCTTCCCTATTGATACAGAAGCTCTCAATGGAGAGGGCTCTTTTTTGCTTCTTACTCATTATTGCAGCTTATTTATTTATTTTTTAAGTTGAGGTCTGCTCTGGGGGCACCAGGGTCCCTGTTTTGGGCTTCTTGTGCAGGGGTATAGGTGCTGTTTCACCAGCTTTTACACTTAGGACTTTAAGTGTGTGCAGTGTCGCCCCCCCACCCCACCTGCACTTCCTGTCTGAGTGTGCTAGGTCAGTGTGCCTGGTCGCGCCCATCCTGTTCGTGGCCCTCCAGCTGGCAACTTGCCCTCTTGGCTGGTGCAGGTAGGTTTTTCCACTGTCCTGCTGGGCCACCAGATTTTTGAGCCAGGATCCAGGGGCCTCAGTTGTTCGGCTGTGGCCCGTAGCTTCCTGCTGACTTGCCCCGACCCCCTCGATGGTGGGCTGCCTCCCTGCGTTGCGCCTCCCTTTTGCTCGAGTCAGACCGACCTTTTCCTGAAGTCTTCTAAATTATCTCTGGTTGGAAGACTGTATCTTTCTGTCTCTTTGCAGGTTCTGTAGTTTCAGAATCCGTCCAGAGGCTTGATTTAATGTTCTTTTTGAGGGTACAGAAGGAGAGCTCAGGCAGCTTGCTGATTCCTTTCCGCCATCTTGGCTCTGCCCTCATCCAGCAACAAACTTTTAAAAGTTATTTCAGGCTTGATGAGTTCATCAAGTGTTTTCTCTGTGACTGCTGGAGTTCATTTCCCCCTAAACCAGGTGCTTAATAAATGCTTATTGATTGACATCCTGGCTCTGCCCGGCTACAGAGGAAGCAGGGGATTAAGCAGGCCCACATAAATCACTGTGCAGGGTATTACCATCATACATTCTGGTGTTGTTGTTTTACCTGTGGCTCCAAGAAACTATAGCATGTACAGTAAACCTCAGCAGATGGGCTAACCCAGGTTGAGAGTAAAGGACAAGCCTGAAACCCATCAGGGAGTAAGGGGGATGTCTGCCCCAAGTATGTGAAGACTTCCCCCAGGTGGAATGGGCAAGATGAGAACAATTTACTCCAATAGCCATGAAGGTGGCTGATGCTGGCACTGTGGAGTGCTTAGAGCTTGGTCAGACAGCAAAGATGCCAAGGCCATCCAGTGCATCCTGGGCCATCCCGAATGGTCTTGCCACTGGACTTTGATAAAAGTCCAATGGAAGAAAGTGCGAGGCTGATGAATTTATGTAACTCTGCCCCACTTAAATCCAATTCACATGCAAGTAAAGATATAACCTCATGACATCATTGGTCTTCTTCAGAAGCAAAGGATGAACAACAATGGGGTTTGATTTTGTACTCTTCACAGCACTTGATAAAAGAACTATAGACAGGGCCAATTCAGTCCCTAGGCATGCGTGTTGGGAGGCTGTGAAGGAGGCCTGAGGCCAGTGTTCCAGCATTCAACTAGGACTTATTAGGGCCACAGCAGCGGGCAAAACCAACTCCCGATTAAGAAGAGAAGACAGAAACTGGCCATGGCCAGAACCTACTGTGGACTACAAGGAGATTGAAACAGAAGCCAGGGATTGAGGCAGAGGGTTGTGACTAATACTAGTTACTTCATCCAGATAAGTGGTGGTAATAGCATTCAAACTGCGAAGGACAGAGGACCAATCAGGGACTACTTAATTCCATCTAAGAGTATGTAAAAAGGATTGGCCTGAACAGAAAATCCTAATCCAGGAACTGGAGCTGAAAATATGAGCAAACAAAAGAAAACACTGAACACAATGAAGAAATATTATGGATTAAGAGAAGGCTTTGCACTGGGTGAGAGGCAGAGTAATAGGGTGATTCTGGAAATATACATTGGACCAGGTTGTGTAAGGTTTTTTGTTTGTTTTTTGTGAGGCAATTGGGGTTAAGTGACTTGCCCAGGGTCACACAGCCAGTAAGTGTTAAGTGTCTGAGGCTGGATTTGAACTCAGGTACTCCTGACTCCAGGGCCGGTGCTCTATCCACTGCACCATCTAGCTGCCCCTGTGTAAGGTTTTAGAAACTAAACAGGGAAATTTATATTTGATCCTAGAGGCAATAGGAAGCCATTGGAGTTCATAGAGTAGGTAAGTGATGTGGTTGGATTTGCATTTAAGGAAATTTACTTTCTAGGAGTATGTAGGATGGACTAGTTGTGGTGAGAAGCTTGAGGCAAGGAGACCATGCAATAATATGGGTCAAAATGATTTGAGCTTGAGGTATAGGTGGTAGTTATATGAGTAGAGAGGAAGGGTCAAATAGAGATGTTGGAAAGTTAGAAGTGTCAGCATTTGGTAACTGATTAGAGAATGTGAGTTGAGGGAGAGTCAGAATCTAGAATGTCAGGGTTACTAACCTGGGAGACTGGGTAAGTGATAGTTACTTCACAGAAATAGGAAACTTGAAGAGGGGATGGTTTAGAGGAAAAGATAATGAATTCACTTTTGGACATGTTGAGTTTGAGATGTCTCCTAGATGTACAGTTTGACATAACAGTAGGGAATTTGTGATATAAGATTGAAGCTTAGGGGGCTAGACCATGGTTAGATATATAGATTTGGGAGCCATCTGCATAAAGATGATAGCTAAACCCATGGAAACTGTTGAGGTTACTGAAAGAGTATGTGCATGTGTAGAAGAGAAGGCTGAGGAGAGAATCTTGGGGATCACCCATAGTTAGGGGGCATGATATGAATGATGAGCCAACAAAAGAGACTAAAAAGGAACACAGGTAGGAGGAGGCAGAACAATCATGAAAACTGAAGGAGGAGAGCCTATCCAAGAGGAGAGGGTTCCCAACAATGTCAAATGCAGTGGTTAGGTTGAGGAGGATTGGACTGAGAAAAGACCATGAGATCTGGCAAGTAAGAGACCATTGGTAACTTTGGAAAGAGCAGTTTCAGTTGGCTGATGAGATTGGAAGGCAGATTGCAAAGGCTGAGGAGCAAGTGAGAGAAGAAGAAATAGAAATGGCCTTTTCAAGGCGTTTGGCTGAGACATTCAGGACACATTTATAATGGTCACTTGAAAGGAGAGTGAGGTCTGGTGAAGATTTTTTTTCCACCTTAAGTATTAAAGAGACTTATACGTTTGAAGGCAGTAGAAAAGGAGCCAGGTGATTGGGCATTGAAGATTCAAGGGGAAGAAAATCGAGGACTAAATCTACTAAAGATGATGGGAAGGGATTGATCAAATGTACATGTAGAAGGGTTGGCCTTGGCAAGAAGGGTCACCTTCATGTCAAACACTAAGGTAAAGGAAGAGAGAGTGGGAGGTGACATGAAGGGGTTTTAAGATGGGGAAAGTGATGGGGCAGCTAGGTGGCACAGTGGATAAGCACCGGCCCTGGATTCAGGAGGACCTGAGTTCAAATCCAGCCTCAGACACTTGATACTAACTAACTGTGTGACCCTGGGCAAGTCACTTAACCCTCATTGCCCAGCAAAAAAAGAAAAAAAAAAAGAGGGGAAAAGTGGAAGAATTGGAAGTTCATGTCACATGGTCTCATTTTTCTCAGAAAAGGAAGAGACAAGGTTGTCAGCTGAAAGTAGGGAAGGTAAAAGTATGGAAAGTTTGAGGATGGAAGTGAAAGTTTAGAATAGCTTCTGTGGGGAGTAAGAAACAATTAGGGAAAAATAAAAGGATTCATATTTATAATGTACCCAGTCAGCATAGTTGTGGGATTTCCTTCAGCTTCATTCAGTGGCTCCTGAGCTAGAATGGAAGAGGAGGAGGATGGTAGTAACCCAGGACTGAGCTTTGGCAAGAGAAGAGTGGCAGTAGTCAAAGGGGGAAGGGATTCAAGAGCCAAGGAGAGTTTCAACTCTTTTCAAGCCTAATTCCCTAGAGAGTGAGGCAGTGTAGGAGAAAGTACACTCCAGAGGTGTTGGGAAAAGTGTGTGTTTGTTCTGCCTCTGTCTTTGAAGTAAATCTAATTGATGTTAAGTGATTAAATGGACATAAGGTACTAGTCACTGGGCCCCTAACAAGGTGGGCTACACAGATAGTGAGGGCTCTAGACCTTGGCAATAGTGAAAATGTCCCCTCGGGGTTTTTTTAGACCGTTACAATAGAACATTACAATAATGAGACAGTGTAGCAGAACTTCTGGGTTACAGCCTGAGTTCCTTAGAACTGTGAAGTGTAGCAACCCTGGCTCTAGGAAAGAGAGTCCCAGTGCATATAATATACAAGATGGGGAGAGAAAGAGAAAAAGCCACAGGGGCATATTGGGTGGGGTATGAGTAGAAGCTCCCACTTTCCAAGGGGTTTTGCAGAGAGCTGGCTTGGGTTTGGGTCTACCTCTTTGCCTGGGTAGATATTGCGGATGGAGGTAGGAGGGGAGGGGAGTTGAGGCTGGTGGGTAGCCAGCACCTGGATCTGGATCTGGCCAGGGTCTGACAGGAGCAGATGCTCCCATTCTAGCAATCATGATCTCAGACAAAGTAACAATGAAAAGAAATTGATTAAAGAAGATAAACATGAGGATTACATTCTGCTTAAAGGCAATGAGTTTATATGTGTGTGTATATATACATATATACACATACATAATCATATATGTGTATATATGTCTGTATGTCTTCTGAATAGCATAGCATCTAAGAAGTTGAAGGAAAAAATAGTATAATTACAGAGAGAAATAGACAGCAAAACCATCATAGTTGGATACCTTGTACCCTTTTAAAACTTAGACAAATCTCACAAAAAAGACATATAAGGAATTAAGAACCTAATTAGAATTTTAGAAAAGTTAGATATTACATATTTCTGATAATTACTAAATGGTAATTGGAAGGGATATACATTTTTTCCATCTGTCAAAGTGCCTTTATAAAATTGATCATATGACTTGGTGTAAATTTCCACAAATGTAGAAAAGCAGAAAAATTAGACAAAGCCTTTTCTGACTTCAGTGGAATAAAAAAATTATAATTAATGAAGGTCCATTGAACAACGCATTCATGTAAATGGAAACTAAATTATAATTTAATCCTAAAGAATTAATGGGTCAAAAATTCTTAGAAACAATAGATAACTTCATTAAAGAGAATTACAATAATGAGATGACATCATAAAACTTGGGGGATACAGCCAAATCAGTCCTTAAGGGATGTTTTATATCTCTCAATACTTTAATTAACAAAAGAGAAAAAGAACACATTAATTAATTGGGTATCTGTCCAAAAAAGACAACAATTTAAAATTCCACTTAAAAATCTGAAAATCAAGGAAGAGAAAGACAGAGTTGGAAGCAACCCCCAAAGTCCACCATTAAATTGACATCTTTTATTTTATTTTTTATTTTTGCAGGGCAATGAGTGTTAAGTGACTTGCCCAGGGTCACACAACTAGTAAGTGTCAAGTGTCTGAAGCTGAATTTGAACTCAGGTCCTCCTGAATCCAGGGCTGGTGCTTTATCCACTGTACCACCTAGCTGCCTCTGCCCAACAGCTTTCATTGTTAGGAGTCAGACCATCACTGCCATTGTGACTACCAGCCTTCCTCAGACCTTGCTGGCGACAGCCCAAGAGCCTTGGGTATAGCAGATCCACAGACCATTGATTATCCTTCCAGCCTGACTCCTATAGCCATCATTGAGGAAGCAACCTCTATTCAAAATGGATCCATCGTTATCAACTGTCATCATTGATGAGCAGGTAAACATAAGATCTCTGGCAGTAACAGTGCCCTCCAGACTGCTAGTCATGCTTTCACTTCATCCCCGCTGTCAAGCTGTCATCCTATGGCGCCACAGAAAACCCTATGGAGAAGGGGCCAACTGTCCTCCCTCCTCCCCCCCCCCCACACCTGCTGACCAGCTGCCACTGAAAAGTCAGGCAAGTAAGACTAGCTTAAGCTGCAAAGGACAGAAGAAACAGGAGGTGGTGTACACCAGGCAAATCCCACCATTGCTATCACTTTGGTTGGCACCTCCCCTAAGACCCTGATGGAGTGCCCCAGATCCCTGAGCCCATCAGCCCAGGGAATAGCAGCACTGGCCTCTCAGCAGACCTCCAGTCCTGCCTCCATCCCAGCCCCATTACCAACCCTTGTGGAGACAGGACCTCATCATTGCTTTTCATAGCTAGCATGATCCTTGGCTCTTCAGCTGCCCAGCTACTAAAAACCTAGAAGAGAGTGACTTTACAAAAGTCCTTGGCATTGTCAAAGGGTTCAGTGTCAAAAACAGATATAGTCTTATCAGTGGAAATAATATTAAAGGAGATCTACTTTGTCACTGTTCCCTGAGCACCATGACTGTAAATGCCCTATATATACATTTTTTTTGGTAAGGCAATTGGGGTTAAGTGACTTGTCCAGAGTCACACAGCTAGCAAGTGTGTAAAGTGTCTGAGTTCAAATTTGAACTCAGGTCCTCCTGAATCCCGGGTCGGTGCTCTATCCACTGCGCCACCTAGTTGCTCCATATATACATTTTTGTAGCAGCTTTTTTTTGTAGTGGTGAAGAACCAGAAACTAAGGGAATGCCCATCAGTTGTATAAAACTGGATTTTTTAAAATGGCTAAATGAATTATGGTATGTAAAGGAAATATAAATGATGAAATAGATGGTTTTAGATAAACCTGGGAAGACTTGCATGAACTGATGCAGAGTGAAATAGAGACAAAGAAAACAACTTATGCCATACTATCAACATTGTAAAAATGAACAATTTGAAGGGAATGTTATCAATGCAATAACCAACCATGATTTCACAGAACCAGTGATGAAGAATGTTGCTCCCAGCTGATTTGATAGACTAATGCAGAATGAGACACACATTGTGTGAACTTGAATAGCATAGACATTTGGTTTGCTTTGCAATGCTTGTTTGTTGGAAGGGTTTTCTTTTTCTTTTTAGTGAGAGTGGAGGAATTGGGATGGAGAAAGATGATAATTTAAAAATGAATAAAATTCCTCATGTAGGAGCAAAGCCTTAGTCATTATCAGAGATTTAACCCCTCCCCCCCAAAAAAAACAACAACAACCCTACACTATCAGTCCCCCTTAGTGATCTTACCTATGAATATGTATTGTTCAGGAAGGCACCGCAAGAAGGAAGGCAGAAATACAATTTAGACCTTGTTTCTCTGTTAGAAGGAACAATCTAGACTGAATCCCTTAGTACCATTCGAAGGATGCTGAGATGATAAATGTGCCCAGACCTTTAAGGATACACTTAATTCCCTCACACATGCCCAGTGTTGACTTTTACAAGTCCACAAAAGCTCTCTGTGTCACACAGCCTGGATGGTCCAGGAGCAATTTTGTGTCAGGAGCTGCTTCTCGCAGCTGATTGTATTTGTCAGTTGGACCATCCTTAACAAGGTAGTGCTGTTGGCCTTGAAGGAAGCTGTCACTGAAAAGTGGTGAGACAATCTGTTTGAAGCTCTGTTTCAGGTATGGATTGACAGGACCTACTGACCTCAATTCTGACAAGTGCCAAGGTGAATGAATGCCAACAGTCAAAGAGGCAGCTGCTTGTCTGGCCAACAATGCATTTGGTGCACACAAGATCTCGCATCTGAAAGAGACTTCAGAGGATGATACATGATCGAGAGTACATGGAAGAGCTGAAACCCAATTAGGAAGAACAATGCCTGAAGGCCAGGCTGATTTCCTTATCCCCCTAATGAAGCGAGAAGTCAGAACTTTAGTAATTTGCAGAAATTCAGAGCAAGGTCACTATAGGTATACTGTGAGAGCTAGATGCACTGGATGGAGAGGGAGAAAGTCCCAGAGTCCCTGGCCTAGACAAAGGATTTTATTGGCTTTAAAACTGCACGAGTCATCTAATCCCTCTTGGCCTCTGTTTCCTCCTTTGTAGAATGAGGGAAGCAAAATAAATAATCTCTAAAGTCACTTGCAACTCTAAATTCTGAGATCTGATGTGTTCCTTGATTTGATGCTAGCCTATTTTCAATCAATTAAGTATTTTATCAAGTGCCAACTGTGTACCTGGCACTGTGTTAGGTATTGGGGATATAAGTACAAAGAATGGAATAATCTCTATTCACAGGGAGCCTATATTCTGACAAGGGAGTCAACAAGTAGATAATGTTAATGTTGTTTGTCCTTTGTTCTTGAAGAGGACCATGACATTGGGGGGGATATCATGACTTGTAGTGAATTGGATTTAAGTGAGAGAGGGCTGCGCAAAGTCAACAACTTCACTCTCTTCTCTGGAACCATCTCAGTCCAGTGGCAAGATATGTATCAGGAGAACCAGAGATGGCTCTGAATTTTAAGGCAATTGGAGTTGTGACTTGCTCAGGGTCACACAACTAGTAAGTGTCTAAAATGAGACTTGAATTCAGGTCCTCTTGACTCCAGGGCCAGGGCTCTATGCACTGTGTCACCTAGCTGCCTCCAATAAGTAGATAGATTGATAGCTAGATAGCTAGATGCATAGATAGCTACACATATACATATACATACAGACATAGATAAATGCATAGATACATATATAGATACGTAGATACATTTATCTATCTACAGATCTATATATGTGTGTGTGTGTTGATATATGCATTCCTGTTGCTATATGTTCCATATTCCATATGCATATATAATATACATGTATGCAGAATAAATAAAAAAATTAAAGAGGAGGTAGTTTGGGAAGAGAGAGTACTCATAGTTGAGAATATCAGGAAAGGTTTCTTGTAGAAGGTGGTGCCAAATGATCTACATAGAGATTTGACTCAAGAGAGAAACTCAGGAAAGAAGTGCTAAACACATGAGTTTAAATGATTCCAATGAGAAGAAAAAAGGGGGGAAGCTAGGTGGTACAGTGGATAAAGCACTGGCCCTGGATTCAGGAGGACCTGAGTTCAAATCCGGCCTCAGACACTTGACACTTACTAGCTGTGTGACCCTGGGCAAGTCACTTAACCCCCACTGCCCTGTGAAAAAGAAAAAAAAAGAAAGAAAAAAAAAAAGAAAGAAAAAAGGGAGATGCCTAAAACAACTAATAAGGTTTCCCAGGGAGCACAACCAGCTGAGATTTCAAACAATCACAACATTGGTAAAAGATGGAAATAAAGGCAGATAATTGCAGATGAGTTAAAGAGTCCTAAAAGAGTACTGTGGCCGTGCAGGACACCAGTTACCTATTGGACATCTCAGGCTGAATGTCTCAAAGGTGTCTCATACTAAATATGTCCAAAATAGAGCTCATCATTCCCCCAAAGCTCATCTCTCTTCTGGCCAAGGGTATCATTATCCTTAAAGTCACCTCTTTTCATCACCTTGGTGTCCTCTTTGACTCGACACTCTCACCCACCATATCTAATCCTAACCAGTTGACAAATGTCATTTCTACCCTTATGACATCTTTCATATGCAAGCTCCTTCTCTTCATTCATGTGGCCACTGACTCATGGGAGGCCCTCCTGACCTTTCACTCAGACTGTTGCAATAGCCTAATTGGTCTTTCTTCTTCTGTCACCCTTTCCAATCCATCCTCTGCTCAGCTGCTGTTGTTTGTAAGGCCTGACTTAAGCCTGTCTTGAGATTTAGGTTTGGAATCGAACACTCATAGACTTGCCCAGGGTCACATAGCCAGTAAGTGTCAAGTGTCTGAGGCTGGATTTGAACTCAGGTCCTCTTGACTCCAGGGCTGGTGCTCTATCCACTGTGCCACCTAGCTGCCCGGACACTCATAGACTTTCTAACCCTTCTAACTCATAGACTTTCTAACAGTAAACAAAAGGGAATTTCCTTAGTCATACCATGGAAAGGATCATTAGCCAAGGTCCAGCACTGATTAAGTAGGACAGCTCCCCTGCCTCTGCATTGGCCACGGCGGTCTTTGATGTTTAGGACAGAGCTTCTGCCTCCTTAGAGACGTCCCATGCAGTGGCTTTTGCACTTAGTACCTCGGGAAGCTAAATCAAAGCCTCATGTCTTTGTCCATTGTGCCAATTAAGTCTCAATAATTGCTTTCATGCCATTTAAGAAAAATGAGTCTAGCCAGCATGGTTTGATGCTTCCAGAAAGCCTAGCCCTTCCTACATGTCAGGGACACTAGTAGACACTGTTCCTACCACATTTGCCAAAATGATTTTCCTAAATTGCAGTCTGGAGACTTAATCCTCTTACTCAGTGGCTCTCATATCACTTCTGGAATCAAACATAAACTCTGTTTAGCACTTCCAGATCCTCACAGTTTGGCTCCATCTTCCCTTTCCTGTCTTATTGCACATGAGCTATGTGGATCAGCCCAACTTTTTTACTGTTCCTCACACTACTCCCCCACACTCCCCATCTCCCATCTCCATGCCTAAGTATCAGCTTCCCCCATACCTGCAGGGCACTCTCTTCTTATCACTTGAAATTTGTGGTTTTCTCTAAGACTCAGCTCACACATCGCTTTTTACATTTGGCTTTTCCTGATCCCATTGATGAGGACCATGCCCTTCTCAAGGCCACCTTGTATCTCTTGTCTCTATTTTGTTTATATTTCTATTTGTGCCTTTTGTCTACCCTGTTAGCATGAAAGATGTTGAGAACAGGGACCATTTCATGTTGGTTGGGGTTTCCCTAGCACTGAGCACAGGATCCAGCATGTAGTGGGCACTTAGGGAATGCTTGTCGATGACTGGATGGGTAGAGCAGACAGCTGCAATTCTCTGGGGTACCTGCCTCCAGGTGTGTTTTATGGAGACTTTCATGGTTAATCCTCATTAGCATTTAGTGTTCCTTCAGGGTTCCTCCCTCTGGCCATGTAATCAGTATAGCTCATCACCCTAGTTGTAGTTCTCAGTAGCTACCACCAGATGTCATACATCTTGAGGTCCTGGGGACATACCAGTCAAATTAGTCTTCATAGCATCTTTATATATTAATTTAGAAGGTGTGCGATACTAAACTATTAGGCTAAATCATGACCTACTTAGAAAATGCATCAAAGATCCCTTCTCTGGGCTTCAGCTTTTCATTTGTAATACAAGGGAGTTAGACTAAATGACATTTACGGACCCTTCTACCTCTGAACCAGTGCTTTTTATCCCTGTCATCATTGTTTTTAACACCTGCTCTATGATGTTTGTTTTAATGTCTGGTTTTGCCACATGACGTTATCGATCCATGTAGTCAGCTCCTGTCATGTTGTAGGCTAGTTATCTCCTAATATTGATCTTTCCCAACATAACTGCTAATTTACTGGATGTATTCTGGAGCCAAAAGGATCGCAGAATTTCAAATTCAAAGGAGCTTTTCTCAGAAGATGTCTAGTTGAACCCCTTCCCTACCAAGCATTTTATCTATATTGTGGTTGTTGTTCGTCCTTCATTCTTGAAGAAAACCATGACATTAGGCTGATGTCATGACTTGGATTTAAGTGAGGGAAGGCTGTCCAAAATCACCAGCTTCACTTTCTCCTCCAGAGCCATCTGGGTCTAGTGGCAAGATATATACATCAGGACAACTAGAGATGGCCCTGGATGTTTAAGGCAATTGGGCTTAAGTGACTTGCCCAGGGTCACACAGCTAGTAAATGTTTGAGGTAAGATTTTAACTCAGGTCCTCTTGACTCCAGGACTAGAGCTCTATCCACTGTGCTACCTACCTGCCCCTCTGTATGATATCCCTAACAAGTGGCCATCCAACCCTCACTTGAAGATGTTAACCACCCATTCCATTTTTTAATATTTAGAATTTTATTTTCCCAAATTACATATAAAATACAATTTTGACATTAATTTTTGTGTTCCAAATTCTCTTTCTTCCTCCCTCCCTACCCCCTCCCCCTCCCCAAGAACTCAAACAATTTAATATATGGTATACATGAACAGTCGTGCAAGCCATTTCCACATTAGCCAGGTTGTGAAAGAAAACCGACAAAAACAAAACTTCAGATAAAGGAACTGACAAAAAAATTATGCTTCAATTTGTATTCAGCACTCATTCCATTTTTGAATAGCTCTTTTTCTAGAATTTATCAAGTGTTACTTCCTATGTGCCAGGTACTGTGCTAAGTGAGAAGTCAAAGACAAAGCCAGCCCTTGCTCCCAGGAACCTCACATTCTAATGAGAATTGTTCAGAAGTCTTTCCTTCTTTCTGTCAAGCTTAAATGTGTCTTTTTGTAATGTCCACTTGTATTTCCATATTCTTCCCTGTGGGATGCAGTGGAACACATCTAAGCCTTCTTCCATGTGAAAGAAAGTCTTTCAGAGAACTGAAGCAAACTAGCATCATACCTCTCTCAACCACTTTCAGGCTAGCCATCCTCCATGATTGTGATGACCCTCCCCTTCCTTTGGCACACTGTCCAGCCTCTCCAGGTCCTTCTTAAAGTGTGGCTGAGCATAGGACTGACCCACAATATTCCATATGTTTCTATAGGACATTTTACAGTTACAAGGCATTTTCATATACATCGTTTAATGGATCCCCATGACAATTTTGAAAGTTGGTAGTGATGATATATCTTCCATGTGGAAAACTACAGGTTAAATGACTAGGTATATAAAAAGGCCACAGAAGACTCCAGCCATCAACTTTTTCCTAGGGGTGACTAGGACTGGTTCCTCCATTTCCCACACCTTGAGTGAGCAGAACCAGGAGAACATTGTACCCAGTAGCAGTAACACTGTGTGATGATCAATGTCTTCTCACAATACAATGATCCAAAACAATTCCAAAAGACTCTACATCCAGAAAAAGAACTATGGAGTCTGAATGCAGATCGAAGCACACATTTTCACTTTGGGGCTTTTAAGATGGTTTTTTCCTTTTTGTTCTCTTCTTGAACGACATGACTGATGTGGAAATATGTTTTACATTATTACACGTGTATAACCTATATCAGATTGCTTGCTGTCTTGGGGAGAGGGAGGGAAAGGAGGGAAAAAATTTGGCACTCAAAATCTTTCAAAAAACGAATGTTGAAAATTGCCTTTACATGTAATTGGGGAAAATAAAATACTATTCAAAAAGAACAGAAGAGAAAAATAAAACAAAGTGGTTGAATCAGATCAGCAGTTCTTTTTGGTCTCAGGACCCCTTTGTACTATTAAAAATTACTGAAGTTTTGTGTGTGGGGGTTATATCTATATCATACTAGAAATTAAAATGAACAACATTTAATAATATTTATTATCATTAAAATATTTTTGATCTTGTGAACCGCCCCTGAAAGGGCTCAGTGGGCCTCAGAGGTCCATGGACTGCCCTTGGACAGCCTCTGTCTTAAATGGTCTCCAAGATCCTTTCCAGCTCTGACATGTTACACTCCGCCTCCTTCCCAGAGTTCCCCTCCCTAGGTTCCAGGAGATGGCTAGGGGCATTCAGCCCTCCTGAGCATTCACTGGTATCAATGCTCTGAATTTATGACCCTATTCATGACTTAAGTCATGGGCCAGGACCTGCAGGGTGCCCTATGCACCAAATGTTCCCAAGATGCTTTTGATGAAGGCACTGTGTCCTGGTGACTTTGGAGATGTGGGGGTGCCAGGGGCCTGGTCAGTCAGCTGGGAACCCTGAAAGCAGCCATGGCAGGGTGGGCATATACATTATCACTTACTCTCCACAATAACACCAAGGAGTAGGTAATACGAGTGTTAGTTCCAACATATGGGGAAACTGAGGTTCATTGAGGTCTCACCTAAGATGGTCAAGAAAAGTGACTTCAGGAAAAGTTCAAAGACCAGTGTTCAACACAGCCTCTTGATTTCTTTCACGAACCGGAATCAATTGACAAGCATTCGTTAAGTTCATACCATGTGCCAGGCATATTGCTAGGTTCTTGGTCTATAAGGACAAAAACAAACAAACAAACAAAATAAAGAAAAAACACCTTCAAAACTGCTCCTTACTCTTGAAGAGCTTACATTCTATCTGGGGAAATGTGTGTACGTGTGTGTGTGCGTGCACGTATACATATACATATGCTTATATACAGACAGACACAAGCAACTAAATCCAAGCTAATTGGGGAGAGAAAAAAACCAGGAAAGGTCTCTTGTATCAGGCAATGCTTGAGGTGAACTTTGAAGTAATCTAGAGATTCTAAGAGGCAGAGAAGTTAGAAGGGAGACTATTGAAAGAATGGAAGACAGCCTGGGTAAAGGCCTGGAAATGGGAGATGAGATGGTCTGACGGATAGGGAGTAAACTATACAGCTTTATAGAACCATGCAATGGTAGTATTGGAAGGTAACTTGGAAAGCAGCTAGTCCAAGCTCATTTTATCAATGAGAAATTCAGGCCCAGAGAGAAATCACATTTGTCTGGTTGTGCATCTTGCAAATAGCAGAGCTGAGAGTCATAACCCTTGTCTTCTGGCCCTTTGTGGCTCTTCACCTCGCTGTTGTTTATTCACACAAAATTCCCCTTTCTCCCTTTAGAATGTTTGGGTCCCGTGTCTGTGTCTTTCTTTAAATGAATTTATTTAGACAGAGAAAGATGCCTCATTTGTGGACTGCCTTTGTAAAGCCCAAACTAGAAGGCAGAGCCTATTCTATAGGGATGCATGCCTCTAATAAAGGTAATGAGAGGCATGTTATGCCAGCAATGACCATTTACACATGAGCTCCTGACAGAGGCAGTGGGGATTGATTAGTTAATATCTGCAAATCCTTTTAAGATGCTTAGATAAAAGGATGACATGAAATGCTATTGTTCAGCTCAAGAGTCCTAAGTGGCTTTGATCCCAGCTGCAACAAGCAATCAGCTCTCCCAGTCTTTTACTATCCTAAAGGCAAACATCTATTATTAAGAAGCCCTTGTTTTCAGTTATCAACTCTTGTGGGCAGGGACAAGAAGTGAATGAGTATGAGGACGATGATAGCCAACACCGACAGGGGCTTTAAAGTTTGCAGAGTCTTTATACATAGTTTCCTGACAAAAAAAAAAAACAAACCCATGACATAAATAGAACAGGTCTCATTACCTTCATTACTGAGGAAGGAACTGAGACTCAGAAAGTTTAAGTGATTTTCTCATAGTCATACAGCTAGTAAGGGGCAGAGGGAGGATTTGAACCCAGGTCTACCAGACTCCAATTCCAGTTGTGTGATAGTGCCAGGTGGTTTGAACCCAGAAAAAAAATAAAGCTGGGATCAGCAAGTTGAAGAAGGATCAATAAATCAATAGTGTTTATCGCAGCGCCCACCACATAGTCGACTCTTTTGCTCCCCACATAGTAGACTTTTCTTTCTTTCTTTCTTTGTTTTGGTGAGGCTATTGGGGGGGTTAAGTTACTTGCCCAGCGTCACACAGCTAGTAAGTGTTAAGTGTCTGAGGCCGGATTTGAATTCAGGTCCTCCTGAATCCAGGGCCAGTGCTCTAACCACTGCACCACCTAGCTGCCCCCACATAGTAGACTCTTAATTAATTCTTGTTCCTTTCCCCATGTCTCCTTCCCAATAAAAAAGCATTTTTTAATAACAAGCTATGTGCCTAGGCACAGTGATAAGTACCCAGAATATAAATATGAAAGTGAAAACAGCTCTTGTCCTCAAGGAACCTGCAAAATATATAGGGGAGTGGTGGCTTGGAAGGGCTGTTGTGGTTTGGAAAATTATTGGTGTGGTGAGTCGTTTGGGTGGGTAGTGGTCAAAATGCCTCGTGTATTCCACGGGAGCCTTCACTGAATTGATCCCTCTGCTGCTTCTCTCCTACTAAGTGATGAATGCTTCAGCCCTTGTTTTTCTGCTCCCGACACCTCTGCTCCCCAGCCATGGGCTCAGGGACAGACTAGACCAAGGCAGAAGCTGCTTGCCAGGCCCTGCACGTTGGGACCCTTGCTGTTCCCCCAACTCTTCATTCCATCTCCCATCTATGGGCCTTTGAACAAGTGAAGTGGCTGGAATACAGTCTCTCCTCATCCCTGTGACTAGATTGAGCAGCTCACAAGATCTGGACCTCCTGCTCAGCCCCTTTATTTCTTCTACCACAGAATGATCTTCCTGCTTGTGGTCATCTTCTCCCTGATCATGCTGCTGAAATGAATAGGCTTTCCTTGAGCTGGTTGTTGAGTACCTGGCTCAGGAACTCTGCCTAACTCATGAGGTAGCTCCCAAGGCTGGCCGTGTCTATTTCTCAGATCAGTTGCTGCTGACATGTGCTCATGGAAGGAACCAAAAAGTCAGCATGTTCTGGATGCTATCATCACAAGTCTCTCTCATCCTCAGCCCCACCCCGCCCTTCCTCGAGGTCCATTGCAGAGAAAAAACTGGAGCCAGACCTGAAAGAAAAGGACACCAAAGATAAAAATCGTTTCTACTACTCTTCCAGACCACCAGAGAAGGAGGTTCATCTCCAAGGGTCCATCCCGCACTAAATTTAGTCATCTCTGATGCAGTTGGTCCAGTTCCAGGGACTAAGCCCCCAGACTCATGGCTCTCAATCATGGGAGGTGCCCCTTTCTGATAAAGCTCCCTCCACCTTGTCATTTCATCGAGGGTACTGGGGAGACTCACTTGATCATGGGTGTCCCTTTCAAACTTGTAAATGGAGCTGAAGGCTAGTGAGCAATGGGAGGCATTCATATCACCACATGATGTTTGTTGTTGCTTTCATTAAAGGATATGAAACAGAGGAACCGAGCCTCTTTATTTTGGCTAAATCAACTGTGATATAACTTAGTGTTTCTTTAATGAAAGCATCAAGATATGTCACCTCTGCAGTCTTCATAAGCCTCAAAGGGAAAAAAAGGTAGGGTAAAAATGAAAATAACAAGAGCAAGTTGAAAAACCTGAATGCAAATAGACAAGAGTTCAAAGCCCATTCTCTAGTAATCCCTGGATCTGCACCAGGCTCTAATTAGTGTTTGGCCTCAATAAACTGGGTCATGGAAGAATCCAAAAGCTGCTGATTGAGAATGCGGATGATGCACTTGACACTGAAAAAAAATACACTTGAGGAGTTATTGACAATAATTCACAATCAAGATTTTATTTTATTTTTAAAGTAAATCCCATTTTAGGATTGTCAGGTACCTCACCAGATGTGCCTACAAAGCATTTTGTGCCTGAACCTATGATGCTGGTAGTTTATGATATCTGTGCAGCAGCTGGGAAGACCAGTAACAGCCTCAGGCAGGAGAAGGTTTTGCTTAAACTGAGCTTTGAAAGAAATTAGGGATTCTAAGAGGCTGAGGTGAGGAGAGGTACATTCTGGTGGTGGGGGGGGGACGGCCTGTGCAAAGGCATGGAGAGGGAGTCATGTATGAAGAGGGAGTGTTATGTATGAAGAACAGCTGGGATGCCAGTTTGGCTGGACAGAAAAATGCATGAAGGGGAGTTATGTATGATGAGCTTAGAAAGGTAGGTGAGAGCTAGGGTTGTGAAGGGCTTTCACTGCCAAAGATTGGAGTTTGTATTTGATCCTAGAGGGACTAGAGATGCACTGGAGTTTCTTTATCAATGGAATTATGGGGTAAAGTTTGTTCTTTAGGAAATATTACTTGAGAAGCTAAAGGGAGCACAGTTTGGAGAGACTTAAGTCATGGAGGCCAGTGAGAAAGCTATTGCAAGATAAAGGTGCTAAGGACCTGAAATGGGGGGGTGTCCATGTGAATGGAAAGAAGGGGACATGGGAAAGATGTCATGGGTTCATAACAGATTTGGTAACAGAGCAGATATGTGGGATAAGGGAGATCAGGGAGTCAAGGAAGACCCCAATGATCCCAATGTGGGTGACTGGAAGGATAGTGGTGCCCTCAAGGAAGTAAGGAATTTTGGAAGAGGGATGTATTAAGGGGGAAAGAGAATGAATTCTATTTTGGACAAGTTAAGTTTGAGATGCCTACAGGGTATCTGCTTTGAAATGTCCATTAGGCAGTTAGTGATTTGAAACTGGAGACTCGGGTGGATCTTCAGATCTGGGAGTCACCTGTGAAAAGGCAATACTCGAATCCATAATCGAACTGATGACGTCAACAAAATAAAGTGTAGAGAAACCAGGGGTCCCTTGCTAAATCCTTGGCCTATACCCACAGGCAGGGGGCCTTCTGAGGCTGATAATGTAACAAAGGAGACTGAGGAGTGCTTGGATAGGCAGGAGAAGCAAGACAAACCAGTGTCACAACAGGAGATTGGAATCCAGCATCAGATGCTGAAGAGTTGTCATGAAGGGCTGACAAATGGCCGTTGGAATGAGCAATAAGGACATCATTAGTGACTTTGGAGAGAGTAGTATTGGTTGTGTGATGTTTGGATTCAGATTTCAAGGGATTAATCGAGTGAAAGGAGAGGAAATGGAGACAGCAGAGGTAATGGACGTTGTTTATCTGGCTTGTATACTTAAGTTCCAGAAGATGAGAGTAATAAGGTTTGGATTGTAGAGGAAGAAAGCCAGCCATTCAGCTTCTTGGAAAAGGAGGAAAGATGGCCCAGATGTAACAGCACCTGGATCTGCTGAGCTAGGACGATGCAAGGAACCTCCAAAGGACTTTATGGAGTTGTAAGGAACAAGAAGTATGCTGGTCCTCTCCTTTCTGGTGAGTAGTGGGGAAACGAGAGAAGGAGCACCTCATCTCAAGTGAAAGCACAGGGGTGCAGTGTCTGTTCCAGAGAAAGCCAGCTCTCCCTGAATGCAAGAAGATGGGAAAAGTATGAGAGGAAGACATCCAGGCTGGAATTTGCAAACTACAGGGTGGAGTTTTAGAGACTAGAATGGAGGAAGAAGTCAGAGCATAGAGAATGGGGTGGGTAGAGCTAAGCTGGACAAGGATCCTTAGAGTGGTTGTAGGATTAAAGGAAAGGAAGAGGGAAGAAGAGGGAGGAAGGGAAGAAGGGAGGAGGGGGGAAAGAGCAGAAAGAAACTAGAAACAGCGAGGAAGGAGAAAGGGGAAGAAGGGGGGAACGAAAGAGAGGGAGGAGGGCGGAGGGATAGGAAAGGAAGGAGAAAGAGTGGGACAGAAGGGGGGAAGATGAAGAGGAAGGGGGAAAAGGTTGGAGGAGAGAGAAAAGGAGAAAGAAGGGGTGGGGGGAGAGACAGGAGGAGAGAAGGGAGGGAGGAAGTGGGGTCCTTGTCAATGTCCGGAATGGTCATTTGCAAAGCAGCAGCGCCGGCTCTGGGGAAGCTAATTGGGGACTTGCTTGGCAATCCCTTCCTCCCTCCGTCCCTGTCTCCCCTCCCTCCCGCTGAAGTTCTCTGGGCAGCATCTGCTTCTGTCACCCAGTGAGCCCAGGAGAGAAAGAAGGTGAGCCTGAGACCCGGGAGAGACCAGAGGAGGCTGCCGCCGAGGCTGGCTACCGTCCTCGGCCCCGGCCCCAGCAGGGCGCGGGAGCGCAGCCTTTTTGCCCAGGATTGCACTGGCGGGTCAGCCAGCGGCGCACGTTGCCTTGGAGGGGCTGGGTCGGGGTGAGAACTCGGGCCCCCGAGAGGAGAGTGGCCCGGGCTTGGGGTGGGGGGTACCTCGGCCCCAGGGTGCCAGCAGCCGGAGGGCAGCGCGGCTCTTTTCGCTTGGCCAGGTGCGCTCGGCTTGGTCATTCCAATCGGCCGTGCGGGGCGGCGGCATGGAGTGGGAACTCAACTTGCTGCTCTACCTGGCCCTCTTCTTCCTGCTGCTCTTCTTACTCTTCCTGCTGCTCTTCGCCGTCATCAAGCAGCTGAAGAATTCCATCGCTCACACGGCCGGGGTGCTGCAGCCGGGCCGCCTCTCGCTGCCCCGGGAGCCCTGGGGCTTCTGCCGCGAGCAAGCGGTGTGAGCCAGCGAGGCTGGGCGCGCGGCTCCGGCTCCGGCTCCGGCTCCGGCTCCGGCTCCGGCTCCGGCTCCGGCTCCGGCTCCGGCTCCGGCTCCGGCTCCGGCTCCGGCCCCGGCTCCGGCCCGATCCAGCGCCTCGTCTGCGTTCACTGTGGCCCAGCCCAGCCCAGCCTCCCCACCAGCTCCGGCTCCGGCCTCTAGAGAGCCCTCGGGCTGTCTCCTAGGGCTGTTCCAGTCTCTACTCTAGCTCCCTACCTGGATAGAGCCCTAGCGCCTTCGCCCTCGAGTCGGCTGCGCCTCCAGGTCCAACTCTGATTGGTGTCGGTCTGGCCCAAGCCAGCTTCTGACCCGTTGCTCTGCGCCCTTGGGGGCGTGGGGAGGAGCCGCTACTCCTGTCTCCTGCCTAGCAGCGGCCCGAGGTCAGTTGGCCCACGGGCACCTTCGAGAATCCAGGTCGGTGGCGGGCACTGGGGGCACGGGTTGGTGGTGAGGAGGACGAGGAGCAGCTCAGAGGATGGGTGCTGTTGTGGGGTTGTGGGCCGGAGAGAGGAAGCCTGGGGTTGGATGGCTAGATAGAGCAAGCAGGATGTGAGCCACTCCGGCTACTTTCAGCAGAACCAAGAATTCATTGCTTTGCATCTGGGCTTCTTAAACTTTTCCCACTCGCGACCCCTTTTCGAGGGAGGAATTTGTATGCAACCCCGGGTATAGAGGTATATAAAATAGGTATACATAACCTTTTATTGTCCCCAAATTCTCCACAGACCCATATGGGGTGGCGACCCCACGGTTTAAGAATCTAGGCTTTAGGAAATTCAGGCAGTCCTCCCCACCCACCGACCACCAGAACTTTCTGCTCAAACAATCCTGTAACTGAAGTTGCAAGAGGAAAGAAAGGTCAGTGCTGGGAAACCTTGTCTAGATTCTTTCCAGAGAGTTGCTTGAAACTAGCGTTAGGCCCCGGAGGAGACGAATAAATGTTTGCTGAATGCACGGATCGAATGAATGAACGAATGCCTTGCTCCAAGGGCAAATGTGAAATGGCCATTTCAAGTGTTGCTGGGCAGATCCACTGGGGATCCACCCCCTTCCCCCGGCATCTGATCCCTGAAATGGCTGTGGTGCGCTGACCTTCTGGTCCTGCTCCTTGTCTCAAGTTGTCCTGGGGAGGGAGAAGGAATGCGCCACATTTTGGGAGCCAGAATGAAAAGGAAGGGGAACACTGGGTGTTTTTCTATAGGATTCTTTGAGGAGTGGGGGTCGTGGAAAAGAGAGAATGCCAGTGGGACAGAAAACCTAGAAGAAGAAAAGAACAGGCCGACTCCTCCAGCGTGGAAACACAACGTCACTGTGATAGAAAGCATTCCTACAGCTCCCGAGAATCTGCAAAAGCCAATTTTCATCTTGCAAATAATCATGATGACTTGGCCTTCTAGAAACCACTTCGATTTTGTCTTTGTGGATGTGTATGGAACTGAACTTTGGTCTTTGGATGTATAACTGAATGGGGTGAAGGACGACTCCAAAAAGCTTGACCTTCCAACTCCCTCAGTGAAATTTGACTTACCTGAGCAACAGAAGACCAAGTCCTTGGTTCTCCCCAAACCTCCCTTTACTTTGTCCTCCCTCAAACCAGCCAGACACATTAAGAGGATGGCCACTGAAGCATACCTCTCAAAGGACCAAGGTACTAACTGTTGATTCAGTGAATTAGCATATACTGAGAAAAAATTTATTTCAAGGTAAAATTATAGTATCTGCTTGTAACCATTTGCATTTAAAGTGCATTTGCACAGATAGGAGCAATTGGAGTAAATTAGAGTAAACTAATAAAAAATATTTTAAAAAATTCTCTTGTCCATTAATGTACCTGGTCCTTCTATTAATTACCTTGGGAATGGAGGCAGGGAGGCAAAAGAGACGTTTCTTAGTGAATGGGGGTAGCAGGGACCTGGCCAGGTCACCAAGTCCAGTGGTGTCAAATAGAAATGGGGCCACTAAACCCTAACAAAAGGATCCTTGAAGGTAGCATATTGACTTAGAAAACCATATATTAACATTAGCTATATTGTATTGTGTTTGTATTTATTTTGTTAAATATTTCCCAATTACATTTTAATCTGGTTTGGCTGACACCTCTCATCAAATATACTTTCTTCTCTTACAGATGAGGAATAAAAAACCCAGAAAGGGGTGGGGATTAATTTGCCTAAGGAGAAACAAGCAATGACACAGCTGAGATTTGAACTCAAGCCCTCTGACATCAAAGCTAACTCAATTTCCAATCTGATAGGATACCATTACAGTTTGGTGAGTAGGCAAGTCCTGGGACCAAGCAGCAGAAATGATTACTCAATCTCCCTGTGCAAGCTTTAGCGTCTAATTAGTTGATGATTGGAAGGACTATGGAATACAATTTTAGTATGTCTCTCTTTTCTTCTTCAGGAAAACAATGCAATATTTGTGAGCTGAAAGAAAGAGAGAAATGGTTGGAAATGTACTCTTTTGCAGAGGCAGGAGAATTGATGATGTTAAAAGGTGTTCCCTCAAAAACAAAAACAGTTTTCTCCTGAATAAAAAAACAACACATTTCTTCACATTGTGCATGTACCTATCTCTCTTTCTCTCTCCCTCCCTCCTTCCCTCTCTTTCTCTCTCTTTCTTTCTCTCTCTCCCCTTCCCTCCCTCCTCTCTCTCCTTCTCTCCCCCTATCTCTCCCCCTCCCTCCCTCTCTCTCTCTCTCTCTCTCTCTCTCTCTCTCTCTCTCTCTCTCTCTCTCTCTCTCTCTCCAGTTTCAGAAGTAAAGGTGGGGTCTGGGACCATTTCTCTCAGCACAAATTTGGAAACAGTCCCATTGTAACAGTAGAAAACTTCAAATGTCTCACTTCAGGAACAAAGAAAATACCCAATCAGAGGCAGGAACAATAATCACATTTTCAATTCAGTTCAGTTCTATGAGATGCAGCAGGGTGTTGTGGGAATGCCATTAGCTAGCTGTGTGACCTTGGGAAGTCATTTAACCTCTAGGTCTGTCTCCCCATCTTGTAAAATGAGAGGGTTGGACCTGGTGATGTCCAAAGATCTTCCTGCCTTTAAAAAGCTATTGTGTTGTGGTTCAGATACAAATGTGAAATGGAAAATTGAAGCAATTATTCATACAATTTAAGGGGAAAGAGACATATTTGTCTCGATTACATGGATACTTAAGGGGGATCTTAGGCTACATTAATAATAATAATAACTGAGATTTATGTAGGGTTTTAAAGTTTACAAAGCACTCTGCTTACATTATTTCATTAAAGGAGGCTTAGTGTCCAGACTTGGGTGGCTAATAGTCCCACTGTCCTAGTCAGATCACATTGAGCATCTCTTCTTCAGATGTGGGCGCCATATTTGAGGAAGTTCTTGATAACTTAGAGAGTGTTCTGAGCAGGACAAAAAGGATGATGAGATCACAGCCCTCATTTGAACAAGCTGGTGGTGGTGTTTAGCCTGGAGAGGAGGAGATTTAGGGGGCATGATAGCTGCCTCCAAGCATCTTAAAGGCTTTCAAATGCAAGAGAGTCTAGACATGTTCCAGAGGAAAGTACTGAAAGTGGTAGGATGGACCTGGCAAAGATGTCAGCCCAGTAATGGGGGAAGCTTTCCAAAGAGGCCAGCTCCTCCAAAGGGAACTAGGCTGCCTTGGAGGTAGGGAGCTCTCCTTCACCAGAGGCTTCCAGCAAAGGCTGGAAGAAGACGAGTTGGGGATGTCAGAGAGGGGATTTCTATCCAGGTATGACTAGAATCTAGACTCCTTGGACAGTCTGGTGAAGTCTATGGACTCCTTATTAGCATAGTGTTTATAATATAAATAAAAACATAAACTTCCAAAGGAAACCAGTTAATATTGAAATGATCTCTCTCTGTCTCTCTCTGTACACACACACACACACGCACGCACGCATACACACACACATGTTTGTATGTATAATTTTAAAGTTCATGGACCCCAGGTTAAAAATAGCTGCTTCAGGTAATCTCTTTTGACCTCTTGTAGCTCTGAGCTCCTGTGATTCAGTGATATCTCTTGGGGGTGGGTGTGGAGGTGGAGAAGGAAGACTTTATTTCAGAGAAATTCTTCCACCCCTCATTTTGAATTCAATTCAGCAGACATGTATGAAGCACCTACTATGTGCAAAGGTACTCTGCTAAGACTTGGTGGCACAGAGGAAAAAACCGAATCCCTGTACTCAAGAGTCTCCTGGAGGGATAGAACATGGTCATAGATAAGTCAGTGCAAAGAATTTGAGGAGGGAAAGGACACTAACAAGTGGAATAAGAGTGAAGATCTGGGAATCTTTGCCAAGGTAGACTTGACCTCTATTAAAAGCATGGTTTATTGCTGACAAAGCCATCTCAGGGAGGAATAGCAAAGACAGTTTTAATTCTCTATTTCCCTGGCATTGTATGATTAATAGGAACACTTAACAATTAATTATTAGAGTAGAAGGTATTATTTAATTCCTTGTTTATTCATGAAGAGGAGAAACATGGATTTTCCTCTTTTTAAAATAATTAGAATCTAGGTTTAAAAAGCCTTCTTGGCTCCTTGCCCCTAGGCACCTCTGGCTTTCACAACTGGGACTCTTTCGTCCCCCAACTTCAGATTCTGGAGGGATCCATTTCCTTTTTACAGGGAAGCCTGAGGTTGGCAGTTCAATGACTAATTTCTGAGGTAGCCATAGCTTGTCCTACTTTGATTCTCAGTTCAAGAATTCATTTGACAAGTGTTTACTAAAAGCCTACTATGTGCCAGGCACTGGGGATTAAAGACAAAAATGAAAGTCCCTGTTGTAAAGCAATTTACAGTCTACTGGGGAGACATAAAGACAAATGCATAGAAGAAATAATACTAATAGCTAGCATTTATATTATACCTACTATGTTCCAGTCATTGTGCCAAGCACTTTAAAAATATATCAGGGGGGCAGCTAGGTGGCACTGCATTGGATAAAGCACCGGCCCTGGATTCAGGAGGACCTGAGTTCAAACCTAGCCTCAGACACTTGAAACTTACTAGCTGTGTGACTCTGGGCAAGTCACTTAACCCTCATTGACTTGGAAAAAAAAGATGGGATTTTAGCTAAGAATTTAAGAAAAGACAAGAGTTGGACATGAGAGCCTGTGATTTAAGTCTTAAGGATTTAAAAAAAAATCATCTTAGTTGATCCTCACAACAATCCTGGAAGTAAAGTGTTATTCTTATCCCCAATTTTACAGATGAAGGAACTGAGGCAAACTGAGGGCAAGTGACTTGCTCATGGTCACACAGCTAGTAAGAGTCTGAGTTTGGATTTGGCCTTGGTTTTCCTGACTCTGAGCTCTAGCCACTGTGCCACTTAGCTCCCTCACTAAGTACAAAATATGTCCCTAGTATTTGTGGGCTGGGGGAGAGGAAAAGGCTTACTTCTGTCCTGTGCCCTTGTGGCCTGGTCCAAATCGGTTTCTCCACAGAAAATATTTCTTGCCACTGAGCCCCACCCCTACATACATAGCCCTGGTCCCTATTATGGTACCCACCCACAATATTGGGATGTACAGCTGGAAGGGTCCTTAGAAACCATCTTATTCGGGGCAGCTAGGTGGTGCAGTAGATAGAGCACCAGCCCTGGAGTCAGGAGGACCTGAGTTCAAATCCGGCCTCAGACACTTAACACTTACTAGCTGTGTAACCCTGGGCAAGTCACTTAACACCCATTGCCCTGCAAAAAAAAAAAAAAAAGAAAAAGAAACCATCTTATTCAACCCTTTCATTTTTAGAATTGAAGAAGCTGATGTCCAGAGAAAGGAAGTGACTTGTCTGAAGTCATACCGAATAGCTGTGTTTGGGGCGGGGCTCCTCTGGTGCCACTGCTACTGTTCTTCCTGTTTTGTCATGTCATGTCGTCATGCATGGACCAACTAAAGGTTATGGTTTGACCCTCTGCCGGGGTGGCCTGGCCTGCCTCTGCTTGGGTAGCTACACCAGCTCTGGGCCTTGGCTCTAGTCCTTTCCTTTGCTGCCTTTCTCTCTAGCTGTAGATTGACTCCTGGATTGGGAACCTTCTTTCAGACTCGTACCCCTGCATGTACAACTTTCACCTGGGTCATCCATACTCCTATGTTCCAGTGTCTGGTCTTCACTTGACTCTATGGATCTGCCTGAACTCCTGGGCACCAGCTTTCTGCTGCCCATGTCTCACTGCCATGGGGCGTTACTTGGAACCATGGTCCATGAAAGCACAGCATCACTTTGAAGATGGAGACTATGTTAAGTAGGTATTTACTGTGTGCTTATAACATAATTGCAGAATTGTGCTTGTGCGCACATGTGCACTTTATGAAGTAAAAGGCTTTCTCTCGACCCTGGGAGCCGAGCTAAATCACTTAAGCAACAAGGGAATGGCTTGTAATTCCCTGGCTGTTGTTCACTCAGTTTACTTCACTGAGCTTTTGGAATTTCAGCTTCATAGAAAAATGATACCAAGTCCCACGAGGAAAGCCTGAGTTCTACTTTAGCCTGAGTTGTCTCTGCAGTTAATCTGAAGTTGTTACTCCCAGGAAGGTTAGCATTTCAAGTTGGATAATGTCGCACTCACAGCTGCAACAGCCAATATGTCACATAAAGTTGATGCTGACATCCGACTTTAATTTTAGGGCACAACTATAGGGGCAGGATTGCCTTCTCCCTGATGTTCTTCTCATAGCAAAAGAGTTGGGTTTTGAGTGCAGTTGGTTAGGATTCAAAAGCATATTGACAGGTGAGGACATTGGGCTGGGTGGAAAAAGGTGAAATTTAATAGGGAGAAGTGTACAGTCTCACACTGGATTCCAGAAATCAGCTTGATAAACCCGTGATTGGGGAGCAGTTTTTCTGGAAAAGATCTGGATTTTGCATGGATTCTAAGCTCTGTAGAAATCTCCAGTGGCAGGTAATAAAAAGTTGATAGGCTCTTGGGCTGGACTGAGGGGCATAGCTCCCTGAAGGAGGAGATGACCATCCCTCTGTCTTCTGCCCTGCTTATTCCACATCTAAAGCGTTACCTTCAGTTTGGGGCATCTACCACTTTTTAGGAAGGACCCTGATGTGTTGGGGAGAAACCAACGGCAGGTAACCAGAATAGTGAAGGGCCTTGAGCTCCGACCATCAAAAGATCAGGTGAAAGAACTGGGAATGTTTGATCTAAAAAGGAGCCCGTTGGGTGAGTGGGGGAGGGAGCGGGGAGAGGGGAGATAGTTGTTTTCAAGTATTTGAAAGATTGTTGAGTATCACTTGTCTGCTTGGCCTCTCCAGTGCAAAACTAGGAGCTATGGGTGGAAGATGAAGAGGATTTCGTATATTGAAAAACTTAGGCACAATGAGAGCTAAAGCCCCAGGTAGAAATGTGCCGACTATTTGCTCCTGTTACTTGAGGTTTTTTGGGGAAAGTTGCATAACCAAAATGGTTTGATATTGACACAGAGAAGAGGCTTGGTCAGATGGGGGTTGGATCAGATGGTCTTCACACTCCCTTCCTGCTTTGAAATTCTGTGTCTCGGGCAAAGATCAGATTTACCCGTGTACTGGGGCCTTTGGTATTTGGCCGGATTGTCTGACATGCAGACACCCCACTTCCTGAGTCCCCAGCCATTCGAGTAGACTCCTTTCATTGCTTGTGGAGCCAGAGCTAGCTTGTCTTGAAAAACTACCAGCTTGAGCCAGTCTCCCCTTTCCTGCAGAGTCCAAAGGGTGAAGAATACAGTTCACCCAAAGTGAGGCACCATGAACTGAACTGGGAAAGGGAAGATTTCCTCTCCCCCCACTTTTGCTCCAGCCCTGAGAAATGGTCCCAGGGTCTCTGTTCCGTTCCATTTGTCCTCAGTTTCAGGTGCTGCTGGTGATCCCTGCCTGACCTAGGAGTTCATAATCCATGGTGACCTAGGATCCAGGATTCCAGTGGGACCTTGGAGCCTACTAGCCAGACCTTGAGGAGCTGGTGTGCCCTAGGGTGTTGGACTTGAAATTTAGGACTATGCTCTAAAGCAATTGAGCTAAATTGTGAACCTAATCCCATTCTCCTCCCCAGAAACTGAGGTGGCAAAAGAGGGGGAGAGGAATTAATTCCCATATGTTGATGGGGGAGTAAGTTTGTATATTTGTGAGTATACATGCCTTTGAAGTAAATATTTTTCTGTAAAACTAATCCAACTCTGAGTAGTTAAATGGAACCAGGGTGTAGGGGCTACATTTGAAAAAACATTGGTGGTGGCTGGAGATATCAGCAGAGGGCCTAGACACCCCCTTCCCCAAGCCTCCCTTCAGGGTACTGGAGAGCCCTGGGGAAGAGGTGATATGTAACACATCTGTCTCAGGCAGTGCAGCTAAGGTATCAGGTGTTAAACCAATGTCCACGTGTCATGTTGTGGCTTTTGGGGAAATTAGAACATGCCATCCTTTGCACTTGCTTCACTTGCCTGAGGAGGGAAACAGAGCTAGACTAGTAAGAAGAATCCTGGGTTATTGTAAAGAATCCAGTATAAATTAGTGTAAAAATCCAAGTGTTATTCTAAATATGAGAGAGATGAAACATATCATATGTATATATACACACAATTACATTATGGACACATATAATATGTATATATTATCCTTATGTGTACATATTTATGTTGACACTTACAGGTGGTTAGAAAGGGCATTTGGTGTGATAAATGAGATGCTTAATAAACTTTTTTGGGATCGCAAGGCAAGGGAAGAAGGCACATTAGAGTCCTGATGTATGATGGGAACAGTACTGGGCTTTTAATCCTTGTGGTCACCATGAGTTTTTAAAGGAACATTCCACTATTTAAACCCAGGGACGTTAGGAAATAATTGTTTGGTGTCTGTGTTTACACTGGCAAAGCAAAGGAGACACTTGTGAGGGAAATCATCAAAACAAAGCTCCCCACTCTCTCTCTGAGCTCTCCAAACAATAACCATGGTGTTCTTGAACTGAATCATTAGAAAGACTTTCCCTTGGACAGACACAATATGGATCTGCAGGGTGGTGTAGACTCAGAGGCAGAGGAAAGGCACTGGAATCGCCCTTCAATCAGTTCACCCCTATGGCCAAAGCAAAGGACTTCACTTCTCTGAAACTCAGTTTCTTTATCTGTAAAATGGGGGTGATTGTGTACCTGCCTTACCAGGAGGTTGTGATGAAAGCCCTTTCTTTGTCACCTTTAGCATGTGTTGTGAATGTGTATTATTGTGATGATGGTCTCCAGAGAGGTCGAGAGGATCAAATGCAGTGATTTTTGTAAAGCTCTCAGAGAATTACCAGCTGCGATCTTGACTGTTGAGGGGAAATGCAGGCTCTTCCTCTGGTTTCAAGCTGGGTTGGAGGTACTGCCTCCTCTCTCTGTGTTCCCTCCCTTCCTGATTTCATCTGCTTCAATGATGTTTCAGATTCAAGAAGCAGAATCAAGCCATCGAGCATTCATAAGCACCTAATAATAATGTGTTGCAACAGACGCTAGGGATGCAAATATACAAATGACACCATCCTTGTCCCCAAGGGGCTTCCATTCTACTGTGGAGGGGAAACCTGCTCACAAAAAGTCAATTGTTGTTGTTGTTGTTGTTTGTCCTTTGTTCTCAAGGGGGACCATGAAAGATGCCATGACTTGCACTGAATTGGATTGAAGTGAGGGAGGGCTGTGCAGGGTCACCAGCCTCACTCTCTCCTCCAGAGCCATCTGGGTCCAGTGGCAAGATATACACCAGGATGACTGGAGATGGTCCCAGAGATGTTTGAGGCAATTGGGGTTAAGTGACTTGCCCAGGGTCACACAGCTCTTAAGTGTCTGAGGTGAGATTTGAACTAAGGTCCTCACAGCTTCAGGGCCAGTGCTCTATTCACTGTGCCATTTTGTTGCCCGGTACAGAAAAGTGAATCCAGGTTATATAGAAAACACATGCAGAGTGATGGGGGTGAGGAGTACTAATGACTGGAGGGATCAGAGCACTCCTCCACCCTTATGGTCTCTTCCTGTTCTCTGTCCTCAAGGCCAAGTGTCTGCTGAACAACTCACTCCACTTGTATTTTCCAAATTTATCTCAAACTCAAGATGTCCTGCACTAATGACCTCCTGCTCCCAATCTGGGCTTCTTTCAACCTTCCCTATTTTTGTTGAGGGCACCACCATTGAAAGTCAATCAAGTTCAAAATCTCGGGTCATCCTTGGCTCTCACTTTGCCTTTATCCCAATATCCAATCTGTTGCATTGTCGTGTAGAACCCAACTCCAAAGAACTCACATCCAACCATTTCTCTCTATCCCACAATCACCATCCTCACTCAGGCCCCCAGTGCCTCTCACTGGATGCCAGCAATAGCCTTCTCGTTGATTGATGTATCTGCATAGAGCCCTCTTCCCTCCAGTTTCATCAGGGTGATAAGCTGATATTTCTAAAGCATCCTTCCCTCCCAAATCTTCAATAGATTCCTATTGTCTCTGCAGGAAAATCAAAATCGTCAGCTTGTCATCGAAGGTCGGGCAGGTTGGCTCCCACCAACATTTCTAGTCTTATTTAATAGCAGTCCCCTTTAGGTGTTTTGTGCTTGCAGTCAGACAGGGTTAGCAGCTAGTCTCCTCCTCCCGTGCATTCCATCTTCTATCTGATAACTTTGCATAGAGGGCCTCCTAGGTCTGAATGGTGCCTTGCTATTTACCCCTGTAGAGACTCAGTCTTCCTCCAAACCACAGCCAGGGTGCCATCTCTTACAGAAGGCTTTTCCTCATGTCCAGATTTACTCATATCTGCACCTGTTGAAGTGTAAAATGTAAGCGCCCCTACACACAGAGACTGTTTTGTTTTGATCCTTAGCAGTCTCACACAGCTCGGGCACTCACTCCTACCAACTTTCCAGCTCCCCTTTTTGTTTTGTCTTTCCCTGTTAGGATATAAGCTCCTCACAGGAGTAAGGACCACCTTGTTTTCTTGGTGTTGTATCCTCAGCACTTGGTCTCTTTTAAGTGTTTAACATATGTTCCATCCATCCATCCATCCATCCATCCATCCATCCATCCATCCATCCATCCATCCATCCATCCATCCATCCATCCATCCATCCATCTATATCTATCTATCATCTACCTCTCATCTATCTTATCTATCATCTACTTACCTACCTAGCTTTCTATCCTATCATCTATTTGTGTAACATCTATCCATCTATAATCTATCTTATCTACCATCTACTTACCTATCTGGCTTTCTATTTTGTCTGTCTTTCTGTCTATATATTATGTCTATCATCTATCTATCTATCTATCTATCTATCTATCTATCTATCTATCTATTCTCTCTTTCTCTCCATCTTTATAACCCCAGTGCTAGCATTGTGTCTTGCTAGTAGATATTTAATAAATGTTTGTTGAATTTATTGGCATGAGATTGAAGGGTAAAATTAAGTAACAATCTGATTAAGTTATGCCTTTGTGAGAAGAATGTAAGCTCCTTGTGGGCAGAGACTGCATTATGTTCCCTTTGTATCCTGCCAGACTGGCTCATTGCTCTAAGTCATGAGTCATTCTACTTCCCTATGGCCCTTTTATCCTGGACCAAAGCATTTTCTCTGGGAATACTTGCCTCTAAATGTTGTCTTCCCCTATTAGAATGTAAACTCTTTGAGGGTAGGCATTCTCTTTGCTTTTGTACTCTGCACATAGGAAGCATTCAGTAATGTTTTTCAGTTAGAATTCATTCATTCATTCATTCATTCATTCATTCATTCATTCATTCATTCATTCATTCATTCATTCATTCATTCATACTAGGGTGGAGGCAGCTGGGGCTTTCCCCAGGGCACTGATCATTCAAGGGCTTCTGACAGAACCTTACTCCTTCAGCAGGTATGAACAATTGAGCTTGGCACCTAGTCGGCAAGACTAGTTAGTTAAAACAGGAAGCTACCAATTAGCCCAGGAGGGCTTCTCCCTAGCCAAGTGTCCCCAACCTTAGCTTCATAGTGTCTTAGGGTCTAAATCTCTTCCTGCACTGGACTGTGCCCTGGAGTCTTTCCCTGACCGGGTTTTGTGTCCTGAGCACTGTGGTTTCTTTCCAAAGTCCAACCAACCCTGCCCTTGCTAAGAGATCCTTTATAGAGCCCACCCTGATGGATGATGAAGTGACAGGCTCTGCCTCCTTCTTCAGGGTTGATGGCTCCCTACTAAGGTGGCCAACCCAGGGGACCCTTATTCCAGAATTCTGTCATTTCACCTTTAGACTACTCAACTGCTTTCAACATGCAGTAGTGATGGACAGCATTTCCAGTCAGGGAAGAGAAGGGTCATTTGCTTACAATGTTTTTCTTCCTTGGTACACAGCATCGAAAGGGAGGTGTAGGGGTCCATAGAGTGGCAGAGGAGGGGCCTCTCCTTTGCTTCAGCATCCCAAACTGACCTATTAGTTAGAGGGGTGGAAAGTACAGCATGAAGGGGCAGGCTTCAGTCCTCAGGTGTACCTTAGCCACCCCAACATAGAGACCACGAAGAGAATCATGAGTCCAATCCAAGCAATGAACATTTAGTAACTGCCTCTTGATGTGCCAGGCACTGGACTCTGAGTGCATGACACAGATAAAGGCAAAACCAAAGAAGCCTCAAGGAGCTGACACTCTTTGGGGGGATTATTCATGCCCCATATAGGGAGGGGGAATGGGGACAATCATTTATCAAGCAACTACCATGTGTAGTCACTGTACAAATCCTTTTACAAATATTCTCTCCTTTGATCCTCACAACAGCCTTAGGAGGTTGGTACTATTATTATCACCATTTCACAGTTGAGCAAACTGAGGTAAACAGAGGTTAAATAACTTACCTGGATCACACAGCCAATGAGTGTCTGAAGCAAGATTTGAACTCAGATATTCCTGGCTCCTGGGACAGTTAGGTGTGGATAGAGCCCCAGGCTTGGAGGCAGGAAGACTCATCTTCCTGAGTTCAGACACTTGCTAGCTAGGTGACCCTGGGCAAGTCACTTCACCTTGTTTGCCTCAGTTTCCTCATCTGTCCAATGAACTAGAAAAGGAAATTACAAACCACTCCAGTATTTTTGCCAGGAAAGCCCCAAATGGGATCACAGGGAATGGGACATGACTAGAAAGACTGAACAACATCCCTGACTCCCGGACGCAGGGCTCTGTCTACTGCACCGTCTAGCACCCATATACACAGTAACTGGAGGAGATGGGTCGCTTATTGAGGAAATAAGCTTCTGTTAGTGCGTGTTGGAACAGAGAACAAGACCAGAGTTTCAGTGCAGATTTTATTGATCTCAGAATCTGTAGCCCTGTGGCATCTCTACAAGAACATAAATCGCAGAGGGCAGAGAGCTTCCTCATCCAAAACTCCCTCCCTCTGGGGAAATCCCAGCGCTTCCTTTAGGACTTAGCCCAGATGCCACCTCCCTTCCTGTCCAGACCCAGGATTAGTTGTTGTTGTTTACTCATTTTCAGTCCTGTCCAACTCTCCATGTCCACTTAGGGTTTTCTTGGCAGAGATCCTGGAATGGTTTGCAATTTCCTCCCCTGGCTCATTTTACAGATGAAGAAACTGAGGCAAACAGGGTGAAGTGACTTGCTCAGGGTCACTTAGCTAGAGTCTGAAGCAGAATTTGAACTCAGGAAGATATCTTCCTGCTTCCAGGTGCAATATGGCACCACCTACCTGCCCCATTATTAGCTGCTCTTCCTCAGTTTACATTCATCTTGTTTCAGTCCCTCTTAATACTAGTGCTGGCCCTCTGGGATTATCTCTGATGTATCCTGTGCATATCTTGTCTGTCCACAGCTATTTGTGTAGTACCTCCCACCATTAAATCGTGACCTGTTCTTAGTTCATAGCACAGTACCTTGAACATACTAAAGGTGCTTAATAAATGCTTGATGGATTGAATTCTGCATATATTGAGATTCATATTCATGTGGAGTTATATTAATATGCCAGATGAAATCTACCCATTGTGAATTTCCTAGGCAATAAAGGCCTGGTTGGTTCAACACGCTTATTCCCATTGCAACTGGACAAGGTATTAATGTTTTTGATTGCCTCTTATTCAAAGATTTTTGAAACGAGGAGTTTGCAATCAATGTGAATACTAATAGGAGTCAAATGTGGGCTAATGCTAGATTTATTATAATTCTAATATCTGGGGAGTATGAATTAAAACATTCAGGATAAATTGCTTTTCTGCATAAACTATCCATAATTGCCCATCAACATTGATCAAAGTTGACAAGACTTGTAGGAAATCATACATATTATACTTTCTGGGTACTTTACCTGATTATAATATTCACAAAGTACCCAGTGCTGAATGTGATTATAATTAGGCAGTTAGATGTCTTAGGAGATTTGTCCCATGGCTATACTTCATAACAAATAGTTATTCAGCACCTACTGTGTGAGAGAGACTGTGCTAGTCACTGGGAGTACAAAAAAGAACCTGCCAGATCCTACAAATGTAAAGATTTTTAAAAACAGCAACAAACGCTGAAAGTGAGGAGTGGAATACAAAATGCATACAGTTAAATATCAATAAGGTGAGTGGGAGAGGAAGATGGGGGTATCAGAAAAGGGTTCCTGCAAGATGTGGCCCTCAGCTGATCCGTGAAGGAAGCTAAGGATGCTGAGGCTGAATAAGAGATGAGTGGGAAGTTCACTCCCTAAGGATGTAGTTAGCCGCAGGGTTTAGGACCAGAGTTTAGCAGAGAGATTTGGGCTAGATGCATAGCCCTGGGAGTCATCTGTGAATCAATCCCTTCAGAGAGATCAATCAATGGTGCCAGGATGGATGCCCATCATTTGCTTATAACCGAAGGACTGCAAAGAATTAAACATTGATTTGGAAAATGCTTTAGAATGCCCCATGTTTGGGAAATAATGCTCCCAAGCTGGGCTGTCCTTTGAGACCATCTTTTGAATTTTTTTTTTTCTCATGGCATTTCAAGGTTGAGTTTTAAACACATTGATTTATTATGCCACCTTCGTCATTTTTACCTGGTGTGTTGTTTTAATTGGCAAGAAGGTAGTATGCCATTTTAGAAAGAGCATTGGATTGGTGGCCAGGACACTCGAGTTGGAATCTACCACCTGTGTGACTTTAGACAAGCCATGTCCTTCTGGGCCTTGATTTCCTCATCTGTAAAATAAAGGGGTTTGGATAGATTGCCCATAAGGTCACAGCTCCCCATCTATCATTCTATGTCTTACTCCAGTCAGAGCCTGGGGGCATAGAGGTGACAGTACTTTCTGTTTTAAAAGGTACCAGTGCTTCATGTATACATGAATACAGGTATTGCTGTCATCGTCATTGTGATTATCATTCTCCCAAGTTCCCCCTGGCAAGTAAATGAAGTACCTAATCATTGGAAGGGGCTTATTAGTTTCCATATGAATGCCCGAGTTACTTTAGTGAACACTTTTTCTGCAGCTGTGGACCTCATTATGCCACATACACATTGATTCTGTATGCATCCTAGTTGTCACCTCAAAGTCGTGGGCCTCTTTTCAGATTTATGTATGGGAGCTGGGGTCAGTGCTATTTCTTGACAGGTAAGCTTGTGTTTGTTATGCTGCCTGTACTAGCAGACTTGGCGGTTATCAGTTCTGGAACCCCTTCTTGTGTCTGTGTCCAGTCTGGCACTGGTTAGACTAGCAGGGCTTCTGGGCCTTTTGTTATATATTGATCAGTGCCCAGCGGGGCTCAGCGATGAAAGGCTTGGCACTTTGGGATGGTGCTCTGAACCCTGGGGAGGTCCTTAGACTGAAAACCCCGTTCCCCACCCCTCATACCCAGGGCTGCAGGGGGCAGGGAAGCTGGCAAAACTATAGCCGAGGAGGACAGGGCATCAAGCAGGAAAAGCTGCCCATCCAGCAGATTTTAGATGGAGTAAACATGTCCCCATGCTCTCTCTTTCTTCCTTTCTCCGGACCCCAGAGGAAGCTGCTGCCTGGGATTTCCCATGGAGGGTGAGTACCTTTTCCTTCCTTCCCGCCCCCATCTCCAAGAAGTTGGTGATCTGCTTGAATATGGCAGCCGGCTTAGGTGCTGGCCTAGCTGAGCCTGAGCCTGAGCCTGGGCCTTGGGACTTGTGCTGCTGCCTTTGCTTTTTCCAGGGGTGTGTTGATAAATATATAACAAATGGCTTTCTATAAATAACTGTGACCTTGGGGAAGTTGCCTATTGTCTCTGAGTCTTAGTTCCTTCTCTATAAAATGAGGGGTTTCCCTAGATGACCTCCTAAATCTCTTTGAGCTCTCAATCTATGAAGCTACAATCCTATGAAAGATCATATGATGGGGTGAATAGGGCACCGAACTCGGAGTCAGAAAGACCTGGGTTCAAATCCCACCTCAGCCACTTTGTGTGACCTTGAGGAAGCCCTTAATCTCTTGGTACCTCAGTTTCATCACAAAGGTGAATGGACTTAGAGCCCTTTCTCATCTCGTGACTCTGGCCACCTTCTTTCTGTTCTTGATGGCTGCTATGGCCATGTCATTGACCCAAATTCAATGGTTCCTCACCAAAGAGCATTGTCTGTGTGATCAGAAGGCCTGGTCTCTGGCCTTGGCCAAGTCCCTTCCCTCACTGGGCCTCAGATTTCTCCACTGTGTGATGAAGGTATTGGACTGGATGATTTCCAAAGTCCCTCCCAGCTATATGCTGCTGACAGAGGAAGGACCTGCAGGACACCTTCTGAGGGACACAAAAGGGACAATCCTGACACATATAACCCAATGAGATGGGGGCCTGAGGAGTTAATAAATGGCAGCAGAAGTAAATATAATGAAGGCTGAAGGCAGTCAGCGTTGTGGATGGTCCGGAAGGGACTAGTTAGGTAGATACGGGCTCCAGTTAAAGGCTGACCCTCCTCGTTAATTAGCACAGTGCTTGGCCTGTAATCAACACTTAATAAATACTTGTTGGTTGATTGATTGATTGCTTGACTGTATTCCAAGGACTCCTTCCAATGTGAATTCCCTCCTGTTAAATAAGGCTTGAGTTCTGACTTTACTCCACACACTGACAGGGCCTTTCTGTTCTGTTCTGGAATAAGAGATGAGCCTGAAAAGCAGGCACCCCTCCCCCCACCACTCACACCCCCTTCCATTATCCTCCTTCCTTCTTATGCTTGATTAGGCCTGGCTTTTGTCTGGACTTCTCCCATATACATAGAATTTAATGGGGCCTTTCCTCTGTGGGAACCTTCTAATATATGAAAAGGTTTAAACTCATGCCGAGACATCTTTCTAAATTCATTAGTTTTTGGTCTCTCTCCCAGTTGGGGTTTCTTTATTGGTGAGGTCACTCACCTGAATCCTCTTTCCTGAGAAACACAGAAACGTCCTCTGATTGGCCCCTTCAGGGCTTCCACTCAGCCTCCCTAATTCTGCTCTCATATTCACAGTTTGCTCCAAAATCTGTTGCCCTGAGGAAGGCAGAGCTGTAACTAGGAATTTTCCCACCCACCCTGGGCAAATTTAGTGGTGGTGGTGGTGGTGAAGATAGCCCTAGGAAGGGGCCTTCCCCTAGAGAACCTGGCCTGTGCACTTGGCGGCATGGGGTGGGAGAGACAGGGCAAGATGGCGGCAGGGAGAGACAGCCTGGAGAACCACAGCGGTGAGACTCTGGGGTGATGGCGGGGATTTGGAATAGGACCAAGAGGTTGAAGGAAGGATTGCTGTAGGGAGAAAGCGTACTCCTCCCCCAAACTGGTGGCCAGGGCCCTTGTCCTGGCTCTGCCTCAGGAATACACCATTGGAGCCGATGACTCCCCCAGGTGTCTGTAATAGATCAAAGCTCCAGCTCTGCGCTGCTCCTCCCATTGCCCTCACATCCTTCCTCCTTGCTCACCTCTTCACTCCCCACGCCATTCAGAACTGTTGGCATACCTGCTGATGTGGGCATGAGCTTCTTAAAGATCCCCCCAGACAAGGGCACCTTCTGTAGAAGACACCTCTAGACAGTGGGTTCATCGGAACAGACAAGTGACTTCCCCACTCTGGGTCTCATTTTCTTCACTATAAAACAGAGGCTGGGCTACAGAGTTTTTTTGTTTGTTTATTTTTAAGTGAGGTAATTGGGGGTTAAGTGACTTGCCCAGGGTCACACAGCTAGTAAGTGTTAAGTGTTTGAGGCTGGATTTGAACTTGGGTCCTCTTGACTCCAGGGCTGGTGCTCTATTCACTGCGCCACCTAGCTGCCCCGGGCTACAGAGTTTTAAAGGTCCTCCCCCAGGTTGCCTAATTCTAGGTTGCCAGAAACTCACTGGGCCAGCTCTTGGTCTTACAAGTAAATCAGACACCGCTCATGGCCACCAGGTGGAGCCATTGGGCATAAAAAGAACCCTCCAGTCATGGTTCCCAGAGATCTCAGTGGGTACCAGCCCTTCTTAATAGTCAGAGAGGGCCCAGCACATCACCTGTAACTACAACAGGCAAATGGTTCTGGGGCCATTTGGAGGTTGAGTGGAGTTTATAGTTATCATGTTTAAAAAGAAAGGAAATGAAAGTCTGTTTGTTGAGCTACAACAGTATGAAAAACTGTCCAAATAACTGAAGAACTTGATTCCCTCCCTCCCTTTCACTTTCTTTTTCCATTCTTCTCTTTCCCCATTTCCTTCCTTCATCTTCTTCCTCCTTTTCTTCCTTTGTCTCCCACCCTTTCATTCTTCTCTTTTTCCTTTACCTCTCTGAATTGATCACTGATTTATGAAATTATGAAAGAGGGGCAGGCAAGCCCTATTCTTTGGGAACTTCCCGGCAAAGACCATGATTGGCAGCAGGGGAAATGGGGTGGTAACCACACTTTAATAAGACGCAAGTTTCAAATAAGTGGGGAGGGATACAGAGGTAGATGGTAGTGTGGGGACAGGGAATGGGATGGTGAAGGAAGGCAGCATGGGAAACATGAGGCGAGAGGGAGAGGCAGAGAGCATCATTTCTGTAACCATGAATTTAGAGTTGGGAGCACCAGACAGCCTGGACCTGATGGAGATGGAAGAGGGCTGGGGGGCAGGAATCCGAGGCCCCATTATTATTAATTTTTTTTTTTGGTTGGGCAGTGAGGGTTAAGTGACTTGCCCAAGGTCACACAGCTAGTAAGTGGCAAGTGTCTGAGGCTGGATTTGAACTCAGGTCCTCCTGAATCCAGGGCTGGAGCTCTATCCACTGTGCCACCTAGATGCCCTGAGGGCTCATTTTTATAGGTTTTTATGGGAACAGATTAACCCTTTTATCTGTGCCATCTTGGAATGAATTCATTAACATATCCAAATCATCTCAGAGTTATTGGTAAAACTTGAAAGTTGTCATCACCTTTTTTATGTTTTGCTGGTCTGGAATTTGTCTGGAATTTGTCTGGAATTTGTCTGGAATTTACATATCATGGGCCAGAAACCTTGACAATCAGTGCTTAGATGGCTTCTCCTAATTTGGCGCATATTATCAGGGTGTGAATTTTAGTTAATAAATGATATGATTTGTAAATTATGCTCCTCTGATCTTTGGGATGGTTTGCACATGACTTCCAGGGTCAGCTTTGCAATCTTTCCCTGCTACAACTTACTTACTCTACTGACTAGAAGGGTCATGTGGTCAGAGGGACCAGAAGAAGATATAATTTGAATACTCTCCCTTTCTTTCCTTCCCTTTTTTCTTCTCTTACTCCCTTCTTTCCCTCTCTGTCTCTCCCTTTTCCCTCTTCTTCCTTGCCCCCCTCTCTACCTCTTCTCTCTCTTTCACCATCCCTCCTTCTTTCTTTTCTTCTTTTTCCTTCTCCTCCCTTTACGTCCTTCTCGTGTTTTCCACGGTGCACATATATTGAGATAGTGAAGACCAGTTCTCTGAGGACAGAAAGTCTTTTGATCTTGGTTGCATGTGCCCCTGGGAGATGTAGGAACTGAATTCTAAAGAGACATCATAGTTTCCTGTCAGCTGGAGGAGAAGCTATGGAACCACGGGGTGGGGCGATTGAGTAGGTTCATTGTGGGATTCGGAAGATGAGTTTGATCAGGTGATTCAACAGAGGCAGTTGAAAGAGGAGGAGAGAAACAGTTGAGTGGCTGCCACTGCTGCCACCACCCCAGGAAGGGTGTAGCTGGAGCTGACTAAATCTTGGGCAATTTTTCTCTCTGGGGATCTGATAAAAAAGGAGGAGATGCTTTGTCTCTCCTCTCTCCCACTATCTTAAAAGGGAAGATGTCCAATTCAAAGTTTTTCTCTTCTTAAAGTTATGTTTCTATTTTAATTAGTATGAATGCCGGCTTATTCAGGATCATAATTGTGTCTGATTGGTGGCTTCATTGTCATGAAGGGGAAACCAAGGAGGAGGGCAGGGATGGCACAGGACACAGAGCAAAGTGAAAGGGTTAGAGAATCAGGACTTTCTGAACTGTAGGGGAAAGGAATAATTTTCCCTGGAGGTTCAAGGGCTAAAAAAAAGTAAAGAATCTTATTAATAATGATTTAAATGTTGTTTTTATAAACCTCCCAAAGTTGTGGCAAGTATGGATCTGGGTTTTCTCCTCCTGAAGCTAAAAATAATAGTCAGTTGCTCTATCCGGGGGGAGTAGAGAGGGTTGGCTACTGTTGTGGTCATGTCGACTTCTCCAATGTAACGGGGTGCAAGTCTGAGTGTTTGCATAAGATGCTCTTCTTTGGTGGAGAGGAAGATTACTCAATGCTGTGCGCCTCTGTGAGGGCTGAAGATGGTTTGAGCTTGGGAGAGGAGAGATTCTTTCCAAGAGGAACACCCCTTGGCATTCACCAAGGGAGGAGGTTCATTCAGGGTAGTTATCCTGAAAAGACTATCTCTTCCCCCAAACTCTGGTCAACTTCATCCTTCATGCAGGCATACTCTTCATTGTCTCCACCAATGAGGAAAGTCTTATTTAAAGGCCCAGACTTGACGCCTGGGTTATGCCATTTTTTTTTTTTTTACGAATTGTGCAGAGAAATTGCTCAGTAGGGGTGGAACTGAGGGAGGTGACTAGAAGTTAGGCCAAATCTGGTGGAGAAAAGGAGGAGTGGCCAGACAAGGCTGGGCATGCCCACATTTCAAGGGTATTGGGCCAGGGTGAGTATACATCCCTTCCTGAAGTAGCCTAGAAGGTAAGTTTTTTCCACCTTATACAAATAATCCTCAGAGATACCTGGCTACACACACACATAAAACTTAGAGCTATGACGAGGAAATAACATCAGGGGTGAATATGTCTGTGAACAAGTGGAAAAGGATTAGCCAATCAGGAGATGAGGGTTTTGCTTGGAGTCCTCAGGTGATATGTTTGTTTGGTGAAGGGTAAGTGGTCAGATGAGGTCACTTTCCTAAGCACTGGGAGGTGGAATACAAAATGCTGATATAGGGCAATAACTCGGTGACTTTGGCAAGTTACTTCTCTCTGAACCTCGTTTGTAGAACTACAAGGTCTCTGAGCTCTGACATTGTCTGATTCTATAATTAGTCATTCACCAAGTCCTGACCTTCCTTCCTTGGACATGATCCTTATTTCTGTTCTTTCCTCTCATCTTACTTGGTGATTCCCTCACTTTCCTGTCACTTCATGCCAAGGTTGAAGTCATAGTTACCATGCTGGGTTGCTTGCCTCTGGGTTCTCTCCACCTTAATCCTTATTGCACATGGCTGTCAGATGTTTGCCTTTTGCATCTATTTCATTATATCAACTCTATTGATTTCCATTACTTGTAAGATAAAATCTAAATTATTCAGTCTGGCATTCAAGGCTCTTCATAATCTGAATCTCCTCTAAGCAACCAACTGATATTTTCTTTATCTACTCGCTAGCACTAACCAAGCTGGTTTTACTGCCCCCTCAACACTTTCATTTCTGATGGAAGGGAACAACCGTTTATTAAGTATCTAAGTATCAGGCACTGTTGCTAAGCAATTTACAAATATCTTATTTGTCCATTGATGGCAAGTTTTTGAACAACCTTGAATGTCTTTTTCTCTTCCTTTGCCTAAATCTACCTATTTTTCAAGGTCTAGCCCAAATCTTACCTCTTCCACAAGGCCTTTTACATTCATTCAAAAGATACTTATTGGACTTCTTCTAGGTTTAAGGCATCCGTTTTAGGTCTCTGCCCTTAAGGAGTTTACTGTCTGGCCAGGGAAGACAAAAGATTTTTGTAATAAGAACACCTGTTTTATATAGATGGGACTGGTTTCCCTAAGTTTGGGGAAGAGGAAAGTCAGCCTTAGGATTTGATTGGCTCTGGGGTTCTAGAGCTTGAATTATTTCTTTGATTTCTTGCCAGATTGTAAGGCAAATGTCTTTTTTTGGGTTCCATTTATTCAATTCAATATAAGTTATACATGCGTAGTCATGCAAAATATTTTCACATTAGTCTGGTTGTGAAAGAAAACAGACCAAAAAAATTAAGAAAAAGGAACTAACAAAAAATTATGCTTTAATTTGTAGTCAGGTACCATTGGTTCTTTCTCTGTAGATGGATTGCATTTTTCATAAGTCCTTCAGAGCTGTCTTGGATCACTGTATTGCTTAAAATAACTAAGTCATTCACAGCAGGTCATCTTACAATATTCTTGTTATTTTGTATACAGTACATTTCACTTTGCATCAGCTCATGTTTTCCAGGTTTTTCTGATAGCATCCTGCTTATCATTTCTTACAGCACAACTGTTGCATCATAATCTCATTCCACAGTTTGTTCAGCCATTCCCCAACTGATGGACATCTCCCCAGTTTTGAATTCAACTTTTAAATCTTTTTTTGGATACCAACCTAGTAGCAGTATTACTAGGTCAAAGAGGATACATGGTTTTATAGCCCCTTTGGCCATAGTTCCAAATTACTCTACAGAATGTTTGAATCAGTTTACAACTTTACCAAGAGTGCATTAATGTCTCATTTCCCCCATATTCCACTACAACACTTGTCATTTTCCTCTGCTGACCTATTATCCAATCCAATAGGTGCGAGGTAGTACCCAGAATTGTTTTGACCTGAATCTTTCCAATCAATAGTGAGTTAGAGCATTTTTTTCATATGGCTATAGGTAGCATTGATTAGTTCATCTGGAAACTTCGTGTCTTTTGATCATCTATCAATTAGAGAATGGCTCTTATTTGAACAAATTTGACTCAGTTCTCTATGTGTTTGAGAGCTGAGATGGCAAATGTCTTAAGGCGAGCTAAGGGAGAACAGATATCTCCTATAGAGTAAAGGGCAAAAGCAAGCTTCATCTTAACATTCAGAATGAATTCAGACCTTAAGAGTAGGACCTTCAGCACCTCTCCCCTTACCCCAGGCATAAAAGGCTCAGGAGTTTTAAGTGGAGTTCCCATTGGCTTGCTGGGATGCCTTCCTGGTTAAATGTAGCCAATTTCTGGGGTGAATACAGAAGTGAGGGAGAGTATTTCATTAGGAATTCTATCTTTAAACTTTTATCACAAGTAAAATTGTTGTGTTTTTTTTTAAATTGTATTTTGCCTTCTAATTTGAAGCCTGAATCACTGGACTGGTCTGAGCTCGGCTTGGTCCAGAATAGACATAGAGAAAATAGACACAAAGGTTGGCCCTAGATCTGAGGGATCAGGAAATATCTTATACAGAAGGTGGTATGTGAGCTGAGCATGATTCTAGGGGTTCTGAGAGAAGTAAAGAGGGAGGAGATTCCAAAAGCACAGGAGCCAGAGATGGGAGTGCTATAGATGAGAAACAGCAGGAAGGGCAGTCTGGCTGGTCTGCAGCCTGAGGGGAGGAGAGTGATGGGAAGTAAAGCTGGAAAGGTGAATGGCACAAGGTTGTAAGGCTTTAAGTGATAAACAGAAGAATGTCTTTGATTTTGTAAGTAATAGGGAGCCACTGGAGTTTATTGAGTAGGGTGGTGACATGGTCAGATTTGTCCCTTAGAAAAAAGCAGTTTAACAGCTGTATGAGGGATGGATTGGAAAGGGAAAAGGATGGATGGGGGGAGACTTTAGGAGGCTGTTGGCAAGAGTGATGAGTGGGCGAAGAGGATGGGAGAAAATGTCCAGTAAGAGATGTCGGACAGGAAGGAGCTCAAGCAAGCGACCCCAGGGTTGGAAATAGAGATCTGGGAATCATTTCTGATTAAAGAGGAGCATTAAACCATGTGAGTGAATGAAGTCATTAAGAGAGAATGGGCAGAGAAAAGACAGCTCATGACAGGCTTTGGGGGGGTTCACCCAGTTGAAGGAAAATTCAGTTCTCGGTTTGGCCCTGGTCCAGTTGGAGCCAGACTGGTCTGGGCTGGATCATTATTGTTTCCTGAATGCAGAGTTGACCTTTAAAATAATTTTTCCCTAATTCTTTTTTTAACCTTTATTGTCTTTCCTACTGTTGATAGCATCTGTATCCATTTATTATTATATTTTATTTTAGCTTCTAGACCACACTGTGCTGATGTGAAATACCCTTCATTTCTTTTAGTGCTTTTCCAGACTAACTGACATATATGGAATATAGCAAGTTGCAGAATTGCATTCCACTTTGTACTGATTCCATTTTTCACTTTCTAATGGTGTTAATTCTTTTTTTGGGGGGGTGGGACAATGAGGGTTAAGTGACTTTCCCAGGGACACATAGCTAGTAAGTGTCAAGTGTCTAAGGTTGGATTTGAACTCAGGTCCTCCTGAATCCAGGGCCAGTGCTTTATCCACTGGGCTACCTAGCTGCCTCAATACTGTTAATTCTTAACCCTGTACTTCTCTATTTCCAAATCATGTTTCAAATGTTCCAATTCTAGTCTCCCTCTTCTTTTCCCCCCACTGAATCTCTTTTCTATATTAGCACATTTAAAAAATGGATTGGGAGATTAAGTTTGTTACTGGGTGATCAGAGGTGAAACTTCAAGTTTATGGACAGAGTTGGTGCAATGACATTCCATTACATTCATGTATAGTAATTTGTCCAGCCATTTTCCATCATGGATGAGCACTCTTCCTTCCCTCCTTAGTCTCCAGTTCATTTTTTCTACCAAAAGAGATGCTAAAAATATTTTTGTTTATGCTGATCCCTTCCTTCTTTCTGGATCTCTTTGGGGGTATAGGCCTAGATGGTGGTACTGCTGGGTCAAAAGGCATGCACAGTTTAGTGACTTTTGGGTCCTGTTACAAATTGTTTTCTAGAATAGCTGGACCTCTTCCCAGCCCCTGCAGTAGTGCACAGTGCCTGACTTTCCCCAGTGCCTCCAGCAATTGTCATTTTTCTTTATTGTCATTGTTGTCAGCAAAATGGGTGCTCACAGTTTTTTTCCATTTGTATTTCTCTCATTATTAGTTAGATTATTTACTGATTTTTGTTTTTCAACAAGCTTTCTAATGATTCTCAAGCAAATGAACAATTCAGCCGCTACTACCCATTTAGGTGATACTTTTAAGTAAGTTTTGTGTAAATCCAGTACCTGTTTAAAATCAGGTTTTCATTTGGTAGCTCAGAGTCAGAGCTGTCAGTAGGATGGGAATGATTAGAATGTTGAACATTGTTGGGGTGGGGGCTGGTGACTTTGGCCAGGGAAAAGCTCCCTCTCTTCCAGGTACTCTGCTGTCAAAGATCATCTTCTGAGCTGTACTATTTGGCCTTTTAATCCATGTGCCCCACCTTTCACAGGGAATACCCAGAATTGACAATAATATTGGTTCATTCAGGCTGAGGTGGGATGGTGAATCCTTCCCACCTCCCTTCTGGGTTTTCCTCAGACTGACCCAGCTAAGCCTTGCTTCCTCCTAGTATCCCTCCCACTCCCACATGGAGTATTGGGGTCGCTACCTAATAGAACAAGCCTGGGATCTCCATCCCTTCCCTTTTGGATCTCAGGTCCCAAAGTCTCAGGTCTCTCTTGGGTTGTTCTTCATTTACACTGATTTCTACTTTAGCAATCTGGTGATCTGCCATGTTTTAGCCTGGTCACCCAACTTCTTGAGATCCTCCTGATGTTTGTCCCCATCTTCCTGACCTCTCATCACACACTTGTCAGATTTACTATATACTACTTCCTTATCAATGCATCAGTCAACCAACAGGCATTTATTAAATACCTATTCTGTTTCAGGGTGGGGATGAAAAGATAAGAGGTCTGGATTCAAATCCTACTTCTGATGCTTATCACTTGTGTGATGTTGCCCAAGCTATTTCTCTGGTTCTCACTCTCCTCATTTATAAAATGACAGTTTGGATTAAATGATCTCTGAGGTTACTTCTAAATGAGAAATTCCTTACTTTTTCATGTTCATGGACCCCTTTCATTGTCTGTGAAACTTATGGACCCCTTGTCAGAATCATGTTGTTATTTCTTTGCTTGCTTTAAAGCCTGTGTCTCCCTCTCTTGTTTGGGGTGTAGTGGCTACTCATGGGCCAATCCCAGTTGAGATGGCATGGGAGCTTGGACCTGCTCCATTTCTTACCAAGGACCCTCCTTGGGTAGCCTAGTGGATCAATATTCCCCTACAAGACTCTTCCCCACCCCCACCTTATGCTGTTCAGGGCTCACCACAGTGGTACTAGATTTAATTTGTACAGCTTTGTATAGAACTCTAGAGCTGGAGAGGATCCCTATTCTCAACATCCTCTAGAACAGGGATTATACATGTGTACCACCATGCCCAGCTAGAATAAATTTTTTTAATGCAAAAAATAAAATACATAGAAAACAATTATGTTTAAACACAGTTGCCAATATATATATGTATATTCTGACGTAATGTGTATGTATATATATATATATATACATATACATACACACCTCTCTCTCTCTCATCTAAAACAGTTCATAGACCCCACTTTAAGAACCTCTGCTCTAAATCCTGACCTCAAGAAGTTTGTACTCTCATTGTAGGAGTTTAAAGTCACACACTAAGAAGTTGGCAGGAATAGGATTTGAACGCTGGTCTTCTGAGCCTGAAATTTCATATTCTCAAACACTACCTGTGAGTTCTAATCTTGTCTCTGACTACCAGTGTGACTTTGGGCGAATCACTTCCAGTTGGTGGCCTTTGGTTTACTTATCTGTCAAAATCCCAATGATCTCTTAAGTCTCTGATCTCTTTCTAGCTTTGATTTTATAATTAGTTTTGTAATGAGTGATATTCTATAATAATTTTCTAATGAGTAGTCCATTAGTGCCACTTTTCAGAATGGGTCTGGGCACTAGCATATATTCAGTAGAGAACAAACCTATTAGGTACAGAACAGTGAGAATTCTTAAATAAGGCCTTCTTCACCAACAAGAATTCACACCCCCTCTGCCCTATTTACACTGACAGAACTGATTGCTTCATTAAAAGTCAGCCCCTATGACATTTTCCTCCAGGCCTTAGATAATTTTCTGCATTAACTTGTCCCATCTTCTGCCCAAATTCAGTTTTCCCTTATTAGCTTATAGTCCCACCAGACTCTGAATTGCCCTACTGTGAGCACTTGCTCAATGCTCAGCTCAGACTTCCTTTTGGACTGAACAAATTTCTTTCATTTGGAATTATCTCTTTCTTCCTTACTTTACCCAAAGTCCCATTGACCTATCCTTGCATATCTATCTATCTATCTATCTATCTATCTATCTATCTATCTATCTATCTATCTATCTATCTATCTATCTATCATCTATCTGTTCATTCATTTGTTTGTTTTTGTGGGGCAATGAGGATTAAGTGACTTGCCTAGGGTCACACAGCTAGTAAGTGTCAAGTGTCTGAGGCCGGATTTGAACTCAGGTCTCCTGAATCCAGGGCCGGTGCTTTATCCACTGTGCCACCTAGCTGCCCCATCCTTGCATATTTAGACACTAGCAGCAGCTACAGATCCCAGCCTTTAACATCCCACAGTGGATGTATTTCTGTGTGTGTGTGTGTGTGTGTGTGTGTGTGTGTGTGTGTGTGTGTGTGTATTCTTCCTGAGAGTGAGGTTCAAGTGTCAGGTACTCCCCTCCATCCCCTCCCTCTTTGTTTGTACAGAATTCTACTTGTATGCCCCTATTATGTGAGATAATGTCCCCTAATCTTCTTTTTCCTCCATCTCCCTCCACCAATGTATTCCCCCACACACCTGGGTACAGAAATACATCCCACTCAACAGAGAAATAGTAAGGAAAGGAGAAGGGGGATTTTATGGGAGGGTAGATTAAGAGACAGACTAAGCAAAACAAAATCTCAGGATGTACCAACAATATTTTAAGCTCTTTTTGTGGTATCAGAGAATTGGAAACTGAGGGGGTACCCAGAAATTGGGGAATGGATTTAAAAGTTATAGTATATGTGTAAAGGAGGATGTTTCCTCAAAGAAAATTGCCCCAACTTTTTAGAAAAACTGGCAGAAACTGATGCAATTTCTTGCAAAATTGGTGACCAGAAGTTATATTCCTAGAGGCATAGCCCCTACATTAATGAGGGCTGTCCCCACATATAACATGGGAGTGTCATTGTGTGGCTTGAAAGAAAGTGGAGCAGATGTCTCCAGCCTTCCCTTCCCCTCCCCCCACTTCTTCAATAGAGTCCTTAATTCCTCCTGACACTTGTCCTCTACACTCTCTTCAGAGAAGGAGGGGATTGGGCTAGAATTAGGTCTATCTGCTCCCTTAAATATTATTAGTCATGGTGATCTGGCTTTTTCAAGCTCAATCTAACTTCTGATCATTGTTCATTAATTGGGGGGAGGAAGACCCTAAGCTTTGTATCCAAGGCTTACTTCCTCACCAAATACCAGTTCCGCAATGAACACGCAGTAAGCAGTTGGAAGTCCATTTATCCAAGTCATTAGCAAAACCAAAAGTCAGATAAAGTCCGCATAGAAGAGCACATACCAGATAATACAGAGTGAAGGTGCTCTCCGATTTGGAACAAGGTAACAGCTCAACCAAGAGAGAGAAGAGCCCTAGATCTCACCCAAGAGGAAATTCGTTTTGCTTGACTGGACAGGTTTGTAATAACCTTTCTCAGTGTGTGTGTGTGGGGGAGATGGGAGGGGAAAAGAATGATTTTTATGGTTGAAAAAATTGTAAATATATATTTTTAAAGGCTGGAGCTAGACTAGATGCTCTAAATGTATGATCCTAAGGTCCCTTCTAGCTCAAAAATTTTGTGATTCTTAAAGGAATCTGGGAATTTGGGATGGAAATCATCCAGGATATTAAATGAAAGATAGACATCAGACCTAAAGTAAATTTAATGTATGGTCCATCCTAAGAGGCAGTGTGGTGTAGTGGCTGAATAAGCTAGAGAGTTGGGTTCAGTTATTGCCTCCAATACTACCTATATGAGCAAATGTGTGTTATCTTCCCCCATTAGATTGTGAGCTCCTTGAGAATATTTTTCTTTCTTTTCCTTATTTCTTTCCTGCCTTCTTTTCCTTTCTTCTCTTTTCTTCTCCTCTCCTCTCTTTGCCTGTCTGCCTGCCTTAGCACATTGTCTGGCACATAGTAGGCACTTAATGAATGTTTATTGAATTGAAAAATAACCTAACGTTCTTTGGCCCAGGCAACTAAGAGTATGTTGCAGACAAGTTGTCAGTCTGCATCTGTGAGGGAGTTTCATACCAGCAAGTTTTGTAGTTTCATAAAATCATAGGTCTGTATCACACCTCAAAAAAAAAAAAAATCCTAGCACCTAGTCATTGTGCCTCGTATATGTTCAATAAATCTCTAGGAAATTAAATTGAATGATGAATGTATTATTATTCCCATTTTATGGATGAGAAAATGAGGCACACAGAGAGGTTAAGTGACTTGCCCACATTTCTAAAGAGGCTAAATTCCTTGGTTTTCTTACTCCAGCTTCATTATTTCATACTGCCTCTGAAACAGTGGAGTTAATTACTATTTCCTCAAGGATCTCATTAAAATGGGTCAAATTATTTGGATTGTCTTGAATCTCTAGTGTGCTGAGAGCATGCTTCCAGGATAAAATATTACCAAAGAGTTTTCACTTCATGATTCTTTTCTCTCTGACCTCTCACCTTTCACCATCACTGAGTTATTTCTCTAACACAATGAGTCACCTCATCTGTAAATAAGGGAGGTTGAACTAAGAATTGATCACTCAGTAATGTATAATCTATATCAGGTTGGTTGCTGGCTTTGGGAGGGAGGAGGGGAGGGAAGGGAACAGGGAAAAAATCTAGAACTCAAAATCTTATAAAATGAATGTTGAAAACTATCTTTACATGTAATTGGAAAAATAAAATTATATATATATATATACATATATATATATATATATATATTTAAATCAATCAATCAATCAAGACTTGTTAAGTAACTACCATGTGTCAGACACTGTGTTAAGCAGTGAGGAAGCAAAAGGAGGCAAAACACAGCCCCTCCCCTCAAATAGCTCACAATCTGATGGTGGAGATAGCATGCAAAGAAATGTAGACAAATAGGATAAGTAGGGAATAATTGACAGAGAGAAGGCACTAGAATTAAGAGGGGTAGGGAAAGACTTCCTGTAAAATTGGGACTTAAAAGAAACCAGGGAGGTCAATAAAGTTGAGGAGGGAGAGCATTTCAGGGATGGCAGACAGCCTAAGGAATGTGCCCAGGGCTGAGAGATCAAGTCTCTTGTTCATGGGACAGCCAGGAGATGGGTATCATTAGATCAAAGAGTAAGAGACTGGGAGTAAGATGTAAGAAGACTGGAAAGGTAGGAGGGGGCTAGGGTGTGAGGAGCTTTGAATGTCAAACGGAGCATTTTGTTTTTGATCATGGAGGCAATAGGGAGCTACTGGAGGTTATTGGTTGTATGTGGGAGATAATATGATCAGACCCAGGATTTCAGAAAATCACTTTAGTGGCTGAATGGAGGGTGGATTGGAGTGGGGAGAGACTTGGGGCAGACCCCACTAGCAGGTTATTGTAATAATCTTGGTGTAAGGTGATAAGGGCTTACACTAGACTGGTAACAGTGTCAGAGGAGAGAACGGGCATATTCAAGAGACATTGAAGAGCTGAAATTAACAGGCCTTGGCACCATATTGGATATGGGGGGGTAAGAGATGGTGAGCGGGTACAGAATGACTCCTGGGTTGTGATTGTGAGGGTCAGAGGGGTTGGTATTGCCCTCTACAGTAACTGGGAAGGTAGGAGTGGGTGAGGGTTAAGTGGGAAAGAGAATAAGTTCTGTTTTAGACATGCTGACTTTAAAATGTCAACTGGGGGCTGCTAGGTGGCGCAGTGGTAGAGCACCAGCCCTGGATTCAGGAGGACCTGAGTTCAAATGTGGCCTCAGACACTTAATACTTACTAACTGTGTGACCCTGGGCAAGTCACTTAACCCCAATTGCCTCACCAAAAAAAAAAAAATGTCAACTGGATATCCAGTTTAAGATATCTGAAAGGCCGTTGGAGAGGCAAGATTGGACTTCAGCTGAGAGATTGGGCCAGGGTAGGTAGATTTACAAATAATCAGCATAAAGATGATAATTAAATCCATGGGAGCCAATGAGACCACCAAGTAAAGTAGTCTACAGCAGGGCTTCTTAAACTTTTCCCACTTGCAACCCCTTTTCACCAGAGAAGGTTTTACTCAATCCGGGGTATATAGGTATATAAAATAGGTATACATAACTTTTATTTATTTATTTATTTATTTATTTATTTATTTATTTATTTATTTATTTATTTATTTAGTGGGGCAATGAGGGTTAAGTGACTTGCCCAGGGTCACACAGCTAGTAAATGTCAAGTGTCTGAGGCTGGATTTGAACTCAGGTCCTCCTGAATCCAAGGCCAGTGCTTTATCCACTGCACCACCTAGCTGCCCCCATAACTTTTTAGTGTTGCCATTTTTTGTGATCCCCACATTCAGTTCTGTGATGCCATATGGGCTTGAGACCCACAATTTAAGAACTTAGGGTCTAGAGGAAGGTGAGAAGAGAACCCAGGACAGAATCCTGGGGATATCTACAGTTACAGGGCATTTTGGAGGAGGATTCAGCAAAGGAGGCAGAGAAGGAGATTTCAGAGGGGTAGGGGGAGAAGCGGGAGAGAGGGCTGAACTTGGTGTGTCCTTAATGCTCTCCCCTAATGCAACCCAAATAGCTTTGTATTTGCTTACTCTGAATGAATTGTTTTACTCCAATAGGCATGTGAGCTCTTTGAGAGTGGGGACCATTTCAATTTCCTCTTTCTTTCCCCAGCACCTAGTGCAGTTCCTGGGCTCAAAGTAGGTGGTTATTAAATGAGGGATGAATGAAGAAATGGAATGATCTCTGATGTCTCTTTCACCTCTCAGATCTTATAATCCCATGAGTGTGAAGACCCTCTTTCAATTTCCAGAGGGAGAGAGTTTCAGTATAGACTGAGTATCTAGATAGCTTAGTGGAGACCATAGAACTTGGAGTAGGAAGACCTGAATTAAAATCCTGCCTTAGATATTGTGTGATGTGACCCTAAGTCACTTAACCTCTCTCTGTCTCAGCTTGCCCATCTATAAAGTGGGAATAATAATAGCACCTACCTTATACAGGGTTATTATGAGGATCAAATTAATGAAGATATAAAATATTATATTATATAAATGCTCATTGTTATTATTCTTCTTATTATTGTTAAGTATAGGGTTACGGGTCTATAAGTTACTCCTTGTCTTTCCCCAAGAGCATGGTTAATTCTTGTATAGGAAATATTAACACAGATGCCTTGAAAATCAAGTTTCTACCTCTTCTCAGTGCCTCCTTCCAGCCCAGAAAGCTACACTTCCTTTCATATCAACGATCTACAGGTGTAGAGCAAAGTTAGGCTGTCAGAATTATTTCACTGCTTGCCATAACCCCCTTGGGCTAGCAGGTGAAAAACAATAAATTGGGATTTGCTCTACCTAATTAGGAGAACAATTAAGGCTAATAACCCTTTGGGCTTCTTCCAAAAGCATTTCATAGTTATGTTTAAACAAAATTTGATTAGCATTTGTTCACACAAATGCCTACCAAAAACGTGAAATAAAAGAACTTTAATCTACTGCTAGAATTTCTCTGGGATCTAGAAAGATGGAAGGAATGTAAAAATGACTAGGAATCAAATTAAGGGAGCATGGAATTGTTTATCTGTCCAGATTTTATGGGCACGGAGAGAATTTAGCACCAAAGAAGATATAGAGACTAAAATAAAATGTAAATGTATCATTTTGATTATATAAAATAAAAGCATTGCGACAAACAAAACTAATGTAACAAAGATTACAAGGAAGTAGAAGAACTGGGAAAGAAATTTTTGAAACAAAATCTCTCTGATAAAGAAAGGCCTCATTTCTCAAATATATAGAGAACTGAGTCAAATTTATAAAAATACAAGCCATTCCCCAATTGATAAATAATCAAAGGATATGAACAGTACTTGTTAAGACAAAGAAATTAAAGCTATATAATCATATGAAAAAATGCTCTGATCATTATTGATCAGAGAAATGCAAATTAAAATGACTCTGAGGTATCACTTCACACCTATCAGAGTGGCAAATATAACAAAAATGGAAAATATCGGATGTTGGAGAGGATGTGGGAAAGCTGGGATGCTAATCCACTGTTGGTGTTGTGAAAAGATCCAACCATTCTGGAGAACAATTTGGAACCATGCCCAAAGGGCCATAGAACTATGCATACCCTTTGGATCCAGCAATACCACTGCTGGGTTTATATCCCAAAGATATCCCCCAAAAGAGAAAAAGACCTATTTGTACAAAAATATTTATAGCAGCTCTTTTTGTGGTGGCTAAGAATTAGAAATCAAGGGAATGCCCATCAATTGGGGAATGGGTAAACAAACTATGGTATGTTATGGTGATGTAATATTATTGTGCTATAAGAAATGACAAGCAAGAGGACTTCAGAAAGGCCTGGAAAGACATGTATGAACTGATGTATAGTGAAGTGAGCAGAACCAAGATAACATTGTGCACAGAGATAGCAATATTGTTTGATGAGGAACTGTGAATGACTTGACTATTCTCAACAATTCAGTGATTCAAGATAATCCCAAAGGATTATGATGAATATGCTATTCACCTCCAAAGAAAGAACTGATATTGATGGAACAGAATGAAGCATGCGATTTTTCACATTCTTTTATTTTTTTTAAATCGAGATTGCTTGTACAAAGTGACAAATATGGTAATTGTTTACATAATCATACATGTATAATCCATATCTGATTGTTTGTCACCTCAGGGAGGTGGGGAGGGGAGGGAGGGAAGAGGGATAAAAACTGGAACCCAAAACTATAAATAAAAAAGTTTATTATTAAAAAATGGCTAGGAAGCTGAAGGCCAAGCAATCAGATATCTAACAGCATATGAGGCGCAGCTGGTGGTACAGTGTATAGACTGTACAAATTCAGGTCCTCCTGAATTTCCTTAGAAATGTTTTTGAGAACTCTCATTGTTTGATTTGGTTATTGGTAAAGCTATTTAAAGTTGTGTTAAGATCAATTTTGTAGGAAACTTTCCAGCTGAGGCTTTCTAGCTGATCACCAGCACCTGAAACCACCTGAGAGACTGTTCTACAACCACACCCTGAGACTGTGACCTGGTAAAACTAATATTGTGTGGTCCTCCTGTCCCCAGTGTTGTGGGGAACAGTTTAACAGTTTAGGTATTAAACATTTATTAAAATATATTAGAGGTTAACAAGGCGAGAAAAAAGTGTCTCTGAAAGAATAGGAAAACCTAACTACCCTCCAGGAGCGATCAGAGCTCCACCTCTCACAAGGTTCCAACCACCAACTGACAAAATGAATAGCCTTCCAAACTGCTTCAAGCTGAATGGTTGAGAGTGGTCTCATGTTGATGTGAGGTACCTTCGGGACACTGAACCTTAAAAAGGGCAACCCATGCTCTCTCAGCAGGGGGCCCTTGGTAATAATATTCTCACAAGACTGTGTCCAGAATCCAGAGCTACACCCAAATGACATTCCAAGAATCATCTGAGAAAAGACTTCCAAAGACTTAAATGGACATTTTCCTGTTTTTTTTCCTATTGCACACACTATTTGTAATATTCACCCCCTAAATGGGACTATGTCACTCAATTTCTTATTTCTCTTTCATTCCCTTTACATTGTTAGTCATCATGGAACCCTTTATAAGTATCTGTATTGTTTATTGCTTCATTTAAGGAACCTATGTTTCTTTTTTTCTTTTTTTTTTGCGGGGCAATGGGGGTTAAGTGACTTGCCCAGGGTCACACAGCTAGTAAGTTTCAAGTGTTCTGAGGCCGGATTTGAACTCAGGTCCTCCTGATCCAGGGCCAGTGCTTTATCCACTGCGTCACCTAGGCGCCCCCAGGAAACTATGTTTCTTAAAGAAGCACGGGGGGGGGGGGGGTGTGGGTTGTGAGAAATAATGGGTTTTGGAACACCCCAAAAAGGCCCCAGCTGAGGGGATTGATTATATTAAGATTGATTGGATGACTTGCTGATTAATCGCTTGAAGTTGACTTGATGAAACCACACCTACCTGAGAGGCTGGCTCTCAGGGAGTGGGTTCTCTGACCTCGGCAGAATGGCACATTCTGCTCATGGACCACCCTCAAGTCCAGTGAACCAATGGATTTGGGTGATGATCGACAATTAGCTTGAAGCAGGGTGTAAGGACCACCTCTCCTCTGGAACCAGAAGAAGCTTTGACTCTCAGTTTGGCTCTCCAACAGGCTCCTGGTGGGGGACTTGGAGGAAGAAGCAGGCCAGACTGCAGCTCTAGGCTAGATAGGCCTTTTCTTAACTTTCTGACCCAGGTCTTCTCTTTTTACTAATACTTTGTATACTTCAATAAATGCTTAATGCCCCCCAAACTAGTGCAAAGCTTCTAATTTATAAATAACAAATATATTAGAAACCCCAGCTAATTTTCTCCAGCTTGGGACAGAAATCAGACTACCACATTTAATTTTACACATCACAACCCAGATGGCAGAGGAGATAGTGAGCTGATAACTTGGGCACAGCCCTGCCTCACTTAAATCCAATTCACTTGAATGTTAACACATTACCTTCCTGATGCCATTGGTCCTCTTTTAGAATAAAGGAGGAACACCACCAATAACAATGGAAATGTTTATTCTATTTGGTGTTTGTTACTCTGATCTCAGCTAACTCTGTAGAAAAGGGAACTAGTATGCCAATTCATATGAAGGAGTAAAGTACAATAAAATAATTACTGGTGTGTTCATTTAGTACTTTCCCCAGGGCATGAAGAGGGAACCCAAAGAAATTAATCTTAGTATATCAGTATTCTTTTCTTTTCTTTTCCTTTTATTTTGTGGGGCAATGAGGGTAAAGTGACTTGCCCAGAGTCAGACAGCTAGTAAGTGTCAAGTGTCTGAGACCAGATTTGAACTCAGGTCTTCCTGATCCATGGCCAGTGCTTTTATCCACTGTGCCACCTAGCCTGTCTCCTATTGTTTTAAAAAAATTATTTTTTTGTTATCCTGGACCTGAAAAAAATTTAACAACTGAGAGTAGTTTCAGATACATAGAACAGAAAAATAGTCTTGTATATCAAACCGCAAAATCTATAATCTACATCTGCTTTTTTTTGGTGAGGCAATTAGAGTAAAGTGACTTGCCAGGGTCACACAGCTAGTAAGTGTCAAGTGTCGGAGGCGGGATTTTTTGAACTCAGGTCCTCCTGACTCAGGGCTGGGTGTTCTATCCACTGCACCAACTTGCCTGCCCCCCATCTTGCTTTTTTTTTATTTTGCAGGGCAATGAGGGTTAAGTGACGTGCCCAGGGTCCACAGCCAGTAAGTGTCAAGTGTCTGAGGCTGGATTTGAACTCAGGAACTCCTGAATCCAGGGCTGGTGCTTGCATCCACTGCGCTCACCTAGCCGCCCACCCCCACCATCTTGCTTTTTAAAAAGCACATGATAAAATTAATAGATTAGTTTTGAAGCTGCCCTGCTTGTCTTTATCTCCTTACCTCCCTTCTGTTCTTTTCTGTGCATTAAAAAAAATGCTCCAATAACCCTCTTTTCTTTCTACATTTTTTTTTTGAGAGAGGCATCATTATCCCTATTCCCTCCTCAGTACCCAGAGGGTCAATTGTCAATCTGTGTGGCTATCAGTCAAAGGTGGGACTGAGGTTGGAGAAATCTTCTGCTTATTCTTCACCGTGGCTAGCATCTTCTCTTGGTCCAGGCTGATGGACAAAACTAGCACTGTCTCTCCCAGTAGTTTTCCTAAACTGTTCCTGGTTTCTTGTTTACTCAAAGTTCAGAGGGCTATATGTGGAACAAATATTCATGTCTTTGGGCAAGAGAGGTGTGTGCTGTGAAATGAGGAGTGTGTTGGTGTAGGGAGGAAACACGGAGAAAGAGGGAACTGAACATCACATCATCTGTCAAGCGGAGCTGCCAGGAGATGGACGAGTGAGTGGGTTATGCAGACTGCTCCTAGCTAAAAACCAACAAATGGAAGAATTTAGGATCAGAGGCAGGCTAGGCATATAGAGGGACTTAAGGGGGATCAAGCAGTCACGAAGGATGGATATTCAGGGCTATTGAGGCAAAGGGTCAATGCTCTTGATTTCATTTGATCCACATTCCTTGATGTTTACAATCGGGAGGCATTCCTTCTCATCTACTTATATACTCCAAGCAGTTCTGATTTGAGGGGACTGCTTGTATGGTCCAGGGCTCGGTAGCTTCACTAGTGTGGATCGCACATCTCCCAGGCCCGCTCCATCCTTCTCAGGTCCTCTTTGAGTGTGGTTGTGTCCAATGGTAGCCACTGATGTTTAATGGCAGCCATCTCTAGCGTGAGGCAGGGGTGGAGGAGGAGGGAAGAAAAAAATTTACACGATACCCATTACATATTTAAAGGGAATAGTACGTGGTATAAAACAGGTTTGCAGTTTCAGATACAATCATCTTTTTGATTATACTATGTTATAGAAATGCTTGTTTTAGCCTATAAATTAAAAATAAAATAAAAATTTTAAAAAGAGAGACAGTGGCTAGGTCCAAAAGACTCCTTCTCCTTTTGCTACTCTGGCCAAAGGTGTCCCTGAATTTTGGCCAGCCCTTCCTCACTCACCACACACAGAGCCAATCATTGGGCTCCCAATCTCCTTTTTTTGGCTTTATAAGACCTGGAACTACTTTCCCTTTTACTTTGGAGGCTCCAGGGCCACCTCCATGCCTCAAGGAGGTATTGGAACAGGACTTTAGTAAGGGATGGCTTAACTGAAGCAGAGTCAAATATACATCATAGTATGAACCCAGAAGTCTCATATTAGAACTGTTTTCTTGGCTCCTCAGTTTTCTAATCTATAAAATGAGCCCATCTCTAAGGTTTGTTCCAGCTCTAGAATTTTATAAGCCTAAGTGCTCACATTTATGTGTGTGTTACCCACATGTTGTCCTTAGCCACAGAACTACAACATCTCATTGCTGGAAAGGACGTCAGAGATCATCTGACAGTTCCTGAATAGCAGTCACTTGTACGACGTTCCTCAGGAGTCTTCATCCAGCCCCTCCTGTCTCCTCCAGCAGATTGCTGCCTTTATATCCCTATTCCTCTAATCTTCCACCTCTCCTTTTATAGTGGCTCTTTCTCTGATGCCCATTAAAAACAGCCATGTCTACCCTATCCAAAAAACAGTAACAAAACCAACTTGCCCTTGACTCTGCCATTCCCCCTAGCTATCATCCTATATCTCTCTCTCCCCTCCTTGGTTAACAAACTTCCTGAGAAGATGTGTTTACATTTGGTGCCTCCTACCTTATCTCTGCTCACTTGCTTCTAAACCTTCTGTAATCCTCAGTGTTCCACTGAAACTGCTCCCTTCAGAGTTACCAATGATCACTTATTTACACACTCTAGTGGCTTAACTGGAGCAGTGGATAGTCCTGAAGTCAGGAAGACTCATCTTCCTGAGTTCAAATTTGGTTTTCAGACACTTACTAGATGTGTGACCCTGGGCAAGTCACTTAACCCTGTTCTGCCTCAGTTTCCTCATCTGTCAATGAGCTATAGAAGGAAATGGTAAACAGTCTCAGTATCTCTGCCAAGAAACCCCAAATGGAGTCTGAAGACAGACATGACTGAAAAAATGACTTGACACAATGGCTTAATCCTCATTCCTTCTTGATCTCTTTGCAACTCTTAGTACTGTCCAATCACCCTCTTCTGGACGGTCTCTCTTCTCCTTTTCAGGACAGTGCTCCTTCCTGGTTCTCCTCCTACCTGTCTGACCATTCTTTCCAAGTATCCTTTGCTGGATCTTCATCCAGTTACCCTCACTGAAGTGGATGTCCCCTTAGCCTCAGTCTTGGGTCCTCTTCCTCTTCTCCCTCCTATATTATCTCACTTGCTGATCTCCTCAGTTCCCATGGCTTCAATGATCATCTCTATGCAGATGACTTCTAGATTTTATATCCCAGCCCCTAATCACAGTCTCCCTCCAGTCACACATCGCCCAACTGCCCTTTGGACACTTTTATATGGAAGGCCAGCAGACATCTCCACAATGTAATATATCCAAACCAGGAAAACCATCTTTTCCCTCAAAAACCCTCCCCTCTTCCAAACTTTTCATTATGGTTGGAGGCACCTACACTTCATCCCAGTTTACCTAGGCTCCCAATCTCAGGGTCATCCTTGATTCCTTACTTGCACTCACCCCACATGCCAAAATAATCTGTTATCAAGTCTGGTTGTTTCTACTTCCATAATATCTGTTCTATAAGCACCTTTCTTCCCATTCACACAACTACCATGACTCTAGTGCAGGTTCTCAACACTCATGCCTCAACTACCAGGGATTATTCCTAAAGCATAGCTCTGATCACAAAACCCCCTCCCTCCTTCTCACTTAACTCAAGTGGTCCCTATTATATCTAATTACACTTTTTTTTTGTGTGGGGCAGTGAGGGGTTGAGTGACTTGCCCAGGATCACACAGTTAGTATGTGTCAAGTGCCGAGGCCGGATTTGAACTCAGATCCTCCTGAGTCCCAGGGCCAGTGCTTTATCCACTGTACATCTATGTTGCCCCTCCCTAATATATCTAGAATCAAATATAAAATTCTCTCTGCTTGGTGTTTAAAACCTTTCACAGCCTTGTCCCTTTCTACCTTTCTAGTCTTCTTACCCCTACTCCATGTCCTTTTGGCTATTCCTAGAACAGGACAGTCTATCCTCCCCACTTAGTTTGGGTTTTTTTTCCCACTTCCTGCTCTCTCTCCTTGCCTTGGCCTCCCAGATTCATTCGGTTTCCTTCAGAACTCACCCTCACAACTTCCCTTCTGCAGGAAGTCTTTCTGGTTTCCTTCTTCTCTCCCCCACCCCCGCTCCACCCCAGTGCCCTTCCCTCTGAGATCACCCTTCCCTTTGCACACTGTATATACTTTTGTAGGACACTCTCAGGGTCTCTCTGAAGAACTTTGGAATCGACTGTGAGACATGAGAGATGCTGGCACAGGACTGCCTTAGCATGGTGTGCCCTGCATCAACGAAGCACTGGGTTCCATGAGGAAAAGCAGAATTGTAGTAGCTCAAAAGAAACGTTACGATGTACAAATGTAGAGACATCTCCCTCCCCAACAGATGTTCATATGGACTATTTGTTCCTGACTTGTGGTAGACCCTTCCAAGCTCGTGTTGGTCTGATCAGCCACATGGGACACAGTGTACCTTGACTCTGACATAGTGATGTTCATTCTGGTCCTCTTCAAGCACAAAGGACAAACAACCAATATATCTTGCTATGTGCATAGTTATTTTTGTGGTGTCTCCCCATTGGTCTGTGGGTTCCTAAGGGAATGGACCAAGTTTTCAGCCTTGCTACTACCCCACAGCACTTAGCACAGTGCCCTGACAAACGTGAGTGCTTAATAAAGGCTTATTGACTGGTTGCAGTTTCCATCTAAATATTCAGTCCCTTCCTCCCCTACTTCTGGGACCCCTGGTAAGCTGCTAGTTATCATTTATTATACTTAATATATCTAATTATAGGATCTATTTATAATTCGAAGACATTTCTTCTCGTGACTTATGTGCTCTCTGAGTAAATCAGATTTTAATATTTTAAGACTTTGTAACTTCATCAGGGCAGCTGAGAGGTATCCCTGCTCTTCCACATTCTTAGACGCTGTCTTTGAGCGGTCTGAGTGGAAGCTGCTGGGAAATTTGATAGTAGCCCCACATTGCTTAGCAAGGGCCTGGCATGCCAGTGACTGCTAATAAATGTTTATTCCCTCCCCCTCTTCCTTAACACTGCTTTAATCTACAAGGAAGACAATAAGAATCTGCTCTCCAACTGGAGACCCACATCCCCAGCACCATGGCCAAGGGCTATGCCTCAGTTTTAGCAAAATGATCAGGGCACTGGAGTAATAGGAATGGATGTATCAGCAGGTGCCAAAGAGCTTCATGTCAATTAACGGTTGCTGTGGGCACAAGTTTTCGAGGCGGTTTGTCAGTTGTCACCGCAGACATGGAGACGTTGAAAGTGTGTGGGCTGCTCTGCCGGATTTGACAAATGCATTTGTCTCAGGGCTAATATCTGGTTGGACTAAAACTGGGCCCGCCTTGTATGATTAAGGACACTAATGTCACACAGACGATCCTATCGGGGCTAATAAGACTGTTCTAAGGGTGGCTTTTCCCTTGAACATGCACATCAGTGCCAGGGTAAAGCAAGATTGTCCTTTTGGCCTAATAGATTTTTAATTGGATACTGGAACTGGTGATCCATGCTGTGATGAGGTCAGGTTTGAGATATGAACAGTATCACAGGGCAATGAATGTCTGAGCAGGACAGGTGATTGGGCCACAGTGATTGACAACTCAGGCTCTCTCTTCCTCATGTCATCCTGGACAATGTGAGTGATATTGTCACGTGGGCAGGACTACATTTTAATGGAAACAAAATGTCCTTATTTCCTGATGGCAATAAAGTCATCCTCACTCAATTCGAGGTTCAAACCAAAAGGTTTCCATATCAGAGGAGAACATGTGCCTTTATCTCAGAGTCCCTTCGGGGTTCCAAACCAAGAATTGGCCAGTGATGCTGATACCAAATATGACATTTGTTTGGACCCAATAGACAAGTCAATCTGGCACGGAAGAAAATTAGTTACAGTGCATACTTGTATCTTCTCTTGTGCCTCTTTTCATTTTAAGAATGGTCTGCCCTCCCCCTCTTGGATAAGACAACAAAAAGAAAGGCAAGAGGTAGCTCATATCTCTCAAAAAGAATCAAATCAATCTCTCTGTATTTCCCTTACAAAATGGGGATGGAGAATGAGTGAGTTTGTTACTGATTGTAACTGGTGGATGGTGAATAGGTGGTCATGGGCTGACCTCAGTGGACCTAGGCCTGTCTTTCCTCAACATTTCCTTAGTGATTTGGTGAAGAATAGAATTAAACATGATGTTATCCAGACAATGTCACCACTTGATAGTTCTATGAAGGGGAAATTTGGCCAATGTATGGGACATTGAAAGAAATGATACCCAATATCCTTAGGCACAGTAATCAGCATATGAATAGGACTAGCATAATTCTAAGGCAGCTAGGTGGTACAAGTGGATAGAGTGGAGATAGGAGGACTCATCTTCCTGAGTTCAAATTTGACCTCAGACACTTACTAGCTGTGTGACTCTGGGCAAATCACTTCATCCTATTTGCCTCAGGTTTCCTCACCTGTAAAATGATCTGGAGAAGGAAATGGGCAAAACCATTCCCAGTATCACTGCCAAGAAAACCCCAAATGGGGTCATGAAGAGTCAGACACAACTGAAATGACTGAACAACAAAAATCATGGTGCTATCCTAACAGATCAATAAAGGTCAGAGTGCCAAAGACCATCAAGGTTCCAAACAATCTGACCGTTCTAGGTTTAGAAGAAAAACTTAGGCCAGACCTGAAATTCACTGGAAGAACCGTATTGCTTTCCTCAGTGACATCACTGTGCTAAGCATGGTGCCTGACACATAGTAGGCACTTAGTAAATGTTTATTGATTGATTGATTTTTGAAACAACACACTCAGCTCTTGAATCAGCCAGAGTTGGTAAAATTGCAAAATATAAAATAGTGTTCTAGCATCTAACCCAGAGAAGATCTGGCATTTGTAGTTTCCACGGTGATTGTCAGGGCTCTGGGAATGACTGTATTATCCAAATAAGAAATGACAAAGAAGTAGGGCAATCTCATGAGAAAACTATTAGTACAAAATCATTCAGGTAGAAACAGAGATCCATACATTTGGCATGTTACTGATGTGAGACAGTTCACAGACATGAATATAAATGAAGGATAATAATCTCTCCTTCTAATTTAGCGGAACATAATTATTTTCATCTCTTTTAACCCTTATTAGTAATGTTTTCCTTTTATAGGCTTTTTTGAAAGTTTACTTTTATTCTTTTTTCTATAGTATATATATATACTATATGTACATATATACATATTATATGGAATGTATATGTTACCTATCATGTGTCAATTATTATTACCTATTATTCAAAATAAAAACTCTGCTGGGAAACATCAGCTATTATAATATTGTGATAATGTGATATTATAATGGTTATGTCTTTTTTAAAAAATTAAAATGAAGTTACCAAAATATTTTTTATAAAACAAGTTCATGGACCCAGTTAAGAACCTTTGAGTTAGAGGCTGGCTTAGGTGCCCTCACAGATCCCTTTGAGACCAAAATAGCGCCTCATTAGCCTAAATAACCTGTATCTGAACCCATAATAGGGAGGAACAACTGGGGTTTGCCTTAGGAGGCAGACATTTAGCAGGGTGGAAAAAGGTCTTTCAGTCCTTCAGAGACATAGATGCAACAGATCTTACGCCTCTAGTTAGCACGAATTAGGATCAGATTAGTCAGACCCCCTCATTTCTACGTGTAGAGAAACTGAAGTGAAGGTTAAGTGATTTGCCAATGTCACATAGGTGGGAGTTGAGCCTACTTCCTCCTGATTCCAAGTCAAACACCTTCACCCACCCGGGTTAACCATCGATTTAGGGTGTGCCTCCTACATAGTAGGTGATTAATAAATGTTTATTGAACTGACTGTATTTTGTGCTGCTTATGGTACAGGAAATCCCTCTCTCACTCTGTCCTGCTCCCCTGTCCATCTCTTCCAGGCGAAGGTCTGCTACTCATGCTTCTGTCCCCTCTATGTCCCCAAACCAACGGCAAGCTCTCCTTAGTGACTCATTCTCTTCTATCTTTTCATCCCAGGTAAGAACTTCACCTTGAGCTTCCCGAGTCTTCATTATATAAATATAGACATAAGCTCCATTATCATCTGGGAAGCAAGGCAGCCCCTTCATTCTCACACAGCTGGGGGGCAGGCTGCACGCTCACACTCATATCTGGGTTCATGTATTTCTACCTTCTATCCTTCTTTACAGCAAATTACCACCCCCCCAAAAAAAAAATTCTCTCCTCTTGGGATTTCCTGGCAGTGAGTCATGAAAAAGGGCCTTCAGCATGCTCAACCCCCAGTGGAATTTTGGCTCCTGAGGGCACTAAGGCCAGCCCCCTATTGATTCATCTCTGTGAGAGGTGGTTAAAACTGGGCCAGGTTTGGATGGGGAGTGAGATCGATAACTGTCTGTTGGCTTCCCTTTCTATCTTTAAGCTAGAGGGCTGGGAAGGTGGTAGGAGATAGCAGGTGGAGGCTTTTGGATAAAATTCAAGGTTGCTTGAGGAGGTAATTTTGAAAAAAAAATTGGAATGTTTTCTTTTGTTTCCAGGTTGTATAGGGTGGGCCACAAAATCACGATGTTTTACTAATTTTTTGAAAATTTTTTTAAAACTTTTTGCCATTCATGAGATCTGAGTTTTCACACGTAATGTAAAATTCACTTCCTCTAGGTGATACTATGGTATTGTAAATTAAAACCCCCAAATAATGGAATTATTAAATGTTGAACCCCCTTTGTGACTTTTGGCCACCCTGTCAGTAGCAATAGAGAGTTGACTTTGAAGACAGGAAGACCTGGATCAAGTCCTGTCTCTCACACATGCTCACTGTGTGGCCCTAGGAAAGTCACTTCTGCTCTCAGTGATAGCCTAGCAAATGAGACTATAAGTTGTGAAGAGGTTGCCAACCTGAGTTGTTAGAGGGGCTTTCCTCACCAATGAAAAACCAGTGAAATCACAGTTCAGTCGCTCATACCCGTCCTACTTTGTTTCATTTGTGGATTGGCAGAACTGGTTCCATTTGATGCTTCTTGAGATAGGCCAATGGAACAGAGACTGACCATAACCCGTGTTTAATAAAAACTGTCGAGTGTTTGGTGAATGGGAGGAATGAAAACAGCTAAATTCCTTAGAGGATGATTTGCAAAAACCATTCAACTTGAATTTTATGTTCAATGTACATTTTATCATGCAAAACAATGTTTTCCGAGTTGCTTGGCCACCTTTGGTGTCCCGCGATTCACCCAACTCTCATCTCTGGCTCTGAGAAGCTGTAGCATGTGCAGTGGCCACACCTTGAGAAACTAAATTGGCAGATGGGCTAAGCCATGGTGAGGGGGAGCCAATGGTGCTCAAACTCGTTGAGTTGGGGGACGTCCATCCTAAGCATGTGAAGATTTCCCCTGGCAGAATGGGTGGTTGAGACGATTTATTCCAGTGGCCATGAGGCAACGGGAGCACTTAGAGCTTGGTCAGGCATGAAGATGCCAAGGTCATCTTCTTCATCCTAAGCCAGTCTTGATCTTGGTCTTGCCACTGGACTTCAATGACTCAGGAAAAGAGAGCGAGAATGATGACTTTGTGCAACGTTGCCTCACTTAAATCCAATTCAGGTGCAAGTCAAGGCATCACCTGTGATGTCATTGGTCCTCTCCAAAACCTAAGGACAAATGATAACAGCAATCATGCAAAACAGAGTGGCAGTGTCTATAGTGGCTAGAGGACTGGCCTCTAGAGTTAGGAAGACCCAGGTTCAAGTCCTGCCTTTGAACCATCTGTAAAATGAGGGGAATGGAGGAGAAGACCTCTAAGGTCCTTTGTAGCTCTAAAACTCTGACCTGTAGGGATGGAGATTGGGCCTGGGTCAGTGGTGAAGAGAGTTCTGGGAACTTTATCAATTCAATGTGGCACTTTCTTTGCAGCTTAGAGTCTCAGAGAGCTGTCTAGAGCACTAAGAGGTTAGGTGACTTGTTCAGGGTCACACCTCTCGTCTGTTTCTTTGCGATCCTTTAGTCATATGAATTTATTAGCTATGTGCCCCAGGATAAGACATTTCTCTAAGACTCTAAGATAAAGATGATCTGTCAATTTGTATCAGCATGGGGAATTTCCCCATCAGGAGAGTTTTTTTAATATTTTATTTTTCCCAATTACATATAAAAACAATTTTAACATTCTTTTTTTTCAAATTTTGAGTTCCAAATTCTCTTCCTCCCTCCCCCCATGTGAGAAGACAAGCAATTTGACAGAGATTATACATGTGTAATCATGCAAAACACATTTCCATTAGATCATGCAGTGAAAGAAATACAGACAAAAAAACCCCCAAGAAAAATAAAGCAAAGAAAAAGTATCTTCAATCTTCATTCAGGTTCCACCAGTTCTTTCCAGGAAAGTTCTTTCTACCATGAAAATCATAGGTCTGGACCAAAAAATGTTTCCTCCCCACTCCCCAACCCCCAAGGTCATCCTAGGTACTGAAGACACATGAACTCAAGATAATTTTAAAATACATTTAGTGAAGCTTTGGGGAAATAAATAAACTACATTCATCCTCATTGCAGATAATCAGAAAGGCTAGAAACACCTGGGCAAGTCACCTAACCTCTCTGTGCCTCAGTTTCCTCACTTGAAAATTTAGGGATTGGACTTGATGGTCTCTAAAGTTCCTTCCAGTGCTAGATCTGTGATCCCGTAATATTGGCACCCTCTTTCCTGTATTCTCCGACTCAGAGACTGAGAAAGGCAAGAGTTAACAAAGCTTAAGTCAATCATTTATCCTGGCAGGGAGAGGTTGGGAGACAGAGATCGAGATCAAGATCGAGAGCGAGAGAGAAAGGGGGGAAGACAGAGAGACAGACAGACACAGAGACCAAAGAGACAGAGATACAGAGGACAGAGACAGAGAGTGAGATACACAGAGAGAACATACTCTTATTATTTGTAATATATTTTGTGTGTGTGTGTAATGTATAATTGCATTAAGAGAAGCAAAGTGTTTAGGATGAGGGAAGTAACAACCATTATCTACTTTTCTCTGGTCAGATCACTTTCCCGGTCAGTTCTGGTGGTCACAATTTATCAAGACTATTGACAAAATGGACAAATATCAGGAAGAGGGTGAGGAGGCTGGTGAAAGGCCTCAAGCTCATGCTACACAAAAGGACTGACTGATGGAAATGGGAACACGATTACACTTAGAAAAGAGACTTAGAAGGGACGGTACAATGCCTAGCACTTAATCATACCTTGTTGATTGATATCTCAGTTATCTCTAAGGATCTAAAAGGCTGTTTTATGTTAACAAGAAATCTAGTTCTTTTGCTCGGCCCCAGAAGGTAAAAATAGGAGGAATGGGCAGCAATCAGATCTTATGTCAGGAGAAACAAAGTTAAATGGCTGCAACAGAAGGTCCTAAATTTTCCCTCAGTGAAAGCTTTCTCTCTCTCTCTCTCTCTCTCTCTCTCTCTCTCTCTCTCTCTTTCTCTCTCTCTCTCTTTTGTACAGAGAAATGAGGGTTAAGTGACTTGCCCAGGGTCACACAGCTGGTAAGTGTCAAGTGTCTGACGCTGGATTTGAACTCAGGTCCTCCTGAATCCAGGGCCAGTGCTTTATCCACTGCACCACCTAGCTGCCCCAGTAGAAATTTTTAAGTGGAGGTTGGAGGACCCCTTGCAGAGAAGATGGCTATTCAGGTATCACTTGGACTAGTTGGCCTCTGAGGTCCCTTTTAGTTCTGAGATTCTGGGAGTCCCTATCAGTGGAGAACACTGATGGGGACCTTTCATCTCAGAAGTCCAAGGGGACTTCAAAACAAACTGTGTGCTACAGTGGCATTTACAAAATGTGGTTCTTGAAATTTATGAAGTAGCTTGAGGGTTTATGTCATAAATTAGCCAATTCACACTGAAATTAAAGTGGGCCAAATGGAGGGATATAGTCCTTAATGGGATAGCTCTGAACACAGGACTTAGCTCTTTGCTGGCACCACACTATTCTTTGCAAATCAGTTATGTAAAACCATCTGAACTCTGAAGGAGCTGGTGTTGATTCCAAGAGGCATCCTTGGCTCTGGCAGGACTGGTAACAGTTGGACTTCTTTTTAAAATTCTAGTCACTAAGAAAAGAACATGGAATTGACTTCCTTTACAGCAGAGGAAACTCCTAACTTCCTAGCTGACTAGCAATTGGACCATATGGTAATTTTTGTTCTGCTAAATTTTAATTTTTAGATTATTTTTCCTGGGAAAAACAAAACCAGCAGCTTACTAGAATAAGAAGTAAGGTTTTCTCATTAGCTAGATGTTTCTCTTCCCTTTTTCATGTATTTTAAATCACAGGTTTAAATTATTTTATAGTACGGTCATCTTTTTGTGTGCTTAGCACAGTTGCTGGCATAATATATATTTAATAAATGATTATTGACTTGAAAAATCTTTAGTCAGCCAAATATTTACATGTGAAATCTGATTTTCCTTTCAAATTACATCATAATATTGGAATTTTTTCCTCTGGTCCTATTTTTTTAAAAATCACATTTCCATTCTGCAATGAAATTTGGAATAATGCCCAGAAAGTGACTAACATATCCATATTCTTTGACCCAGAGATCTTACTGCTGGGCAAAATGTCCAAGGAGGTCAAAGATAGAAAGAAAGGCCTGATAGATGCCAAATTATTTAGAGTAGCACTTTATTTTTGTGGTAGTAAAGAACTGGAAATAAACTTAATGTCTATCAGTTGGGGAATGGCTAAACAAGTTGTGGTACAGGAATGCTACGTTGTGAGAAAAGATGAATAGGATGAATACTGAGAAGCATGGAAAAGATATATAAAATGATAGAAAGTGAAATAAGTAGAACCAGGAAAATAATTTAGAAAAGTATTACAGTGATATAAATGGGCAGAGCAACAACAAAACCACGAAGAGTGAGTGAATTATAGCAAGGTTGGCCTGAAAGGAGAGGTGTGAGAAGACACTTCCCCCTGCTTCTTTGTAGAAGCAAGAGATATTGAGGACTGAATACTACCTATAATGCCAGACTTTTTTTGATATGTCATTTAATTTTTTGGAACATTTTTGTCTTTCTTTTTAGAAAATTCTTTATGAAAAGGAATGGCTCTTGGGATAATGGTGATGGGAAATATAGGTAAGGTAAAGACAAACGATCTCAATCAAATCAATTAAAAATATCTAAAATAGGGGGCAGCTAGGTGGTGCAGTGAATAAAGCACTGGCCCTGGATTCAGGAGGACCTGAGTTCAAATCTGACCTCAGACACTTGACACTTACTAGCTGTGTGACCCTGGGCAAGTCACTTAAGCCTCATTGCCCTGCAAAACCAAACCAAACCAAAACAAAAAAGCAAAAAATATCTAAAATAGAGAAAAAGCACAGAAGCTCTTAGTGGGCTGGGGCTGTCTCTCTTTCCTTTCTTCCTTTCTTCCTTTCTTCCTTTCTTCCTTTCTTCCTTTCTTTCTTTCTTTCTTTCTTTCTTTCTTTCTTTCTTTCTTTCTTTCTTTCTTTCTTTCTTTCTTTCTTTCTTTCTTTCTTTCTTTCTTTCTTTCTTTCTTTCTTTCTTTCTTTCTTTCTTTCTTTCTTTCTTTCTTTCTTTCTTTCTTTCTTTCTTTCTGGGTTAAGTGATTTGCCCAGGGTCACACAGCTAATAAGTGTTAAGTATCTGAGGCCAGATTTGAACTCAGGTCCTCCTGACTCTAGGGCCAGTGCTCTATCCACTGAGCCACCTAGCTGCCCTCTCTTTTCTTTTTGTATCCCTTTAACTTAGCCAAGTGTTTGGGAACATAGCACTTGAAGTGTACCAAGTTCCCACTTTCTTCGTCTTTGGAAAATATTATTACATAGTCTTTGCCTGAAATCCTTGGTCTCAAACCTTATCTGTATTTAATCCAATTCCAAAGGGGGCAGTATCCTAATCCAAAAATTTTAGTTATGTTCTTTCCTGCTTTTAAAAAAGTTTAATAGTATTTTATTTTTTCCAATTATATTTAAAGACAATTTTAAACATTCATTTTTACAAAATTTTATGTTCCAAAATTTTCTCTTTTCCTCCCTCCCTTCCTCTCTTCCTAAGACAGTAAGAAATTTGATATCAAGTGAAACATATTTCCATATTAGTCATGCTGTGAAAGAAGAAACAGTCCAAGGAAAATAATTTTTAAAATAAAGTGAAAATAGTATGCTCTGATCTGCATTCAGAGTTCATCAGTTCTTTCTCTGGATGTGGATAGCATTTTCCATCACGAATCCTTTGGAATTATCTTTGAAATTATATTCCGAAGACCTGATCAGTTTGTGTAATAGAAAATTGTTTATGGTAACTAACTAGAAGTATGGGGGGGGGGGCAAAAGTCATGAAGGGGTTTCAATATTTAACAACTCCTTTAGGTTTTTTTTACTTTTAATTTATAGTGCCATAGCATCATATACAGTATTTACAGGAAATGAATTTGTCTTATGTGTGAAAAATAAAATCTCATAAATGGTGAAAAATAATTTTTAAAAAGTTATTAAAACATTGGCTCTTTTCACCCACCCTGTAGAAATGTCTTTAATTTGGAACAAGAGAACCATATTGAAATAGGAATTCTTAGCGACAGAGAGAGATTTAACAAATTAAGTCTTTCCTGATTTTGCTTAGGCCCTGGATTAACCCTTGATTTTCTAGGAAGAAAGCATCTCTGAAGAATAATATTTTTGTAGTGGCATTTGGTGAAAAGCTTTTATTAAACTTTAGTCTTTTTCTCTCAGGAGTATTTTGGTCTGTTTCATTATTGCTACAACATTTGTGAAAAATTATTTTCATACTTCTCCTCCTATGGAAAATGGAGTGAGAAAACGCATAGAAAACTGATCAGAGAATAGACAGGAAAACACAGTACCAGTTTATTTTCCCCAAGACCAAGCAGGTATGTACATGTGGAGACTCCTTCCCAAAAAGGAGCTCAAAGACTCCTTTTTGTGTGTGAAGGCATATAAACTTTCTCTGCTCACTGGTTACAGAGCTTAGTGTAGGTCTCTATTGGTAAATCAATGAGATCCAGATTGAGTAACTTTCATTTGTCGTAGCTCATTAGTGCAGGGTATTATCAGTTCTATTAGCATAATACAAATTAGTTCAACAGTTCAACTTAAAAGCAAACCCTATAACAAGAGTAAACAAATCAGTTTGACAGTTCAAACTTGAAAACAAACAATATAAGAGTATATGATTCAAAAAGGGGTTGTCATGACAAAGATGCCCAGATGTTTTTTACAAGAATGGTTCCAGGAGACAAAGGCGTTTGTTAGAGAGCCATACAATCTACCAATTATTCTGGGGAAAGACTTCAGTAGATAGGAGCTTATGTGTTGGCTATAAACCTCACAGATATTTGAAGATGCAAATGATATGTAACACCCAAATAATTCTGGAGTTTGCTTGACACTCACTTATCTAGCTCCTGGGTTCACTTGGAGTTCAATTGGAGGGCCTTTTGATCTTATTAATCCAAGGTTTCTTAAATTATTTTGGATAATAAGGCACTTCCATCAAATCCAGGTGGTTATATATTCATCTTAACACACTATAAGCAGAAATGCTTGGGTCAGAGAGATTTTCAAAAGCAAGACAGTATCTGTTCCTTTAGATTTCTAAGCAGAGATTCTTGGATTTAGATAATTAATAGGTAGTAAGTTAATGACAAACAAGCAGAGTACTTCATTTTTCTTCAACATAATGAATACCTCATAAATACTGTTCATTTACTCATTTTGAAGTTATGAGTTTAGTCCTGACCCTCTTTTGTTGTAGGGAGTAGTTAGGTGGCACAGTGGATAAAGCACCAGCCCTGGAGTCAGGAGGACCTGAATTCAAATCCGGCCTCAAGACACTTGATACTTACTAGCTGTGTGATCCCGGGCAAGTCACTTAACCCCCATTGCCCTGCAAAAAAAATAATAATAAATGCATAGATTTACAAAGGAAATAATTTAAAAAAAAAGGGGCAGCTAGATGGCACAGTGGATAAAGCACCAGCCCTGGATTCAGGAGTACCTGAGTTCAAATCTGGCCTCAGACACTTAACACTTACTAGCTGTGTGACCCTGGGCAAGTCACTTAACCCCAATTGCCTCACCAAAAAACAACAACAACAACAAAAAACCCCACTCTTCTGTCCTGCTTAGAGTCCTGCATTCCACTTTATTTACTCAGCATCAACATGGTACAGGAAATGGCCTTTTTTTTTTTTTTCCAGAAGTAGGGTGCTGAGTTGTTGATTTGTGTTCTGCTTATGGGTAAAGGGACCCTGGGAAAATCAGTAGCTCAAAATATCACCTCCACCCCTACACATTCCACCAACTAGAGTCCTTTGAAACAGAACTGGAATCCTAGCTCTGCTCCTTACTCCCTGTGTGACCTTGTGCAAGTCATGTTCTCTCTGGGCCTCAGTTTCCTCCTTTGTGAAATGAGACCATTAGACTAGATAATCTGTAAAGTTCTTTTTTCTCAGCTCTTGTTCCAGTGATCCTCAGACTTTTCTTTTAAAATGCAAACTGATTTATAGGGTTAAGATTCTGTCATTCACACCTAGTATGAATGAAATAGAAATTCCTTAGGGACTAAAGCAGTTGATTAGAACTCTGAAGGAATGTTCCCACAGGAATGGGTGACAAAAAGGTTTTCCCCTGGGCAGGGAGAGTCTCTGCCATTTCATCTGAATAATATAAAGTCTGGAATAGAGTAAGCACTTAAGTGTTTTTTGATTGAGACCCTGGGCAAGTAATTACACATCCCTGGGCCTTAGTTTCCACATCTGTAAAATTAAAGGATTGGATCAGGAGTCACAGAAAACACAGACCCTCAGAGTGTGAAGAGTCTTCAGAGGCTACCAAGACCAAGCCACACCTGAACAAGAATTCTTCCTCGTGTCCTCTGAAAGTCATTACCTACTACCCCCCAAGGCTCCACATTCCCCTTTTGGACAGCTTCAAGCCTTGGAAAGTTTACAGCATTGTCTGCCCCCTTTGGCCATCTTAACCATTGGGTTATAAGCTTTTAATTTGGACCATTGGCTCTTAACAATTAGGGTTATAAAATGGGTGGATGGATGGAAGTTAAAAGATAGTACTAAAGGTGTAAACTGAGGCAAAAGCTCTCTTCAATGGGGTTTAGATGTCTCCCCAAAAGGGAAGACTGGAGAACACGAAGGCCATTTCTCCAGAGAATGCAAAGGCCAGTCCTTGAGATTTAAATCCCCTCTTCCTAAAAGGGAAGGGAAACCAGAGAAGACAATGCCTGTAAAATTAAAGAAAGGTTTTATTAAGCAGGGAAGAAAATCTAGCGTGATCATGCCTGCTATTCAGTCTATTGCCAATAGGACACCATGCAGTAGATTGCAAGGGTTTATATAAGGTTTAAACAAAGACAGGGAAGAAACTTGGAGGAAAGGTGGGCTTAGAAAGGCCCACTCCCAAAGGGAGGATGTGTGTGTGAGGAATTCCAGAGGTGCAGGATGTGGCCTTTGATACACAATCAGAAGGCATTCTTGGTGATAGGCAGTTCAATTCAAGGTTTGATCACAGAGATTTCTTCAAAAAGAAAATGATTGTGCCTGAGTTAGAGAATAGCTGAAGATAAGATCCATATCCATAGTCTCATAACTTGTAGTCAGATAAGTGTTTGACTGGTTTCAGGGTTACTGATTGCCTCAATGTCCAGTTGGCTTTCCTCTCCCTTATGCAAAGGATTGTTGGCGTATTAGCCAGTGAAGCCAGTCCGTATACAGTTAGTTGTTCTGCCTACCTAGGTAATTGGGGGGTGAGGGGCTCGAGCAAATCAAGGTATCCATTTTCACAAAGGCTGTTTGGATGTAGCATCTCAGACTGGGAGCTTGAAATGACCCCAGACACCATCTCACCTAGCCCTCCCTCTCATTCCACAAACCAGGAGACTGAGGCCCAGAAGGGCGACTGGTCCTCTTTTGCCCAGCTAGAAAGCACAAATTTTTGATTCTAAACGCAGTGCTCTTGCCAGTACAGTACACCACGTTCCCGGTAAGCATTTTTGCAAACTCGATCTAACTCGAGGGTCCAACGCGAAATCTTTTCAACAACTTTTTGTACCGAAAGGCTTCTGGGAAACTCCCCCCTCTCCATACCCCTGGCGATCAAGGGCGTCCCTGTCCACACGCCGTGACCTTGGAGCTGGGTTAGTGGCCAGAATTCGGATTTGGGACGGTGGCAGGGAGGGGTTGGGGTGTGTGTGTGTCTAGACAGAAAGGAGGGTACAATGCGGGGGAGGGAGGCCTCGGATTTCCCTCCCAGCAGCCCCCATCCTCCCCCAACACCAGGAGGCCCAGCCACCGCAGTGGATCGGCGGAGGTCCCCGCCCCGCTCCACGCTAGCCCCAGCCCAGCCAGCCCCAGAGGAAGGGGTGGGGCCCGCCGGGCGGGGGGCCGGAGCAGAGATCGGGGGCGGGGCCGGCGGCCTGGGTGGGGCCGGGCCGGGGCTGGGGCTGCAGAGTGAAGTCTGGGGCCGCCTCAGTTGCGCCACGTCTGTGCTCTCGCGTCCGTCTCTCCTCTCGCGTCCCTCCCGCAGCTCCTGCCGCCGCCGCCGCCGCCGCTGCTGCCGCCGCCGCCGCATCCCATCCGGTCCAGCGCAGCCCAGCCAGCCCCCGGGCACGTTGAGCACCGAACACTAAGGGTAAGTCTTCGCGGAGAGAGTGTGAGCCCGGAGCAGGGCCAAATCCTCCCTGGGCTGTAGAGAGATGCAGAGCGCTGGCCGGGGACCCAGGAGTCCTGGGTTCAAGTCCCAACTTGGCCACCTGCTAACTGTGTGACTTTGAGCGAGCCCCTTCCCTTCCCGAGCCTGGAGACCCGCGTCTACAAAAGAAGGGCGTTGGAGTGACTCAATGGGAAGAACAGTGGACCCTGGTTCAAATCCTACCTTTGCTAATACTACTGTAACTGAGCACATCAATACACCTCCGTGGGCCTCAGTTTCTTCCCTTGTAAAATCGGGGGACTGGTGGCCGAGGTGACCTTTACGCACCCTTACAGCTCTAAATCCTATGACTAGGTGACCCCCAGAATTCTCCCAATCCCTTAGTTCGGGTGTGGAGCAGGGGTGGGGCACCACGTTGCGTTCCCTCCAGACTGAGGCTCCATCCACTCCTGAGCCTTGCTCGAGTCATTAGTTACAGAGACCACTCCCCTGGGCTCTTCTCGACCTGTCCCGTGGGGGAGATGAAGGGATGAAGGCAGCTCTACCTTATTTCTTTTGATGTGTATTAATTATCCGTCTGGTTTTGTTTGAGCTCTTCATGGTCATCTCTCCTGGGCAGTGGGAGAGTCGGGTGCTTGGGTTCTTAAGAGAAATACTACTAATGTGCCACCTTACTCTCTTCTGTTGTAGGTCCTGTTCACCTTTTCCCTACATCTCAGAAACCAACATGGTAACATCCTTTCCTTTGATAACCTATTTAATGTCATTGAAATTGAGCACACGATTATCATTGTTTTAGTGATCAGACAGCTAGTATTTATGAGCGTTTTTTTTAAGACCAGACCGTATGGCTTAGTGGTTACAGAGCTGGTCGTGGAGCCTTGTGTGACACTGGGCTGGTCACAACCTCCCAGTGCTCTGGGCAGAGAAGGTGCCAACTTTCATTGATAGAGGGAGTTTCCTCATCCGGGGAGTTCCCAGTATTAAATCCCAGGTTCTGCAACTGTCCCTTTAATGATCATAGATTTAGAGCAAGAAGGGGTCTTAATCATAATTTTGTCCCATCCCCTCATTTTAAAAAGAAGGAAACTAGAAGCTGGAGACATTAATGGCCCTACCCGGGCTCCCAGGGAACTGGAATTTAAACCTGTGTCTTCCATAATTTACAACTCTTTCCTCCACACACAGTGAACAGAGGGTGAATGAAACCTGAAGCAAGTTTTAGACCAATGCTTGCCTTTTTTGGATTCCCTTGCCTTGGTGACCTCTCCCCCCCACCCCCACCCCTTTCTTTTTCTTCCTTCTCTAAGCTACTTTGGCTGAGTGAGTAGAAGGACAGTCAGGGCCTGGAGGCAGGGATTTGGGTGGTTCCCCTGCTCCCCCCAACGTTCTCTTCCTTTTCCTTCACTGTGTGTAAAAGTGAGCCCTCCACAAGCAAATGGTTTAGGAACCACACTCACTCAGTACAGCTCAGCCTGGTCATGTGAGCTGATATTTTCCTCCCAGCTTCCTTTAATTTTTAGGCAAGTTTCTACTGTTTCAGTACAGTGGGTGGGGACTGACTTTTTCCAGTGGAGTAAGGGTTTCTGTCCCAGCCCCACTGGGGGGAAGAAACAATTCCTCAGTTTGCTTCCAAATTGTGTATTTTTATGTTTTTATTTTGGGTTGCTTCACTTAGTGGAAACTGGTTGAGACGAGTTTTTCTTTACCACCCTGAGGGGTGACAACCTAGATGACACCAGAATTTTAGAACTTGTGTTATGTTGTTGAATTATTATTTAAAAATCTCACTCTAATACTAATTTTACAAATATGTACATGCATATCTATTTTCTACCTACCTACCTACCTATTTATTTCTTTTTATTTTTGTCGTTTCTTTGTTTCTCTTCTTTCTTTCTTTGCCAGGCAATGAGGGTTAAGTGACTTGCCCAGGGTCACAAGCTATTAAGTGTCAAGTGTCTGAGGCTGGATTGAACTCAGGTCCTCCTGAATCCAGGGCCGGTGCTTTATCTATTGGTCCACTTCGCTGCCCCCTATTTCTATCTTTCTACACACATTTCCTAATTAATAGGCTCATAGATCAGAAAGGTCATTGGAAGCTATCCTAGTCAGCCCCCTCATTTGATGGATGAGGAAATTGTGGCGAGGAGTAGGAATCGGCTAAACTAAGATTTGAACCCAGATCCTTTGACTTTGACCTAGGAGTGTTAAGATCTCAAGAGCTGCCCTTGAAGGCAAGAAGATCTAGGTTCGGGTCCTCCCACTGACACACCTTTCTAATACTAAATTAGTGAGAAATACTGACCTACATTGGTAGAGAGAACTCTTTATACCACTGAAATCCTAAAAAAAGAAAAGAAAAGAAAAGAAAGAAATGAAATGCTAAGTCCAATTGGTGTTTCTGACTTTGGAATTAATGCTTTTTCAAATGTAGCACATTCCTCATTAAAAAACCAAACCAACCATGTTGTCCAGTGTAGCAAAGAGGGTGGGGGTTTTTATTTGTAATATAGGGTTTGGAATGGTTCCAACAACATTGCATCTCATGGAAGTTCATCTTGATCTGCCATACTGTTAAAACTAGAATTCATTTTAGGTCACCTAAGGGTGTGTGTGTGGGGAAGGCCCATTGTACATGGGTTTCATGCTACATTCTCGATGTTGTATGGCCAGATAGAAATCTACGGGAAGGTGTCCAGTCAAGTATTCATAATACTTTCATTGTTTCTAAATGCTCACTTCAGACACCACACAAAGGTGAATCAGTTCTCCTGTAAACTGTGAGTGGCAACTTAGAGTTTTCGTTTGCCTTTTTCAATGAAGCGATCTCTCAGAAACTACCTTGGCAATATTCCCTGAGGGAGATAAGCTACTTTCCCCAGACATATCTGTTGGGCTGGTAACATGTATGATGATTTACTGGGCCCAGAAAATTAATTCCCTACTATTGTAAAACCTCCTTCTATGCCTCTCATGTTTTGGTGAATGGTCCCAAGATTTCACTCAGTTGCCCTTTAATTATAGAGGTTATCTATTCCCAACTTGACAGTGATCCCACGTAATTGAAAAAAATGGACATATTGGCCAGTTTCATGGGAAATAGCTTTGGGTATCTTAAGTTGATCAGTCATGCATTTATTTCCACGAACATTTATTAATGCTTCTGATAATGTAAGGCGTGGCTAGGTGCTGGCAGAACAAAGGAGATGAAGCAATTCCTCCGCTCTAAGAGCTTGCCTGTCCCTGGAGGAGCATGGTAATTGTACTGTAATAACTGCTGGACTTCAAGTCAATGCCCCTTTGGCCTCAGTTTCCTTATCTGCAAAATGAGGCTGTTATATTTGGAGGGCCCTTAGGGATTGTTGGAAACTGCCTGCTCCTTTGAGCTCTTGTCTGGGGAGATGAGAGTGTTAGAACTAGGTCTGGACTGATGGCACCTGGGAAAATCATCTGGCTGTTGGGGCCCAGTTGCTCTCCCAGCTTCTGGGACAAAGGGAGGTAGAGCCCTGTAGGAAAGAGGGGAGTTGGCACGAGCTTTTCTTATTCACCTTTAGACTCTACAGAAAGGAAACATTTCATTACAATGTTTTCTTTGGATCTCACTAAACTTTGCTTAGTTTCTGTAGCAGCTCATGTGTTAGTGTTGTCTCCGAATCCCTCAGGAAGCTTTCCTGCTGTAGACAAATGGGAGCAACAGTGTTGCAGCAGCTGCTGGTTCCTATGGCAGCCTCTTTGTTGCTGTAATCTGATCCATATGGAGCCGCAGACAATGCACAGACATGCTACATACACATAGTATACGTTTCCATAGCATATACACACTAGATACATACACTGTATCTTTATCTATCTATCTACACTGTATACACAGGCAGACTTTTGTTCTTCAGTCATGTCTGACTCTTTGTGACTCTGTTTGGGGTTGGCAGAGATGCTAGAGTGGCTTGCCATTTCCTTCTCATCTTTACAGATGAAGAAACTGATTCAGAGTTAAGTGACTTGCCCAGGGTCATACAGCTAGTAAGTGTCTAAGGCTGGATTTGAATTCAGGTCTTCCTGATTCCAGGTGCTGTCCACCGTACCACCTGGTTGTCTCCATATTACACATATGCACTTTCACACTCATTTTATACACACACTATATGAGCTATAGAAATACCATACATATATGTATATCTATAAAACTCAATAATATTCTACACATATATATTCAATATATATATTTTCATGTATGCTACCTATGAGCTATATAAACATACTATATATACATACATATACCTTATTATGTATACATTCTACATATACTATATCCTCATACTGCACACACTATATAGCTATATAAACAATATATACACACAACTCAATAATATACATTTGATACAAACATATCTATTCACAAGTTGTACACACATTATACATACACTACATATATGTTTATGCTCAATATATATGTATATATGATATATGTGTATGTTTGATGTGTGTATATATGCTTACACAGACACACACCATATACACACACACATACACTTACACAACACACACTGTTTTGAGAATTTTCAGAGTCCTTGCTTGTTATTGCCAATAAATACGTCAGCAATAAAAGCATTTGTTAAGCCCCTACTTACTTCTCAGTTAAAATAAAGAGGTTTCTACTGCCTTGAGCTATTAAGTCTTCTGGTGTTTTCTTTCCTTAAGGGAAGAGGAGGAAGGGAGATATTGAGAAGTTTTGCTTTAAGCTGTCCTTGTTGGTTCTGCAAAAACAATCAAACACATGCCAAATATAGAACAAAATGGAGTTAGTTTTGCCAATTGTTAACTATTTTTAGCTCTTAAAATCCTCTTTTTGCAACACTAAACATACACTATATATACACACATACACAATATACACTATATATAAACAATATACATATGCATATATGCATACATTCTATATATGTCCTACATGGACAGTCACAATATATGTACTTATACACATACATAATGCACTAAATATGTGTACACATGTAATGTATATCTATATGTTTCAGTTTTGTCATCTATAAAATGAAAGAAGTGGCCCAAATGGCTTTTAAGGTGCTCTTTTGGGAAATTTATGATCCTATCACCTATCTATAGTTAGGGGACTTGTGTCAATCACTTAAAATTATGTTTAAATTGGTCTGCCATTATTAAGAATCTAGAATTAGAACATCCCCCTACTGATGTTTAGGTAATATTCAAATGAAGTGAACAAGCATTGATTCAGGGCTTACTATATACTAGACACTGTGGTATGTACTGGGATACAGAGAGAGGCAAAATGACCCCAAAACCAAAACTAATCAACTGAACCAAACCCCAGACTACTCCCGGGTCTCAAAGAGCCCCAGTCTAATGGAGGGAGACAATGTTTAAACAACTTGTGTATCTAAAATAAATTGGAGATAATCAACAGAGTAGCCTTTGTTTAAGAAACAGGGGAATGCATAATCCACTTGAGAGATGTTCTTCCAGTTCAGAAATTCTAGAATTCTAAGATGTCCATAAAAAATGTTTAAACTAATAATGAAACTTAAGTCACTTAAATGGGCAAATAACTTTATATTTATGAAATGATTCTGTTCAGAACATTCTCCGGCTCACGGCCCATAAAACTCAGTAATCAAATATCTTATGTGCACATATTGGGCATAAAAAGAATACTGCCCCCTCCCCATTTTTATTGCTGCTTAAAAAAAATCACTGTCAGTTGTAAATAACACCCTTTTTCCTATGGAGTTTTCCCTTGGAACTATAAGAAAGCAGTATAATTAAGCAAAAGAAACCAACAGACTATGTTCTTATAGTATATTGGGCTTCGATTTATGCCTCTAGTTCATTTTCCACAAAGAGGAGGCAAGAGGATCTCACTGTTAGTCCTCCTGAGTCACCACTGGTCCTTATTGATTTAAATTCTGACTATATTACTCTCCTCAGAATTAAACTGTAGGGTGATAGAGACAGATGTTATACCCGGATGGGAGTAGCACAGGATGACAGAAGAATGTATGGGTTGCAATAGGCATCTCAGGAGGGAGTACCCACTTTGATAAGACCATACATTCATTCAAATGGCAAATAGAAATTAGATTGAAAAATGAGGATTGCCTTAAGCCCCCCCCCCCAACATTTCACAATAGACTTGTATATAGATATGTGTATTTATATTTTTGGGTATCTATTTTGAGGGAGGATTCACTTTTAATGTTTCCCTATCAATTTCCTTAAACATCAATTTACTGTTTCACTCTAATTCTAAAACAGATGAAATTAGGATTGGATAAGTGGGAAATGAGCGGGATGATAGGAAGAGATTTTTTCGGCATTAACTGGGAGTTAGAAGTCCTTGGTTCTTGCATTGGCTCGGTAACTAGCTAACTGTGGGACCATACACAAGACATTTTTAAAGTCTTTGAGCCTCTGTTAATTGCTCTGGGAAATGAGGGTAGTTGGATCAGATGATCTGCTGCTGGAAAATCCTGTGATTCTAACTCTTAGATTTTTAAAGCTCTTTTGCTTTTAGATTTCTTTAATTTCCTTTTGTATCCTTCCCTATTCCCCACATAGCTATCCTTTAGAATCAAGACCAAAAAGAGAAAAAAACCCCGACAAAACTAACCAATCTGTTAATTAAGTCTGATATAATATACCAGTGTTCCTCACCTCTGGGGAAAAAAAAAGAGGGAGGTATAGTCTCATATCTCTTCTTTGGAATCAGGCTCTGGGACATTATAACTATGTGTTCAGTTTTGATTTTGTTGTTGTTTATATTTCCATTAGTTATTGTAAGTACTGTATTCTTAAATCACTTTGCATCATTTCATGTCTTTGCATGCTTCTCTGAATTCTTCATATTCATCAGCTCTTCCAGATCATTCATTCATCCATTGCATTCATTTGCCACACCTTCCTTGCCATTTTCCATCTGCTGGGTATCTACATTACTTCTAGTTCTTTGCTACCACAAGTGCTAACATAAATATTTTATCACCTGGGGGACTTTTCTTTCTATCTTTGACCTCCTTGGGGCATATGCCCAGCAGTGGGATCTCTGAGTAAAGACTATGGACATTTAATCACTTTCTTAGCATAATTCCAAATCAATTTCCTAGAATACTTGGAACTTTGACTAGACTTTTGAATTTCTGTCACCTGTTTTGCTTTATACATTTTCTCTCCCTGCTTTTACAACTGTCCACAGGACATTTCTACTTGATTGCATCATTCTTACCTCAAGCCATTTGTATCCAAAACTGATTTCATTGTCTGCCTGCTCTATCCCCCAAACCAACTCCTTTGCCTCAGCTTGCTTCCAGTTTCATGGGCTTATTCGTAGGCTTAAATGCTGAAGTCATTTAATATGTTGCCTGGTCTGTCATTCCATCCATGTGGCATGTCACCAAGTCCTACCATTTCTTTGTTATTTTTTGTTTTTGTTTTTGGCAGGGCAATGGGGGGTTGTGACTTGCCCAGGGTCACACAGCTAGTAAGTGTCAAGTGTCTGAGGCCAGATTTGAACTGGGGTACTCCTGAATCCAGGGCCTGCGCTTTATCCACTGTACCACCTAGCCGCCCCCTCTTTTTTTTTTAAATATATGTACATAGATACATATCTATAGATATTCAGCTAACATGCCTCATATGGGGAAAAAGATAAAACTCTTGAACAAATAAACATAGTCGAGCAAAAAAAACTCCCATCTTGGTCATACCCCAGATTTGGGTCACATTTGGTATTTTTAGTCCACCTCCTCTCTAACAGGAGATGACAGCTTTCTTCCTCATTGGTCCTCTGGAATCATGCTTGCCTACCATTTTTTCTTTTAACATGTCTCTTAGATTTGCCTTTGCTTCTCCCTTACCACTGATACCCCTCTCATCACCTCACATTTTGATTATCATAATAATTTAGTAATGTAACTGAGCAAGTCACTTAATCTCTCTGGGGCTCAGTTTCTTGGTCTGTAAAGTGACAGGGCTGGACGTGATAACCTCTGAGGTCTTTTCTATCTTGATGTATGACCCGTCCATGGTCCTGAGATGTCTCATGGCCATCACTTTTCCCCTCTTGGATCCATTCTATACACTTCAGCCAGGACATCACTTTTCTCATCTAATGACCTAAGTAACCTAATGTGTGGGCTGCCACATCAAGGTCAGACTCCTCTGTCCAACTTCCAGGGCCCCTTTGTGATATAGGTCCATTCTAGCCAGCCTAGATTTCCACCCCCTCATAGTCTTTTACTTGAGTTAAGCTGGCTTTGATTGTACCATTCCCCCAACTCTGCTCCCCATACAAGCCTTACTTTTTTGATCATTCATTTTTCCTGCTTTATCCTCCCCTCTGCCCACCACCAAAAATTAAAGTCATCTTTCAGGGCCTGGATGAAGTCCCAGTATCCCACTCAAACACTGCTAAACTGTAAAAAACAAAGAAACATAGTAGAGTGAACTGAGTACTGGAACAGGAATCCATGGAAGCTCTAGGTTCTGGTCTGGCTAAGGTATTAACTAATTCTAAGATCCTTGTCAACTTGACTTATCCTGAACCTCACCAAGTAGTTTCTTTCTTTCTTTCTTTCTTTCTTTCTTTCTTTCTTTCTTTCTTTCTTTCTTTCTTTCTTTCTTTCTTTCTTTCTTTCTTTCTTTCTTTCTTTCTTTCTTTCTTTCCTTCCTTCCTTCCTTCCTTCCTTCCTTCCTTCCTTCTTTCTTTCTTTCTTTCTTTCTTTCTGTGAGGCATTTGGGGTTAAGTGACTTGCCCAGGGTCACACAGCTAGTGAGTGTCAAGTGTCTGAGGTAAAATTTGAACTCAGATCCTCCTGACTCCAGGGCCAGTGCTTTATCCACTGCGCCACCTAGCTACCCCTAAAGGTTTTTTGCTTTTGGGGGGGCGGGGCAATGAGGGTTAAGTGACTTGCCCAGGGTCACACAGCTAGTGAGTGTCAAGTGTCCAAGGCCGGATTTGAACTCAGGTCCTCATGACTCCAGGGCCCATGCTTTATCCACTGTGCCACCTAGCTGCCCCAACCAAGTGTTTTCTGAGGCTCTAACATTCTATGATCCAGAGAGGCAGTGGGCTGGAGAGGAGAGAGTGCTGGACAGGAAAGCTTGGATTCAAATCTAGCTTCAGACACATTAGCTCCATGACCCTGGGCAAGTCATTTAACCTCTTTGGGCCCCAGTTTCCTTATTTGTAAAATGAGTGGGTACAGTTGGGCTCAATGAAGTCCCTATGGTGGATGCACCCAAGACTTTCACTTTAATGTCTTTGATGCCATTCTTTTGTCTCAAGGAAGAAATTGCAAGCTCTTTGAGGGCAGGTACTATCCTTTATGAAGGAGTGCATTGCAACTAGTTTCTTTGGGAAGCTCCAATGAAATTTACAGATATTGAACATGGGGGGCTCTTCAAGTCCTCATGCTGGTTTTAATGTTAACCACTTTTGATGTAAGAACTTGTGTTATGTAATACATATTTCCTTGCTTTCCTGAATAGTATATAAATGTAAGGACCTTTTTTCTTAATGACCTACAATCATAATTACAGGTGTCAATTATGCCAGTTCTTTGGGGAGATGGTGATTTCATTGGTTGGGTTATTGCCCTTACTCATTCTCTTTCATTCATCCTCCTCATGTCCCCAGGCATGTATTTAAATCCTGTCCAACTTGGCAGGACATGTATGGCAAAGCTTGTAGTTTTACTCAAAAGCCTTTGAAAATCTACAGTCAGTTGGTGCCATGATGAGGAAAATTTTCTCTATAGAATGTAAGCTCCTGAGGACAGGGGCTCATTCTATTTTAAAAAATAAATTATATTCTCAATGACGACCTCTAAGCCTTAAATCTTGGGGCTTGGGGGCTAGGGATTGGACTTGAATTTTCATTGGTAATTGGCAACTCCCAGAAGAGAAACTCTCTCTACCAATGTAGTTGGGAACTTTCTTTGCAACTTTCAGCTCTAGAGTTACCTAAAGCAGTTCGAGGTGAAGTGACTTGCCCAGGGTCACACAGCCAGCATATGTTAGAGGTGAGATTTGAATCCATGTTTTTCTGACTTTTAGGCTGACTCTACCATATCATGCTTTCTTAAACATAATAGGTCCTTAATAAATATTTATTAAATAGCACTTATGACTTAATGTGCCAAGGGACTTTTAAGATAAAGATACTTCTGTATCTTTAAGGTTAATGTCCAGAGACATCCTCCCTTAAATAGAGGATGCTTGAAAACACTACCTGTTGAATGAATAAGAATTTGTCCTGATTTTGAATAAGTCCTTATTTTATGCTAACCTCTGTGCTAAGCAATGAAGATGCAAACAGAAAATTGAGGTTTTCCCTGCTCACTCTTAATTTGGGGAAAGAAACATTCCAATAAAGTTCATCTGCAGGACAGATGGGAAAGTTCTGAGCAGCTCTCCCCCAGGGCGTTGCCCTGGGTTGCTTGGATTGTAAAGAAAGTCTGATGACTATGGTGAGGGCCTTCAGGATAAAGAGGCAGAACTGATGGTCAGGCCCAGGGGACTTTAAGAGGTTTAGTGGTCTTCTTTGTCACAGGAGGGAATAGCATTGTTTGTTCCCATCACGGCTAAGCTGTGAGCAGTTGTGAGGGTGCCCTGGTGACAGCAGGTTTTCCTTTAAAAAGCCAGACATCCTGAATGGATACTGGAACTGCTGGGTTGGGGAGTGGACCATGGAAGATGATACTTCATACTTTTGGCTCTGTTGATAGAACTAAAACAGAAAAAACTTTGAAGAAATCAGGTATATTTTTTCAGCTTTTATTTTGTGAATTCTTGATTCCAGAGGGGAGCCTGTCTTGATGCATGTGGGGCTATTTATGCTTAAGCTAAATGGTCCCAGGCTCCTTTGCATCCAAAATGTCCAGAGTGTGTTCCCAATCAACCTTTTTCACTAATGTACTACTGCCCCACTCAAAGACAGCTCTAGTAGAGCCAAGCTTAGTGTGAGGGAAATCAATCCTCTTCTCAGTAATTCTCAGAAACTCAGCCTCGATGTGACAAAGGCTCTTTTATTTCCTTCTTGTGAGAAGGAGGCACCCTAGTGTGCAGCTAGTGGTGCCCAGAATGGAGGCTCGAAGGTCCCGTTTTATTCCCTGGTTCCTAGTGCGAATAGACCCTCCCCTTTTTCATCACTAATTGATTACTCGAGGGTCACGATCTACCAGCAAAGACTAGCTAATCGGAATGCAGTATTCCCAACCCTAATTATTGATCTAATTGAGACCAGTTGGACCTAAATGAGACCAGCTTGGACTCCTAGCACCATGTGATTTTATTTGCTGGAGGAGGAGGAAAGGTTCTGAGATCTTTGTCCTACAAGCATGTCAGGAGGGGTATGATTGACTGTTATATCCTCACTGAGAGGAGACAACTACCCATTTTCTCACACTTAGTTTTGGGAATTTAGCAGTTTCTAGCTAAAGTGCCCTCCTCACTGTCATCCTTTGCCATTGAAAATCCAGTCAGTCCTCCAGCTGGGGTGCTACCTTTGGGGTGATGCAGAGGAAAGTGTGTGGACTTGAGTTAGAAGACGGTGTTTGAGCCCCAGCTGTGCTCCTTCTGTTGGGTGACCTTGGGGAAGTCACTAGATAGATGTCTCATGAGCTTCAGATCCCTCATCGGCTAAATGAAAGGCTTTGGAGTAGATGAGTCCAAGGTCCCTTTCTCCTTTGAATCTCTGAGCCTATGATCTTCCTTCCCTGATCATTGAGCCTGGAAGAGACAGGGCAGGATTGGGAGTCATAGAGACCCGATTACAAATCTCACTTGTATTCTTTACTCCCTGGGGGACATTGGGCAAATTAGCTCCCATCCCTTGGATTTAGGGTTTGTTTTTTGTAAAGTTAAGTAATTGGATGACTTCCAAGATTCCTCCCTAAATCATATAAAATCTCAATTGGAAGTGATCACATCCTCGTTTGTATATGCCTTTCTTATCTCTGCAGAATTTAACTTGGGGCTCATGCATTGGGAACTTCTCATATTTTGACAATTGTATTTTGTGTGCGTGCATGCATGTGTGTGTGTGTGTGTGTGTGTGTGTGTGTTTTGGCAGGGCAATGAGGGTTAAGTGACTTGCCCAAGGTCATACAGCTATTGACAACTGTATTTCAACATGATTTATTTCCATGTATCTTATATGACAGCACGATTGTAAGAAGACATTCATAGGCTCTTTCAGACTGCCCAGGGCAAGGTTTGTTCACAACTCAAGCAAGTGTAACAACCTATGCCTAAAATTTTAAGGTTTACTTGATGCTTCCCTCATAATGGTCCTTTGAGGTGAACAGAGCAAGGATAAGTATAGCCTGAGGCTCAGATTGGAAAGCATTTGAGGTGGGGTTTAGACTTTTGTCTCCTGACTCCAAATGCAGTGATATCTCCACCATCCCTTGCTTCTGTCTATGTTGTGTGTGCGTGCCCATGTGTGTTTGGGGGGGGGTAATGAGGGTTAAGTGACTTGCCCAAGGTCACACAGCTAGTAAGTGTCAAGTGTCTGAGGTCACATTCGAACTCAGGTCCTCCTGAATCCAGGGCCAGTGCTTTATCCACTTCACCACCTAGCTGCCCCCATGCTATATGTTTTTAAAGTAAAGTAACAGACCCCAATTCAAGGTAATGTCTGTTAATCTTTCACTACTTTATTATAAACTTCCTGAGAGCAAAGATTGTTGTTTGTACAGCTATGTGTCGCATAGGAAGTTTGTGTACAATACCTGAAACATAGGAAGCAACTGAAAAATGTTTATGGAATGAAAGAATAAATGAATTCTTAGTGTCTTAATTTCTCAAGTTTTGCTGTTTCTTCCTTTGGCTTTCAGGATAGTAGTAGTTTTAAAGGGAAAAAATTCTGTACTCTGTTGTAGGCACACACCTATCAGAAGTAATTGTAATTAATGCTTCATTCTAAATTCAAGCATTGTGGTTGAGAGAAATGTCTTAACTGATAGTCTTCTCATACTTGCAGACATCTCTCCATGCAAATAACTTTTAAAATTAAATTTCCTTATGTGTTTTTTCCCCAATTCAATTCATTTTCTCTTCTTCCCTCTGCCTTCCTGCTCCCAGTGGGCAAAGAAAAATAAGCCCCTTGTAACAGTTCCACATGGTCAAACAAAGAAATTCTCACAATGTTTCTGTTAGAAAATCAGACAAGGCCTTTTGAAGTCCCAATTGAGAGGGTTCTTGAATGAGGAGTATTTCATAATCAGGATTTCAGGGGGTCTCAGTTTATGTGACTGATCAGTTACCCATCGAGTTTCATTAAACAGAATAATAGTTACTTTCAGCTGACTCTTGGAGAATCGTTTAATTAGAACCATTTCAGCCCTTTGAGCTCTTGCTTTGAGGAATGCAGCTGGCTAAAGATGTTCCAAAGATACTTCCAGAAGCTGAAGCAATGGAAAGGACTCCTTCCTTCTTTTAGGTGGATAATTTCCCTAATTTGGTCAAGGCAGATCCATCCAGGATCCCAGACCTTTTCCCATCACTAATCTTGTTCTGGTTACTTCCAGGGAGAAGCCCTTTCTGGGCTGATTTTGATCAAGGAGAACAGGACGTTGTTCCAGAATCAATAATTAACAAAAGATCTATAAGGGTTTCTCTTTCAAATTATTCCCTCTTCTGGCTAGGACACTTTTAAAGTTCTTCCTTAATATTTCTAAAAGGGGCAGACATGGAGATGGGTTGTTATCTGATCTCCCTTCTATTGGGGTACTTGAAAATTCTTTCATATTTGTGTAACAGTCTGTTCAGTTGCAGGTAGTCGTTTTCCCTGGCTACTCTCTCATTCAGCTAGTGCCTACTTGAAGAATGTGGGTGGTACCAGTTTCTCCCAAGCCAGGCCCGGAGGCATGACTTTCCAGTAGAGGCACCGCTGTCTCACTCCAGAGCCCACTATCTGCAATGGAAGGAGAAAAAATGTCTCAGGTTAATTGTCCCTGAGGGCTAGTCTGGCTGCAACTCTGAGGGTTTGATGGAGATGAAAGGAAAGCAAGGTTGGAAAGGTAGACTGGAACCTGATGGGAGCGGAAAGGGCTAAAGTGTGGACTTTTTAATCCTAGGGGCAATACAGAGCCAGACAAGGGTTTTTTAATCAGCCCAGTGGAATGGTTGACCTGCCTTGCCTAGGAAGATTGTAAAAGTGTATGAAATAGGATAGGATCCAGGGGTGGAGAGGGAGAGAGAGGCAGCCTGGAGATCCATTAGTAATCCAGGTGAAAGGTGATGAGGGCAAGAACTGGCATGATGGCGGTGTGCATAGGGAGAGGGGGCAGATGTGAGAGATGGACTTGAGGAGACCTGGCAATTGATTGTGTATAGAGAGATATGAAAGAGTCAGAGCTAATCCGGACTCTTCCCACCTGGATGACAGGGAGGTTGGGGGTGCTTTTTAACAAAAATGGGGAAGTGTGAAAGAGGAACATTGGAGGACAGTGTGATGCCTTATTTGCATATGTTGATGGATATGGGGAACACATTCAACAAACTATGAAGTTAAATAGGAAAAGGGACTAATTTCTGTGGAAATGACTCCATCTCCAGGGGCCGTGCAGACAAAAGTTGCACAATTATGATTTGCTGCTTGTTATGGGATGGTAATGAAGCCTCATATTAAAGGGGACACAGAAACTATTAACAGCTTTACTTCCTAACCAGATTTCCTATCCATAGAATGAAATGACTTCTGGGTAATATAATTTTGAAGACACTTAAGGACTGATTTTCAAGATATGTCAAAGATAGACATATGCCTAGTGAAAGATGGTATTATTACTAGACAGAAAGGCAGAAGGAAAGATAATTATAAACCCATACGTCTGCTTTCTTCCTCTCCTTCTTCTCCTCCTCCTCCTTCTCTTTCTTCTCCTCCTTCTTCTCCTGCTTCTTCTTCTTCTGACTTGCCCAGGGTCACACAGCAAGTAAGTGTGTCAAGTGTTTGAGGCTGGATTTGAACTCATGCCCTTCTGAATCCGGGGCTGGTGCTTTATCCACTGTGCCACCTAGCTGCCTCCTGCTTTCTATTCTTTATAAACTCCTTGGGAGTCAAGGTGGTATAGTGGATAGAGAACTGGCCTTTCCCCCTCCCCTCCCCTGTCCCTTTCCCTTTCCCTTTCTGTTTCCCTTTCCCTTCCCTTTCCCTTCTCCCTCTCCCCTTGCTCCCTATTTCTTTTCCCCTTCCTTTCCCCTCCCCCTTCTTTCCCTCCTCCCTCTCTCTTCCCTCTCATCCTCTTCCTTCTGGTCTCCTCCCTCTTTTCCCTCTCCCTTCTTCCGTTTTCTCCTTCCCCTTTTCTTCGTCCCCCCATTTCCCTTTCCCTTTCCTGCCATTCTCTCCCCTCCTCTTCTCCGTCCCCTCACCCTTTGATGCCAGTGAAATCACAGATTCGGTCCTTATCCCAACAAAATCTTTGTGAAAATGGTCCCTGCTTGCTTGTTCTGAGAGCTTCTTTAGTGGAATTTGAGAAGGAAACAGGCAGGTTTTCTCAGGCACTTTTCTACATCGAGCCTCAGCTGACTATGGCACAGCTGACTGAGAGCTATAGTGAATGTAGTAACATGATCTTGCCCCAGCTGTTCTTGGTGGATTACAGAAAAGTCATTTGGTTCTGTAGAATATTCACTCTAAAAGGCTTTCTTCCAGAGATGCCTCCCACGAGTATGCTAAGGTTATGCAAGATTCCATGTTCAGACCTAACCACAGAAAAAGGTTTGCTTAAGAATTCACCGAGTTGCTGACATCAAGGGAGGCAGCTCCAAAAAGTCCTTTACCGGTGGCATTGAGATTGCCCATGGACAAGTTTCTTAACCTTCCTCTGCCTCAGTTCCCTCATCTGTAAAATGGGAATAAGAATATTTATGGTCCTCACAGGATTGTTATGAGGATCACATGAAATCAAATATCAAGTAAATATCAAAGCTTTATATGAATTCCGACTCTTCTCAGTCATTTGTGAGAGAGATTTTAATTGCTACCTGGATGAATGAAAGCTATTGTTCTAAGTAGAGTGATAACTGTTGCTATTTATGTGGCCTTAAAGAATTCCCCAGGAAGGGACAGCTAGGTGACTCAGTGGATAAAACAGTAGCTCTGGATTCAGGAGTACCTGAGTTAAAATCTGGCCTCAGACACTTGATACTTACTAGCTGTGTGACCTCAGGCAAATCATCTAACCCTCATTGCCCAGCCCGCCCCCCCCCCCCCAAAAAAAATCTGGAGGGAGTATGACATTGATGGGAAATCATGGCTTCCTGGGGGCAACTAGGTGTCACAGTGGATAGAACACCAGCCCTGGAGTCAGGAGGACCTGAGTTCAAATCTGACCTCAGACACTTACTAGCTGTGTGACCCTGGATAAGTCACTTAACCCCAACTGCCTCACCAAAAAAAAAAAAAAAAAAGAATACCTGGAAGGTCCAAGCTATGTCAATTGACACAATACTTTTTAAAAAATCCATTAGGCAAGGAAAATAGAGTTATTAGGATGAAAAAAATTTTATTTTGAAGTAAAATAACAATATGTTTCCATAATCCAATGCTCCTGGTCCTTCTAGTGCTAAGGTTCGCGAAGCTAATCCTTATGTTGTTTCTCCTGAGCCTCCCAATAACCCTTTGGATATTATGTCCATTTTGCAGGTGAGAAAATAGGATCTCAGAGAGATGAAATGACTAGTTTGTGGTCCTGCAGCTAGGCAGGATTTGAATCCAGGTCTCCCTGATTCCAAATGCAATTCTCTAGTAATGGCCTCATGTTGTTTGGTTAATTACTATTTTAGAGCAAAGCCTGGAAAGAGGGAGCTGCAAGAATGTTTATTTGGATGGGGCAGAGGAGATGAGGGAAGGGCGCCTTCCAACGTGGTCCAGGCTAGGGTTGAACAACAAAGAATGAATCCCAAGCAACCAGAGTAGGTTGGAAGACTCTTGACCCCCAGGCCATCCCTGTTTGTCGGATTTCTTAGAAGAGAGAATTACAACTTTGACATCACAAATCTGTATTTGGATACAAAAGAAAATAAGGCTCTGCTTGATACCTGTTCACTGCTAATATAGGAAATCAAGAGTGTGTTGACACCCTGGTGTGGATAGACTGGTGTCACTGACCTAGAACAACCTTGGTCCGGCACTTCAGGTTCACTGACCTAGAGCTGAAAGAGACCTCAGAGGCCATCTGCTCCAACTCTTTTATTTTACACACAAGGAAAGTGAGGCCCAATGAGGTCAGGTGACTTGCTCAAGGATGCTTACACAAGGCAGGCAGTTTGAACCAGGTCCTCTCACTCCAGAGACTTTTGTTTTTCCTTTTCTTTTTTTTTTTGGGGGGGGGGGCGGTCAGCAATGAGGGTTAAGTGACTTGCCCAGGGTCACACAGCTAGTAAGTGTCAAGTGTCTGAGGTCAGATTTGAACTCAGGTCCTCCTGAATCCAGGGCCACTGCTTTATCCACAGTGACACCTAGCTGCCCTAATAGTATGCTTTTCATAGTACCATGCTGCCTGGTCAGGGCCTATTGAGCAACTGAGATTCATCCTTGGCCTAATTTAGCAATTGGTGAGAGAGAGCGAAGCGGGCAGAGGAGTATGTCCTTGAAGGGACTGATGATGTCTGCCAGGGCTTCACTGATGAAATTACTAATAGCATATACAGTGTCATTTTCTGCCTTTTCTGTATCTGCCTGGGATGTCTTATTCTTGTTGGCAGTGAGGTGCAACTTCAAAGGGATCTCCTGAATTATAATAATGGTTTAAAATATTTCATACTGACTCGCTGTTAGCCACTCTGTGGTGATTGGAATTATTTTGAGAGACATAGTTTCTCGGTAATTTGATTATTTTATTATTAATAAGGCCAGTTTGTTATTAATAAGAGGATGGTCATTTGGCCATCTCATTTAGACCAAAGACAATCATGGTGGTGGGCTCACAGTTTATGCACCTTCAAAGACTGGTATTCCTAAGGGGTGTCAGTCAACTCTGATTGGATAACACAACAGGAAGCAAGCTATATTAAAATGAGGGTCTGAGAGTGACATCATGACACTCTTGGACAAAGAAACTATCTATCCTCAGACCACCCCCAGCTTTGGGCTATCTAGACAAAAGGATGTGTCTCTCCCTAAGCTTGATTGAATGGAATTCACCCAAGATTTGAGATTCTTTGTAGGGTTGGGTTGGGTCAGATAGAGAAGTTTAATTTTAGAGACCAAGATCTTGAAAATAGGAAAGAAAGGGGGGGGGGATCTCTGATTCTCTTCAAATTGATTAGCTATTAATAATCACTTCTCTCAAGTCTTAGAGAAAATTGTGAGTTTTCCTCTTGGGGCTGTGGACCTGGAGAAAGAAAACCTGTCCTCATTTCCTGTCTCAGATACTTATTGGCTGAAGCAAGTTACCTAACCTCTGCCTCAGTGTCCTCATCTGTAAAATGGGAATAATCGTAGCACCTACCTACTAGTATCATTGTGAAGATAAATGAGATAATATATGTAAAGCTCTTTGCACATCTTTAAATGGTATGTTAATGTGAGCTACTGTTATTGTTATTATTAAACCGAAGGAGGTCAGGAGTATTGGAAGCCATAGACAAATAGTGGAAAGAAGAAAGCAAAATGGGGAGACTCAGGAGGACTTGAGTTCAAATCCAGCCTCAGACACTTAATAGCTGTGTGACCCTGGGCAAGTCACTTCACCCTGTTTGCATCAGTTTCCTCATCTCTGAATACCCAACAGTAGCTAGAATTTTCATGGAGCTTTAAGGCTTACAAAACTTTGCAAATATTATCTCATTTGATCCTCACAACCACCTTGGGAAGTAGGTGCTATTATTGTTATCCTCATTTTACCCATAAAGAAAATGAAGCAGACAAAGGTTAAGTGACTTGTACAGGGTCACATAGCTAGTAAGTGTCCGAGGCGGGATTTGAACTCAGGTTTTCCAGAATTCAAGTGTAGCCCTCTATACTCCAGTTATGCAACCACCCCAGAATCCCAGAACCCCAGAATGTAAGAGTGATCTTAGAAGTCTTCTAGTCCAATCTATGGCTGAATAAAAATCACCTCACTAGGATCCCAACAACTTGTGTTTATAGGGCTGACAGATTTTTAAGAAAAGTCCCCATTTAAACTGTTCCAGGGAGGGGGATGTTTTCAGAGCCTTTAAATCTGAGGCACACAGAGGTTGTGTGCCCAGGGTTATATGGTTAGTAAGTAAGCTAAGATAGAATTTGAACCCAGCTCTTCCTGACTCCAAAACCCATTGCCCTACCCACTATGCATTTGTTTTGTTTTGTTTTGCAGGGTAATGGGGGTTAAGTGACTTGCCCAGGGTCACACAGCTAGTAAGTGTCAAGTGTCTGAGGCCGGATTTGAACTCAGGTACTCCTGAGTCCAGGGCCAGTGCTTTATCCACTGCACCACCTAGCTGCCCCCCCCCCCATGCATTATTGCCTGGTGATTGCTGTAGGCTCCAAGGTCTGCTTGGATTAGACTGTAAATTCCATGATATTAGGGACTGTTTTTTGCCTTTCTTTGTATTCAATTACTTAGTACTCTGCTGGGCATGTAATAGGTGCTTAATAAATGTTTGTTGATTTGACTAAATTGTAAAGGCTTTGTGGTTCTGGAGGACTAGCTTCATTAAGTCCTGAGGGGTTCATTCTTAATTTGGCCTCAAGATGGTTAATTCTTTAGCCAAAGGAACTCTTATTTACTGCTCATGTCCAGAAGTGCTTTCACTTAATAGGAGAAAGACTGGATAGGACTACTCAGTCAACAAGCATTTATTAAGCACTTACTGTGTGTTATGCATGGTGACATAATAATAATAATATATAATAATAATAAGTGACATAGATATAAAGAAAGGCAAAGGACAGTTGGCTTTGACAAAAAAGGTACAGGTTTGCCAGTTACGTGAAAAGCAGAAGTAATCCTCCCAGAATTGACAGCAGATGTTAGAGGCGTCCTTGAGTAGACATTTATTAACTACCCACTGGATGTCCCCTTCCTTCATGGAGATACAATAAATACCAAATACATGTTATATCTCTCCTCTCTCATTTGTCCCCTTCTCTCTACTTCTACATCTTTGCCCTTATTCAGGCCTGCATAACCTCATGTTTGGACTATTGCAATGACCTCTTAACTGGAGAAGGAAATGGAAAATCACTCCAGTATCTTTGCTAAAAAAGCCCCAAATGACATTGTGAAGAGTTCAGCATGACTGAAACAACTGAATAGCAGTAGCAATGACCAATTAATTTGTCACCCTGCTCCCAGCACTTCCCTTCTCAAATCCATTCTCTGCATAGCTGCTAAATTGATATTCATAAAGTACATATCTGGCCATGTCACTCCCTTACTTAGAATCTTCAGTGGCTCCTTATTGCCTGTGGGCTAAAATAGAAAATCACTAGGCTGGTCTTTAAAGATCTCTCCAGGGGGGCAGCTAGGTGGTACAGTGGATAAAGCACTGGCCCTGGATTCAGGAGGACCTGAGTTCAAATCTGCCTCAGACACTTGACACTTACTAGCTGTGTGACCCTGGGCAAGTCACGTAACTCTCCAATCTGATTCACCCAAGTTTTTCAATCTTATTTAATATTGTACCCCATTCCCAGGGTCTTTATTCTTCACCTTCCTCTCCTGCCTCTGGGTCTTTTCATAGACTTCCTCCCATGTCTAGAATGTTCTCTATTTCTGTCTCAAAAAAGGTCCTGCCTCCCCTCAAGGCCTTTCCTGATGCTCCCAGGGAATGTTTATTCTCTCTTGAGATTGCTTTATTTTTATAAAACATATTTATAATTATAGTTATTATATAGTTTACTTATAAGAATAATTATTACAAAGTACTTGCATAAATATATTTGTTATTATGCATAACTACACTTATAATATATTAAAATAATTATTACAAAGTATATAAGCAGCATATAGCATATCTATAATAATTATTACTTTAAGGTATATTTATAAGTAGTATACAGTATATCTATAATAATAATTATAAAGTATATTTATAATTATAACAATAACTATTATAAAGTGTTATGTAACAATAACTATCATTTATATGACATACTGGAGTGATTTCCCATTTCCATCTCCAGATCATTTGACAGATAAGGCAAGTGAGGCAAATGGGGTTAAGTGACTTATCCAGGGTCACCCATTTGGTGTCTGAGGCTAGATTTGAATTTAGGAACACGAGTCTTCCTGACTCTAGTCCCTGCAATTTTTCTACTGTGTCACTTTGCTGCTACATGAGGCAGCTAGGGGGCGCCAAAGTACTTAGAGTGCTAGACTTTAATCACCAAGAACAGAGTTCAAATCCAGCTTCAGATTATTTACCAGTTCTATAAACCCGGGTTTACAGAACCTCTGTCTGCCTCAGGTTCCTTATCTGTAAAATGGGAATAATAATATCATTTACTTCTCAGTTTGTTTTGAGGATCAAATGGGATAATGTTAGGAAATAAATCCTCCTCCTCTTCCTCCCTCTCCCTAGCATCCAGGACAGTGCTTTGCTCCTAGTATTTTGTTGTTGTTCAATCGTATCAGTATTGTTCTACTTCCTGTACTCCACTTGGGGTTTTCTTGGTAAAGATACTGGAGTGGTTTGCCATTTCCTTCTTCAGCTCATTTTACAGATGAGGAAACTGAGGCAATGTTAAGTGACTTGCCCAGGGTCACTCAGCTAATAAGTGTGTGAGGCTACATTTGGACTGAGGAAGATAAGTCCTCCTGATTCCAAACCCAGTGCTCTATCCATTAGGCCAGGGCTTCTTAAACTTTTTCTATTTGAGACCCCTTTTTGCCTGAAAAATTTTGACATGACCCCATGATGGCATGCACAGTGCAAAGTGAGCATGTTGTATATTCAGAACCAAGGCTGCAGTGACCCCCATGTTCAGTTAAGTGAGCCCATATGACGTCACAACCCATAGTTTACAATAAATATTTCAGACCTCCATGGGCAAATCTATGCAATAAATGTTTATTGGATAGTATTATATATCTTGTGCTCCTCTGAGTTCTAGTTTCCTGATTTGCAAAATGGGGATGATCTATCCCTTTGTTTTTCTCTTCTACCCTTCTCTTGGTATTCTTTCTCCCTCCCTGCTGGCTCCTTGGTGCACTTTATCCCTAACACACCCATTGCTTTGTACTTTGGGTGAGCAGATCCTAGGGAAAGCTGACCTGAAGCTCCCCATTTGTGCTAGACAAATGGCTCTCCACTCCTTTTAGCAAGGTCATTGATTATGAAAACAAAATCTGTAGGAGCTTGAGAGGGAAGTGCTATCCTTTCCAATAATTCCTGGGATGGCTTGCCAGCTGGGATGGCTTTCATTTGAGTGGAATTGACCTGAGCAGCCTGCCTAGCACTGCCCCATTAGTGGAGGTATGATTTCACCAGGGGAGGCACTCATGCATACGTGCTTTCTTTTTCCACTGTGCATTTGTGGTTTTAAAGATTCTGATTTCTACTGTGGACTTTTATAGAAGACCTTTCTTCCCTTCCAGAAAATCATAGGGCTGGGGTGGACTTTTTTTTCCAAGGTGATAATTAAAGGATGAGTTGTCTATCTCTGCAAAACTTCTTTCCAAGGGGGCAAATGAAAATTCTTTGGTGAAGACAGAGGAGAGTTATTGAGTATGTATGAATTCAATTCCATAGCTATTTACTAGGAGACAGCTTTGTGGTAGGCACTGGCCATGAAAGATAAACATTAAGTAGTCTCTCCCTTTAGGGAAGTTACATCTTATGGATATACCAAGTTATTTCTGGAGGGAGACGGTGCTAATAACTGGGGATGGAGAACCACCTCTTGTAAGAGTTGGTGCCTGAGCTATCTATATAAAGGGTGGGTGAGAAAGGGGTGCGTTTCAGATGAGGGGACCCCTTGTACAAAGGCTTGGAGATGGGAGATGGTATATTGTGTCCCAAAACATCTAACAGGCCATTTTAACTAGAAAAAGGGGCGAGTGAGGGGGCAATAAGATGCAATAAGATTAGAAGGGTAAGGAGGAGCCAGGTTCTGAAGGACCTTAAATGCCTAGCTTTTGTGTTTTTGTCCTAGAGACCACAGGGAATTCATGGAAGATTTTTGAGTGGGGGGAGGGGGGTTAAAAAATAGACCTATCTAGGTGGAATGGAATACATATGAATGAAATAAAGTTGAAATTTCTGAAGAAACAGTTTTGATTTGAGACAAACCGAATTTGTCAAGAAAATGAGAGAGATTATCTTGGGAAAAGAAGGGAAGGGATTTGGAGGGGGATCACCCCTATACATTTCTTCCACCCTCTGACTCACATTTGTGAGTCACATCTGGTCTCCAGATGTTACTGTGGTCCTGAGTTGATTTGGAGTGTGATTCAACTAATATGGCTTTTAAGGAAAATATTTCTTTAGCTCTGAAAAGTAAGCATGCCAGTAATAATTTTCTTGTTTCTCTTTGGCTTTGGGATGTTTGGAGTACACTCCACGCTGGTTCAGCTAGAGTGGAGAGTCCATGTTGAGGGTAACTTGTGATGGTGACTCATCGCCTTGGTGATTTTTGATTTGTTTCATGGAGTTTGGTTTCTATGGTGTCTTCATTCAGAGTTGACAGGAAGTAGTCCCACTGAACAGAGAAAACTTGGTAGTTGTGCTGAGAAATAGGTAATTCATTATCACTATCCTTTTGAAGAACTTAGCAGTTTCTTAAAGCATTTTTCTGGTTTCCTAGCATAGTGTCTGGCTCATTGTAAGAACTTAATAAATTAATATATTAATAAATTATTTATCTCTCGGATAATTTTGAATTTAATGGGGATTCAAATATAAGTTTATCAAAGAATAGCCTCTTATTTCCATTGGGTTCTATTTCTGGGTTCCTCCTTTTCCCTTGATTTATTTCTCTGTTCTTTTTCTAGGACCATACAGCTTTTATTCATTCTTGCCACAGAGTATATTTTTCTAGTTTTTTAATATTTATTTTTCAAATACCAAGTGGTTAAAAAATTGATCCGTCCCTCCCATTACTTTTTTCACAGTCGATCAAAAACAGATCTAAAAAACCTTGAAAATAAATCTCTTAATCCATGTCCAAATAGTCTGACAAAACATGTTCCCCCATCAGCTGTGTTTGAAAATCTGTAGCTCTTCCTGAATTTGAAGGTCATCAGTTCTCTGTCAAGAGATGAATGACATAGTTTGTCTTCATACTTTTGGACTCGTGGTTTCTCATTGTGTTAGATCAGAGTTCTAAAGCCTTTTCAATTGTTTTTCTGTAGAGTACATTTTGATAGCAAAAGCACTTGTTAAGCTCTTACTGTATACCAGATTAAAGATACAAGTAGAATCAAACAAGACAATGTCTACCCTCAAGAAGTTTCCATTCTAGTGGGGGAAAATAACAGAATTGAAAGGGGACCTTCAAAGTAGGGGAAAGGGAAGGACGTCATTTGGGGAAGAAAGTGAGCAGAATGCCTTGGCATGTGAAAAGTGGATGGCAAACTCATTTTAAACTCACTTAACCTCTTCATATGCCAGTTGTTTCATTTATAAATTGATGAGTTGACTAGATAACCCAAGGGTCCTTCTAGCTCTAAAGTGAAGACCTAGTATTACTTACTCCTTGAGGAACCAAATCCCATTGTTATTGATCGTGAAATCCTATGAACTAAGACAATTGCAGCAAAATGGAAGAATGGCTGTTGTTCATCCTTGTTCTCAAAGAGGACCAATGATATGAACAGGGTAGTGTCTTGACTTGGAAGTGAATTGGATGTAAGTGAGTCAGAGCCATGCAAAATCATCAGCCTCACTCTCTCCTTCAGAGTCATCTGGGCCCAGTGGCAAGATCATAGGTCAGGACGACTGGTGATGACCCTGGGATGGGAGACGTTGGTCTTTTTAAGCTAAGGTCTTTACCAGGTGTCAGCTTGTCTGAGGCAACACCTGTAGAGAGACAAATAGGTGGCCAAGTTTATTTCATTGTCTCTAAGAATACCAAGGCACATTATGACATGGGCTACTGGGCCACCTTGTAATGAAGTACTCACAATCAGCATTTTCAAAAATACCACCTTGGAGAAAATTACAGCTTGTGTACCACCATCTGTTGCAGAGAATGGGGTGTGTGGGGGGGGAGAAAGCATTTATTAAACCCTTACTATTATCTCATTTTATCTCAATGAGGAGGTAGAAAAATCCATGAGATAATCCAAATTAAATGAACACGGGCTGGAATACTCTTGATTTCAATGCACGTCTGGGCACAGGGGAAGATGGCAGGCAGAATGTTGGAAAATATGGCTCAGGATCAACAAACAAAAGCAGTCAAAGGCTGTTAGCCCACACTGATGCCTCACACTTACAAATCATGAATACTTTATTCAGCAAGAGAGCTGAGAGATGCTGGATGTGGTGAGCACATACTGTATTGAATCACAGAATATGACAGGATCAATGTCAACAGAGAAGACACCTGGTTCCCCATGTGTTTGTTTGGTAGGCAGTTAGGTGGTGCGGTACAGCATTGGACTTGGAAACAGGAAGACCCATCATCAGGAGTTCAAATCTGGCCTCAGACCCTTACTAGCTGTGTGACCCTGGGCAAGTCACTTAACCTTGTTTGCTTCAGTTTCCGTATCTGCCAGATGAACTGGAGAAGGAAATGGCAACTCATTCCAGTATCTTTGCCAGAAAAAGCTCATTTGGGGTCACAAAGAGTCAGAGTCAGTTGAACAACAACAATATCTCTTTAATAGCAACATCAGTTTGATGGGACATTGCAAACCCTAAGGCACTATGTAAATATAATTTGTTATTGAGATAGGACCTGATATATGTTGTTTTAGATTTTATTGGGTCATTTAAGCATTGCTAGTGAAGCAGCAAAGGAAATAGGAACTTGATTTAAAAAAGGAAATCCATGATTATGTCCATTTTCAGAATGGTGGAGTCATGGTAGAGGCTTGTTTAAAAGTGAAAGCAATGATTCTGTGTCTCTGGTTTTCTTTTGCCTAGGGTCTAGTACACTGACCAAAACCAAGCAGGGAGAGGTTCTGTCAGTGGAAGAAAAGACAGATTTAGGACATGGCCCCAAGGAGAATTCATCTTATGTACATTTAACAAATGCAAAGAAGACATCCTTGCCTCCCAACCCACAAACTGGGCTCTGCTAGGGAATGGGAAACCCAAGAATGAAGGTGTCTACCTGGAGTACTTGAACAATCCATAGGTGGTCATGCACCCATGAGCTTAATACATTCTGGCATATTGACCTACTCACCTACACATCCTGAGTAACCAGGCTTCAAGTCATGGGAGATAGACATCCCTTTCAGCTCCTAGTGGGGACATAATGCTACCACACAGAGACCACAGAAGTTTCTTTAGAAGTCATAAAATATAATACAAATATAGACGACTCTGTTTAGCTTTTTTTTTTTAAACGGGACAATGAGGATTAAGTGACTTGCCCAAGGTCACACAGCTAATAAGTGTCAAGTGTCTGAGGCTGGATTTGAACTCAGGTCCTCCTGAATCCAGGGCTGGTGCTTTATCCACTGCACCACCTAGCTGCCCCCTCTGTTTGGCTTTTAAAGCCCTTTTTGATAGCTCCAACCCACATTTCCAGCTTAGGTACGTCCCCACGTTCACTCTGTGATTTAGCCAAACTGGTCTTTTTGTTCCCATCACATGATTAGGAATTTTTAACTCTGATACTACTGTCTTCACCAAACCATTCTTTATTCCCCTCAACTGCTAATGCCCCGACTCCTTTGCAGTTATTCACTTGATAGTTATTTTATAGATACTGTTATATGGCTTGTCTCTCCTGTTACAATGTAGATTCATTTCAAGTAGGGATTTTTTTTTCATTCCTGATTTGTAGTTTTATACACACACACACACACATATCTGAGCTATACATGCTCACTAAAAATTTAACAACTGGCTCAGAAATTTTAGCACATTCCTGGGATGTAGTGAAGGATAGAGACAGCACCTGTGATTTCATTGGGATGGGGAACACTCAGGTGAGGAAACTCTCTTTGTCAATGCAAGTGGGCATCTTCCCTGCAGCTTAGAACCTTAAAGTTTGCCTGGAGACCCATGTTCTAGGTTTGCTTATTTTTTTTAAACTTTATTTTATTTTCAATCCGTGGAACAAAAGAAGCATTTCCATAATACAATACAGTAAAAAAATGTTTGCACATGAAAATGCAAATCTACCACGTACAACTTGCTATTCTTTCCAAATATACAGCAAAGTTATGTACATTTATTTCTTTTTCTTTTTCTAACCCCCCCTCCCTGCCCTAGAGATGACTACCAGGAGACACAAATATATATGTAAAATTGTTCTATACATGTGTCTATCAGTTCTTTCTCTGGATGCAGAAAGCATCTTTCTTTATATGTCCTTTGTTTATTTATTTATTCATTCATTCATTCATTTAATTAATTTATTTGCGGGGCACTGAGGGTTGTGACTTGCCCAGGGTCACACAGGTAGTAAGCGTCATGTGTCTGAGGCCAGATTTGTACTCAGGTCCTCCTGAATCTAGGGCCAGTTCTCTATTCACTTCACCACCTAACTTCCCCCATGTCCTGTATTTTTAATTTGGATCTTTATAATAGTCAAAATGATTTAGTGGCTAAAAGTCTTTTGTTTTTGTTTTTTTGCAGGGCAATGAGGGTTAAGTGACTTGCCCAGGGTCACACAGCTAGTAAATGTCAAGTGTCTGAGGCAGGCTTTGAACTCAGGTCCTCCTGAATCCAGGGCTGGTGTTTTATCCACTGCTCCACCTAGCTGCCCCCTAAAAGTCATTATTAAAAGAGTATTGCTGTTACTGTATACAATGGTTTTTTTTTTGATTCTGCTCACTTTGCTCTCCCTCACTTTGTGCAAGTCTTTCCGTGCCTTTCTAAGATCATTGAGCTCATCACTTTTCTTTTTTCTTTTTAATTTTTAAATTTCATTAAAATTAATTAATTTTTTTAGAACTTATCATTTCTTACAGCACAGTAGTATTCCATCATAGCCATACACCACAACTTGTTCAGCCATTCCCCAGCTAATGGGGATTCCTGCAATTTTCAGTTCTTTGCCACCACAAAGAGAGCTGTTATAAACATCCCAGTCACTTGCGACTTTATCATTACTATCTGTTAACTTCCCTCTAGCCTATTGTTACTCACTGTTTTCTTTCTCAGCCTCTCTTGCTGATCTGCAGAACAGATTGAGGAGAGACAATATAGCCTATATGTTTCAGAGTCAGAACTTAGACCCAGGTCTTCCTGCTTTTTGAGGCTGCCTCTGTCCACCAGGTCGTGTCTGGTACACAGTAGGTGATTAATAGAAATTTGCTGTTTGGAAGATTGATCCATGTTGTGGGTTGTGCAAATCCCAGCATGAATCTAGGTAATGATCTCCCCTTTGTGTCCTTAGGCAACCAGAGGCACAGTGACTGCCTTCCCTGGCTTTGATGACCGGGCTGATGCCGAAACCCTTCGGAAAGCGATGAAAGGACTTGGTAAGAAGATCTTCAGCATTCCTGGCAATCATGTCTAAGTGAAAACGATTTTTTGACACTGACACATCTCCCTTTAAAGGGAGGTTAGTTAAAAACAAAATCAACAATGTTCCGATTACCTTCCCCTTAAGACTAGAAAAATCACCAACTTGGGTGTTAAAGGACCCAGGGTCTAATCCCAGGTCTGTCACTTAGGTCCTTGTGACGTCTGGAACATCATTGCTGTGCTTGGGCTTCCGTTTCCTCGTCTGTGAAATGTGAGGGTTGGATTAGACAGCCTCTCAAGTTCTTTCTTGTCCTGACCCTCCCACTTTCTGATCCATTCATGACAGGAGCATAGGATAGTATTAAGCTTGTACTTAAAGGCTTCCCTGCTTGGTCAAACCTACCAGAGTTACATTCACACTCCATGATGGGACATTGCTGTGGGACCCGAGTCTCCAAAACAGGTGTTGTTTGAAAGATGCCAGGGACCTTTTTGTACCCACCACAAAACGTGGTAAGAGCTAGAAGTTATAGCTGCTAACTGGAGAGATTGGAGAGTGGGGAAAATGAGGGAAAGGTAGGTGACCCTGTTAGAGGGTCCTGGTTTTTTTAGGGAGCCACAGCGAGGCCTGGAAGGGTGGAGATATTCAAGAAGAGGACTAAGATTGTTTATGAATTCATTTCAGGTACTGATGAAGAAAGCATCCTGACTCTCCTCACAGCCCGAAGCAACGCCCAGCGCCAAGAAATTGCAGTGGCATTTAAAACTTTATTTGGCAGGGTAAGTGTGCGTTGTTAAACCACAGAAGAGACTATGACAGGACCAGCATGCATGAGGCATGTTGGAAATGGGCTCATCCAATTTAATTTGGGGCAGCTAGGTATCACTGTGGATAGAATGGTGGGGCCTGCAATTGGGAAGACTCATCTTTTTGAGTTCGAATCTGGCCTGAGACACTTGTGGATGGGTGACCCTGGGGAAGTCACTTAATCTCCATATGTTCCAGTTTCCTAATTTATAAACTGGAGATCATAATAGTACCTACCTCCCAGGATTGTTTTGCAAACCTTAAAACTCTCTATAAATACATTTTTATATAAGTAACACATAGATATATATTCTTCTTTTTTTGCAGGGCAATGAGGGTTAAGTGACTTGCTTAGGGTCACACAGCTAGTAAGTGTCAAGCTTCTGAGGCGGGATTTGAACTCAGGTCCTCCTAAATCCAGGGCTGGTGTTTTATCTACTGCACCATCTATCTGCCCTGATATATATTATTCTTATAGCATAGGCTGTGACAGTGCCACTCCCCTGTTCTATAAACTCCCTATGAGCTCCCTATTATTATCTCCAGGGTTCAATAGAAACTTCTTTAGCCATAGCCCTTCTCACTTGGGCTACTCTTCTGATTTTAGTTACTACATATTATTCCCTTCTACCTGCTCTGTGATCCAGCCATAAGGATGACCTAGCTGTTCCTTGGACACACACACACACACACACACACACACACACACACACTCTATCTTCAATCTCTGTGTCATTGCATTGACCATCCCCAATGCCTGGGATACCTTCCCTCCTCACCTCTGCCTCTGTGAATTCCTTGACTTACTGGTCCCTTGTCTAGTGCCTTTCCATCTTAGGTTACATTCCATCTACTCTCTGTGTACCTTGTACATACTGATTTAAGTATATGCTATCTCCCCATTTAGAATGTAAGCTCCTTGAAGGCAGGAATTGTTTTCATTATTCCTTCAAATTCTCAGTGTCACTTTACCTTATAGTTAGCACTTAGTAAATGCCAAATGTTGAACAATGAATCAGCACACAAGGCTTCTTTAGATTAAAAAAAAATTATATTTGTTCAACTTTTAATTTAGAAATGAATGGTTTAGTGGTTAAAAGTGTTGGACTTGCACCAGAGTTCAAATCATGCCATTGACACTCATTAGCTGCATGATCCTGGACAAGTCGCCAAACCTCGGGTCCTCAGTTTCCAAATCTGTAAAATGGGGGCGGGGGTTGGATGCGGTGACCTTGAAAGCACCCTCCACCTCTAGTTCTGTGACCATCTATTTATTATTTGTGAAGATACAACCTGTGTATGTGTGTGTGTGAGAAGAGACTCATTTAACACTTCTTCCTGGGGGCAGCTAGGTGGTGCAGTGGATAAAGCACTGGCCCTGGATTCAGGAGGACCCGAGTTCAAATCCGATTTCAGACACCTAACACTTACTAGCTGTGTGCCCCTGGGCAAGTCACTGAACCCCCATTGCCTCACACACACACAAAAAGACTTCTTCCTGGCCAATCCATTTGTGTCTTCTTCCTGCAGGATCTTCTGGATGACTTGAAATCAGAACTGACGGGGAAATTCGAGAAGCTCATTGTGGCTTTGATGAAGCCAGCCAGGCTATACGATGCCTATGAACTGAAGCATGCTTTGAAGGTAAGGGAGGAGCCAAAAGGGGAAAAAGAATTTGCTCCTAAAGACAATAAGTGGTGCATCTTCTTAAAGAGCCAGTTGTTCCACAGCGAAGGTGAACACTCCTAGCCACGTCTTTTGGTTCTCCTTTTACAAATGGCTCTGAATTGTTTTATGGAGGCTGTCTGGAAGCTCATAGTGAGCAGGGGGAAGAGAGAGGAAGGGAAGGAAGGAAATCAATGTGTCATTTGGAGAATGTAAAGAATTAATTGTTATTTGAGGTTTTTATGCCTCAGCGAGCACTGGCCTGGGGCTCTGCAAACCGCAGGGTGCTCCACCCACTGGTTGTAGCCGTTGCCATGGCACTGGCACCTCACATCATCACCACTCCGGATGCCTACATGGGCCTGGCAAAATTATAATGATTGGAAGCCTAGTGAGGGCAGTCATGTGACTATCAGAGCGGCCAGCCCATTGGCTGGGGCTGTGCAGGGTTTTTCTGGGATTGGGGGAGGAGAATTCGCCATTCTAGCTGGAGGCTAGAAGGCCACAGGAGTTCTGCTGAGTATTCTCAGCTGATTCCTGGGCGGTGGCATTTTTTCAGGTTGTATAATTTCCCTTCCCCCATTTTATTTCCTTTCCCTTGATCCTACTGATCCTATTTGTGTGTTTTTTTAAGTTCATTCTTGTTAAAATAAATCCTGCTCTGTTTTGAGGGAGGCTGCCAGTCTCCTTCCTTGCCCCAATATTGCAGCGAGCCGCTTAGCCAACACTCCCCAATTAAAAATTGGTCCCCACAAGGCAAATATCTGTTTTAGTCTTTATTTCTGTCTGATATTCATCAGACTCTTCTCGAATCTCTCATGATATCAGAGCTTTTCATTATTTACCACATTTGGATACTCATGTTGAGAAGGTATCGCTGCAGGAGAAAGATAGTATAGTTTAGTGGAGATCTGGGCTCAGGTCTGATCTTATTGGCTGTGGGACCCTGGGCCAGTCACCTCTCTCACTACTCAGTTTTCTAGGCCACTCGCAAAGACTATAAATAGAACCAAAAGTCCCAACCCGCATTGGAAGATCCCTCACCTTGGAGTTCCTTCAACCACAAAATCAAGAATCCCCTCCCTAACTTATCTTTATGGTTACTAAGGAGTAAAAGCTAAGGGCAACCTGATAATGCAAGTTAATTCAACAAACCTTTATTAAGCAACTGTTACACCCAGGGCCCTGGGATAGGTGCTGGGAGGAAACACTTCTCATTTTTAGTTCAAGGAGGGAAATGAGATAGAATTGTCATGATGGGGAGTTTTTACCCCAGTATTTTTCTCTCTTCCCTAGCTCCTTCTGAGTACAAGATAGCAAACTGTAGCTCTCATTGTACATGCTGGTGACTCGTGATGATTCAAGCCAAAGCGACTAGATAACAACCACCAGCATGACAAATGGCATTTACAAGGGCAGTGTATCTTAGGGGCTAGAGGGCTGGACTTCACTGGAATCAAAGGACCTGGGTTCAAATCATGATGCTGATACTTAGTATCTGTGTGATCTTGGGCAAATCAGAACCCATCTATAAAACAGGAATCATTGTGTTGCCAATCTTACTGTGTTGGCCTAAGGCTCATAGTGAGAAATGAGAAAAGGCATGTTGGGCCCTTTACCAACCAACACTAAAGAACCATGTAAACGTCCCCCTTTCCCTCCTGGAGGCTCACTTCCTTGCAGAACGTGTCCTTTCCCTAATAATTACACCTGGAACGCTGGGGATGACTGACCAAATTTTAAACCTTGCAATCTGGGCACAACCAGTTTCCATTCGTTGTTAGGGATCGTCTCTGTCTCCTGGTAGCTCCCCCACCCCTGATCCACTCTTGTCTAGATTTTTGACAAGCCTCCTGGCTCCTGAGGCCATGTCATTTTGGTCTAGTGACACAGCCTTCTCTCTGCCTTGTGAATGGGGCAGCCCATGTTCCTAAATGGACAATATTCTGCTATTTTTCACAGGGTTTCCCAAACCCTACCAGCATCTCAAGGCCTTGACTTCTTTGCCTAAGTCACCTTTAACATCCCCAGTCCCAGTGCAGCTCTCTCCTCATGCCCAACCGTCAGCAGCCATCAGGAGACGCTCCCCCACCAGCTTGGGCCTTCAAGGACTGAGGGAATCATCTTCCCTCGAGGTTGTCAGGGGTCTGTCCTGGGTGCCTGGCTCTTTGTTCTAAGCTCAGCCAGGTTTTAGACCAAGAGTTCCGAACCTTGTGTGTGTCTTGGACCTCTTGGTCAGCCTCTGGACCCTTTTTCAGATTAATTTTTCTAGATGCATAACATAAAATACAAGAGATTAACACAGGAAATCATATATATTGGAATGCTATAGCCAAACTATTAAAAAAAGGTCCCTGGACTCTAAGTGAAGAGCCCTGGGTCTAGAGAGCCCAGATCTCAAGGCGTCCACATAGTCCAGCTTCAGGAGTCGCCTAGGATCAAGAGGGACTTGTTCACTCCGCTGGGGTCCTGCTATGGGATAGTCACTGCCCGTGGTTGTTGAAGGAATTCTCAGTCCCTTTGTAATCATTCATTAGCCTTTGACCTTTGAAGTCTGGTAACTTTAAGGCCTATTGACTTATTTTTTTTTTTTACTACTCTGTAATCTGTTGAACTTCTCCTTTTGTGTTCTCACCTGTCTCTCCCTCCCAGAGATCTGTTGACAAATCCTCAAAGCAAATCTTCCCTTATCTCTTAAGTTCCAGTGACTGTGAGAAGGATTTTCTGTATTTGTTCCCAGGGACACAATCTTCTTTTTCTAAAGGCAAAGATCTAATCTGCATTTAACTATGTGGGGTACTATGACTTTAGCCCATTGGCCAGGTTACACAAGGAAATATGAACTCCCATTCACCCTGTTACATAAGGGGAGATGTGTGTGCATGCTCATCTTCCAGGCATCCTTCCACATTGGTACCCCGTCCTTGACAGTCTTGGGGACTTCCTTTTCAATGGTTTCCCAGGGAAGTATATGTGTACACCTGGCCTCTCTCCTGCTTGCCTTGCTTGCCCCTCCCTATAAGAGGATCCCCCTTAGGGTGGGATGGTAAGGGGGATCAGGATTGATGCATTTGTTGTCCACCTGCCAATCACACATCTCTGCTACCCAAGTATGAGTTGCTGATAATAAATCTTTCTTGGGGGGGCAGCTAGGTAGCACAGTGGATAAAGCACTGGCCCTGGATTCAGGAGGACCTGAGTTCAAATACGGCCTCAGACATTTGACATTTACTAGCTGTGTGACCCTGGGCAAGTCACTTAACCCTCATTGCCCCACAAAAACAAAACAAAACAAAACAAAATCTTTCTTTATTATTTGCAATACTGGCTGTTCCAGCATCATTCTTCAGTATCGCTTTTTTCTCGGCTTATGGGAGAGCTTACTCCCCTGAGCCTTTTCTGGGATCCGACAATCTGCGTTGAGGCAGACTGCCGGTATCTGTTGTCTTAATCGGAAACGTTTGTCTTTATCAAGGAATTGTTTCTCTCCTGAGTAAATATTTCCTAAAGGATTTTTCCAGTCCTGAGGGATTCCAGTATCTTACTGGGCCTCTCCAGAATCTTCCCTAATCTAGGAGATGGTCAGTTTTCCTAAGGGGCTATTCTTCTTCTCTCCTGCACCTAAATGTTAGCCAGCTGCTCCGCTTTCCCGCTGGGGCCTCCCCTGACTCCATCTCAGACTGGGTCAGGGCTACAGGTACCAAGAGGGGAACTGGTACCTTTAGTCTACAGCCTGCGAAGCTTCAGTTGAAGGAAGCAGGTTGTGGATGGTACTTTTTATTTATTTGAAGAAAGTTCTGGCAAGGTCTTTTATGAATGACGTCACTCTCTTCCCTTGTCCCACATCCCCAGACCCCCAGACCCCTGCACCAGCCCAGAAGAGAGGTCTTTATACCTTTCCATTTTTGCTACACATGTGCCTGTCCTGTCTTCTCTTCAGGACACGGTTACCTGGGAGAGATAGGCCGGCTTCATCAGCTGTTGAACTGATGGCCATGTTGGGAAAATTTCTAAGTCTGATGGAGGAACAGAAACAACAAAGTCTCTAAGCTGGCAAATAGGTTTATTGAGAGAGGTTTAATTCCACAATAAAGCCAGTCATCCAGGGATTGGACCTGAAAGACCTTGAGTGACAAAATCAATGGGTTTATATGCCCTTCCAGAAGTTAATATTAATCCTAATGAGTAATTTCTAAAATTGAAGCAAATTCTTAGGAAATATGGGAAACTGATTACGTGACAAATGTCAGCATTTTCCAGTACACTTATCAGTCTTATTGTGGCAACAGGGTCATAGTTATGCTGCATGACCCCCTTCTATTAGTCAAGCATACCACTGGTGAGCTGCATGACCCCCTTGAGTGAAGCATAACACTCATGGTTTCTAAAATATAATATTGCTGACTACTGTATCTTCTGATATTACTTAATGCTTAACACCAGAAAGTTAGTCAGAAATGAGACTTAACCTATTAATACAATTAAAAAATTAGATATATAAATATAATAAATCACAATTTATAGTTAATATGTTGGTTATTATCTTAATTAAATCACTTACGACTATATTAAATCTCTCATAACTAAGGAATGGGGAAAATCTCACTCACTGTCAGAAGTTTCAGGCTTTGGGATTCTTTCTTCAGGCCTTTTTCTTTCTGGAACTGAGGGTTATCTGCCTCTTTTCTTCCTAAGGCAATATGGAAAGTGCTGCTTTGGAGTTAGAGGATCTGACTTTAAATCCTGAGTCTGTCTGTGTCACATTGGGCAAGTCATTTCATTTTTCTGAGCCTCAGTTTTTCTATTTGTAAAATGAAGGGTTCCATACCATCTTCCTCCTCCTCTCCTCCTCTTCCTCTTCCTCTTCACTAGTTTTTTTTTTTTTTTGGCGGGGCTATGGGTGGTTAAGTGACTTGCCCAGGGTCACACAGCCAGCAAGTGTCAAGTGTCTGAACTCAGGTACTCCTGAATACAGGGCCGGCGCCCCATCCACTGTGCCACCTAGCTGCCCCCATCGCTAGCTTTTATACAGATCTTCAAGCACTGCACAAATATTATCTGATCCTCACAACAGCCCTGGGAAGGAGGTGCTATTTTTATTCTTATTTTACAGGTGAGGAAACTGAGGCAGGCAGAAGTGAAGTGACTGATCTGGGTCACAGAACTAGAATGTATTTGAGGACCGATTGAGCTTAGGTTTTCCTGACTCCAGGTCCAGCACCATCCGCTGTGCTACTTGCCTGTTCCTTGGGTGTTTCTGAAGTTGCTTCCAACTCTGAGCCTGTGATCCCATGAATGACGGAGGATTTTTTAAAATAAGAACAAGAATAACCTGCTGGCCTAGGATTTCATAGCTTGACATAGAATGCAGTCCTCTTTGCCGCAAACTCCTTGGAATGAAAAACATTTCTTAATTTTTTTGGGGGGGGTGGGGGGGAGGTGACACAATCAAAGTTAAGTGACTTGCCCAGGGTTTCACAGCTATTAAGTGTCTGAGGCCAGATTTGAACTCAGGTCCTCCTGACTCCAGAGTTGGTGCTCTATCCACTCCGCCACCTAACTGCCCCAAAGTTGATTTATTTGTTGATAATTATTTTTTTAAAATTCCACTTTCTCATCTTTCTTTTTTCTTTATTTCTTTTTTTTTTTGGGGGGGTGGAGTGGGACAATGAGGGTTAAGTGACTTGCCCAGGGTCACACAGCTAGTAAGTGTCAAGTGTCTGAGGCTGCCTTTGAACTCAGGGCCTCCTGAATTCAGGGCTGGTACTTTATCCTCTGTGCCACCTAACTGCCCCCCCCCCTTTTCTTTATTTCAATGAAAAAGTTAAGCTAAAACCAGTGACAGTACAGTGATTTCTTATGGCATAAATAGCATTCTGTAGCCCTAGTCAACCACCTCTCTACTAAGAGGATGGAAGCAGTTTCAAAATAGCAGCTAAGGTTGGCTGTTATTTTGAAGGAGGAAGGAAACAAGCATTTATAAAGTATCTATGTGCTATGCACTTTGAAAATATTTGATCTTTGGATCTATGGTCTGGTGTCTCTTAGTGTTGTTTTCATTTATGTGACGGGACAGCTATGGATGTTATTCCTTGGGCTTTGCTTTCTTTACTCTGAATCAGTTCCTGCAAATCTTCCCAAGTTTCTTTGAATCCCTCATTTTTATAATTTCTTAAGATAAATTAATATTTTTATAATATTTATATACTTTTTCCAATTGATGAATACCCATTTTATTTCCAGCTTTTGGCTATTCCCCCAAAAGTGTAGTTATGAATATTTTGTTATATATAAGCTCCCCTCCTCCTTTTTTTTTTTTTTTTTTTGCGGGGCAGTGAGGGTTAAGTGACTTGCCCAGGGTCACACAGCTAGTAAGTAAGTTTCAAGTGACTGAGGCCACATTTGAACTCAGGACCTCCTGAATCCAGGGCCAGGGCTTTATCCGCTGCACCACCTAGCTGCCCTTTTGATTCTTAACAGTAAAATGAGGGGGTTAGACTCAGTGATCTCTGTGGTACCTTCCAGTTCTAAATCTATGATCCTATGAAATTATTGCAAAAAGTTTGATTGGTTGTATTAAAGTTTAATATTAAGTCGATTTAAAAAAATCATCCAATTGGCTTACTTCTTTCATTTGCGAATATCAGTTATTACTGCAAAGTGTTTACTATCTGGGTGGCAAATTAAGAGTAATAATAATAACAGGCACTTACATAGTGCTTTGAGATTTGCAAAGGACTTTACAATTATTATCTCATTTTATCCTCACAACAACTTGGGGAGGTAGTTGCTATTATTCCCATTTTGCAGGTGAGGAACCTGAGGCAGAGAGAAGTTAAGTGGCTTGCCTCAGATTTGAATTCAGGCCCAGCTGATTCTAGGTGCTCTCTCTCTCTCTCTCTCTCTCTCTCTCTCTCTCTCTCCCTTTAGTAGAATGGAAGTTCTAGTTTAGTCGTTTAGTAGAATGGAAGTGCCAAGCATGGCACCTTGCACAAAATAAGTGCTTGTTAAGCCGAATCAAAATGGTAGACACAGTTATGGTTGTGTACAAATAATGGGCATGTTGGTATATTAGAACTGACTGTCTAATGAAAGCTTAATTGCCAAGTAGTTAATTTTGTGTCCTGACTACAAAATTAGGAAATCTGGTTGGAGGTATTTGTATCAAAGGGTGGCATCGCAGCTGTGAAGGACAGAATGTTGGCCTGGATTCAGGAGACTTGGTATGTAATTTTGAGGCTGCTTCAGATTGAAAGTGCGACCCTGGTCGACTTTCCTTCTCCGAGCCTCAGTTTCTTATCTGTAAATTCAGGGGCTGAAATAACGTTCTGTCCAGTTCTGTTTTTGTAAGTAGGTAGCTGGGTGGAACTTGGATAGAACACTGAGGTTAGGGAGCTGTTGTTTAGTTCTTTCAGTCATTCCTGACTCTTCGTGACCCCATTTGGGGTTTTCTTGACAAAGATACTGGAGTGGTTTGTCATTTCTCTCGCCAGCTCATTTTACAGATGAGAAACTGAGGGAAACAGGGTTGAGTGACTTGCCCAGGGTTAGACAGTTAGTCCTTATCTGAGGCTAGATTTGAACCCAGGTCATCCTGATTCCAGGTCCAGCACTCTATCTATTGTGCCACCTAGCTGCCCAGGGTTAGGGAGACCTGAGTTCAGATGTTCTCTCAGATACCAGGTGTGGGACCCTGAAAATGTCTCTTCACCTCTGCCTCAGCTTTAAAAGTAGTGATCGTAATAGCTCCTACCTCCCAGGGGTTTTTTGAGCATCAAATGAGATAATATTTGTAAAGCCTTTAGAACGGTGCTTGACATATAGTAGGTGCTTAATAAATGCTTGTTCTCTTCTCTGTCCTTTCCCTAATTAAGCTTCCTTTTATCCCAGAGTCTATAACATAGCCAGGAAGCATTTGGCTTAGTCTAACATGTAACTAATTTCTGTTATTATTATTATTATTGATATGGGTTGGTTTGCTCATTATCTTCCATTTTTTCCCACAGGGAGCTGGGACAAATGAAAAAGTTCTGACCGAAATTCTGGCATCCAGAACCCCTGAAGAATTAGTGGGCATTAAACAAGCTTATGAAGAAGGTAACTGTTGAAAACAGCTTCTCTTCATCCCTTCTGTGAAGATAAAGAAGATCAGGCCACAGGCTACACAGTCAAGGGATTTCATTTTCTTTCTATCTTCAGTAGCGAAATGACTTAAAGATGTAGATGGGCACGGTCATCAAAGTTACGTCTAACACAGTGGATGACAAAGTCAGGATCCAAAGTATCCTTGACAGTACAGAGCTCTGGGCATCAGCTTTTTTGTTTTTTTTGGTGGGTCAATGAGGGTTAAGTGACTTGCCTAGGGTCACACAGCTAGTAAGTGTCAAATGTCTGAGGCCAGATTTGAACTCAGGTCCTGCTGAATCCAGGGCCGCTGCTCTATCCACTGCGCCACCTAGCTGCCCCTGGGCATCATCTAATAAGAATTTCAGTAGGAATAAATGTAAAGGCTTAGACTTGGGTTCAAAAAATCAACTTGTGCTTTATAATTCACAACCACAAGATGAAAGAAGAGTGGCCTTTTGTCTGAAAGAATTCTGGGATTTGTAGTACAGGAGATGATAAGGGAGTAGGAGAAGGGGAAAGGGAATGAGTATTAAGTGCCTACTATGTTCCAGGCACTGCAGTAAGCCCTTTACAAACATTATCTCATTTGATCTTCACAACCCTGGGATGGAAGTGCTAGTATTAGACACATTTTACAGTTTTAGGAAATTAAAAAAAAATTTTTTTTGGTGGGGCAATGAGGATTAAGTGACTTGCCCAGGGTCATACAGCCAGTAAGTATCAAGTGTCTGAGGCCGCAGTTAAGGAAATTGAGACAGAGAGTAAGTGACTTGTCCAGGGTCACACAGATAAATGTCTGAGGCTGGATTTGAACTCAGGTTTTCCTGATTCTAGGTCCAGTACTCTATCTATTTTGACCCCTAACTGCATGATGTGACACCTTAAAAAAAAAAAAAAGCTAATGTGATTAAGAGCCTTCAAATTGAGGTCCAGGACTGCGATAACCCTGGTCAGACCATGTTGTGTTCAGTTCTGGGTTCACCGTATTAGGGAGGACAGAGATTAGCTAGGGAATGACCAGCAAGGGTTAACTCTGATGGTCAAGTTCTTTCAGGTCATCCTGTTTCAGGACTGCTTGAAAGAACTGGGGATGTTCAACCTGGAGAAGGGAAGATAGGATAGCTGACTTAAAGCATTTATTGGAAGGGGAGTGATTAGGCTTGTCTCTTTGGCCCCAGAAGGCAGATCTCCCCATTGGGTTTTATATACTTGCAACCTCCCGTTCTCTCACTTGTTCCTCAACTCTTTGCAAACCCAATCACTCAATTGAAATCACTCTCTCCAAAATAACCAAAGGTATCTTTTAAATTTTTTAAAATTAAGAAACATTTATTTTATCTTTTTCCCACTACACCATTCCTCTCTACTGAAAAAAGAAAAGCAAAACCCTTAAAACAAATAGGCCTCACCAAGTAAAATGAATTCTTCCATTGACCGCATTCAGAAATGTGTGTCTTTTCTATACCTTTATCAGGAGATGAGTAGAATTCTTCATTTTCCATCCTCTGGAATCATCATGGCCCATTGTGTTGATCTGAGTTCTTAAATCTTTCAAAGTTCTTAGAATGATCTCTCCATTACTATAAAATCCAAAGGCCTTTCCTCAAATCTTGTTCTTCCTGATTTCTGTGCTGCTAATGCTGTTGATCATCTTCTCTTCCGGGTGACTCTCTCCTCTCTGGGTTTTCATGACACAGTGCTCTCTTGCTTGGTTTTCTTTCTACCTGCTCCTCAGTCTGTTTTTCTGGATTCTCATCCATTTCCTGCCCCTTAACTGTGGGTGTCCCCAGAGCTCTGCCCTGGGCCCTCCCCTCTTTCTTCATAAGCTCATCCATACCTTGGGTTCAATGATCACCTCTATGAAGATGATCCCTCAAATACACATACATATACACACACCCAACAAATACACATACATTTATATATATACACAGATGTGCACATAGATATACCTATGTACATATATGTAGACATATATGTGTGCATATAGATCTATATCTATATACTGTTCAGTTGTTTCAGTCATGTCCTATTCTTTGTGGCCACATTTGGGGTTGTCTCAGCAAAGATTCAGGAGAGGTTTGCCGTTCCCTTCTCCAGCTCATTTTTTTTTTTTTTTTTTGCGGGGCAATTGGGGTTAAGTGACTTGCCCAGGGTCACACAGCTAGTAAGTGTTAAGTGTCTGAGGCCAGATTTGAACTCAGGTACTCCTGAATCCAGGGCCGGTGCTCTATCCACTGAGTCACCGAGCTGCCCCCTTGAGCTCATTTTTACAGATGATGAAACTGAAACAAACAGGGCAAAGTGACTTGCCCGGGGTCACACACCTAGGAAGTGTCTGAGGCCATATTTAAACTCACAAAGATGAGTCTTCCTGATTTCAAGTCCAGTGCTATATACATTGCATCACCTATCAATCTATTCATCTATCCATTTATCCATCCTTCCTTCCTCCCTTCCTCCCTTCCTCCCTCTCTCCCGCCCCTCGCCTCTTATCCTAGTCTTCTTCCTGATCTTCACTCCTAAATCACCAATTGCATATTGGAAATCTTGAACTGGATATCCCTTGGGCTTCTCAGATTTAACATGCTTCAAGCAGAACTCATTTTCTTTTCCTCTAAATCCTCCCCTCTTCCAGATTTTTCCTTTTTCTATCCAGGACACCACTATCATTCTAGTATCTCAGCTTCACAACTTCAGAACCAGCCTTAACTCATGTCACCTTTCCTCTCTTCTCCTTTCCTCTCCATCTCTCTGTCTCTCTGTCTTGTCTCTGTCTCTGTCCGTCTCTGTCTGTCTGTCTGTCTGTCTCTCTCTCCCCCTCCAGTTTCTGTCCATTGATCTTAGTTCCACCCTCTGGGGTCCCGGTAGTAATGGCTAGAGTACCAGAATTGGAATCAGGAAGGTCCAGATTCAGATCTGACCTCAGTTGCTTAATAGCTATGTGAGTCAGGGCAAGTCATTTAGTTTCTCTGTGCTCCAGCGTCGGCCACTGGAAAATGAGGGATGTGACTGGATGACCCCACGGCCTTTTCTGTCTCCATATCTGTGACCCCAAGTCTAATCCCTCCTGCATATGACACCTCTTGAAATATTTGGACACTTCCATCTTCCCTAAGTCTTCTTGTCCCCAGGGTCACCACCCTGGTTTCTTCACTCTGGTCTTCTGTGACGTGTTCTGCAGTTCCCTTGTCCTTTTGGTCTCCTCCAGAGTAGAGATGCTCCAGCTAGTTGGTATTGACAGGCCATGTGGACTTGTTTTCTTGCAGAGTATGGCTCCAGTCTGGAGGATGATGTCATTGGGGATACTTCTGGATACTACCAGAGGATGCTGGTGGTTCTTCTGCAGGTAATATCTTGGCAAGGGGGGAGGGGGAGGTGAGGAGCTCTATACCATTAGCACTGCTGAGCTGAATCTATTAAGTAGAGTGTTTCTAAAGCGTGTCTCTCTCAAGTCTTGTCTCATTTTCAATGTATGGGATTACCATCAGTTTAACCAATGGCTGTGGCCATCTTTGGTACTGGATGCCTTCCCCTCATGCCTTATCATGGCATGAAGGGGTGTTGGAAGGCTGTGTCAAGGAAGGCCAAGTCTTGGGAGGTTCTACCACAGTGGAAAGGGTCTGATAGGTCCAGTGACAAACTGTGTCTTTCTCTTTCGGGGAGATCCAAAGACAAAATGAAAAACAACTTGACACTTACTAGCTGTGTGACCCTGGGCAAGTCACTTAACCCCAATTGCCTCACCAAAAAACCAAAACAACAAAAAAATCAAAACCTAAAATGAAAAACAACTCCTGCCCTCAAGGAACTTACATTCTTTGGGGTTGGGGTGGGGTTATGAAATGCACATGAGTAAATAAATACTACCTAGTTAATTGCAGGAATGAGAGAGAACTGGAACTGGGTTGGTAGTGGTCTCTGAGCTGTGTGGAGTGTTATTCACATAAAGCTATTAAAGCTTTAATAAGCTTATGCTGCACTAAGACTTATGTGACATACCGTATATGACCCAGCATCTGTCCTAAAGGAGCCTACATTTCAATTTAGTAGGGACAATGAGCTATCCACCATGTTTTGTTAGAGTGCCCAACACGATGCAGGACAATTTGCTGGGGGGAGTCCAAGGAGGGATGACGATTCATGGGGATGGGGCGTGGGAAATGCTTCTGAGACATAGCTTTTTGTTTGTTTGTTTTTTTGCGGGGCAATAGGGGTTAAGTGACTTGCCTAGGGTCACACAGCTAGTAAGTGTCAAGTGTCTGAGGCCAGATTTGAACTCAGGTCCTCCTGAATCCAGGGCCAGTGCTTTATCCACTGCGCCACCTAGCCGCCCTCCCGAGACATATCTTTGCATCCATGTCCTGTGCCTGGAACACACTCTCTGCTCTTGGAGGTCTTCTCTTCCATCAAGGTTCAACTCAAATGCCACCTGTTTCATGAAGCTTTCTCCCACTTTCACCATCCCCTACTATATCTGTCTGTCTATCTATCTATCTGTCTGTCTGTCTATCTATCTATCTGTCTGTCTGTCTATCTATCTATCTATCTATCTATCTATCTATCTATCTATCTATCTATCTATCTATCTATCTATCCATCCATCCATCCATCCATCCATCCATCCATCCATCTATCCATCCATCCATCCATTCATTCATTCATTCTTTCCCCAAGATAGCTCTGTATCTTGTTTTCCTTTCAGTGAGACCTCAGTTTAGGAGGGCAGTGGGTGTTCTAGCTGGTACTGTGATTTAACATTGTGGTGTCCTGGATCTGTTACAGGCTAATCGAGACTCTGATAATGGATTCAATGAAGACCTAGTGGAGCAGGATGCTAAGGTGGGTGAAGACTGGCCCGTCGTTGTTGTTGTTGCTCGGTCCTGTCTGACTCTTTTCTTGGCAAAGGTACTGGACTGCTTTGCCATTTCCTTCTCCAGCATACCCCCATTTTACAGGTGAAGAGCTGAGGCAAATAGGGGCTAAATGATTTGTCCAGGCATCCAGTGAGGGTCCGAGGCTGGATTTGAAATCAGATCTTTCTGACTTGAGGCCTTGGGCTCTATGCACTGTGCTGCCTGGCCAGCCACTTGTTTACTGCCAGGTAAATTGAAGTGGAAGGTTGATGCAAGGGACCCAGTGTGTGAAATATCAGGCTACAAAAATAGGCTTAATAACAAGCCACTTAGAAGTTAGAGTATAGACCTGTGGCAACAAAACATCTAATTTACTCCATAGGGGAAATTAAATAAGACAGGAGCGGCATGGAGAGAAGCTTTGAGATAATGTCAGCGCATGTGGGTTGTCTGCTGAGAGGGCGACAGATCAACCAAGGATTGTTGGCTCATAGATTTAAGCTTCATAGGATTGTAGATTTAGGGCTGCTCGGGACCTTTGAGGTCATTGGGTCCAACAGGTAAGGAAGCTGAGCCCTAGAAAGAAGGAAGAAAGGCAGGAATGGAGGGAGGGAAGGAGGGAGGAAGGGGAAAAAGGGAGGAATAGAGGAAGGAAGGAAATAAAGAAGGAAGGTAAGGGGGCAGCTAGATGGCACAGTGGATAAAGCACCAGCCCTGGATTCAGGAGGACCTGAGTTCAAAAGCAGCCTGAGACACTTGACACTTAACTAGCTGTGTGATCCTGGGCAAATCACTTAACCCTCATTGACCCAAAAAAACCCAAACAAACAAACAAAAAATGGAAGGGAAGAAAGGCAGGAAGGAATGGAGGGAGGGAGGGAGGAAGGAGACGAAGGAATGGAAGAAAGAAAGAAGGAAGCAAGGATGGAAAGAAGGAAGGAAAAAATAAGGAAGAAAAAAAGAAATGAAGGGAGGAAAGAAGGACTTATTTATCAAGTACTTATTATGGGTCAGGCACTGTGGTAGCGCTTTAATAATAACTGACATTTATATAGCGTTTACTATGTGCCACAAAGTGTGTTAAGTACTTTACAATTATTTTCTCATTTGATCCTCACAACGACCCTGGGAGGTAGGACCATTATATAGATCTCCACTTTACAGGTGGTGAAACTGAGGCAAATAGAAGTTAGGTGACTTACCCAGCCACACAGTCAGTAAGCATCCAAGGTCTTCCTGCAAAGTCTTTCCAACACAATTAGAGGGATAAACTAAACGAGAGGGCTTCTTTGGTCCTTTTCAGCCCCAGAGCTTAAGTGAGGCTAAATCCCTTCTCTCTGGGCCTCCCTTTTCTCGTCGGTCAGATGGGGAGGGGAGTCTCTGAGGTCTCTTCCAACTCTAGATCTAGGGTTGTAAGTCATTTCCCCCTAAGCCTCAGTTTCCCATCCATAAATGAGGAGGTAGGAGTGGACGCCCTTCCCCCCAGCTCTGAAGCTCTGACCCTACCCAGCCTGTCCCAGTGCCGGGTGAGTGAATGCCTCTCCTCTTCTTGGCAGGGGGGTAAGAAGAACTTTTTCCCCCTTCCCCAAAGCCATGAAAGAACCTTTTATGCCTGTGAGGTTTGTGGTCCTTGGAAGATTCTTGGGACTCCTATCAGTGAGAACATTCCAGCTGCCTCGTTGGCCCCTCCCAAATGAATGCATTCTTTGTTTTAAGCCAGAGACCCCTTTGGTGTTCACAGCAAACACTTCATTGGGCGAAGTTCCCTTAGAGAGTGTCTGAATGGGCCATCAAAGACATTCAAAGACGTGGCATCGGTTCCACACGATCTGCCCATTGGTGAGAGCCTGGGCAAGGTCGGGATGAGGTTAGGGAGTTTACATTGCTCTAAGCGAGACTCAGCAAGTACTCACGTAGAGTGAAGATGGGCTAAAAATGTCATGTTCTGTACCCAGGAGTCTCACGTTGCAGGAGTGGGCTCTTTTCATCTCGAATTACACTGGAAAATCCAGCCTGCCTTTTCTAACCTGGGCCCCATTGGGGGTAACTTGTGCCTTAGTCACCTCACAAGGACATGCCCACAACCGCCTTCTTTGGCAGCGATTGTTGAGGCCTTGCCAGAGCTTTTACAGCTAAGACTGGGAGGGTGAGAGCTCGGGAGGTGTCCTGGCTGGGGAGGAGGGGAGACAACAAGCTCTCAGATAATGCAGCGGGTTTGAGATCTCAGCATCTTCAGAGGTCAGAATTTTTGTACCATGGACCCCTTCAGCAGATACATAAGCATAAGGTATATACAAACCAAGACAAAGCAAAAGCAAAATGCCAAAGAAGGTCTTCAAAGAAGGCGTAGGGAGGAGCTATCGGAGAGGGCCTGATGGAAGAGGAGACACACTTGAGCTGTGCTTTGAAGGAAGCTCGGAGGAGGTCGGGGACCTTTCGGCACACAGTGGACTCTGTTTGTTTGCTGGGGCAGTCGGTCACACCGATCTAAGGATCACAGGGAGTTTATGGTTCTAGTTTTGCTGCCTCTGGGGCAGGCACAGGCTGCCCTAGGTAGATTAATGCAGTGGGTCAACATGGTTTGATTGTTGTGGCTAAACAATAGAGGCCTCTGATCCAGCTGGCCGGGCCATGGACAGCTGCTCCCAGCTGCTCCCAGCTGGCGGGAAACAATTCTGGACAAGCAGGAAGTGTTATAGATCTGAGCTAGACTGGGCTCCAGCCAAAGTGGACTTGGGTACCTGGCCTGGGGCAGGGGAAGAAGAGGGCTTTGCTATGTCCCCAGCCCCTCCAGGCAGCCTCTTGGCCCCAGAAGTAGCCACCATGAGGAGGTGGTGGCTGGGTTGGGTGAGGGGGAAGAGGAAAACTTGCCTGTGGGCAAAACCACCCAGCAGAGGAATTCCTGAACCAGGCCTCCGGAAGGGAAGAGGCATTCCTGGCATTCCTAGACCCAGTGGGAGCTGGGGCCAGAGAGACAGAGGTGGGGGAGGATCCCATCTGCAGCTTGTCTCCCAGACTGGATTCCCGGGACAATCTGGGATTGGCGGGATTGGGGAATACACCAAGACTGAGTCAGGTCTGTGTAAACTTAGACCTGGGCTTGCTGGCCACAGGAGACACGTTATTATATATAACAGGGCAGCTGTTCTAGCATCCTTTTACTCAGCCGTCCTCCTACTTCCTCCAACTATTTGTGATTATTAAGGGAGCAAAACAAAATGAGGAAAAGATCACTGTCTTTGGAGCCAAAGGACCCGAGTTCAAATTCAGCCTCTGACACTAAGGTGGGACCAAGGGCAAGTCACTCCCCTCCACCTGCCTCAGTCTCCTCATCTGTAAAATGAGGGATTCCGACATGGCTGAAAACAACAGAACAACCACCACAGTAGTCGGGAAGTTTATTTTTACCCCGAAACCAAATAGTCAAACTTAGAGTTGGAAGAACTTCAGGTATTACCTAAGTCAGCACTTGGAACTATACTATCCCTAACCGTCAGCCTCTGCTTGAAGATTGTCAGTGACAGGGAACTCACTGTCTCTCATGATGCCCCCACGCTGGTTTGGGGTAGCTGTTGGGGGCCTAGGGCACGGGGCACTTTTACAGTTAGTCTGATATTTCTATTGTCTGACCTTTGCTCTTCACAACTACACCACCTGAGTGAGATGGGTGGTATTTGCTCAGTCATTTCAGTATTTTGGTCGTGTCCAAAATACTGAAATGACCCCATTTGGGGTTTTATTGGCAAAGATATTGGAGTGGTTTGCCATTCCCTTCTCTAGCTCATTTTGCAGAAGAGGAAACTGAGGCAAACACAGTTTAGTGACTTGCCCAGGGTCGCCCAGCTAGTAAGCGTCTGGGGCCAGAATTGAACTCAGGTCTTCTTGACTCCAGGCCCAGCACTCTAGTAACTTGAAGAATAATTCTTGGCGTTTGTTGTAAAATTCCGACTTTCTAAGAAGACTTAGCTGAGCAGGGTGGAGACTCTCACTGTTTTGCCAGAGGAATGAGCTGCCTCCCCTGAGTAGTAGTGGAACCTCCACCCTGAGCTTAGAAAAGGAAGAGGCTGAAAAGCTCTCACTGGGAAGTCGTAATTCTACTCCACCTATCTATCTATCTATCTATCTATCTATCTATCTATCTATCTATCTATCTATCTATCTATCTATCTATCTATCTAGTTTGTTTTTTAGTGAGGCAATTGGGGTTAAGTGACTTGCCCAGGGTCACACAGCTAGTAAGTGTTAAGTGTCTGAGGCCGGATTTGAACTCAGGTCCTCCTGACTTCAGGGCCGGTGCTCTATCCACTGCGCAACCTGGCTGCCCCTATATATTTTTAAATTTTTAATCCCCCCCCCAATAAATATTTCTTAAGCACTTGCTGTGTGCCAAGACCTGTGCCAAGATGCAGAACTACAAAGATCCTGGCCCTTGCCCTATCATGCCTGCTTCATCGTTAGTCCAATCTGCTCATGGTTGATCATGGCATCAAGTAGAATTCTGAAGTCTCTCAGAGGTGTTTGCTTTAGGGTGTTGTTATTGTGTAGCAATTGTATTGTGCTCCTGATTCTTCTCACTTCACCCTGCATCAGTTCATAAGGGTCTTCCCTAGGTTTCTCTAAAGTAGTCCTTTTTGTAATTTCTTACAGCATATTGAAGTCGAATTGATATAAATATAATTTGGAAGTCTTTAAACCGTGTTCTAAAAGGACCTTAAATACATGAGGACTGAAATAATGGGCTTTTGTTTGGTGAACCACAGGACCTGTTCCAAGCGGGGGAACTAAAATGGGGGACAGATGAAGAAAAGTTCATCACCATTCTGGGTACTCGCAGCGTGGCTCACTTAAGGAGGGGTAAGTCAAGAGAGGAGGAGGGTTAAACACTTTTCACAATTTTCAAAGGGTTTGACCCACTGTACAAGTAAAATATTTTAAAGAATTGACTCAAATCACCATATTTCTGGGTTTACCAAAATGACCTAAAAAAAATTCTTTTTAAATCTTCAAATCATTGCTTTTCATTGTGCCTCTTATCTGATACAAACACACAAGGGAGGGACGCTGGAAATTGTTGGGGTGGGGTGAGGGTGAGCAATAGACAAGGTCTTGGACTTGGAATCTGAAGGTCACTTGTCCACAAAGATTTGTGGGATCTCAGGGTCATAGAGATTTAGAGCCAGAAATCACTTGAGAGCCCACCCTGTCCAATCCCCCTCATTTTATAGACGAGGAAACTGAGTTCCATGGATAGGAAGCAACTTAGCCCAGGCCATTGAGATTATAAGTAACACAGCTAGAATTTGAACCCAGGACCTCTGATACCAAATTCATCCCCTTTTTTCCTATCACTCTTCCTCTTTAGGTTCAGTTGCTAGGGCTGACATTTATTAGCCCTGTGATATCGGTGAAATCAGTTAACCTCAATTTAGCATCAGTTGCTTCATCTATAAAATGGGCTGAAGAATACCAGTGATAATTTATGATTTTCAGAGATTCTTATAACTGCTTTATGAGCATAGAAAGGTGAGAAAATTGGCATGCAGAAATTAAGTGACTTTCACCACGCCAACGGGTGGTATGGTATAGAGGACAGAACACCAGACTTGCAGTCAAGAGAATTCAGCTTCAGACCCTGCCTGAGATACTTAGTTGTGTGACTCTGGGTAATTCGCTTAACCTCTTTGTGCCTCAGTTTCCTTATTTGTAAAATTAGGGCATTGGATGGCATGGCCTCTAAGGTCCTTTCCAAATCTAAATCTTTGATGATCATAAGTCATTTTATTTCTCTGGGTCTCTGTTTCCTCATTTGTAAAATGAAGGGATGGATGGATAGAGAGTCTTTGGAGTCCCTACAAACCCTGTGTCTGTTATTCTGTGTTGCAGCTGAGGGGCCTGAGTATAAGATGGCAGGTTTACTCACAGCAAATAAGGTGCTGGAAAAGGTACTTAGGTGCTCCTTACCCATCATTACCCAACATGTGATCTGACAGAGATTAGGTGCCTTGCTTTGAGACTCACCTCTAGCTCTATCTATCTATCTATCTATCTATCTATCTATCTATCTATCTATCTATCTATCTATCCACTATTATCCATCTATCCTTTATCCTCTGTCATCCATCTATCCATCTGTCCATCTGCCTTGTCTCTCTACCTCTCAATATCAATCTATCATCTATCAGTCATCTATCATTCAATCATTTATCTTGCCTATCAGTCTGCCATCTATAATTCTCTTATCTTTCTTATCTATTTATCTCTGTCTTCCATATCTATAAATCCATCATCATTCTGTCTCAATGTCACCTATCAATCCATCATTTATCTATGTCTACTGTCTGTCTATCTATCTACCTATATCTGTTTTGTTATAAAGAGAAAATATTCTTTAGAGGGTCTAAAGGTTAGGTTAATGAGTTGAAATTTAACTTCTTATCTGTAGAGGCATTGTCGAGAGTTCCTCTTCTCAAGATTCCTTTTGAAGCTGTTGCTGAGAGGGTCATTAAAAGGTATTTTGGCTGGCATGGATCACAGTGTTTCTGTAACAATATTTTAGGGAAAGTACCATTGGAAAAAGAGGGGGGATTCAGGAGCTGCCTGGAACTAAAATATTCCTATGGGGCATCTTGACAATTTCCCATCCCATTCTCTTGAGATAACTTAGGGAAATCACTTGGCAAACCTTAAAGCACTATATAAACACCAACCTCTTCATGTCCAGTCACCAGCATCATTATTTTGCTTTGTGACTTAGTGATGTCTCCTGCAGGGGTCCTGGACCACCAGCCAACCCTAGGCCATCACTCACTCTAGACCCTCTGCTGCCAGTGGTTAAGAAGATACCAGTGCCTACTTGTGTTGCCAGGGCCCAGGCTCTAGGCTACCTGCTGACCCTTTCCCCTAGAATGCTGGCCGCAATCTCCTCTCTCGTTTACAAAGCCTTTCATTTCAGCTGAGTGGACTGGTTGACTGAGTGGGACTGTCAGGGAAGAGAGATATTCACCTAAGTAAAGCAAAAGTTTCCATTGTTTTTCAGTGTTTGATAAGTACATGACGATATCAGGATTTCAAATCGAAGAAACCATCGACCGGGAAACATCGGGTCACCTGGAACAGCTGCTCCTTGCTATTGGTAGGTGATCTCACAGTTTCTGGGGGTTGAAATGTAATATTTTTATATCAGTCAACAAGTTTTTGTTAAGAATGTACTATGTGCCAGGCACTGACAACAAGGGCATACTGGAAGAAAATGCCTGGATATTTTGGTCTGAGAAATGAATAGCTGTGAGTAAAACGATCAGGAGTTTAGTCAACGCTTGAGCTCTCATTCAAGATTTTGCTCAAAGGATAGAGACCATCTCACCATGTGGGTCCCTTTTTTGGGCCAACTGGAAGTTTCTCTTCTTCCTTACAAGGGTGTGTTGTTATTTAGTCATTTCATTTATGTCCAACTGTCCATGACCCCACTCAGGGTTTTCTTAGCAAAGATATTGGAGTGGTTTGCCATTTTCTTCTCCGGCTCATTTTACAGATGATGAAACTGAGGCAAACTGGTGAACTGACTTGCCCAAGGTCATACAGGTAGTGACTGAGGCTGGACATGAATGGTCCTGGTTATAAACCTAGTACTCTATCTACTTTGCTCTAGCTGCCCAGGGTTGTGCTGGCAAATTTTAATAACTCTTTGAAAAAAATGCATGGCACACGTTTAAGTTTAGTTTGCATTATTGACCTTTTCCCCATCACTTTCTTAAATCTAAACAGTCAACAAAACAACCAACCAAGTCCTTGTTTGTAGTTGATTTCTGAGTATAAATACTCACACTGAAAAATTTAACAATTGGCTCTTATCAGCTCCAGAATACCTCTGCCTCATAACTCTCTATTAGTATAAAATTCTTAGAATAGACTCCACCTTCACCTCCACCTCTTCAGTGAGACTTGGAGTCAGGAAGATGTTGCTTTGAATTCCACCTGAGGCAGGTCACCCCCTTCTCAGTCTCAGTTCACTCAGCTGTGAAATGAGAGAGATCTCTAATGTCTCAGGCACAAATAGATGATCAGTCATGTGATCTCTGATCACATCATAGGGTTCATGGAGAGGAGTAATATAGAAAATGACTGGAAAAGTCGGGATGGAAGAGGTTGTGAAGGGCTCTAAATGCCCTTGATCTTGGAGGTAGTAGGGAGCCACTGGACACGGACCTTTGTTTTGTAACAACTTGGGGACTTGAATTAATGGAACGAGGCTCAATAGCACCTGACTTGTCTTATTTCTGTTGTCAGTAAAGTCTGTCCGAAGTGTACCTGCCTACCTTGCCGAGACACTCTACTATGCCATGAAGGTATGTGAATCCTCTAAGATTTATTTTTCTTTCTAACTCTAATATTTTTCTCTGTTTCTATTTCAACTAATTAGCTAACATGATCTTATTAGACTAAAGGATCATTCTGCCTGAATAGATACAGTTCAGGGGCAATATCATAAAATAGAAAGAAGATGGGATTTGAGTTGGAATCCAGGCTCTGTCACTGTCTCTGTCATTTTGAGGAAGGGCCTCAGTTTCTTCCTCTGTAAAATGAGGGAGTTGGACTCAAGGACTTTGTTATATCCTTCCAGCCTTCAACTTGTGCTTTGATGATGTCTCTGTGCCTCAGTTTCCTCTTCAGTGAAATTAGGATGCTGGGCTAGATGATCTCTAAGGGACTGTTCCAATTTTAAATTCCGTGATTCTAAGATTTCTCTCTATTTCAAATGTACAGCTAAATTCTTGTTCTTTAAATTACCAAATTTATTTTTGATGTGTTTGGATTTAAATTTCTTGTCAAAAATGTGCTTAAATGCTGATCTCAATATGAATAAAGTTATTTCTAAGACTGAAAAAGTTTCTGAACGGCTTGGTTAATAAGGTGACAATAATAATAATATTTGGAGAATGTTAGCACTAGAAAAGAACTTAGAAGTCACAGTCTAAACATCATTTCTTGTAAATGGGGCATAGTTTGGGCAGCGACCTGCTTAAGATGCTACAACTTCTAAGCAGGAGGATTTGGATATAAAATCCGGGTCTTCTGACCTGAAACCCGCAATTCTTCCTTGTATACGATGCCTGCACTTGGCTCCATTTTCCTTGAGATTTTTAAGTTTCAAGGCACAGTAGAATAACAATTTGGAAGCAGAGTAGACGTCAATGTTCTATATACCAGTGTGTTCAATGAATTAGAGGATTAATTTAGGGGGGTAGTTTTTTTTAATTCTGCTACTCTAGTCTGAGATTCTACCGTTTCAATTCTGTGTAACACCTCCCTCCCGCCCCATTTCATTTGCAGATTCCCAGAAGGCCACCCCAGGTTCTTAGTACATAGCAGGTTAACATCTCCTTCAAATTACAGTTCATGAGTTCCCCCCAGCATGGCGTAGGGGATAGGACACTGGATTTGGAATACCTGATGGAAAATCCCGCTAAAGACGCGTACTAGTAGTGTGACCATAGTCAAGTCATGTTTAGCCTCCCTCTCCCTTAGTTCCTTCATTTATAAAGTGAGGGTGTTAGATTCGATGACCTCTAAAGTTAGACAGAGGATGCACAATTCAGAGCAAAAACACTTAATGAAATAGACTAATAAGAAACACCTTCTTCTCACCTCGACCCAGCTAGAACCTGGAGCTTAGGCTCTCCTAAGGACTTAGACCCTCAGTGGGAAGGATGAAAATGCATAGGGATCATATGTAGGAATACACATGTGGGCAACACATATGGTCAGGACATTTTTATTGAGAAAAAACCATAGGAAGCATGTGTGGCCTGATTATGTGTGTGAAGAAGCAACTCATACCTCTGTTGCTCCAGAACTGCTATCACATTGCTGTCTGTTGGACCTTTTCCCCGCTGGACATCACTTTTTTGCTGCTGTCCACCTGACACTGCTTCTTCATATAATAGTTGCTCTTCAGCTATTGAGATATCACTCCAGCATTCTCTGGGGTATGCTGTGGTTAGTAAGTCTTCCCCTGCAGGGAGTGCTGTAGCATTGTTACTTAGCGGTTGTGAACTGCATATCTCTCAGCCAGGCTGCACCAGAAGGGAGCAGATGACTAGACTAAAATCACATTTATTCCTTGAACTAGTTTATCCTCTGATTTACTCATCCCAACTTTCAGCTCACTTAAGATTATAAGTGCATTTTAATTCTTAGTTCTTATCTCCTTTGCCGTTGTCTGGGACCAGTATTCTCAGTACTTTTCTTCCTAAATGATCTAATTGAGACTACCAGGAGGAAACTGCTTTCAAATTCTCTCCATCCTGTTCCTCTGACTATTTATCACTGGAATGGGCTGGGTGGAGAAGACTGAAAGAAAAGGGGACCTTTGTCCCACTTTTCATGGTAACCAGTCACAACCTGCTCTCTCTACATATAGAATGTTTTGTGATTGAGTTTAATGCGTTAAATGAGTTAAAGTTAAATGAGTTAAAGTTTCCCATTACCTAGAAACCAAGGAATAAAGAACTACTTTTAGCTATTTTTTTTCTTTAGGATTTGTATATCTTTGATTTCTTAATACTAAGATTTAAGTATTCTTTTCAACATTCCCCCCCCCCCCGCCCCCGCCCATATCAGTAATACAGAAAATCTGTCAGTCTTTTGATTTATACGTAATTTGCCTTTTTTCTTTTTCTTTTTTTTTTAAAGGGGGCTGGCACTGATGACCACACTCTCATAAGAGTCATAGTTTCCAGGAGTGAAAAAGACTTATTCAACATCAGAAAAGAATTTAGAAAGAACTTTTCGAATTCTCTTTATTCTATGATTAAGGTAATAGAATCTTGTGTTCTTGGACAAATTTCTTCTCTCTTCAGGCCTCAGTTTCTTGATTTCTAGAAGTGAATGAATTGGAGCAGATGACCTTTAAGGTCCCATTTGTTTTCAGAACAACAGTAAATTCTTCATAAACACCCAAAGTTATGTGAACAGGGTGAGTTGAAGAAGGCATTATTTTGCTCTCTGCTTCAAGGCTATGTAAAGTTTAGAATTCTAGGGTATTTAAAAATTTGGTTAAGAAGCTGAGAGACTGGGGGCAGCTAGTTGGCACAGCGGTTAAAGCACTGGCCCTGGATTCAGGAGTGCCTGAGTTCAAATCTGGCCTCAGACACTTGACACTTTCTAGCTGTGTGACCCTGGGCAAGTCACTTAACCCCCATTGCCCTGCAAAAAAAAAGAAGAAGAAGAAGAAGAAGCTGAGAGACTGTGTGACATTGGTATAGAGCCCTGGACCATGGGTCAAGAGACTTGTGTTTGAATCCTGCCTTAGTCATATAGGGGGTGAAGTCAGAAAGTTAAAAATAACTCATTTTTTGAGGAAACACCCAGTATGGCATTCCTAACCTGAGAGTCACACACATGGATTTCCTGGGGGGTGGGTATCAGATGACTGTCCTTTCTTCCCTTTTTGTTTGTTTGTGTGGTTCTCCTCTTCCTGTGACTCATGTCTCACAATGTGATTTTGGGCTGCAGGATGACACCTCTGGGGACTACAAGAGGGCTCTCTTACTCCTCTGCGGTGGTGAAGATGACTGATCTGGCCTCACAACAGAAAGCTGCTTCCTCTGTGCCTGCCTCCCGGTGCCTTGCAGCTAGCCTCCCATTTAGACTCATTTTAGTATGTTAGTGCTTTCTGTATTGCCTTATTCATACTAGCATGCTAATGACTGACCCCTAAGTGGAAGCAAGTTGTAGAAGTGATTGCTGTGCTTCCTTCTGATCACCACATCGAGGTTTCTGTACTTCGTGGGCTGTGGGATCACAGAGCACTCTGCAGGGGCAAAAGACACCTTTAACTCCTCCTTAGGGACTAAGTTTAGAGCCTGGCTCTGGTATATATACAATTGTCACATTATAATAAGATTAAAAAGGAAATTTGTGTTACAATAAATTGTATTGGCTTCCACATTTTTTTTTTCGTAAATGAAAAAACTTTGTGCTACCTTAATGAAAACCTTAATATTAGAAACTCCTGGACGGGTGAGTAATCAAGTTGTTTTGCTTCTGAATGGAAGCTGCAGTATGACGGGGCATATATTCAGAAGTACAAGGGGAAACAAACATTTCCTGTCTTAGAGGCCATTGCTGCTTGGCAGGATATACTCCTCTCTCCCACCCCTCCAATGGTGGTGTCTTAAACATGTCAGGTTAATGGTGGTATGATTGGAGAAATGGGTGTTGTGTTCTCTGGGTGGGAAGCTCACAGGATGGTGATGTAGGGGAGAAAGGGTTGAACTTGGTCTGGGTTCAAATATCACCTTGGATACTTACTAGCTGTGTGGCCCTAGGCAAGTCACTTCACTTTTAGCCTCATCTGTAAAAAAAAGAAAAAAAAGAAGCAGGTAGACAATGGTGCCCAACAGCCTTTCCCGATCTTAAACTCCCTGATCCTCCTATCTCCTGAATAGTTCTCTTTGGTAGTAAGGGGCAAGGCCCTGAATGGAGGAGGGTTTTCACCTCTTTTTAATGAGGTTATTTGGCCATGGAAGGCATCCTCTTGTGGTGCTGGTCGTGTGAGGAACAAGCTGTTCCATCTTTAAGAGCAAGCATGGATTCATGTCTTCACTCTTGAGTTGGAAGGATGTCAGAGGTCATCTATTTCAACTGCCTAACTGTGACCAGAGACAGGAAGGGCTTGCCCAGGCTCACAGAGGTAGGAAGTAACAGTCTGGATTACAACCTAGGTCCCCTTTCTCTGGAATCAGTGGCTCCCAACCTCTCTCTTTCCTCTTCTATTCTTGCTCATTTCCAACCCTCCACTTAGTCTTCCTCTCCCGGCACCCCATCCCATTTCTATTTCTCTCTGAGGGAAAAGGGCAGGGGATCCTCTCCATTCAGGAATAGGGTCTACATCATTAGAGAAGCAGTGTGGAGCAATGGAAGGAGCACTGGACTTGGGTTCAGATCCCACCACTGACACGACTAGCTGTGTGACCTTGGAGAAGTCACTTTACTCTTGTGAGACTTCTTTGTAAAACAGGGGTAATGATCCCTGTAGTGTCTATCTCATCAGATTGTTTTGAGGCTCACATGATATATGTTAAACACTTTTACACACCTTAAAGTGTTATAAATAATCACGACCACGGTGACAATAATAGTAATAGCAGCCTTTTCTATAGCACTTCATAGGATTATAGTTCAAGAGCTGGAAGGGCCCTCAGAGGTTATCTCTCATTTTGTTATTTTATTTATTTATTTATTTATTTATTTATTAGTGAGGCAGTTGGGGTTAAGTGACTTGCCCAAGGTCACACGGCTAGTAAGTGTTAAGTGTTTGAGGCCGGATTTGAACTCAGGTCCTCCTGACTCCAGGGCCGGTGCTCTACCCACTGCGCCCCCTAGCTGCCCCTATCTCTCATTTTAACAGATGAGGAAACTGAGGCTGAGGGAATTGAAGTGGTTTCCTCAAAGTCACACTTGATAGTTTGCAAAGCACTTGGTATGTTTATACATGGAGCTTCACAATGACACCCTGAGGTAAGGACTGAGGTTTTCATCCTCTTTTTCTAGAAAAGGAAATGGAGACTCAACAAGGTGACATCATTTTCCAGTGGTCACTCGCTACAATGTCAGGAGTGGGATTTTCACTTAGGCCTTCCCCACTCCTAGGTCCAAGCCTCTACCCATCATGCCACCGTTTGCCATTATGTGCTAACTTCCTGTTTTCTGTCTTCCAGGCTTCCCCTTTTTTCTTGGTGGTATTTGTTCCTCTCTTACTCCCCTTCTACTTCCCTGCCCTGCCCCCTTTTGCTTTTATACTTTTATACAATCCTTATGGAAGTAGGAGACAGGGAAAGGATGTGTAGAAATTACAACAGAATGGATTGTCCTTCTTCCACCTCATTCACATTTCAGTGTCTTCTTAAAAGCTACATCTTGTCTCATTTTCCTCCATAATTTAGTAACCTCCTTTCTTTTTTTTCTTTTTTTTTTTTTTGCGGGGCAATGGGGGTTAAGTGACTTGCCTAGGGTCACACAGCTATTATGTGTCAAGTGTCTGAGGCTGGATTTGAACTCAAGTACTCCTGAATCCAGGGCCAGTGCTTTATCCACTGCGCCACCTAGCTGCCCCAGTAACTTCCTTTCTAATACGGATTTTTCTAGTACAGGTTATTAAGTTATACAGGACAATGAGTCCAAAAGAAGTAAAGAAATAAGTATTTTTTATTAAGCCCCATATGTAAAAGTTCTAGGCATCGCACTAGATATTTTATGAATATTATTTCATTTGGTCCTCACAATAAATGCTGTTATTATCCCAATTTTATAGTTAAGAAAACTGAAGCAGAAGTTAAGTGACTTGCCCGAGGTCACACAGCTAAAAGCATCTGAGGCTGGATTTGAACTCAGTTTGTCATGCCTGGCACTCTTTACACTGTTCCACCCAGCTGCCTAGCAATAACAAGAGGTGATTGTTATTAGCGGAAGGGAAAACCCAGTCAATAATCCTGTGCAATGCTTGGCTATGAGAAGCTCAGGGAGAAGGGAAACCATCCCAAGACTTTGAGGCAGATGCCCAAGGTGCTCATTGACCACTTAGGTTTAGAAAAACAAATGAAAGCCAAGGCATTAAATGGGGGTCACTGGCTGAAACATTGTGAATGAGGCTTCTGGGTTTTGAAATGAGGCGACTTGGCCAGATTCTCTCATCTATTTCAACTCTTAAATTTGGTGACAAAGTACTCTCCAGTGAGTGAATGTCTCACAGCTGATCACCCAGAATAGTGAGAAAACCTGTCCAGAAGACTTGTGCCCAAGAGAGAGTAATGAAGGATATGCTGTAGAGCCAAGCTAGGCCTCAGGAAGGCTGGTGCTGGGGCGCCATGAGCATTCACGTCTATGTCGAGATTGGGCTGGTGGCTCGATCCCTCCCCCACGTGGCTTCCCAGGATTTCTGCTTTGTATAGGAAACGGCCCATTTCTGACATGGGTTAGGGATGCTCCCTTTCAGGAGTTTGGTGATGGGTGGGGAGCAAGGGATCATTTGCCTTCTCTGCTCCCAGATGGATGCTTGGAGCTCTAAGTATGAAACAGGTTGAGAGGGTCAAGAATGTTGGATACAAATCTTTATCTGTTTGAGGAGGGGGCATGTGGAAGGTCTCATCGGTGTCTTGTGGGGACCATTTGGTACTAGTCTGACACTTACCTATGGAGGTGTGATTGGAGAAATCTCACTGTCATGTTTTAGGAGTGAAAACAAAAGAGAAATCATGAAAACAACATAGGGATACAGGATTTCTTGTTCAGTTGTTTCAGTTGTATCTGATTCTTTGTGATCCTATTTGGGGTTTTCTTGGCAGAGATACTGGAGTGGTTTCCTGTTTCCTTCTCCAGCTCATTTTACAGATGAGCTAATGAGTATCTGAGGCCACATTTGAACTCAGGAAGATGAGTCATCCTGACTTCAGGACCGGCACTCCATCTGCTGGAGTGGATCCATCCACCTGGCTGTCCATTAACCAATTAACATGGGCTTCAGTTGCTTGAGGGGGTTGAGTTCTGCCTTTGAATTGTCTGGTCATTGTCCGGAGGATTATTTTGGTTTCTTCTCTAAGATGAGGGCCAAAGGCCTTCTGATAGAAATACTTATGGCTTCCCCCTTGGGATTATAGATATGAATGCTGATTCTGATTCTATAGAAGGGAGGGGAATAAACTTTCAATAGACAAAGATCCTAACGCAAGGGAAAAGGCTTTGATTATAAATACTGGTATGTATAATTATGAATACTATGTATATTCAATATATATTGTATATATATATATATTGTATAGTCATACAATGTATGACTATCACACATACACAATTTACATATACAAATATGTGTGCATACACATATATATTCTCTAAGAAGGAGCAGCATGGTACAGGAGCTGTAGAATCTGGTCAGATCCTACCCCTGATCCTACCTTGTGTGACCTTGGACAGGTCACTTAAGCCTCATTTTCCTCATTTGCAAAAGAAGGGGTTGGATACCATGACTCTAAGTTCCCTTCCAATTCTGGAGCCATGACCCCATGATCCTAAGTCATCTGCATTCCCCAGAGGAAGGATGACAGGTGGAGCTATAAAATTCAAAGAAGCAAATATGCTTTTCTACACATCATGAGATGGGACATTGCAAACACAAACCTGGTGCCTTGAATGAATCCTGGGTAAGTCCTTCTGACAGGGTGTGAAGAATGAGTACAAAAGACCGGCACAATTCTTCAACAATAACATGAGAAGGCTGAAGCTTTGAGAGAGCTGGAAAGGGCAGAGGCTAAGGACAAGAAAAGAGGCTTTTAAAAATTTTCAGCTATTTTGGAGAAGAGGAAAGGAACTCATAGGATGGTTGGTTAAGTTCAGAAGTGGAAGAAAAAACAGAACAATTCAAAAAGTATTTTATTTCTGCTTTCTTTGCTAAGGGGGATAATTTTCAAGTAAGGAGCGAGGTACTTAAGGAGACAGAGCACCCAGCTCCTCTTGAATAAAATCACTCAGCCAAAGGAACTACATCCTATGGTACTGAAAAAATGGGCAGATATGAATGGGGAACTAAGACTGATTATCTTTGTGGGACTGTAGAGAAACTAAGGAAGGGACCCAGTGTTGGAGATTGGAGAGAGAACCACTATCAATAGTCTTTGTGAGACTGTGCAAAACTAAGATGCCACCACATTGGACAGGCCTAGAGTCTACACACTGTAGGTAAGTGAGCTTGGCTTCAATTTGTGCCCCTTGAGCCCCCCCCCCACAAGCAGTCACCATTAGGAACCAACATGGAACCTTGAAGAGCTCATTTCCCTCTTTGATAGGGCTACTAGACCAATAAGATTATAGATTCAGAGCTGGAAAGGGATCTCTGAGGTTGTCTAGTCCAACTCCCTTATTTTACAGATGAAGAAACTGAGGCAAAGGGAGGTTACATGACTTGCCCAAGGGCTACGCAGTAAGCATCAGAATTGGAATTTGAACACAGGCTCTTTAACTCAGAGACAGTTCTCCCATTGTATCACACAGGGAATGCTGTAGATACAATTTATCTGAATTCAGCAAAGCATTTTACAAAGTCTCTCATCATCCTTGGGAAATGAAGAGCTTCAGGCAAGATGATAATATAGTACAGTCTACTTGGCACAGATCCCAAGAGGGATCAGTCATGTTCTGATGCCAGCTTGGAGGGGAAGTCTCTAGTGGAAAACCATACAGATCCATAATTGGCCTTGTGCTGTTTAAAAATGTTACCAATGGGGGCAGCTAGGCGGTGCAGTGGATAGAGCACCGGCCCTGGAGTCAGGAGGACCTGAGTTCAAATCCGACCTCAGACACTTAACACTTACTAGCTGTGTGACCCTGGGCAAGTCACTTAACCCCAACTGCCTCACTAAAAAAAAAAAAATTACCAATGAATTGTCTGCCAGTACAAATAGTAGGACCATCACATTTATAGGTCACATCAAATTGCTAGACTGGATAAGAGAATGAAGATACAAAGAAATCTCAGTGTGTCCTCCTGTATAATATGAAATTTAGTACCCCATACCCAAAGAGGTCTGTGATTTCATTGTTTGGGAAGATTCCCTCCAACGGTGCAGATAGCAACCCATTCCTGCCTCACCATACTTGTACAACGCTTGAGCATATCCTTCCATTATGTTCCCCACGAGAAGCCCACCCAAGTACTCATTGCTCACTTTCTCTTGACATTCTAAGAGTACCAGTAGAGGATGCTGGTCATGCCTCAGACTGGCTGCATGACCAACTCATCCCCTTTTCCCATCATGGAGTTCCTTGATGTCGTTGCTTATTTTTCTATTTTTGAAGGACCAAGGGAATTGTAATTGTGTTTTCAGTCACTGGTTCTAGTTATTTAGCCGACATTCTAGGAAGAGGGCTGGATTTGTCTGGGAGGCCTAGATTCAGATCTCCTGACACTTAGATGTTAATCTAGGCAGATTTTTTCATCTCTATGTGCCCCAAATAACTCCCTAGAACCTAGTAACTAAGACAGACAGCTTGGCACAGTCCAGGTTGGGGGGGATGCTGGCTTTGGAAGATGACATCCTTTAGTGTGATATTTTCTGAAGTGCCTTACTGGTTACATGTCACAACCTGCTCACGCTCACCATGCCCCTTTTGCTTCTGTGTGATATTATTTTGATTTCTCCAGAGACTGGTATTCTTTGCCTCACTGTCATATAGCAACCGTGGTCGAATGATGGTATTAAATGCAAGTGCTTTTATTTCCAGAGGAAGATTTGGGTCGTTAAAGGAACTTGGCAATGTTCTGAAGGCAATCCAGGCTTGTCTTCCCCTCCCTTTCAGATCTGGGCTCAAGGCATCCATTTGCATTTGTCCATGCCACATATGAGGGCAGTGAGGTGGCACTGTGGGTAGGGTCGTGAAGGATCGGACATGACTGAAACGACTGAACAATAACACTATCCCTTGAGGCAAAGAGGTTAATTTGCAGGCTGTTGCCATCAGCTGTGTGAGAAGTAATGTGTGAATATCAAAAAGGATTTGGATACAGGAGATACTGTGCGGTAGAAGACACAAGATGGGATAACTGCCTCAAAATATCGGATGAGGATGAGTGAAACCCCAGGATAATACTGGGATTATGAACCCAAGACACTGGGAGGATGGTAATGCCTTCAACTGAATTAAGGAAGTTTGGGAAAAGGGAGAGTTTAAGGGTAAAGATAATGAATTCAGTTTTAGACAGGCTGAATTCTAAGACGTCTTCAATAGATACAGTTTGAAATGTCCCACAGGTAATTGGCGATGTCAGACTGAAATTTGGGGGGAGAGATGAGAGTTAGATACATAGAACTGGGAGTCATCTGCAAAGAGGTGATAATTAAACCCAAGGGAGCTGATTAGGTTACTGAGAAAACATGAAGTGAAAGGAGAAGAGAGTGGAAGACAGAACCATGGGGAGAACCTACAGTTAGAGGGCATGCTGTGGGATTGATGAGTCAGCAAATGACACTGAGAAGGAGCCATTAGACAGGTAGGAGGTGAAGCAGGGGAGTCTAGTTTCATGAAACTTAGAGCAGAGTGCATCCTGAGGGGAGAGGATAGTTAGTGTTAAATGCAACTGGGAGGTTGAGAAGTAATAGGCTGATAGAAAATCATCAGATTTAGCAACGGAGAAATCAGTGATGACTTTGGAGAAAGAACTATAAGTAAACCTAGTTTCTAAGGTAATCAAAGGGTTTTATTCTAATTTTCAAAATTAACAAATAAAATAGCAATGTCTATCTCATTAATTAATCAGGGGCAGCTAGGTGACGCAGTGGATAGAGCACTGGCCCTGGAGTCAGGAGTACCTGAGTTCAAGTCTGGCCTCAGACACTTAACACTTACTAGCTGTGTGACCCTAGGCAAGTCACTTAACCCCAATTGCCTCACCAAAAAAAAAATTAAATAATCAGCTTGGAGTCATGCACTGAGTTGCTTAAACATTCTTTGTTTCCCTGTCCTCTGCTGCCATTTTGTGAGGTGCCCAAGCCATGTTCACTTGATTGTCAATTCCACTCTTTACTCTCTTGACTTTTCTACTTCTGTCCCAGAAGGCTTTTTGCCCTGGGGATGACTCGGCTCTCTTGGCCTCTCTTCTCATTGATGAGTCCCTGGCCACCATTTCATGAGCTGCCCAGGTGATGTTTATTACACTCCCATACCTATTCCTCACTCTTCAGATTTCTCTTCCTCCTCCCTAGCAGCCTTGCCCACCCATGTGGGCCACCCTTCCCATTCTCTCCAAGCTTTCTAATTCTCTTTTATGTATTCTCTTTTAATGTTATCTTACATCAGAATTTACACTTCTTGAGGGTATTGGATTTTTTTTCTTTTGCTTGTATCTTTATTTTTAGAACTCGGCATAGGGCCTGGTACATAGTAAATGCTTAATAAATACAATAATTTTTTGAGTATATCTATTTATCTATCTGTCTGTCTGTCTGCCTGTCTGTCTATCATTTGTCTATCTATCTATCTATCTATCTATCATCTACCTGTCTGTCTATCTATCTATCAATCTGTCTAATCTTTCTAACGGGGAAGACCACATGTGCATATATAAACATTTAGAATAAATGCCAAGTGAATAAATATGAATATATGCAGAGAAGTAAAAAAAAAAGGCACTGGATCAGAAAGATGAGGAAAAGCTTTGTGTGAAAAGATGAAGGGTACCTGATCTGGGTCTTTTGTCATTTTTAAATGATCTGATCTTTCCTATTCAGGCCCTGTATTTATTTTGAGTTCATTGTTGTATATGATGTAAGCTTTTTTGCTAACTCCAATTTCTGCCAGATTGCTTTCCTGTTTTTCCCAGAAATTCTTGTCAAATAGATAATTTGAGTTCCTTTCTAGGTAAATGATGTTTTCAGGTATAATGAACACTAGGTTTTTGAGTTCAATTATTTCTGATCCTTCCTCTCTAGTCTATTGCATTGATTTGTTTTTCTGCTTTTTAACCAGTACTAAAGAGTTCTGCTTTATGATATAGTTCAATTCAGTGGAAGTGTTATTCTCCCATTATTTCTCCTTTCCTTTCATTATTTCCCTGGTTATTGTAGATTCTTTTTTTCCAAATAATTTTAAAAATTATTTTTGTCTAACTATTAAAATATCCTGAAGGAGGAAATGGCAAACCACTCCAGTATCTTTGCCAAGAAACTGTGTGGTTTATAGGGTCATGAAGAGTTGGACAGGGCTGAATAACAAAAATTAAAATATTTCTTTGGAAGCTTGATTAGCATATCATTAAATATTTAAAGTAAGGTAGCCATTATTGTCAGATTTGAAGTCTGAAGCGCATCATTAGCTTGTAATTATGAACTAAGTCCTTTCCTGAGAGTCAGTAATGTTTGTCAGGGTGAAGAAACTCTTAGAGGGAAAATTTCTCAGGGGAAAGGACTGCAGAAGCCCCCAAACATTTCCCTTATAGATTCAATTGATCCTACTGGACTATTTGGAGAGATCCCCCCCAAGCCCCCAATTCCATCATCAGTCTTTAGAGAAATCCCTTGGTGGCTTCTGCTTCTATGTGTCTTAATCAAGGTGAGGAGGTTGTTGGCAAATTACTTGATTTTACTCTTTTATATTACTTTGATGATGACTGCTTTACAGCATTGTTTGAGATCTGAGTCCCTGCTTGGTCTCTTTCCATTCTTTCCCTCATCCTTTTTTCCTACTTGGAGAATCCTAGATTGTCAACTAAAAATTAATTAAAACAATAGCTTCAGTAAGGAAGCAAGCTATAAAGTAAGTCTACACAAATCATAAACCCTTCTGTATAGCACCAGCAAAACCTACCAGGATGAGATAGAAACTGCAACTCTATTCAAAATAAATAATATATACAATATTTCAGAGTCTACCCAGGAAGGGACATGCAGGAACTCTATGTATACAATGACAAAACACTCTTGAAATAAAAATGGACCTGAGTAATTGGAGTGATGCAAATTATGTTTGGACCGTGATAACACACTATCACCCCAATTAATTTACATCTTCAATGCCATACCAATCAAACTACCATATGAACACTTTATAGAGCTAGAAAAATAACATGATTTATCTGGAGGAACAAAAGGTTAAAAATCTTGGAAATAATAAAAAAGGGGTGGGGAGAACCAAACAAAGGATGGGATCACAAAAAAACCCTGAAATTTTGATGTCACAAAATTGAAAAGATTTTGCAGAAAAAACTTAATTCAGTTAAAATTAGAAGAAAAACTGTTAATTGGGGGGGGGATCTTTGTAGTAAATTTCTCTGACAAAAATCTCCTGGCCAAGATATATAGCATAACATTTATTTAAATATATGAGTATAAACCATTCTCCAATAGATATAGTCAAAGGATATGAAGAAACTGTTCTTAAAGAAGGAATCCAAACTATCAGAAGTGAAAAGATGCCTCAAATTACTAAATATAGAGAAAAGCAAATTAAAGCAATCCTGAAATTTATCATGACACTCATTAAATTGGCAAAAAACAACAAAAAAAAGAAATTGTTTAAAGGGCTATGGGAAAATAGGTACAATCTAAAACTGCTGGCAGAGCTGTGAAGAAGCCCATCTATTCTGGAATGGAACTTGGAATCATACCCACCCCTTCCAAAGTTACTACATTGTTGACCCGTAAACCCTTTGACCTGACTCAGAAAACTCCAATGGCTCTCTATCACCTACAAGACTGATGCTATAACCTGTCATATGATTCCTGAGAAGGAAGTGATGAGGTCCAGCTATAGAAGGAGACATATTTTTGGACATGGTTAAACTGGGGCTTGGAGCTTGGAGAATAACTTTGAATTTTTAGTATATTTAGAGGGAGAAGCAAGCAGGTGGTGCTTCATAGCTGTTCGTACAAGTCTCTTTTTTCTAGGCTGCTTTGTATATGTGTAACACCCTGTTTTAATAACTGGCTCATTTTAATCCAAGGGACAATATCTTGGTCCCTAAGGTCCTTGTAGTTCATTCCTCTGTTGCCCTTGCATTGGTGCTTGGTTCAGCTCAGCTTTGAATGACTTGACTCCTTCCTGTTTACTTCTAGGCCCTCTGAATCTCTATCTGGTTCTGAGATAGCTCTTCCTCTCTATACATGTCACTGAGTGCATGTCCAAGTCTCAGTGGTTTGGATTGATTCTAAGAGGTGTACAGGTCCTCTCACTCAACATAGGTAATTACTTTTAAGTGGAGTAGAACTACCAATAGAGTCCCACCCTTACACTCCTCCCCCCATTTTAATATTTGCTGTCCTTAGCAAATCTACAGGAATGTGTTTGGACAAAGCCATCGTCTCAAATCCTATAATGCTCTTTAGTGACTTGGGAAGGTTCTGCATTATCCTTTTTGAATGTCTTCCTAGTGCTTTGTACTGAATTGTCTTTGTGGTACAGATGGGTATAAGAGAACAAGGCACAGTCCCAGGGGCACAGGGTAGAGAGAGGGCCTGGGATTGGTCACACCAAGGATAACTGGGTTGTGATTCTGGACCAAGATGCTCCCTCTGGGAGTAGCCTTAACCTCAGCCTTCAGCCCTGACCAGAGGATGAGAGTGAAGGAATGAGAGACCTGCCTTCTGGAGGCCTCTGCGATTCCACAGAAGGGGAATATCAAGGAGGAAGAAATGGCACTGTTTTCTTCACAACCAAGCCCCATCAGGAATCGATGCCATTCAATGATATTTTCACCATGGATTTCACCCATATGAGTGGAGGGACCTGGATCCTTTTCAGTAAGGATGCTGGAGAACTCCAGGACTGTGGCAACCTTGGGGTTTCCATGTTCCAAACAAAATGTGATTTCTCAGTTGGAGCAACAGACCTTACAATTCATCTATGGCTTCTGATCCTATGTATTAACTGCCCAGGCTTTTCCATAAATCGTACACATAGTGTGTACTCAGCAAGGTAGAAGCCTTCCTCTGGGTCTTTTGATATTGTATGGACACCAATACAGCATTTCGAATGTCTGTTCATAGTCATTCTGGCTTCTTGACCTTCCTTTTCTATTTTCTTTTTTTGCGGGGGTATGGGGGTTAAGTGACTTGCCCAGGGTCACACAGCTAGTAAGTGTCAAATGTCTGAGGCTGGATTTGAACTCAGGTACTCCTGAATCCAGGGCCGGTGCTTTATCCACTGTGCCACCTAGCTGCCCCTCTTTTCTATTTTTTACTTGCTATTGATGCCATAGCTGGTGATTTGTTACAGAAAATACCACCAACCATTTGTCTTTCCTTTGATTATCTGTAAAATGATTCTAACATACAGGAATCGAGTTCCTAGGGAAGGTGAGAAAGCATCTAGTGAAGGTGAATTGTCTACTTATTATTGTTTTGTTTTTTTTTCTGATCCCAAGTTCTGTCCTCTTTCTTTTTTTTTTTTAAATTTTTTTATTTTTTGAGATATTTTATTTTTTCCGTTACATGTAAAGATAGTTCTCAACTTTTGTTTATACATGCTTTACAATTTCAGATTTTTCTCCCTCCCTCCCTCCCCTCCCTCCCCCCTCCCCTAGACAGCAGGTAATCTGATATAGGTTATATCTATATATATCTATACATATACATATAGATATATATATACACACACATATATATACACATAATAACATTAATCCTATTTCTGCATTAATCCTGTTACAAGAGAAAGAATTAGAGCAGTGATGCAAAACCTCAAAATAGAAAAAAAAAACAACAGCACCCAAAACAAAAGAAATAATATGGTTCAATCAGCATCTATACTCCACAGTTCTTTCTTTCTTTTTTTTTCTTGGATTTGGAGATCCTCTTCTATCATGAGTTCCCTGGAACTCTTCTGTACCATTGCATTGGTGAGAAGAATATAGTCCATCACAGTAGGTCAACACTCAATGTTGATGATACTGTGTACAATGTTCTTCTGGTTCTGCTCATCTCACTCATCATCAGCTCACGTAAGACCCTCCAGGTTTCTCTGAACTCTTCCTGCTCATCATTTCTTACAGCACAATAGTATTCCATTGTATTCATATACCACAACTTGTCCAGCCATTCCCCAATTGATGGGCACCCCCTCAACTTCCAATTCCTTGCTACCACGTAAAGAGCAGCTATAAATATTTTTGTACATGTGGGTCCCTTTCCCCCTTCCATGATTTCTTTGGGCAAAAGACCTAAAAGTGGGATTGCTGGGTCAAAGGGTATGCACAGCTTTATCGCCCTTTGGGCATAATTCCAAATTGCTCTCCAGAATGGTTGGATCAGCTCACAGCTCCACCAACAATGCATTAGTGTTCCAATTTTCCCACAGCCTCTCCAACATTTATTATCTTCCTTTTTTGTCATTTTAGCCAATCTGATAGGTGTCAGGTGGTACCTCAGAGTTGTTTTAATTTGCATCTCTCTAATCATTAGAGATTTAGAGCATTTTTTCATATGGGAATAGATAGCTTTGGTTTCTTCATCAGAAAACTGCCTGTTCATATCCTTTGACCATTTCTCAATTGGGGAATGACTTGGATTCTTATAAATTTGATTTAATTCCCTATATATTTTAGAGATGAGGCCTTTATCAGAAGCACTGGCCTCAAAAATTGTTTCCCAGCTTTCTGCACTTATTATTGTTAAATTCTGAGGGTCCACCTTTTTTTTTTATCTTCAACTGGAATAGTTTTTGAGGAGGAAAAAGTGCTGGGGGTGGAGTGGGGGAGGCTATACTGAATGAGAAGGAGCATGGGATAGGATCACACCAGGATTATGTGCAAAGGACTGATAGCCCCTTGCACATAGTAGGTGCTTAATAAATACTTATTGATTGAATGGGACCAAGGAACTGTAATGGGTTGATAGAAATCAGCTGTGAACAGAATCAGGTGAAAGTGACTCAGGGCCAGTGGGACACACAAAAGCTGAGTGACAACACCTTCCTTTCCTTCCCCATCTTCAGAGGATGTGTATGTGTGGGGAAGGGGAAATAGATGGGGGCAGGGAAGCGGCTTGTATGGTCCCTTCTAGGATATTGGAGTGACAGTCGGCTTGGTGACTTTGTTTTCTTTCCTAAGTACTATTTTCATTTCTAAGCCTCTTAGAGGGTGACAAGACTCTCTTGCCAGCTGGCTTACGAAGTTTGCTGTGTTTATGAAAAGCAGAGAGAGATAAGGAAAGAAGAGGAATTTCACTTTTTTAATAGGCAACATTCTTGCTCACCAGGGCTGGGCTGGGCTGGGGAGGGGGTGGAGTTAAAGTGGAGCCACACAGACTAAGGGCGGCAGAGAGGGGAGGGTGCCAGTGTTATTCCCTTACAGAAGTACTCAAGAGCAACAGAGACACCCCTGAGGGAGCCTACAAGCTGCGGGCTGGGGAACCCCGGACCGCATTGCCACTTCCTGCGTGTGGTTGTGGTCCGAAGCAAAAGCTTAGTTGCTAGAAGGGAGGGCCAGTGAGAACATCCACAGATGTGTGGTTACCATAGAGACATTACCATAGTAACCTAACAAGGCTACCCAGGTCCTAAAGCTGTCAGTTACAAAGTTGAAGAGCCCAAGTGTGCTCACAAGTGTCCCCTGGTGGTCGTACAAAAGCAGCGTGATCATAGTCAAGGGTCAGGGAGAATTCAGTCTTCAAAGTTACTATAGAAATATGATCAGGCTTGAGGTGAAATCACAGTTTCAGATTTGGAAGGGACCTCGTTCTGAAAAAAGAACTAAAAAATATTTTGTCTATATTTATAGTTCCTGTTGTGCAGTCATTTCAGTCCTGTCCAATTCTTTTTCTTTTTTTTTTTTAACACTACATTTTTTTTTTTTTTTGGTGAGGCAATTGGGGTTAAGCAACTTGCCCAGGGTCACACAGCCAGTAAGTATTAAGTGTCTGAGGTCGGATCCGAACTCAGGTCCTCCTGAATCCAGGGCTGGTGCTCTATCCATTGTGCCACCTAGCTGCCTCCTATCCAATTCTTCTTGACCCCATTTGGGGTTTTCTTGGCAGAGATACTGGAGGGGTTTGCTATTTCCTTCTCCAGCTCATTTGACAGATGAAGAAACTGAGGCAAAGAGGGTTAAGTGACTTGCCCAGGATCACACAGCTAGTAAAAGTGTCTGGGGGAAGATTTGAACTCTGGAGGATGTATTCCTTACTTCAGTCCCTGTACTTTGGTGCCACCTAGTGGCCCACTGAACTTACAGCCCCATGGAAATTTTTTAAAATTTGAATTATTTCTTCTTTCCTCTCCTCTCCTCTCCTCTCCTCTCCTCTCCTCTCCTCTCCTCTCCTCTCCTCTCCTCTCCTCTCCTCTCCTCTCCTCTCCTCTCCTCTCCTCTCCTCTCCTCTCCTCTCCTCTCCTCTCCTCTCCTCTCCTCTCCTCTCCTCTCCTCTCCTCTCCTCTCCTCTCCTCTCCTCTCCTCTCCTCTCCTCTCCTCTCCTCTCCTCTCCTCTCCTCTCCTCTCCTCTCCTCTCCTCTCCTCTCCTCCTTTCTTTCCTCCTTTCTTTCCTCCTTTCTTTCCTCCTTTCTTTCTTTCCTCCTTTCTTTCTTTCCTTCTTCTTTCTTTCTTTCTTTCTTTCTTTCTTTCTTTCTTTCTTTCTTTCTTTCTTTCTTTCTTTCTTTCTTTCTTTCTTTCTTTCTTTCTTTCTTTCTTTCTTTCTTTCTTTCTTTCGGCAATGAGGGCTAAATGACTTGCCCAGGGTCACACGCTAGTATTTTTTCTCCAATTAAAAGTAAATCATGTTTTCACATGAAAGTATACTTTCTTGATAATATTGTTTATCCTTTGTTCTCAAAGACAACCATGACATTGGGGGTGATGTCATGACTTGCAGTCAATTGGATTGTCTTCTTTTTGACTAAGTAAAAGAGGCCTTTCTTTGCCTCATTTCTTACCTAGCTTTAATCACTAAAAGGGTGTTGTCTCAGACAAACTGAGACCTTGGAAAGACTTTATCTTAAAAAAGCCAAGGTCTCCCACTGCATCTGGGTCATCTCCAGTCGTCCTGTTATAAATCTGGCCACTGGACCCAGGTGGCTCTGGAGGAGAGAATGAGGCTGGTGACCTCACACAGCTTTTCCTCACTTAAATCTGATTCACTGCAAGTTGTGACATCACCTCCTGATGTCATGGTCCTCCTGGAGAATGAAGGACAAACAACAACCAACATTCTGTAACAGTGGTTCCACTGGGGACCCAACTGGCTGGTTCCAGTTGAGTAACAAAGCTCCTTTTCCTCGCCTCCCCTCTGCTCCCCTCCTCTGTTCCCCTCCCCATATAAGCAATCATACCTTTACCATCGGGCACTCTGCCCAAAGGAATGTGCTCTTTTGCTGAAACCCCACATGATGTCTTGGGGTTTATGTGCTAGGTTTCTTCAAAAGACCATTCCTTAAACCCAAATACCTCTGGCTCTCTATGATTGTCGGACAGTAGATTGCAGCAAAGGCGTCATTAGGCTTCTTGTTTGGCCTCTGGATGGCTCAGAGTGGGAGTAAATAGCCAATAGCAATTGTTTCTTGATCATGTCCTCACATCCTAATTCTCACGACTGAAGCCCGTATAAGTCGGCCAAGATGGGCATTTAGCCTTTTTAGCCTCCATTTGGGACCTGGACTTTTGAAACAGCAAAGGACCAATTTGTTAGGCATTTACCAGGGCCAAGCCTTGGGCTAAGCCCTGGGGATACAGAGAGAAAAGTCAGCCAGTTCCTGCTCTCCTGGGGCTCATATTCACATTTCAGCTGCAAGTCATATGGGAAAGCCCCCGGTCCTTGGGGGCAGCGGCAAAGCACTTGGCAATGTCTCTTCTTTCACGTCATTTCCACTGATAAAATCATATCAGTTTCTGATGTTGAACCATTCGACAGGCCAAGGACTTTGATGGCAAGGACTTGCCTTTCTGGGTCGTTAGTAATTACGGTGATACCCGTGGAGGAGCCGTGGCCAGGCTGCATCTCCACGGGGGCGGCTTCCCAGGAGGATGGCCAAGGGCTCTGGGCTGGAAGGATGGTTATTTCCAAGGCTGTTGGGTTCAGGCACTTGGGGTGTCTCCATCAGGGTCTTAGGGGAGATAGTGGTCAGGCTGCTGCTGGTGGTGGCTTGACTTGACTGTCACAGGTTGCCTCCTGTCTGTCCCCAAGGAGGACATGCTGCATCAATTAGACTGGCTTGCCTGTCCTGTAAATGGCAGTTGGTGGGGATGACTGGCCACTTCTGGACAATAGTGCCACTCCCAAGGCTCTTTTACTGTTTACTAATCTGTGGTAATTCACTTCACCATGTTGGGCCTCAGTGTCTTACTCTGTCAAATGAGAGTTGAACTAGGTGATCTTGAAGGAGCTCTTAATTTCTAGAGCCTAAGTAAAAAGAAGAATCTGACTGAAACTCCTAGGCTGCAGTCTTTCTTATGTCCAGAGGATGGTGCTCTAGGCTTAAAGTGATCTTGATCACCATTCAATTCTACGTTAGAAAACAATGGCTAACTAAGTCTAACTGAGCTTTGATTCAGGATCTTTTTCAGCTTTAATGTAGTTACAGGATCATAGGTTTGGGCCCGAGCCATTGGGGTTATTAAGTCTAACTCTTTCATCTTTACATTCATTTAGCAAACCCAGAGTTTGTGAATTGCCCAACATAACCCAAGTGACTGGAATTCAAGCCCAGGTTTTTGGTTTCTAGTCCAATGCTTTTTCCTTTTCTCTTCCTCTTCCTATCCCCAGCCCTCCTCCTTTCTCCTCCCCAAAGTAGACCTAAATTCTAATCCCCTACAATGACAGGGATTAAATTTTTTTTAATCAAAAAGCATTTTTTCTCTCTTATCTCATGCTACCCAGGAATGCACTGCTCACACATTCCTTTAACTTAGCTGGAAAAGACCTGAGGCAATTGTTGATTTAAGAAAAATAAAATGACAGACCTGGGAGATCTGAAGACCCAGCTTCTGGCATTTACTAGCTGCTGTGTGATCTTGGGCAAGTCAGCTAACATTTCTGAGCCTGTTTGTTCATCGATAAAGTGGCGGCCAGGATATTTTATAGGTACAGAGCAGGAAGTGACCTTAAGGATAACCTAGCCCAGAGAGCACTGGATTCAGATTTAAAGGAGCTGGGTTGAAATTTGAGTTCTACTTACCTTTGTGACTGGGGGAAAATTGTTTAGCTTCTCTGGGCTTTGGTTTCCTCATGAATGAAACAAAAGACTCTTATGAAGCCCTTACTATGTTCATGAACCATGCCAAGGGAGGGGACACAAATAGAATAATTGAGACAGTCCCCGACTTCAAAAATCATACCTTCTAATAGGGGGGATGTCATACACATGGAAGAGGTGGTCAGCACTGGGGTAGAGGGGGATCTTTTGTTTATAGGAATCACAGGAATGGTGGGTGGAGTCATAGCTCCTCTGTTTGACATATCCTTTGTAGGAATGGTGATATCTACACGATTATTGTTCCCAGAGCTAGAGGGGGAAAATGGGGTGGCATCTGTCTAGAGAAATCTGACTTGAGGATTTCTGGGGAACAGCAGCATGGGGCTCTGTCTGGGTCAGGAGAGAAATGGTACCAACCCCCTTATCTTACCATTTCTCTCCTGACCCAGAACCCCATGCTGCTGTTCCCCAAACATCCTCAAGTCACATCATCTGGCTCAACAGAGCCTGATTGTTAAATTTCCAGTGAGAGCATTTACACCTTCAAGGTAATCAAGTGTTACAAATCAGAGCTTGATTTGTTGTTTTGTTGATTGCCTGGACTTGAGAAAGTGATGGAGAAAATGGAAGGATGCAGATTAACTGAAAAGTATGTCCTGTGAACACTTTTATCTTTTTGGTGGAGGAGAGGAGAGCCTGTTGTTAAATACCAAAATACTGTTGAGTGTCCCATTTAGCTCTGTCTATGATTATTTGTACAGCAGAGGAGACTGAGACCCAACAAAGTGAAGTAACTTCCACAAGGTCATAGAAGCAGTAAGTAGGAAAGCTTAAAACCAGATATGACAATATAGTCATTGGAAATCTTTTAAGCTGGTGATTGTTTCATAAGGGCTGAATTAATTTGATGTGTTCTATCTGCCATATACATGCATATAAATGTATGTATATATACACAGAAAGACATATATATAAACATACATGTACACACATATACATATAGACATACAAATATATACATACATGGGGCAGCTAGGTGGCACAGTGGATAGAGCACCAGCCCTGGATTCAGGAGGACCTGAGTTCAAATATGGCCTCAGACACTTAACACTTATTAGCTGTGTGACCCTGGGCAAGTCACTTAACCCCAATTGCCTCACCAAAAAAAACCCCCAAAACATATATACATACATATAAATATATATAATTTCTCCACTTGTGCTCTGTTAACTTTAATGTTTCCCTTGAAGCACTCAATCCCTCTTAGGCCATTCCCCCTGGAGCCTTTGTGCTGAATTCCACACTGTGATGAAATAATGGGATTTAGCAGATACTCAAGGACCCACCTGGAGATTAATCTAGACTGATTGAATCAAGTGAGAGCAATTGACTGCTGATTAGCCTACTTCAAGTTAACTGGATTGTAACCACACTTGGCTAGCCCTTAAGAAGGTATTGTTCTCAGAAGCTAGACTGTGAGCTCAACTTGAGAATACCTTCAAAACCAATGGATTTGGATGACGCCAACCAATCAGCTTGAAGCAGTGTGTAAGGAATGCCTCTGTTCCAGATCTATAAAAAGCTTCCACAATCAGCTTGCTGGGGAGTTCATGGTTGAAGCAGGTTCCTGGCGGAGGACTTGAGGAAGAACTAGACCAGGTTGGAACTCTAGGCGAGATAGGCTTTTTCTTAACTTTCTGAACTCCTTGTGAATACCTGTATGCTTTAATAAATGTTTAATGCCCAAAGACTGGTGCTGAAGCATCTAATTTAAGGTGACCACAATTTAGATTTTAAACATCACAACACCATTGTCTCACTAAACTTTGTGGTCTGATGCTCCCTCTGGCATCTCCTACCAAAAGGTTAAGGTGTTCTTTGTGGGTGTACAGGATATGCCACCTCAATCTCAAAGTGGTAGTTCTGTCAGTTTGTTGCTGAAGAATTGAAACGACAGGCTCATTTGGACCAGAAACCTTTAGCTTTGCAGCACTAATCATAAATCAGTTTATTATAGTCTGAATACGGTGTGATGCAACCTTAAACGACAACAATCATTCAGGAGTCAGAAGGCTAGAAATTCCCATTCCTCCCTTTAAAAAGTACCTTGAGGAAGTGCTGTCAGGCCTTCTCCCCCCCCCCCCCAGGTCCTGGGGGTACTGTAGCACTCTCTGTTTAGTACCCAGGCATGTGGTATGGATTCTAATAAGCAGAGTTAAGCTCCCCTTTCTCATATTTTTCAGGTTCTTAAATCGATGCCCTGGCAACCTGGGGATTGCTTTATTTATAGCTTATATTCTGGCTCACATCTAAGGGCTCTCCAAAGAGAGGTAAAAGGAGTATACTCTATGCAGTGCACACTACACATCACAAGGTAATTTACTCCTACGCACAGTAGAAATAGAAAACAGGACATTCACAAGTGGCTATTTGAGAGGAGCAAACTTAAAATAGGATTTCAGTAATAGCTTAAAACTACAGTTATAACATGCTAGAAGACTTTTACTTAATCTCATTAGAACATGAAGCAGTTTGCACTAGTGCTAATTCAGCATTTTGCATTTCAACTCAACTCTCATTGTGCATATAACTTCCTGGACACCTGTGGGTAAAATGGCTGAGTTTGAGCCAATTACCTGGTTGATGATTGTCTTCTCCAAGCAGTGCCGGTGTAGGTTGCAAAGAGGGAAGGCCATTGCTCAGCTCTGACTCAGTGGCATTGAGACTTCTACGCTTCTGTAATTCTAAAGGTAACTTCCAAGACTGGACACGTCCAACTCAAGAATGATGTTTATCTATTTAGGAAGCAGAGAAGTCAGCATTGGGTCCAGGTACCACAAGCTCCCCACATGTTCCACATGGGAATGGCAATTGGGGGTGGGAAGGGAAGAGCTCAGTTCATCCCTTCATTTCCTCACAAGAAGTCAAGACATGGTGTTCCACTTGACTCGGGAGAGAGTTCAGGCAAAGGGATTGAGCCAGAAACTCTCTTCTTTTAACTCACATTACACCCTGGCCTCCTGATGCTTTTCCTGGGCTGGGAGATGGTCAAAGGACTATTCAGGGTTTACCACATCATATGAAAAAATCAAGTCCTTTCATCACTGGGTCACCACATTATCAGAAGTAAGTCCTAAATCTCCTCCCTAGTCAATTGGAATCAGGAAGGACAACTTTTCCACATTCCATGTGCTGGTTTTTATATACATGAATTCAGCCTTTGGTACATCCACAGAAATGCCTCAACAAAAGCTGATGACTCAAGCAAGCTTCCTTAGACTAAAAGCTGTGTGTCTGTGTCATGGGATCATAGAATTGGTAAGGACTTGAATAGAATTCCTCTAGGGATGAAATTCACTTGTGTTTGTAAAGAAACATCTATTTAAACTCACTAATTGGATCAGGGATACCACTGGGTCAAGAATCACTCACATACGTTATTTTATTGGATCTTTACAGCAACTGAGTTTGTTACCCTGGGTTCTTGAGAAGTTTCAACTTGTCTAAGATCACACGGCTGGTGTGGACAGAACTGAGAACTGGACTTTGTATTTGAGTCCAGTAAATTTTCCACTATACCAGGCTGCCAACTATATAAGGGAAGTTGGAAGGATGAAGGCAATCAGAACCAAATTCAATAAATATCTGTCAAGCACCTACCAGGAAGGAGCAATGCACTGTGCTAGGGCTAGGGTTGCAAAGAGAAACAAACAAAAAAGTATCTTTGGCTTCAAGAAACTTCTATTCTTTGTTGGTATCTTATTTTTATATCACCTTCACTTCTGAATATACTTTTTCTCGCTCTCCTCCCCAGGGGAAAAAAGTCTCTTATGACAAAGAATAAAAAAACCCAAAATATGAAAGCAAGTTAAAGGGGGTGGTGCAGTGGATAAAGCACCAACCCTAGATTCAGGAGGACATCAGACACTTGAAATTTACTACCTGTGTCACCCTGGGCAAGTCATTTAACCCTCATTTCCATGCCAAAAAAGTTAAAAACTAAACAACATAGCAGCCAAGTCTGATAGTATATTCAATACATGAATTCAGCCTCTGTTACATCCACAGAAATGCCTCAACAAAATCTGATGACTCAAGCTTCCTTAGACTTATAGCTGTGTGTATATTCAAATGGTCTCACTCTGTTCTTTTGTGGGTTATGCTGTTGCAGGAGTTGTCTTATGGCATTATTTTTGGAGGTATGTGGATGGATTTGTAGGGAGCATGGAAAGTCACAACCTTTCCTCTGCCATCTTGGCTCTGCCCCCACCCCCCCCCCCAAACTCTATTACAGTATTCTAAATGTAACCAGTAGGTGTCACTAAGAGGCAAGGTTTGTGTCAAGTCATATCCAGGGTTATACAAGGATAGATATGATGAAGGTCTGAACTAGGATAACGGCTGTGTAAGTAAGAGAATGGTATAAATGTGAATTATGTTGGGGAGGTATAATTAATAAAACTTAGCAACCAGTTTAGTATTACAGGTTTGAGATGGAAATTACAGGAGAAACTAAAGGAACTGGAATCAGATGGAACTAGTCTGGAAAAGTGTAATGCATCCAGAGAAAGAACTGATAAATTAAAGCTTGTTTAGAATGATTTTACACACACAGGTGTATACACACATGTATATATGTGCATGTGTATATGCACATATTACATATGTGTATACACACACATTTGTGTCTACTGGTAGCCATCTCTAGGGTGGGGGGAGGAAAGAAAAAAAGGAATTTACATGATATTGAAAAGGAATATCAAGTTGATATAATAGAGTTGTAGTTTCATGCCCAATCTTTTAAAAAAATTATGTTATGGACATGCTTGTTCTATTCCATAAATTAAAAATAAAATAAAATAAAAAAAATTTGAAGTATCATGGAGGAGATAAATCTGTAAGGAGGTCCTGTGAATGGTAGGGGCAAAGAGAGTGTACAGCACAGAGAAAATAGCGTGGAGACAGTCTATAGCCATACTTAATGCTTCATACCCCACCTTGTTTACCTCTTCATACTTAATGCTTCATAGCATGTAAAGTTCAAAGATAGAACACAATTCTTTTCCTTATACTTATGTTTTATTGGGCCAATCTCTTCCCCTTTCTGGGCCAGTTTCTTTATTTGTAAAATAAGATTTTTAAAAATTGGAATAATTTAATGGACAAAATATTCAGAAATGGAGGTGCAGTCAAATTTTTATAACAAATATGCTCATTGCAAACATAAATGAGCTTCTTTTTCTTATTTTTGGCCTTCTCAAAGAGCCCACATTTTCAGAAATCATAGGAGATGGCGTCATTACTGCTGGGCCTTGTCTTAATGACTGTCCTACTTTTCCTTAAATCTTTGTCTTTGGGTCCTTAATCCTCCGTGTTCCCATTCTCCTCAAATCATATTTATTTTTTGTCTTACTGTTTTCCTTTGATGACCTGTAATATCCCTTCTATTTCCAATGCTTAGGATCCCATGTGAAATCTAATGTCTTCTTAGTCACTGGAGTTTGACCTGGACACTTTAATTGATGAAGTTGTGCTATTTCTTTCCATTCCTCTAGGCCTCTGTTTTATTGAATTTGATCCATATTCTATTCTAGGCTCTATCACTAAGTCTCTGAACTTGGAAAAATCCCTTCTTCTCTCTGGGCTTCAGTTTTCTCCTCTGTTTAAATGAGGGCATTGAGCTTGGTCCTTAAATGTGTCTTTTAGCTCTGACATTTTGTGATTCAATTAGTTTCTTCAAACCAGTTTGAAATAGAATAACCTCTTTGGTCCTTCCAGATTTATAGGGATGGAGATCTCATTATTATTATTATTATCTTTTTGGCAGGGGGCATTGGGAGGTGGATCTTAGGGCACACAGTGCTCTACCCTCATAAAGAAAGTGGTTTACAGAGTTTACTCAAATCTTCAAAATCAAAGTTTAATTTCTCTACTGCTATGTTTACATAAGCAGGATACATTTTATTCTTTTTTCTTCAAAACCTAGTCCACCAAATACTGAATAATTCAACAACAAACATACTAAGCACCGGTTGTGAGCAGTTTTGTACTCTGTGAGAGATACAAAGTATAGATGATGACTTTCCGTCTGTTAGGGGAACAAGGCAAAAACAAACACATTACATGATGGGTTTAAGATGACCATGAGACATCATGGTGGGGTAGGGAAGGCAGTTGACAATTCAGATTTGGCATTTAATGAAAGGAAAAAATCAGGAATAGAAAGGGAAAAAAAACAACAACTGAGTTTGCTTTGTGTCAGTTGTAACTCCTTATTTTGGCCTAAATGATATGTTGAATTTAATTTCATTCACAGTAATTGTGATTTTGAATGTTGAGGCTGGAGTTTTTCTTCAGATCCTGAATCTGAAGAAAAGGACAAACATTTATTAAGTATCTACTGTGTGCAGAGCAATGTTCTAGGTTTTGAGGAGAGGGATATACAAAGTTTAGTTAAGTCATAGTTCCTGCCCTCAGGAGGCTTATGTTCTTGTAAGTATATAAGAAAACTAAAGTTTAGACATTTACATGCAAAATTCCATGGTCCAGTAACATTGTTTTTTTTCAATCTTAAAAGTATTTTATGGGGGCAGCTAGGTGGCACAGTGGATAAAGCGCTGGCCCTGGATTCAGGAGGACCTGAGTTCAAATCTGACCTCAGACACTTGACACTAACAGTGGGACCCTGGGCAAGTCAATTAACTCCCATGGCCTCCCCACCCCACAAAAAGTATTTAATTTTTTCCAGTTATATGTAATGATAGTTTTCAACATTTGTTTTATAAAGAATTGTTATTTGAGGTTTTTATGACCCCATCTTTTGGCTAGAATTAAAAAAAAACACCAAAAACCTCTGCGTGTACTGGCCTGGGGCTCTGCAAACTGCATGGTGCTCCACCCACTGGTTGTAGCCGTTGCCGTGGCGCTGGCACCTCACGTCATCACCACTTGCAGACGCCTACATGAGCCTGGCAAAATTATAATGATTGGAAGCCTAGTGAGGGCAGTCATGTGACTGTCAGAGCAGCCAGCCAATTGGTTGGGGACTGCTGGGGTTTGCTGGGAATGGGGAGGAGAATTCGCCATTCTAGCTAGAAGCGTTTTCAGCTGATTCCTGGGCAGTGGTATTTTTTCAGGTTGTATAATTTCCCTTTCCCGATTTTATTTCCTTTCCCTTGATCCTACTGATCTTGTTTGTGGTTTTTTTTTTTTAAGTTAATTCTTGTTAAAATAAATCCTGTTCTGTTTTGAGGGAGGCTGCCGGTCTTCTTCCTTGCCCTAATATTGCGGCGGGCGCTTAGCTAACACTCCCCAATTAAAAATTGGTCCCCACAGTTTTCATAAGATTTTGAGTTCCATATTTCTCTCCCTCCCTCCTTTCCCTCTCTTCTCCCCAAGACAGAAAACAATTTGATATAGGTTATATATGCACAATCACATCGAACATATTTCTGCATTTGTCATGTTGTGAAAGAAGAATCAGAACAAAAGGGAAAAACCTCAAACCCCGCCCCCCCCCCAAAAAAAGCAGAAACAGGATGGTTCAGTTTGCATTCAGTTCCACAGTTCTTTTTTCTGGATGTGGAGAGTATTTTCCATCATGAGTCCTTTGGAATTATTTTGGATCATTGTACAAGCAATATTGTTTTAAGAACTACTTTGAATGAATAAGTTATTTTCTCTAGTATGAATACCCAAATGAGCAATATAGACATATGAAGGAAGACACTTTGCCCAAAGAAAGAGGTGATAAATAGAAATATCTATAGAATAATTTTGCATGAATATGTGTCTGTCTATCTATCCATCCATCCATCCATCCATCTATCTATCATCTATCTTTATCCTTATTTGTGTCTAACAGTAGTCATCTCAAGGGCTGAGGGGGAAGAGTGGAAAAAAATTTATGCCAATTTTGTTATGTATTTGAAAGTAACTGCAAGTTGTGCACTGAAGATTTGCAGTTTCATGTACTTCCTTCTGCCTCCTCGCTTCCCTAGGTTCTTTCAAGGTTCATCTCAAATCCCACCTTCTGTAAGAGGCCTTCCATGCACTGCCCCTCCCCCCCCAGAAGCCAGTCCCTTCCCTCTGAGATTGCCTTCCATTTCCACGCTACTATGTATATCTTGTAAGCATATATTTGTGTACATGATGTCTCCCCTGGTGCTTAGTACAGAGTCTGGCATATAAGTGTTTAATACTAACTCATATTAAGTAGTTAGGTAGTGCAGTAGATCAAGAACAGGAGCTAGAATCAGGAACACTTGAAAATCATGTAACTCTTATGTGCCTCAGTTTCCTTATCTGTAATAGTAGCATTTACCTCACAGGATTGTTGTGAGGATCAAATGAGTTAACACATGTAAAGTGCTTTGCAAATCTTAAAGTACTATATGAATGATAGCTATTATGGTCATTATTATTATTAATAATAATTATAATGATAATACTTGTTGACTGACTGGCTCACTGTGTGTGTCAAGAGAGAGGGGCTCTACAGACTTAACTGTCCAATTAAAGAGATATTTATGGGGGGGGCGCTAGGAGGCACAGTGGATAAAGCATGGCTCTGGATTCAGGAGGACCTGAGTTCAAATCTGGTCTCAGACACTTGACACTTACTAGCTGTGTGACCCTGGGCAAGTCACTTAACCCTCATTGCTCTGAAAAGCAAAACAAAACCAACCAAACAAAAAGAGATATTTATGCTTATTTGCTTTGGGTAGAATAAGTTCCTAGATCATTCAGGCAGTCCCAGCCAGACAACTAAATTCCAGAACATTTATTTCAAACTTAATTGTATTCTGAAGTAACTCACCTTATCATTAGTGAAACATACAGCAGCACCAGATTATTCTAATAACATCATCAAAAACTGAAATGAGTTAGTTTGACATGTCCTGTTCTTGGCGAGATTGTGCTTGGCTGTGTTCTGATGATTACTTGGCCCTGGCATAAGTGTTTGTGAATAACCCATTAAAATTTTTTCCTGGGTATTGACATCAGGCTAAATTGATATTTCTCACTCTTTGGAAAGTTGAAATATTTCCCCTTCTGAACACATTTCCCCATGGAAATAATTTATTGAATACTTCTGACAGTAGTCTTGTAAAATTTCTCAGTACTTGGGGATGAATTTTATCTTGACCTATAGACCTGAGCCCATTTGAAAGAATCTTAATGCTCTCCTATTATCTCTTCATATATCCTGGACTCCAATTCCACATTAAGTCCATTTGTACTGCCTTTCCTACTTTGAAGTTTATTCATTTTCACAGGGAAGGTGTGTTTGCTCTGTAATCTGTTAAGATTACTCCATTAACTCTAGGGGGAAGGCATTCTCATTTAAAACTCATCCAAGGGGCAGCTAGGTGGTTTGGTGGATAAAGCACCAGCCCTGGATTCAGGAGGACCTGACTTCAAGTCTGGCCTCAGACACTTGATATTTACTAGCTGTGTGACCCTGGGCAAGTCACTTAACCCTCATTGCCCAGCCCTGCCCCCCCCCCCCCAGTAAAAACATTTTTAAAAAAAGATTTGGAGCTGGATGGGACCTTAGTCCAATGCCCTTATTACAGATGAGGAAACTGAGGCAACCAAAAGTTGTTACCATATACTATTTTTTTTTGCTTTTCTTTTGTATAATTCAACTTTAACATAACAGTTCCAGTATTGCTCTATATATCTGAGTCCCCTTTTGAACTTTTTCCTTCTGTCTTCTGTGTATTTTAATGATTCATTATCTTTTCTTCTCCCACTTTTTACAGTGTCACTGTGACTAAACCCCCATTTTCCCCAGTAGTTATCCGTTTCTCCCCCAAAGAAAGAAAACAGAAAGAACTTTCCTTGTAACTAGTAAGTATAATCAAATAAAACAAATCCAACCATTGGCTGGTCTGAAAACACGTATTTCCTTTTAAACTTCTATTCCATCGCACCTCGGTCAAGTGGTGGGAAGCTTGGTTCATCATCAGTCTCCTGGAGTTATGATCAATCATTATGTTGATCATTGTTCTTAAGTCCTTCACAGTTGTTCTCTGTCACAATGCTGTAGTTGTTATATCAATTGTTCTCTGGGCTCTGCTCAGCTCACTTTGAATTAATTCATACAATTCTCTTTAGTTTTCTCTGTCTCCATTCCTTTCATCATTTCTTATAGTAGAATGATATTCCACTGCATTCGCATACCATTTTTGTTCAACTATTCCCTAAGGGATAGCCATCCCATTAGTTTCTAGCTCTTTACTATAATAAAAAGTGTCTTAATAAATATCCTTATACATATGGGTCCTTTCCCTTTATGTTTTAGCTCTTTAGGGTGTAAGACCAGAAATAGTACTGTTGGCTTAAAGGGATACACAGTTTAATGAATTTCTCATTGCAGTTCTGAATTGTTTTCCCATAGCATTCTAATTGTGTTCCTTGCCTCAAGTATTTCACCACTCCCATCCATCCTCCACTCAACTAACAAATGGGTTTTTCCTAAAGCACAGATCTAGTTTGGTCAACACTCCCCTCCCCCCACATTCTTCATATAACTTCCAGGATAAAATATAAAATTATCTGCTTAGAATTTAAAGCCTTTTAAAATATGACCCCTTCTTATCTTTTTTCTCTTTAAAAATGTTTGTATTGATGTCTTCTTACATTATTATAGTCATCCCAAGTATTCCTCCCTCCCCTCCTCCCAGATAGCTATCCCATATAACAAATCATGTTTTTTTAGCATAATGTCTAGAACATATTCAATGTTTAATAAGTGCCTGTTGACTAAGGTAGAACCTCAGACTTGTTTTAATTTCTATTTCTTTTATTATTAGTGATATAGAACATTTTTTCATCTGGTTATTGATAGTTAATTTTCTTCATTTGAGAATTCCCTGTTCATATCCTTTGACCAGTCGGGAACTGATTTTGATTTATTGGGAACTGGCTCTTGCTTTTTTCTATTTGCATTAGTTCCCTATAGATCTTGGGTATCAAACCTTTATCAGAATACTTCATTTTGTTTGTTTGTTTTATTCCTTAGGATCTAGCTTCTCCTCCTTCTCCTCCTCTTTCTCCTCCTTCTCCTCCTCTTTCTCCTCCTTCTCCTCCTCTTTCTCCTCCTTCTCCTCCTCCTCCTTTTCCTCCTCCTTCTCCTCCTCCTCCTCCTCCTCCTTCTCCTTTTCCTCCTCCTTCTCCTTTTCCTCCTCCTCCTCCTTCTCCTTTTCCTCCTCCTCCTCCTTCTCCTCCTCCTCCCTTCTCCCTTCTCCTTCTTTCTTCTTCTCCTTCTTTCTTTTTTTTTGCGGGGCAATGGGGGTTAAGTGACTTGCCCAGAGTCACACAGCTAGTAAGTGTCAAGTGTCTGAGGCCAGATTTGAACTCAGGTACCCCTGAATCCAGGGCCAGTGCTTTAACCACTGTGCCACCTAGCTGCCCCCAGGATCTAGCTTCTTTATGGTGGATTTTGTCACATTTTTATAATCTCATTTATTTCTGTAGCTACTTTTTCCCTTTTTTATTGTGATCATTTGTCATTTTTTGTCAGAGTTTTTATTTATGAAAAATGGTTCTGTAAACTGGTAAATTTGAGTAATCTTGGATTTTTTTGAGAGCATAAAATAGGGAAAGGTAATAGTCATAGTTCAGTTACGTCCAACTCTTCATGACCCCATTTGGGGTTTTCTTGGCAAAGATCCTGAAGTAGTTTACCATTTCCTTCTCCAGCTCATTTTACATGGGTTAAGTGACTTGTCCAGGGTCACACAGCTAGGGAGTGTCTGAGGCCAGATTTGAACTCAAGTCTCCCTGACTCCAGGCCTGGTGCTCTATCCACTGCACCACCTAGCTGCCAAATGGTGGTAGTAGGCTTTGTAAATAAATGTGCTCCAGAATTTTATGTCCCAATAACAATAAATTTACAACAATCCTGTGAGGTAGGCAATAAATATATTATTCCCACTATTCCTTTATACAAAAAAGGAAACTGAGGAAAGAGACTGAGTGACTTGCTCATGAACTAGTAAGTGTTGGAATAAGGATATAAATATGGTTTCTTGACTCTTAAGTGCTGTTCTCTTTTGGTGACACTAAGCTGCCTTAATGCATTTCAACAAACCTTGATTCTCTGCCTCCTGTGTGCCAGGCTCTGGGGTTACAAAGACGAAAATGAAACATTTCCTAACCTCAAGGAACTTAAAGGGGAGACTACATGTTCCATATGCATACACATGAATATATAGGTGTGTATACACACACATACATGCATGTATGTTTGAAAAGAATACAAGTAATTTGGGTGTGGGGGACCCTAGCTTGCTGAGAGGGGTGATCAGGGAAAGTCTCATTCAGAAGATGGTAATGTAGATAAAATATGAATGCAACTAGGGTTTCTAAGTGGTAGAGGGAGTAAGGATTTCATTCTAGGTGTGGGGAACACTCTATGCAAATCATGGAGATAAGAGGTTACTCTGTAAGCAATGGAGTCAATTTCCCCAGACTATAGAGTGGGTGCAGGGACATGAGATGTTACAAGCCTGGAAATGCAGGTTGGGGCCAGGTTGTGATGGGCTTTAAATGTCAAACAAAAGTTTCTACAGGATCTTAGTGGTAATAAGGAGCCACTTGAGTTTATTGAGCTGGGGAGTGACATAGTCAGACATATATTTTAGGTACTATGGCAGCTCAAAGGAGAGTGGACTGGAGAGAGGAGATATTTGAGGCAAAAAGAACAATTCAGAGCCTGTTGAAATAGTCCAGGTAAGAGGTAATAAGGTTTAAACTAAGCTGCTGGTTCTGTGAATAGAGAAAACAATATGAAGAGTGAAGCAATATGGTTTGGCATCTGATTGGATATATGGGGTGAGGGAAAGTGAGGAGATAAGGATAACATTGGGGTTATGAACTAGTGTGATTGAAAGGATGGTGGTACCATCAACACACATAATAAAGTTCAGGAGAGGGGAGTTTTTTTGGGGAAAGATAATGCATTTTGTTTTGGACATTTTGAGTTTAAGATGCCTATTGGACTTCCAGTTCAAAATGTCCCATAGGCACTTGGTGAGAGGCTAGGGCTGGATAGATAGATCTAGGAATCATCTACATGGAGATGAACCCATGGGAGCTGTTGAAGTCATATATGTGAGAGGATATGGACTTGGGGTACACCTAGAGTAATGGATATGAGATGGGTGATAATCCAGTGAAGAAGATGAAGAAGGAACAACCAGATAAGGAGGAGAACCACCAAGTCAAAACAGTATCATGAAAACCCAGGTAGGACAGAGTATCCTGGAGAAGAGGGTAGTCCACTTATAGGGAAGTCAAGAAGGATGAGGACCAAGAAGAGACCTTTAGATTGTGTAAGGAAGAGATCACAAGTATGTTTGGAGAGAATGGTTTGTTGAATGATAAGGACAGAAACCAGAAGAGTGGGAGAAGAGAGGAAGCAGATGTAGCAAGTGTTGATGATCTTTGGAAAAGAAATTTTACTGAGAAATGAAGGAGTGATATGAGATGAGAGCAGGGATAGTAGAATCTAGTGAATTTTTTTAAGGTTGGGGGAATTGTGGGCGTATTTTCAGGCATCAGGAAAGGAGACAGTAGATAGGATGAGACAAAAATTAGAAAGAGAGGGGAAAATATTAGAACAAATTAGGGGACAGTTTACCAGAGGAAATGGGAGGTGACAGATGTAGGGTACAAATGGAGAAGTTGACCTTGGAAAAGAGAAGTGCCACCTCTTCATCAGAGAGTGTAATAAAGGAGGATAGAATTGAGGATGATATTAAGAAGAGCTCATGGGAAATGGCCTTTTTTTCTCAGAAAAGTATGAGGTGAAGTCTTTTGTTGAGATGATGGGGGAAGAGTTGTGGGAGGCTTGAAGAAAGAAGAGGATTGGAACAACCAATGTGGGGAATGGGAAGGGGTCGGTTGGGGTGGGGTGGTGAGGATTGATTGCTAAAGTGAAAGCCCAGTTGAAATTAGACAACACAAATTTGTAGTTCACGTCAGCTTAGTTGTGTTACATTCTCCATCACTGTGTGAATAGAGTCCGTGATAGATATTGGGAATAGTTGCATGCGGTTTGGCATGGCATGATGGGTGATAGGACAAATGGGAAGGAATTTAAGAGTAGAGGACAACTTAACATTGATATATTTGACTGTAGGACAAGACTGTGAAGGGAGGAAAGTGAAACCAGATCAGAGAGTGCTGGCTTGGGAGAGTACCAAGAGTTGTAGGTATAGGGGTTCATGGTGAGGACAAAGACTAAGTTTAGGAGTGAAACATAAGGAGATATGGAGCAACAGGACATGATGGTTGGATAAGGGAACTCCAGAATTCTCTTAATGGCAGTGGAACAATGGTGAGTGATATCAAGATCAGGGATATGGCTGTATGTGGTCATAGAGGTTCAGAAGACTGAGAAACTGGGAGGGGATATTGGTGTATATGAAGTCCTCTAGATTAAGGATAGGTGTTGGGGGTAGAGAGGGAGATAGTGAGCCAGGTACTCAAATTCTGAGAAAAGAAGGGAGAATGACACATTATACTGGGGCACTCCTGTAAAATAGCTTGGGCCTTCAGTCTAGGAGAGTTTAAAGGGGTGGAGCACCATGTCTGGAACTTCAGGTAGGAGGTTTGACCCTATGACTGGTGAATCACAGAGATAGTTTCTCAAGGCTCCTAGTGCTACAAGGAACATATGACAAAGCAGGTTGTTATCTCACTTCTTTTTATAAAGACCTGAAAATACTTGATTTCCTTTTAATAGATGAGTACAAATTGTAAATAAATCATCTTGCTTCCTTAAACCTCTAAATGAAATAAGAAGAAATGATCCCGCCCCCCCCCCCCATTTTGAGGGTTATTTTCTCTGACATCCTTGGATTCTCTAGACCAATCAAAGGGAAGTGTTGACAAGGATCATGGCTATAGTTCAGTGTCTAGCAGGACAATTTAATGAGAATTTCACTTCTAAGTCTTCTATGAAAGATGAATGTGATTGGAGCAAAGATATATATCTACATATGTGTATATATTAATTTCAAAGCACATTCTTCTCTCCAACCTAGTAAACTTTTTCTTTAAACAAGGGTTTAAAAGGATAAAAAAAATCTCAACAAAAACTAACACATTGATTATGCTTGAGAATACATACGATATTTCACACTTACTATTCCCCACTTCTATAATGAAGAAGAGCTATATTTTCTGAATTCTTCTCTATGACCAATCATTAGTTATTATAATTTGAGAGCTTTTAGTTCTGGTTATATGGTTCTCTATATTTACATATTTTTTGATTCTGATTATTTCACTTTGTGTCAGTTTATACAAACCATCACTCATATGCCTGAATTCTTTACCTTTATTTTTTCATACAATGAAGTAATATTCAGAATTACATTCACATACTACCATTTGTTTAGCCATTCCCCTACTACTCCCAGTTCATTCCTACTAGAAAAAGTTGCTGCTAAGATCATTTTGGCACATATGGAGCCTTTTATCTTGTCTTTGAACTAGCCATAAGATCTCTGGTTCCATTTTTTTTGTTTGTTTTTTGCGGGGCAATGAGGGTTAAGTGACTTGTCCAGGGTCACACAGCTAGTAAGTGTCAAGTGTCTGAGGCCGGATTTGAACTCAGGTCCTCCTGAATCCAAGGCTGGTGCTTTATCCACTGCACCACCTAGCTGCCCTTCTGGTTCCATTTTAATGACTTTCTTCATGTTATTTAAAATTACTTTCCAGAATAGTTGGGTCAAGTTGATCCACCAACAATATATATCTGCCAACAACCCCTTCAACATGAGCTATTCCTATCTCACTTCATCTTCTCCAATTAGCCTGAAGTATAGTCAAATCTTAGGATTTTTTTTGATGTGCATTTCCTTTACTATTAGTGATTTGGAGTAGTAAATTGTTAATTGGTTAATAGTTAATTGTTTTTTTTTTGGAAAACTGTTGCTGATAAATGCTTATGTAATTGACTTGAATGAAATTGAACTGACTATCCACATTAACTGGGGGAATGGCTCTTGTTCATATATTCTTTTTTTTTTTTTTTTTGGGTGGGCCAATGAAAGTTAAGTGACTTGCCTAGGGTCACACAGCTAGTAAATGTCAAGTATCTGAGGTCAGATTTGAACTCAGGTCCTCCTGAATCCAGGGCCAGTGCTTTATCCACTGTGCCACCTAGCTGCCCCCTTGTTCATACATTCTTGTCTTAATTTCTTATATATCTTAACTGTAGGACACTTTTCAGAAATATTTGATGCAAAGATTATCCCCCCCCCAATTGACCATTTCCTTTCTTATCTTAGCTATATTTATTTTGTTCTGCAATTTTTTCAATTTCTTGTATTCATTAAAATCACAAAATCTTTTTTGATTTGCTTTCCTCCCAATTTAGTAAAGAATTTTCCCCTTATCAATGCCCATCAATTGGGGAATGACTGAACAAACTCTCGTATATGAATATAATGGAATACTCTTGTGGAATAAGAAATGATAAGCAGGTGGATTTCAGAAAAACCTGGAAAGGCTTCTATAAATTGACATGAAGTGAAATGAGTGGAGCCAGGAGAACATCATACACAGTAACAGCAATATTGTGTGATATTCAATTATGAATGACAAAGTTCTTCTCAGCAATACAATGATCCAAGGCAATTCCAAATGACTCAAGATTGAAAACACTATCCACATCCAAAGAAAGAACTGAATGCAGATCAAAGCATATGATTGTTAAAAATTATTATTGTTATTATAATTTGTGGGGCAATGAGGGTTAAGTGACTTGCCCAGGGTCACACAGATAGTAAGTGTTAAGTGTCTGAAATTTGATTTGAACTCAGGTCCCCCTGAATCCAGGGCCCGTGTTTATCCACTGCACCACCTAGCTGCCCCTGAAGCATACTATTTTCACTTTATTTTTTTCATGTTTTTTTTTCCTTTTGATTTGTTTCTTCTTTTACAGCATGACTAATATGGAAATATGTTTTACATGACTCCTTATACATACACACACACATATAAAAACCTGTATCAAATTGCTTGCCATTTTAGGAAGAAGTGAGAGAAGGGAGGGAGAAAAATTGGAACTCAAAATTTTTTAAAAATGAATGTCAAAAATTCTTTTTATATATTGGAAAAAATACCATTAAAAAGAATTTCCCCCTTGTCCATAGTTATGAAAGATATCTATCCATTTTTTCTCTGTTTAAAAAAAAAGATGTGACCTTTATACTAATAATATATAAGGAACCTACATGGTATATAGTATAAAATGCTACTCTAAAAAATTCCATCCCACCCCCCCCCTGCTCCCCTCCAAATTGCTTTTTACTTTTCCCATGAGTCATTATAATTAGGGAAATATTAAAATAATTTTGTTTGCTCAGGCTTATTATACACTGGGTTATTAATTTTGATTGTTTCTGATTCTTGCTTATCTAGTCTGTTTCAATGAATTCTTTTAATTTAATTTTTTCTTTTCTTAAACTTATTCCAATAGTTTTCCTAATTACTGATTTATAATGTAGTTTGAAGGCTGACAGTATTAGCTTCCCTTTATAATTACTTTTTTTCATTATCTTCTTGAGATTGTGGGCTTTTTATTCCTTCAAATGAATTATGTTGGGGTCTAGTTTTATAAAGTATTCCCTTGTTATTATGACTGGCACAGCACTAACTCTGTAAATTAATTTAGTTAGTAGTGTCATTTTTATTATATTTCTGATGCCCAATTATGAGCAATGAATATTTCTTCAATTATTTGTCACCCTTGATACCCTGTAGAAACCTCCATCTTAGATTCCTTGTTGCCTGACCTCCTGTACCCCTGTTTTAGGAGGGCCCCTGCGTCACTTTAGTTGAAATGTCGCTTTCCAGAAGTCTTCTTTTCCTTTTACTCCTCTCCATCCACTTCACCAACCTGCAGAACCTTCTGCTCCAAGGCCTCCCCCTCCTGACTGGTGACTGTCTTCCCCAGTCAGGAAGAGCCCCAATCATGTTCCAACCTTATTCATGACTTGAACCTCTGTACTTATTTCCTTTCTCCTTCATCCTTTCTGCATTTCAGTTCCTCTATATTTCTTTCACCATTTGACTGTAAGCTCCCTGAAGGAAAGAAGTGTCTTTTTTTTTTAAGTGAGGCAATTGGGGTTAAGTGACTTGCCCAGGGTCACACAGCTAGTAAGTGTTAAGTGTCTGAGGCTGGATTTGAACTCAGGTACTCCTGACTCCAGGGCTGGTGCCCGGATCATAGCACACTGCCCAGCACATTGTAAATGCTTTGTATTATTTCCTTCTGAATTCTGTCACTTCTATACAAGGTATCACAAAAGTTTTGTTTCAGATAGCTTAAAGCTACACTAAAACTTTTGGGACAGGTATCAAAATGCTGACATTCCTATGATTTGTCCTAGATTTTGCAATTGCTATATACAAATTCTGACAATTTGTTTACATTTATTTTGTATGAACAACTAGTTAGCCCAGTGGATAGATTGCTGGGTCTGAAGTCAGGAACACTTGGGTTCACATCTGGTCTTAGACACTTACTAGATGTATGACCCTGGGAAAATCATTTAACTCTGTTTGCCTCAGTTTATCTATAAAATGAGCTGGATAAAATGGCAATCCACTCTAATATATTAGTAGTTAGTATAGCATCCTGTTCGATGTAGCCTATAAAAGGGGTAGTGAGAGCTGCTGCCTTCTTAACCCACCAGAGAAAATTATTCCAAAAGCCCCATTTAGTTCTTGAGAGATGATTAGCTGGAAGGGTTGAGGGATTATGGAAAACCTTTACTCTGGGGTCCAAAAATCCCATTGTACATTGCCCATAGTATTTATAGGGGCTGAGACGTGAAGTTTTCATGACTTTCTGGGGGTATTTATAAGGAGTTAGGCCTGTAACAATGACAGGCAGATTCTGGTGTCCACAGACAAAGACATACCCCTGAGGGGCATACAGAGACCCCTTGGTGTTGCTGAATGATGTCTCAATCTCCTTGCCCCATTTTGAGGTTGGATTGCATGAGGGTATAATGCCAGGCCATGTCTGACTGTTCTTTTTTCTTTTGCAGGGCAGTGAGGGTTAAGTGACTTGCCCAGGGTCACACAGCTAGTAAGTGTCAAGTGTTTGAGGCCGGATTTGAATTCAGGTCCTCCTGAATCTAGGGCCAGTGCTTTATCCACTGCGCTACCTAGCTGCCCCACATTTGACTGTTCTTAAGGGTCTTTAATATACCCCAAGAAGCTGGAGGTCGAGAGGGTTGCTGAAGGGTGCAATATTCTTTAAAACTGTCACCTGTTGTCAGGACAGTGTAATCAGGTGGCCAGTATGTACACCTAGATAAACATAGTCACATATACATGTCATCTTATTGACCATAAATGTCTGTGTTTTGTATAGAAACAAGTCTGGAGTCTGGCACTGCATCTCATCAGTCCATTTTTACTTTGAGTTAGGACTGTTTAGTGCAGAAAAGTATACTCAGTAGGGACAATGTACTTTTGATATAGTGCTTTTAAACTTTGGTTTCTTCTATTGTGAAGGGACTCAGAAAATATGTGCACTTGAAAACTTCCTTCTTTTCATGCAGGTTAGTCCTGCAGGAATCTGGAAGAAAAATCAGCCATTGTAAGCCTGTTTTCAGAATACAAATGGTGAGTCACCAGTGAGAAGTTTAGGACATAAGGAAGCTTAGTTATCCTAACTAGAATTTTCAGTAACCACTGCTAAAAAACTAGTATTTGAAAGGATTGAAATATGCTTTATGCAAACCTTCAAAACATTTTCAATATTGGGGAAAGGAGGGTGAAGGTTATTAAGTATATTTTCTGGGGCAGCTTAGGTGGCACAGGAGGACCTGAGTTCAAATCCGGTCTCAGACACTTGACCCTTCCTAGTTGTGTGACCTTGGGTAAATCACTTAATCCTCATTGCCTTGTAAAAAAAAAGTATATTTTCCTTCTTTTATTCCCATATGCTGCTTGCTGCTCTGTTGTCTGTATGTGTACACATTTTTTGCTGAGGATAAAATTTGAACAACTTATTTTGAGCTGCAAATGACATTATAAAAACTGGGAACAGAGTTGTTAATTTCTATGGATAAGTTACATATAGAAAGGGAGATCAGAAAACAAGTATCATTGCATGTTTAAAGCTCAGGCCACAGAAGACTTAGTATACCTAGAGTATAAATATTGGGGGAAGAAAGTAAACTGCAGTAAGAAAGTCTGGAGGTAAATCCTGCCTCTGCTACTTATTAACTAGTGACCTTGGGCAAGTCACTTAATTTTCTCTACTTTCAGTTTCCTCCTTTGGAAAATTAGATCTTGGGTTTGATGGTATCTAATGTCCCTTGTGGCTCCTAATTCTATGATGAATTATCGTACTCTCTAATGAGAAAGATGAGATCATTTAGAATGTAACAAAAGCTAGGAGAGCTAGGACTAATGGAAAAACCCCTCCTATTGCGTCTCCCATTTATTGTGGACTGCAGAGGCTAGAGAACATCAAAAGCCAGGAGGAAACAATGGCAATTGCCAAACCCCACAAAGATTTTGATGACAGATGAAACCAGGATTGTCCCTGGAGCTGGAAGCAGAGGTTCTGGAAAGAGGCTCATGGGGTGACTCTAGAATCCTTGGAGCAGGTCTTAAGGGAACTGGGAATTCCAGAGAGACCTTTGTGGAGGTGGTTGACCAAGGAAGTTTCTCAGAATCAGTGGTTTGGACACTAGTTGGATTCTGCTTAAGTATGATTTGTGGTGGCTGCTTCCAAGATGAACTTATTGGTTTAGACTTTGGTGAGAGGAGCCATCCCACAGGCTGGTCAAACAAAGGGGCCAATAGATCACTTTCATCCTTTTCCATTCCCTTGTCCACTTTTCTTCCAGAGGCACCCTGAGAGCACAGGATCAATATGTATGTGTTTGGTGTGGGGAGGAGGAATTCCTGCCCAGCTAAGAGTCTTTGATGACTGATTATTTTTCATAAATGCATGGAAGAGTCAATATACAGTTGCCTACATGGCCTGAATAGAGAGTTCGTAAACAATGTCCTATAAGAATCTTATTTATAGAGGGGGGATTTCCCAGGAAATCCTGGAATATAGCCTTCAGTTAGAGGAGGGGAATTTTTTGAGCAGCACCAGGCTCAGTGCTTTCCTCATGGGTAGGCTTTTATCAGAATTCCATTCTTCTATCAAGGGAATGGGAATTTCTCTTGCCTCTATTAGAGAGAAAAGAGGAGGAACTAAGAACATGAAGTGGAGGAGTAAAGGATGCGGACCTTGCAGTCTGTCAGTATAATGAATTTTTCATACATGGTAGGTTTGATGAGAAGGGACTTGTCTAGCAGTCCCAGGTGGGTTTGCTTCCTGGAAAGAGTCCACCCCTAGAGCATATGGCAAATCCCAAATGATTCTATGTACTGTTAAAGTCGGATTCATCCTAAATGTTAGATATTGCTTCTCTAGCAGCTCCAAGCTCAGTTCCCTTTTGAGGGGAGCCCCAAACATGGGATGGTACCTCATCTATGGGACTATAGGACCCGTTAAAAATAAGAAGAGAGAGAGGGGGAGGGGGGAAAGAAAGGAAGGAAAAGAGAGAAAAGGAGAGAGAAGAGGAGAAGGGAGGGGAAGGGAAGGGAAGAGAGAGAAAGAGAGACACTCACACAGACAGAGAGACAGAGAGGCAGAGAGAGCCAGAGAAAAGATTTGTATGTCTTGTTTACAGTCTATTCTAAGTTCAGTATGTGTTTTTGGTATTTTTTATGACTTGCAGTGAGTTCTTTTTTCCCTACATTTTCTCTTGGATGAAGCAAATACTCTCTCTATGAGAAATGAATTTGTTACCTTGAGAAAAAAAGATGAGCTTTTTGCACATATCTGCACAGTACTAGAAAAGGTAGTGGAGTGCTTGTGTAGCAAACATAGGAACGAATTTCACATTGCTCTGAGTGTCAAACTTGTGTCCAGAAATTTGAAAAGAACCAGGCAGCTAGGTGGCACAGTGGATGAAGCACTGGCCCTGGATTCAGGAGGATCTGAGTTCAAATCCGGCCTCAGACACTTAACACTTACTAGCTGTATGACCCTGGGCAAGTCACTTAACCCTCATTGCCCTGCAATACACACACACACACACACACACACACACACACACACACACACATATGAAAAGAATCAGAGAAAGGCTTCCCATAGGGTGGGTAAATCTTCTATGATGGATTCATGAAACAATAAAAACAGAAATCCCAGAGGATCACAGAATCAACAAATTTTAGAGTTGCTAGGTGGTTAATAAATGTTTGTTGATTGATTGTCCAAGCCATACCCCTCCAAAGAATCCCTACTGACTATGATATCTAACATCCTTCCTTCATTTAAAGACGGTTTGGATGGCCCAAGATCTCTCCTGGGAGTAACCATAACCTTAGGTTCATGGAAGTAAAAAAAAGTTCTAAGTGATGACTGCCCTCACTTTTCTATTCATTTCCCTTTTATTCCATGTTTCTGTTTTCTTCCCTTCAGTAAGAGATGCATTGATTATTAGAGATGAGAAGATACTTTTTTCACCAAAATTGATTTCTAGTCATTATCTAGTCATTTAAAATTCAAGTAATTTTGGGAAATGTTTTGAGAAATTGTTTCCAAAAGGCAGCACAAGGTGCTCTTTTGTGTTTTTGACAATGAACTCAGATTCGAGAACACTTCTAGTCTTCATTTTTTGATGGAATCTGTAAACAAATTTTACTTTAATTATTACAGCTGCAGCTGCAAATTACCTTTCAGAGGATCCTAAGATTTAGAAGTAAAGTGACTGAGGAGATTGAGTTGACAGCCTGGTAGCCTAGAGACAGAGTAGGATTTGGTCATTCCACGCATCATTTGGGTAATGTTGGAGCAATAATCTAACTCCTATAGGTTTTAATTTGCTCAACAGGAAAAAGAGGGAATTGGCCTAGGTGATCTCTAATATCCCTGCTGGCTCAAAATCTCTCTATATTATAATCATCTGGTCCTTAAATGTTACCTCAGGTTGCCCAAGTAATAAGTGGTACGATTGAGATTTAAAATCAGGGCCTCTAGTTACCAATCCAATGCTCTTTCCTCTTAGAGGATTTCTTCCATTTTGAATGTAATATCAGGCACAATGGGACCAGATAATATGCATTGTGACTTTTCATTTGTCCTAAGTGATCCTATAATAAGTCAGGTAGACGCCATGTTGGCCGCTAGGAATTTCTATACTAAATCAGGCAATGCTGGCCTGTTGTGTACAGAAAGTGATGTGGCATTCATTGAATAGCAATCCACCCAGAGACCCCAAGTCGGGGATGGGATTAGCTTCTCTGGGAACCTGTGAAATCTCTCAATGTTGTTCAATGGGACTTACCTGAGGGCCATTTAACTATGGAGCAGATAGAAGGTAGGTATGCATATAATTTGTGCAAAATGACTAATACTTACAAAAGTCTTCATGAGTTATGACATCAGATTGCCAAATTAAAAAATTAAAACTTAATTTGGGACTCTACTGTACTTTGTATATAATGCCTCATAAATAGTCTTTTTTTTTTGTGGGGCAATGGGGGTTTAGTGACTTGCCCAGGGTCACACAGCTAGTAAGTGTCAAGTGTCTGAGGCCAGATTTGAACTCAGGTACTCCTGAATCCAGGGCTGGTGCTTTATCCACTGCTCCATAAATAGTCTTTTAATACATGTTCTTGAATAGAATCTATCTTTTTAAACTTTCTTCTTTTTGACATTCAATTTAGTTCACCTAAGCAAAGAGTTATTTAGTGTCCTTTTTAATTTTTAAAGACTAGTTCTTCCTATCTGGCTCAGGCTGGAATGCAAGGGACACTCACTAGCCTAATCCTCCCACTGATCAACATGGGAGCTTTGACCTGCTCCATTTTTAACTTGAATTAGTTTGTCTCTTCTAAGGCAACCAGGTGGTCCTTTACTCCCAAACACTGATCATATTAATGCTGAACTTGGTGGTGATACCTTTTCAGTGTTAGTCCACTACAGCTCAGAACTCCTGAGCTTGAGAGATCTACCAGCCTCAGCCCCTTTGGTAGCTAGGTTTACAGGCATGCATCACTATGCCCAGTAAACATCTGCTTTTGTAAGGCACTTTTCTTGGTGTTGTGGGTACAAAGACAAAACCCAAACATTTTCTTTTCTAAAGGAGCTTTTCTGGAGTCAACACAACACATATACACACAGAAGTACATATAAAGTATGTACAAAGGAATTTCTAGAGCAAGAAAGTACTCACGGATCTGGTAGAGAAGGTAGCACTTAAACTATCTTTTGAAAGAAGTTAGGGACTTTAAAGGGTGGATTGAGAAAGGGAGTCCCTCCTATGTGTGATGCATTCCTCCTCTCTCTCTCTCTCTCTCTCTCTCTCTCTCTCTCTCTCTCTCTCTCTCTCTCTCTCTCTCTTTTGGTGAGGCAATTGGGGTTAAATGGCTTGGCCAGGGTCACACAGCTAGTAAGTGTTAAGTGTATGAGGCTAGATTTATACACAGGTCCTCCTGAATCCAGGGCTGGTGCTCTATTCACTGTACCACCTCAGCTGCCCCTGCATTCCTCTCTTAATCACTGCCCAGAGTGGAATGAAAGGAAATAGTCACAGAAAGAATGACAGAAGAGCTGTGTTGACCAGTAGAGATTTTTGTTGTTTCTAGTGAATAGCTTTCCCCTACCTTGTACAATGCTGTCTTAGACATCCTGGGTATAAGGTCAGCATCCTGGAGAACTACCCATTTAACAATGGATGAATTTATATACATATACATATATACATACATATATATATATATATGTATACACACACACACATATACACACCCCCATGATGTCAGGTACTCACCAGTTCAGAGAGTGAGGAAGTTCCAGAGCTGAAAGGGTTAAGTCCTGAAGACTATGCTCTCACATCTGGATTCAATAGTAGACTGAATGGTGAGACAAGAGGGTATAAGTTCAGAGGAATAGAGGCATCCATTACATAAAAGGCCAGCTGTTTCAGGGAAATCATTATTATTATTATTATTATTATTGCATCCCCAGGACCAAATACAGTTCCATTTACACAGAAGGCTCTTCAATAAATATTTGCCAAATGGAATGTACTATTAAATTATGGTATTTAGATCTGGAAGGGAACTTAGAGGTGATATAGCCCAACACCCTCATTTTCCAGAGGGAATTGAACTTTAGAGAGTGGACCTGCCCAAGATCACACAGGTGATGAGCAGCAGACCCAGCTCTCCTCTGAGTCCCAACCTGGTGCTATTTCCTCCACACCACAACGCCTCTTTGCATTTCTTTTCAGATAGGAGGGGATGAGATTCTATGACTTTTGGAAGATCCATCAGAGTCATACGCAGAGATTAAACTTTGTAATGATGCAAGTTTCCTCCTCAACAAAATGGCAGGATTAGCGCCTGTGTCCCTAACCTCCCAGACACAGTGCTTTATTAGTTTTGAAATGGGCTATATTATTGCTATGACCACCAATCGTGCTTGTAGAGGCCTGCATGCTGAGGTCAGCTCTCTGGATCAAATGAAAGGCAATTTGATTCATGGTGAGTTTTTGCTGTAGACTCCTTGTGAGAGTATGGTGGAGGAGTCAGACTGTGAGTTGGTATAAATAATTACTACAGAATTCTAAGAGGAAGCTTTAAATATAATTCCTTGATATGAAATTAGATGTCTCCAAAGGTCCCTCTCTTTTTCTTTGTTTTTTTTAATTTAATTTTTCTCATATGTAAACAAGTTTTTAATATTCATATTTTATAATACTGAGTTCAAAATTCTCCTCCTTCCTTCCCCCCTCCTTGAGAAGGTAAGCAAATTGGTACAGATTATACAAGTTTAGTCATGCAAAATATTTCCATATTAATCATGTTGCAAAAGAAAACACAGACCAAAGAACATAAAAATAATAAAGTTTGAAAAAAGTATACTTTAATCTGCATTTGGACTTCATCAGTTCTTTCTTTGGAAATGGATGGCATTTTCCATCACAAGTCCTTAGGAATTGTTTTGGATCATTGTGTTGCTGAGAATTACAAAGTCATTCACAGTTGATCATTATGCAATATTGTTGTTACTATGTACAATGTTGTCTTATGTTTCACTCATTTCACTTTGCATCAGTTCACGTAAGTCTTCCCAGATTTTTCTGACACCATCCAGCTCATCATTTCTTATAGCACAATAGTACTACATCTTAATCATATACAGCAACTTGTTTAAGCATTCCACAAATTATGGGCCTTCCCTCAATTTCCATTTTTTTTTGCCACCATCTATAAATATTTTTGTACAGATAAGTGCTTTTCCTTTTTCTTTGATCTCTTTTCTTTGATTTCTTTGATCTCATAGTGATATTTCCAGGTCAAAGGGTATGCATGATTTTATAGCCTTTTGGACATAGTTCCAAATTATTCTCCAGAATGGTTGGATAAGTTCACAACTCCATCAACAATGCATTATTGTCCCAATTTTTCCACATTCCTTCTAACGTTTGTCATTTTCTTTTTCTGTCATATTAGCCAGTCTGATAGTGTGAAATGGTACCTCAGTTGTTTTAGTGTGCATTTCTATAATTGGTAGCGATTTAGAGCATTTTTTCATATGACTATAAATGGCTTTGATATTTTTCATCTGAAAACTTCCTGTTTGTATCCTTTGACTATTTATTAATTGGGGAATTCTTGTATTCTTATGAATTTGACTCAGTTTTCTATGTATTTGAGAAATGAGGCCTTTATGAGAGGCACTTCCTGTAAAATTCCTCCTCTTTTCCCTTTCCAGTTTTCTGCTTTCCTTCTAATCTTGGCTGTCATGGTTTTGTATGTGCAAAATCTTTTCAATTTGATGTAATCAAAATTATCCATTTTAATACCATAATACTCTCAATCTCTTGTTGGTTATAAATTTTTTTCCTTATTTGTAAATCTGATTGGTAAAATGTTCCATGCTCCCCTAATTTGCTGGTGATAGTAACTTTTATATATATGTATTATTTATTATCATGAACCCATTTTGACCTTTTCTTGGTATATGCTGTGAGATGCTGGTCTAAACCTGGTTTCTGCCAAACTGCCTACTCCAGTTTTCCAAGTGGATTTTTGTCAAATAGTAATTTCTTGTACCAAAATCTTGTGTCTTTGGGTTTGTCAAACATCACATTACTATGGTCATTTACTACTATATTTTGTGTACCTAATCTATGCCCACTAACCCACCACTCTATTTCTTAGCCCAGTACAAATTGTTTTTGATAATTACCACTTTGTAATACAGTTTGCAATTTGTACTGTTAAACTGCCTTCCTTTACATTTTTTGTTGTTAATCCCTTGATATTCTTGAGCTTTTGTTCTTCTAGATGAATTTTGTTATTATTTTTTCTAGCTCTATAATTTTTTGGTACTATGATTAGTATGGCACTGAAAACATAAATTAAGTTAGGTAGAATTGTTATTTTTATTTTATTGTTTGGCCTTCTCATGAGCAATTAACATTTCACCATTTGTTAGATATGACTTTATTTGTATGAAAAGTGTTTGTAATGTGTTTATATAGTTCCTGGTTGTATTGGCAGGTAGACTTTCAAGTATTTAATATTGCCTGCAGGTTATATTAAAATAGAATTTCTCTTTCTGTCTCTTGCTTCTGGGTTTTGTTGGTTGTATATAGAAATACTGATGACTTATGTGGGTTTATTTATATCCTTCAACTTTGCTGTAGTTATTAATTACTTCAACTAGTTTTTTAGTGATTCTCTGAGTATGCCATTGCATCATCTATAAAGAGTGATAGTTTGTTTTATTGCCTATTCTAATTCCTTCAATTTCTTTTTCTTCACATATTGCTATAACTAGCATTTCTAGTACAATATTGAATAGTAATGGTGATAATGGGCATTCTTGCTTCACCCGTGATCTTATTGTAAAAACTTCTAGCTTATCTCCATTATAACCAATGCTTGCCGATTGATTTTAGATAGTTGCTACTTATCCTTTTAAGGAAGCTTCATTTATTCCTGTGCTTTCTAATCCTTTAAAAATAATTTATATATTAAATATCTATATTTGGAATTTTTGTTCATTAATTATAATTTTATTTTTCCCCCAATTAAATGTAAAACAATTTTAACATCCATTTTAAAAACTTTGTGTTCCAAAATTCTTTTCCTCCCTCCCTCCCCACCACCCCACTTAAGAAATTAAGCAATTCAATAAAGTTATGCATGTGTAGTCATGCAAAACATTTCCACATTACTTAGGTTGTAAAAGAAAACAGACAAAAATATAAGAAAAAGAAACTAAAAAAATACGTTCAATCTGTATTTAGACACCATAAATTCTTTCTCTGGAGAAGGATCACATTTTTTATGTCCTTTCAGAGTTGTCTTGGATCATTGCATTGCTGAGAATAGCCAAGTCATTCACAGCTGATCATCTTACAATATTGTTGTTACTTTGTGTACAGTACATCTCACTTTCATCAGCTCCTGTAAGTCTTTCTAGATTTTCTGAAAGAATCCTACTCATCAGTTCATGTTTACTATTACTAACTGAATTTTCCCTCCATGCTACTCCCTCCCCATGCCCTTTACTCTATTTCTCTATCTCTTTTCACCTTTTCCTGCCTCAAAGGTGTTCTGCTTCTGATTGCCCCCTCCCCCAATCTTTCCTCCCTTCTATAACTTCCCCACCCTCCTGCCTTATCCCCTTCCCCTCCTACTTTCTTGCAGGGGTAAGATAGATACTATACCCAATTGAGTGTGTATGGTATTCCCTCTTTGAGCCAATTATGATGAGAGTAAGGTTCACTCACTTCTCAGCACCTACCCCATATTCTCCTCCAGTGTATAAGCTTTTTCTTGCTTCTTTATGTGAGATACTTTACCCTATTCCACCTCTCACTTTTTCTTTCTCCCAATGCATTCCTCTCTCACCACTTAATTTGTTTTTTAAAAGATATCATCCCTTCATATTCACCTCACACCTGTGCCCTCTGTCTAAATATCTACCTGCCCTAATAATGAGAAAGTTCTATGAGTTACAAGTATCATCTTCTCATGTAGAGAATGTAAACAGTTTAACGTTTTAATATTCCCTTATGGTTTCTTTTTACCTGTTTACCTTTTTATGCTTCTCTAGAGTCTTGTATTTGAAAGTCAAATTTTCTATTCAGCTCAGGTCTTTTCATCAAGAATACCTAAAAGTCCTCTCTTTCATGAATCTTTTTTTCCCCTGAAGGATTTACTCAGGTTTTTCTGGGCAGGTGATTCTTGGTAGTAATCCCAGTTCCTTTGCCCTCTGGAATATCATATTCCAAGCCCTCTGATCCTTTAATGTAGAAGCTGCTAAATCTTTGTGTATCCTGACTGTGGTTCCTCAGTACCTAAACTGTTTCTGGCTGCTTGCAATATTTTTCTCCTTGACCCGGGAACTTGGAATTTGGCTATAATATTCCTGTGAGTTTTGATTTTGGGATCACTTTCAGGAAGTGATCTGTGGATTTCTTTCAATTTCTATTTTACCTTTTGCTTCTAGAATATCAGGAGATTCTTCTGACAATTTCTTGGAAGATGATGTCTAGGCTCTTTTTTTTTTTTTAGTGAGACAATTGGGATTAAGTGACTTGCCCAGGTGTCACACAGCTTAGTAAAATTGTAGTGCCTGAGGCCAGATTGAACTCAGGTCTCCTGACTGCAGGGCCGGTGCTTTATCTACTGTGCCACCTAGCTGCCCCTAGGCTCTTTTTTTGATCATGGCTTTCAGGTAATCCAATAATTTACAGTTATATCTCCTGGGGGCAGCTAGGTGGCACAGTGGATAAAGCACCGGCCCTGGATTCAGGAGACCTGAGTTCAAATCCGGCCTCAGACACTTGACACTAGCTGTGTGACCCCAGGCAAGTCACTTAATCCCTATTGCCCTTGCCCTTTTGGGGGGGCAAATTATATCTCCTGGATCTATTTTCCAGGTCAGTTGTTATTCCGGTGAGATATTTCACATTGCCTTCTATTTTTTCATTCTTTTGGTTTTGCTTTATTGTTTCTTGATTTCTTGTAAAGTCATTAGCTTCCATTTGCTCAATCCTAATCTTAAGGAGTTTATTTTCTTCAGAGAGCTTTTGTACCTCCTTTTCCATTTGGCCAATTCATCTTTTCAAGCATTCTTTTCCTCACTGACTTTTTGTACCTCTTTTACCCTTTGTTCTACCCTGTTTTTTAAGGTGTTACTTTCTTCAGTACTTTTTTGTATCTCCTTTGCTAAGCTGTTGAGTTTTTTTTCATGATTTTCTTGCATTACTCTCATTTCTCTTTCATTTTTCCCTCTACCTCTCTTACTTTATTTTCAAAATCCTTTTTGAGTGCTCCTATGGCCTGAGATGAATTCATATTTTTGTTCGAAGCTTTGGATGTAGGAGCTTTGACTTTGTTATCTTCTTTTGAGGGTGTATTTTGATGTTCCTTGTTACCATATAAACTTTCTATGGTCAGCATTTTTTCTGTTGCTCATTTTTCCAGTCTTTTTCTTGACTTTGAACTCTTTGTTAAGTGGGCCACTGCTTCCAAGTGGGAGGGCTTCAGGGGGTTTGTGCAGCTGTTTTCAGAGATACTTTTAGGTATTTGTAAGATTTTAGTTCTTCCAACATTAGTATGATTTAAGGAGAGGTATGTTTTACTACTATCCTGGCCTGTGCTCTGGTCTGCAAGAAACTACAGGCCTGCTTTTCTGCCCTGGAACTATGAACAGAGTCCCACTCCACTGTGTTTGCAAGCTCTTGTGAGCTTGTGCTCCTCCCCTGCCTGGGACTGCCACGCAAGACTGTGACCTTAGAATTCAAAGCAAAAGTCTAGGATTTGATCTGAACATTTACATGTGCATATGCATTCTGGAAAATTATTATTAATAACAGCAAACATGCTCTTTCAGCAGCTCTATCCCCTCTGAGCTTGCACTGGGAAAAACAAATGCTCTTCCTCCTTTTCTCCCCCTTGGGTTTTGGCTTCTCTGCTCTAATATCACTTTGAGCATTCATAGTCAGACAGACTAATGTTAAATGGTGTCCCTTCATTGGTTTGTAAAACTAAAATGATTTAAATATGAAATTATGTTAAAAATGCTCCCCTGTCTAATGGCTGGCAAATTTTTTGGGGGAGGGGTGGGGAAATGGACGGTTTAAGTGACTTGCTCAGGGTCACACAGCTAGTAAGTGTCAAGTGTCTGAGGTTGGATTTGAACTCAGGTCCTTCTGAATCCAAGGCTGGTGCTTTATCCACTGCTACCCTGAGCTGCCCCCATGGCTGGCAAATTTTAAGCAGAAGAATGTATGATGGTGCTTGTCTATGTATTCCCAGTTCATTTACCAGGGAAGCTTCTTACCTCCAACCACCTGGGTGGGGATGGTTGTCTTTGGTTACCTATGCAACCATAAAAGGCTGAGTCTTTAAAACCAGGGAGACTGAGACTCTCTTTCTGGCTGGAGTTCTTGACTGTGGGCAACTAGTGGTCAACTTCCTTCCCTTACTCTCTTTTTTTTAACCCTGCTCCAAGAAATGGGCCCGAGGTGTGTTTGTTTCTATTCTATGTCATTTGTCCTTTTCAGTTTCAGAAGAAGCCCACAATTATCCCCAATGGATGCCAGAGTTGATCCATGAGCACCTTGGAACCAGGATTCTAGGTAGGATGGTGTAGCCAGCCAGCCTGACAGGGAAGCCCTTGAGAAGTCAGAATTCCTGGGATTTGAGCCCAAGGTGGGGGTTGGACTTGGAACTGGGACTGTGCTCTATTGGGACAGAGCTAAGCTATGAACCTAATCTCTTCCCTGTCTCCAGAGACTGAGGTTCTACAAAGTGGGTAGGAAGATTGTGCCTCCAACATGTTGGGAAATGAATTTGTATATTTGTATATTTTTACCTTTGAAGTGAATGTGTATTTGTAATTTTTAAAAAAGGCAATATAACATTCACATGCAATCCATTTTCTAGTACAGCAGGGCATGTTAAATTCTTAATTTTCACATTCATTTCTATACAGTGTGTTATTTTTATTTTTTCAGTAATTTCCAACTCTCACTTAGGGTTTTCTTGGAGAAGATACTGGAGTGGTTTGCTATTTCCATCTTCAGCTCATTCTACAGATAAGGAAACTATAGGGTTAAGTGACTTGCCCAGGGTCACAGGGCTTGTAAGTATCTGAGGCTGGATTTGAACTCAGGAAGATGAATTTTTCTGACTCTAGACCTTGTGCTCTATCCACTGTGATACCTACCTGCCTTCTGTATAGGATACAATGAATCAACATGGGATGCGCCCATTAGCAGCTAAAGGTAATGTCATGCTTCCTGGTTTTGTGGCATGGGATGATCTTACTCTCTGGTCCTTTATTCATTTCCCAGTGTGGATTCCTTGAAATTCAGCATCTCACATACTGATTCACCATTCTTGCTTTAGATTTATGTGTCATTTATACATGAGTGTCACATAATTATCACAGAAGAAATATCTATTTCTTGGTTTGTACTGTGCTGATTCTGAGCTCACTGTGGAATGTAGAGATCTCTGTTCTCTTCTTTTTCCTCCCCAAATAGAATAATTTTTGTCTGTTTCTGTGTTTTTAACATTTCTCCTGCAAATTTGTCTTTAAAATCTGTACAGTCAGCAGAGGTGTGCTGGAAAATGTTTAACAACTGACTCTCCACAAAACACAATACATTTTAGAGTTTAATCTGCATAATTAACATTTTCTTAAATCTGGAGACTCAATAAAATAATAAATCAATTTCTGATTTGTAATATTTGCTGATTTCTGACGTATTTAGGTGATGTAGTGGATAGAGGTCCAGGCTTGGAGTCAGGAAGATTCATTTTCCTGAGTTCAAATTTGGCCTCAAAAACTTACTAGCTGTGTGACCCTGGGCAAGTCACTTAGTCCTGTCTGCCTCAGTTTCTTCATCTGTAAAATGAACTGGAGAAGGAAATGGCAAACCAGTTTAGTATCTTTGCCAAAAAACCCTCAAGTGGGGTCACAAAGAGTCAGACAGGACTGAAAAATGACTGAACAATAACAACAAACAAAGAAACAAACCACCACCACCACCACCACCACCACCACCACCACCACCACCACCACCACCACCACCATGTAAATGCTCTTACTGAAAATCTAATCATCAGCTCTTGTGATCTGGTATGAGCTATCTCTAGCATGCCCCTGCCTGTCTGGGTGGCACCACTGTTGTATTTCTGTAGTCTATCTAAGAGAAGATGTTCTTGAGCTAGTTAGAGTTGAATTCTACTGAATTGGGCTTTAAGTATACTCACTGATATATTTACTTTTTCTAGTATCTGCCTAGAAGTCAAATGTTTCTTCTCTGATATAGGGTTTAGTAGATATGCCTTTAGCTCCAGCCTTCCTGTGGTTTTCTTCCCTCTGGGTTGTGGTGATGGTGATTCAACTATGAGTAATGATTGAAAAGACGCCATCTACTGGAGACTTACTGTAGGAAAGCTCTGTCATGAGGAGAAGGCATCTGAGGGCAAGCCACATGGCTTTTCTTTGTGTCAGGAAGTGACATTTGTGTGTGGGAGGGAAGAGGGGGAGAGGCTGGTTCTCTCACTCCTCTTTTGCCAAGATTCTCATGGAGAGTGGAGCAGGAGAACTGTAGCTCTCCAAGATAAATAGCTGAATCTAGGCCTCTTTTCTCTCTCTTCACCAAATTCTTATTCTCCTTAATAAATTCTTAAAAGTCTAAACTCTTGCTAAAGCTTGTAATTATTGGCGACCACTCATTAGATATTTTAGACAGACTAGCTAGAATTTTAGCGCCTTATATATGTTTGCTTTCTTGGGTTATACTATTATTCCTTTTCCTACCAATCATGCTAGTAGGTTATCCAATTATATCACAAATTTGGGAGGCATGTCCTCTATGTGATGGATGGTATGTTGAAAATAGAAAATATATTTCAGTCCTGTGGCGAAGTCCATTGTGCAACTTGAGGAAATTAATTTTAATGCTATATGATTTGATTTTTAGTATTAATCTGGAATACTCCCTTTTCTGTTCAAATATCCCCCTACCTCTTAGTATAGGTCAAAGAGACCTTTCCCATTTTAAGCTCAGGAATGTAATCTACTTTCAGATCCGGAAAGGGACCCTTACTTTTGTTCAACCTACAAACAAAACCCAGCCCCCCCTTTTTTGGTCCTGGCTATTCCCCTCATGAAGATTTGGGGTGACCTGGTCTACACTAGGGGAAAGTAAGCCAGGAAAAACCTGATTAAGCTTTTGTTGAGCCAAATATTGCTAGAGAAAGCTGGGTTTCATAAATCCTCTAATGTTCCATTTCTTAAATGCCACTTCTCCTCCCAGTGATGAAATAATAGAGGAGGAGTCATGAACCTTTGGCCCACCTCCTCATTAAAATATCCATCAATCAAGATTACCAAGGGGAAACCCCAATGATGGGGTCAATTAGAAGGAAGATACACTGAGGTATAAAAGGCAGAGTCAGCCCCTCTCTGAATCTTTTGGCACAAAATGGAAGCAACCTGATAGGACTTCTTTGTTGCCAAGCTACATGCCCCTACTAATCAAGGATATTTCAGATAATTGCCTCTGCTAGTCCTTTGTTGAATTCCAGACCCCATACACTCTAGTATTTTCAAGTACTCTTCATAGGTGTTTTCAGGTTTTTCTGTTCTCAGATCTCAAAAATTCAAAAACAACTTGTCTGACACATCACCACTTGTTATCACATACACACTTTGCCCAGGTCCTCATATTCCTGCTAGTCTTTTAATAGTTTTATAGTATATCTACTATTTTTCTTTTTGCAGGGCAATGAGGGTCAAGTGACTTGCCCAGGGTCACATAGGTAGTAAATGTCAAGTGTCTGAGGCTAGATTTGAACTCAGGTCCTCCGGAATCCAGGGCCGGTGCTTTATCCACTGTGCTACCTAGCTGCCCCAGTTTTATAGTATATCTTGTTTAAACTGCTACTAGTTCTTCCCCAAGAGTTTGGGGTCCTATCTTGAGAAGATGCTTAACTCGGTAATCTGGAGATGTAGAAAATCTATACTCATCACTCTCTACAGTCAAAGCATTTTCCTCTAATTTAAGTATGACTCCCAGTCATTCTTAGCTCATAAAATCTTTCAGTTTATAATCAACTCTCTCACAGAATGGAGTTTATTGGTCAAGTTTCAAGTACTCTCCCATATTATCACTGTATCAAGCAATTTTGAGGAAACAACTGGGTCAGATAATTTACAAAATGTTGACAGTGTTTTCTACTTGTCTCATCTTTCTAGTGTTCACTTCACATTATTCCAATTCTTTTTCAGCTTCTTTAATCTTATAATGTCCTTTCTTTTAAATAGGATACCTCCAAAAGCAATTGGGAAGTCTTAAGCTTTAATTGCTGGATGTAGACTGATTTTAGCAAAGATTTCAATAAGTTGAAAAAGAAAGATAGGTAGGGACAAATGGAGTAAAATGCTTTCCTTCTTTATAATTGAATTTCAATTCAGTAAGCATTTATTAAGTGCCTACTATGTGCCAAGCATTGTGCTAACTGCCGGGAATACAAATGAGAAGTAAGACAGTCCTTGCTCTTAAGGATCCTACTATGCAACAGCAGAAGACAATACACAAAAGTAAGATGAAAAGGTAGGGGAGGGCACCAGGACATGCCATGATGTTCTGTGGAGCAAACCAAGCAGGACCACTGATAGAAAATGGAGTCACCTGGAACATTCAGAGCTCTCTATGAAGGAAGGCTGTGGGAGGCATTTATTGCTCCTCCCTCTAGCCCTCCAATTGAAAGAAAGAGGCAACTAAGGGGGTTGAGAAGGTGTTGAGTATCCACAGTTGAGTCAATTTCTATGGTGATGAGATTTCAGGCAATCAGTTTATCCTGGGGGAGGCATCCAGAAGAACAGAGAAATCATCCCTCCAGGAGAGAGTAGTTACTTCCTCCCAAGGCTCCTATCTCTCTCTCCTCAGAAAGCAATTCTTTCCTTTTAATCAGAATCAGATCCAGAATAGAATGACTCTCACCTTTTAACTCTGCCACCTTTTAAAAGATGAAATTATCAGTAAGGCTAAATCAAGAAATTGTTAGCTGCTGTGGTTTTGTCAGGAGGAGAGGGGGATTGGGAGGGAGGGAGAGAGAGAAAGACAGAGACAGAGATAGAGAGACTGAGACTGGGAAGAAGACAAAGAAGATCCTGCAGATGTTTGAATAACTGAAGGCCCTCCACTACTACTCTATTATTCCTTTGTACCAGGGTTTGGTCCTCCTCCCAAACTCCTCATCTATTTCCTCTTTCTGTGTAGGTGTTCTGTAGTACTTACTCTCCCAAGATAAAAATATTTGTTTCTCCGTTCTTTGACCTTCTCTCAGATACTCAGCATGCTTCCCCTCTTTGATTTCTGTATTCCTCACACACAAACACAGACACTTCTGTATTTCTCAACATTCTTTTTTTAACAATGCATTTGAAACATGTCAGCCTCCATTTTTAAATGAGTCATGGCATGAAATTGGTATTTAGCAAATCAATAATGCTGCACTAAACATAAACATGCACATATACAGCAATAAAACTATAGTGGGTGTACAATTAACATAGAGTAAGTAAAACTAAAACAGGCAAACTAAAGGTGTCGGAAAATGAAATGAGCAGAATCATAGAAAGACCACTACCATGACTGCATGGACATACTGACAATGAATACATTTATGGGTAAGAGTCTCCATTAAATTAACACCACAAAGCCTAGTAACATTGACTAATCTTGACACATTCATCGTTAGCAGCACTTCCAAGTACTTTGAATTTATGGTCTTACAATGCAGACTGGGTAGATAATGAGAGAAAAAATAAACATGCCAGAAAATTTTAAAATAACAAGGATAAATGAGTGAGTGAAAAAGTATTTATAAACATATATTATGTGGCCTATCATTGTGCTAAGTGCTAGGGGACAAATAGAAAAGTGAGACAGTCCATGTTGTCAGGGAGCCCACACCCTAAGTGGGGAACACAATGCAGATGGGAGGGTTCAGCTGCTGAACTGATGAGATGTCAGGAAAAATGGCAATTTAGCAGCCCAGGGCTGCTAAAGTGCATCAGCAGGTCAGATGACAATGTTGGACAGTATAGATGTCATTGGAGCAGGACAGATGACAAGGATATAGGGACCTTAGGAATCAGTGGTAGTATAGACAATAAAGCCTAGGGCTTTTGCATTTTACTGAAAGGCTTGTAGTTGATGCCTCTCAGAAGTTCAAACCAACATATGAATAGCCACATCTGCTTTGGAATGGGATGGGGGTGGGGCTTGAAAGGTCTGGCCCACCACCATTAGAAGGTGGATGTGAGGAACTCAGTGCAACAGGGATTCTGGGCTCTCTCGGGAAAGAAATGGGGAAGGGGCTCAAAATGTCCAGTCAGGAGGGGTGAAAGAAAAAGGACAAGAAACTTGGGGGAGAAGAGTCCTCATTATCCATTGGTGACCCTTCCTGCAGCATTGCCCTGCATGATGTCTTGGCAGCCTGGGTCTGGTAGAGGGAGTGGGGAAAGAAAGGAGGAAGGGGGAAGGGAACCCCTATGGGCAGCCTCTGCTCACCCACCAATTGCTCCAGATGGTGTCTGAGTGGCCCATGTTATGTTAGGGCTTGGGGGGAGAAATGAATAAAATTCTAGACAGAAGCCCCCATAATTACCCAGGCTTTGTGATACCCTCTCTATGGAGTAGAGACAAAACCCCGTGTGCTTCTTATAGAGATTTTACTTATTGGGCAATATTAAAGTAAGTATGAGATGCAGAATGTCAGGCTGTACCTCACAGATTCTTTTAGTTACAGACTAAACTAGCTCTAATTCCTTAATAGTAATAATAATTAGCTTAAAAGTTTTTTTTTTAATTGAAATCTTTTGTATTTATATAACCAGAATTTCTCCCAGTTTCCTTTCCCTATTCCTTCTGATATGGGTAGAAAGCACGTGGGTTCTTAGGATTCCTCTGTAAAGAACTACATTCTCGCACAAGACCTAATCAGGAATAAAAGAACAGGTTTATTGGGGTACAAGAGAAACTGGCCGGGAGGAAGGTTTTACAGGAACAAAATGCTTTCTTCCCCGACTAGCTTGGGGAGCACCATTTTATAGGGTTTAGATGGGGTGGGTAAGAGTCTCTTATTGGGTGAGGGGCTGGGGGTTCTCCTGCATTGTGCTGGGGTAGGAGCAATCCCTCATGAGCAATCTGGTGGTGGGTGTCAACTTTGTCCTGATGGGTCTAAGCAGTCTGCTGGTGGGCGGTTCCAGGTCTTCTCCTGGATTACCTCATCCAGGTGCTCAGGAGGGCTGGGATGGAGGGTGGTCCTGGAGCATGCTCAGTTAGATCTGGTGCTGCTTATCTCTTTTGGGTGTGTCCAGAGGACTGGAATGCAGAGTGGTGGTCCTGGAGCATTCTTTGCCAATTATCTCTTTTGTGTGTGTGTGTGTGTGTGTGTGTGTGTGTGTCTGTCCTTGATTGAGTTCAAGGAGAGGCCTACTTGATTTCAAGGGAAAGAACTCCCCAGAGAACTGTTGGGGTAACTGGGGCCCATAATCCTCCCATGACATTCTTCCCTTCTTATATCTAGGGAAAAAGGGTGGTAGTCTCATCTTCTATAACTGCTTCCTGCTGATTATGGATGTAGAGATGTCCCTGAATCATTGGGGGTATAGTAGAAGTCATTATGGGCCTGGTCCAGGGAGTGAAGAGGCATGTAGGCTGGGGTAGTGACTGCCATGAGGTTGAAAGCCTTGAGTCTGCTTGAGACAAATTTAACAAAAAGGTTAAAGAGACAAGGGCCAAAGATTAAGATCAGAATGAAGGGAGTTAACCAAGAACTCCAGGAACCTGAGTGAGCAGAGAAAAGCTGCTCACGTGTGTCCCTCATCCAGTGAGAGATATCATGGAGATATTGTACTCAGGTCTCAACTTTCCTCGAATTGTTAATATACACATGACAAGATGTATTCTGAAGCATACACACCCCACCTATTCTAACTGCTTTTGTGTGCAAGAGGGTGTAATTCTTTAAAGAGGAATTCCTAAGAACCCCAACACCTAACACCTAATCCTAACCCCATTTTCCCCCATAACACTCTTGAGAGCATCTTATATAATAATATCTATATCTATATCTATATCTATTTATTTATTTTTTTGCGGGGCAATGAGGGTTAAGTGACTTGCCCAGGGTCACACAGCTAGGAAGTGTCAAGTGTCTGAGGCTAGTCCCATTCTGAAAAGTGGCACTAATGGACTACTCATTAGAAAATTATTACGGGGGCAGCTGGGTGGCACAGTGGATAGAGAACTGGCCCTTGATTCAGGAGGATCTGAATTCAAATCTGGCCTCAGACACCTGACACTTACTAGCTGTGTGACCCTGGGCAAGTCACTTAACCCCCATTGCCCCACAAAAAACCAAACCAAACCAAAAGAATCTATTGTGTATCAAACACTATATCATACTCTACTGTATATACTATACCAGGAACTGGAGACCCAAAGCCAAAACCACAACAGGGAGCTTACATTTTATTAGAAAATAATATGTACACACATAAGTAAATATAGATTTAAATATAATATGTAAATATATATTTAGTACATAAATATTTTTACAAAGATGTAAAATATGTATTTAATATGTTAAACATATATTCAATATAATATCTAAATATATGCTTCAAAAATACAAAGCAATTTTGGGAAGGGGCAGTAGTAACTGGGGAGCATCAGAAATGACTTAATTGAGTCTGAGGAGAGCACTGGTAGAGATATCTATAACCAGTCATTTCACTCAGACATTTTTCCTAAAGGAAAGGAAGACTTACTTGATCAATCTCCTTTGTTTTGTGCTATTCCCTTGACCTTGGAAAGAATGTTAACTTAAAAAATATTTCATATCTGAGGAAAATAACAATCAGCATTTGGGAGATATGATCCACAGTTTATTGGGACTAGGGGATGATGTTGAATCATGGGTAGGGGAAAACAAGCATCTTGAGACTTGAGCGCTAAGGCACCCGATGAGGGCATAGGGGTAGGGATTGGGGAGCACAGTAGGGCAAAGGAGGGGCTTCCTTCTCCTTCACCCCAGTTCGACATTTGGTAGGGCCCTCTTTTAACTGAGCATTATTGACATGAATAAGGTCAGAATCCTTTAAACTGGGTCTTTGGTGCAAAGCCTTGTTTTCTTTGCTTTGATCACAGCATTCACTTTGGTTTGCTTTGCCTTTGTAGACAGACATTAAGGAGCCTCATTGCTCAGACTTCACATCTCATCAAGATAGACACAAACCATTGTATATCCTCATTTTTTTTTTTGTAGTTTAGCAAGTCATCTCAGAGCATTTTAAAAAAATCTGTTTTTAATTTATGGAATAAAACAAGCATTTCCATTACATGGTGCAAAAAAAGGTGATTGGATATGAAACTGTAAATCTACTATGCACAACTTGCTGTTCCTTTCAAACATACAAGAAAATTATCATGTAAATTTTTTCTTTTTTCTTCCCTCCCACACATCCTAAAGATAGCTGACATTAGACACAAATAGGTATCTACATATAACATTATTCTCTACATACTTCCATTTATCAATTCTTTCTCTGCATGCAGATAGTGTCTTTATGTCCTTTATAGTTAATTTGGGTATCTATAATAGACAAAATAATTTATTTGCTCAAAGTTTTTCTTAAAACAATATTGCTGTTACTGTATACAATGTTCTCTTGGTTCTACTCATTTTGCTCTTCATTATTTCATGCAAGTCTTTACATGTTTTTCCAAAATTGTTGAGCTCATCATTTCTTCTAGCACAGTAGTATTCCATCACAACCATATACCACAAGTTGTTCAGCCATTCCCCAGTGGATGGGCATCCCTGCAATGTCTAGTTCTTTGCCACCACAAAGAGTTTAAAAAATTGCCTGGGACACAAACGGGCTAAGTGGCTTATCTATAGTCAGTCAACTTGTTTGTCTGAGTCACAACTTGCACCTCAGTCTTTTTGATGCCACAGAGGACCCTCTAACCACTTCATGGTTGTGCTTCTTCACAATGTTGCTTAAGAACAACCATGACAATGACAACAATAACAACAACTGAATCTTTAAGGTTTACAAACCTTTCAAACCTTTAAGGTTTACAAAGATCTTTTGATCTTCTCAGTAAGCCCATGAGCTTGGGTTTTTTCCATGGGTTGCAGTAGTTAAAAACTTAATCACTGAAGGTACCACCATCCTTTTAGTCACTCTGATTTGTAAACTTAGAGGCATCCTTGACTTGGCTCTCCCTATCATCCCCCTTCCTATGTTGAATGCTGAATAAGTAACAAATAACAAAATTTAGTTAATTCTACCTCCCCATTAGCTCTCACATCCCTCCTATTTCTCTCTACTCCTACAAGCCATTATCCAAGTTGAGACTTTCATTATCTCTTACCTTGACTATTGTAATTAATTAATCCTAATTAATCCCTCTGCCTTGAGTTTGTCCCCTCTCCAATACATCTTTATCACTTGTAAATTGATATCTCTAAAGCATTGGTCTGCCATGTCATTTTTCTCTTCAAAATGTCTCCAGTGGCTCATTGGATCATAGTTACTCATATACATTCAATTTGCCATCATTAGATTGTAAACTCCTAACAGACAAAAGAACTGTGTTATAACTATCCTTGTGTACTACCCCTTCTGTATATGAATGGTTTGGTTCATGAAAAGTGCAGAAAAATAACATTGCAATAAGAAAAACTGATAAGATCTACTTGTGAACATATGAAAGGTGCAAGATAAAATATTGAGGAAAGGAACAGACCATTCTAAGATAGCCCCACAGATGAATATTCTGAGAGAAACATTTTGAAGTCAGGGTGATAGCTGAGGTAAGTACAGCTATAGGGCATTGTGATCCATCAGCTCATTGGCATGGGACTCATTTAAAGGTAATAACAAAAATCTTAAATTAAATAACAGTTTGGAGGCTAAGGAGAGATTATATAAATACTTCTGGGTGTATATCTGACAAAGATGTATTACTTGGGCTTTATCTCATAAAGATGAGTCATTGACCACCATGAGGCTCTTATTTGAGATATTAGAAACTGTTAATTAGGCATTAGGATGCTTTATAATCTAAGAAGACATAGAAAACAAAGCTAGAAAGTTAGAACTGAACACACCACTATCAAAAGGGGAACAACTATCAGGTGGTTTCATGTGATGCAGACACCGCCTGAAGAATTGTGAACTGTTCTGGGCACATTGGTTTCCACACTCATATACTTATCTGGTAGGTTTGTATAGTGTGTGGCTACTCTCCCTCATGGACACTGGAAGAGTGTGACCAAAATTTATGGGAAAAATGTGATGTCATTCCTACATTTGCCTTGTATTGAGTAACTGAGATATTTGACTATTAGTGCTTTTTCTTTCTGTTGAATAAATATTATAACTATTTCTGCTTTTGCCTTCTGATGAGTAAATATTATGTTCATTCCTACTTTTGCCTTTAAGTCTAGTAAATATTTTGTGTTTGTGTCAATGGTGTCATGGTGACTGATATTATATAAATTGAAAGTACATGAGGGAAAGCTCAGGAGATATAGCAATTAGTAGACAAAGTATATGATGCTCTTCCTCCCCCCTAGTTACCAGTAGGGGTGTGTGTGTGTGTGTGTGTTTGTGTGTGTGTGTGTGAGAGAGAGAGAGAGAGAGAGAGACAGAGAGACAGAGAGAGAGAGAGAGAGACAGAGAGACAGAGACAGAGACAGAGACAAAGAGAGCACTGTCTCTCTAGCCCATGATAATCTGGTCTCTATCCATCAGTCACATAGTGCTAGTGGCATCAAGGCAATTCCATTTGCTAAAGGTGTGACTTCACCTAATGTCTATGAGGCATCGTAAGAAAGACAGACAGACAGACAGACAGACAGACAGACAGACACACAGAGAAACAGAGACAGAGAGACAGACAGACAGAGACAGAGACAGGAACATTCACATATGATTGATTGTACATGTAACTGTACATGTACGGAATAGTTCAGACTATAATATTCAGTGAATAGAACAATCTATAGAGCTCATGTATCATATATAAACATATGTGCCTAGGTACAGTATACGTATACATATATACACACACCCATGCACATGTGCACACACATGCATATATCAACACAAGCATATTATATACAACATGTACATGTACACACATGCAGCACAATTCACATATGTATATTATGTAAACTGTGCATATGAACATATATAAACATACATATGTATATATGATTGAGGGCCCATGGCTTGATGCTCTTCATCTCTTGCACCAGGATAGCGAGCATTCAGCCCCCCACACCAGCAGGAAGTGCTACCTCCCCATTCTGCTTCTTTCCCAGGAGGTGAGTGTGCCTTCCCCCCTGAGGTAGAGAAGGAAGGGAGTATCTCTGCCTTTAGTATGTGTATATGTATGTGTATGTGTGTGTATGTAAATAGATAGATAGAACAGATAGATGATAGATTGATACATAGATAGACAGACAGACAGATAGATGGATAGAGTTCCCTTCATCAAACTATGAGCTTCTTGAAAACAGGGACCATGTTTGTACCTTTCTTTCTATCCTTGGCATTTAGCAGAATTCCTGGCACATAGTAAGCACTTAATAAATGTGTGCTAATTGATAAAAGACAAAAAACCTGTGGAATAAGACATTTTGGAGATGGTTGATATGTGCATTTGTTTTGCTGGAATATTAGCGTTTGTTACAAGGGTCTTAGTTTTCCTCTATCTATCATCTTTCTTCCTTCCTTCCTTCCTTCCTTCCTTCCTTCCTTCCTTCCTTCCTTCCTTCCTTCCTTCCTTCCTTCCTTCCTTCCTTCCTTCCTTCCTTTCTATCTATCTATCTATCTATCTATCTATCTATCTATCTATCTATCTATCTATCTATCTATCTATCTATCTATCTATCTATCATCTATCTATCTATCTATCTATCTATCTATCTATCTATCTATCTATCTATCTATCTAAAAATGTCTCTCTCTCATCTATATGGGTAGGGTGTGTGTGTGTGTGTGTGTGTGTGTGAATGAAAGGCAGGCTAACAATATTATTGTCAAAAAGAAAAAGAAAAGAGGATCATTGGATCCTTCTTTAAAAGTGGACAAGAGCTAAGAGATGTAAGGCCATAAGGAGACACGGACATGCCAAAAAAACCTTTGAAAATAGCTTACTTAATTTATTATATATTAAAAAAACCTTAAGCATGTTGCCAAATCTGCACTAGAGGTTTGTGTGTCTATCTACAATCTTCACAATCTGTTCTTCTCCGTATGTGGAAATGCCTGTTGTATTTGTTTCAGGATTAGAACCCCCCCTAAAAACATTAATCAGTTCAGGGAGTGGATCTGGACCCAGGTCCAGTAACCTGATGGCACTTCCATCTATTTCTCTAACTGGCTGCCCATCTTATTTTGTAAAATTTAATTTAATTTATTTTGTTACATTTTAAGTTCCAAACTGTCTTTCTCCCTCCATATCCCACATTAGAGAAAGCCACCATTTGTCATAGCTATATGTGTGTATACATATGAGTATATACATGTACACACATGTGTGTATGTATGCATATATAGTAAGACTATACGGTGCATACTTTTATTTATCACTTCTTTCTCTGGAGGAGGACAGCATCTTTCTTCATAGGTCCTTTGTAGGTGATTTGAGTATTTATAATACTCAGACTAACTTAGTTGTTCACAGTTGTTCTTCAAACAATATTGCCATTACTGTAGCCAGCATTCTCTTGCTTCTGCTCATTTCATTCTTCATTCAAGTCTTTTCATGTTTTTCTAAAATCAACCAGCTCATCATTTCTTATTGCCCAATAGTATTCCATCACGATCATATACCACAACTCATTCAGCCATTCCCCAACTGATGGGCATCCCCTCAATTTCCAGTTATTTGCCACCACAGAGAGAGTGGCTAGAAATCTTTTAGAACATATAGGTTCTTTTCTTTTTGCTCTGATCACCTTGGGAAACAGACTTAATATTGGTGTTTCCATGCCAAAGGGTAGACGCAGTTTGATAATTCTGGGCATAATTCCAGTTTGCTCTCCATATGCCTCTTCTCCATGAATAAATTTGCAAGCCCAGGGTTTGTAACCTCTGGGTTAGTCAGTCAGTTATTGCACTGTCACATTTCAGACCTATGATCATATGTATTTATCTCTAGGTTTGCTAAGGGCCCCTATCATCTGCTCCATAAGTCATTTTGTTAAAGCCAGGAAGAAATTTACATTATGTTGCCTACATCGATCTTTCACTACATTTTTTAATACTTCATCTGAGAGAGCCACTCCAAATAATCAGTGGCTTACTTTCTCTCTAAGATTTATATTTATATTTATCTGGAATGTTCTTTAAAATAAATCCAAGGCTTTGCAATATGTACATGTACAATGATGTGTGTGGGGATGCTATTTAAATCTGTATAACGAAGGAGTTTGGGGGCGGCCTGGATGGATACGGTCAGCGACCTGACCTACTTTTTGCAGAGTGAGACAAAGGTTGTTCTGACATTGATCTAGAGGAGACATGAGCAGGCTCCAGGACTGCTGAGGCTGGATAACCTTTCCCATCTTTAGGAGGGCTTTTGAGTTAGCCTTATCTATGTACCACACCTCACATATTCCTAGTCTAGGGGTACTAGTCTGGGTCCAGAATGAAAAGTTTCCCTGATGGTTCTCAAGGGGAGGGTGGCCCTTAGTTTATACTAGTCAGCTAAGCCCCCTCCCACCAAACACTGGGTACACAAAAGACCATCATGAATAGCAGGTAAACGTCTTTATCAAAGAAAGCAGCAAACAGAAATCAGATAAATTATTCAGATTAAAGTATACCAAAATATGCACTAGGTAAGATGAACTCTTCAGCTGCAAATGAAATACACTGAGACCTGGGAAAGACCTTAGTTTAAATAGGTGAAGGTCAACCACTTTGTCCTGGGCCGTCGCCAGTTGTCTTGACCTTTGTCTTGCAACTGGACTCCCAAGACTCTGGAGGAGAGAGCCAATCTGATGACTTTGCACTTCTCTGTTTCATTCAAATTCAATTCATGTGCAAGTGAAGACAACTCACTCATGATGTCATTGGTCCTCTGATGATGAAGGATGAACGGCAACAAAAAGATATCTTCCCAAGAGAAAGAATAATCTTACTTAGGGTGGTCTGCCCTCTGCAATCTCTAGGCCTCTTGACTCTAGAAGTCAAAGGACATGATTGGGGGGTGGTGTGGGGGTAGTAGTTTCCCTTCCCTATCCATGGCTTGAAGGGCTCCAGTCCATTTTTCAAAATTCCATGCCTTTTCTTCTTCTCAACTCATCATTTGAGATCCTCCCCTGAAGTATTTCTTTCACATACAAAGAAATCCTTTCTCCACTCGTGCAGTGTCATGGCTCAGTGTTCTTTCAGGATATCAGGAGCCACATTCCTTTAAATATTATACAAGTGCATAGCATGTTCAGAGAACCATTACAAACCATTGCAAAAAATATACATAAATAAATACATAATTTTAACAGAAATGTTTTGAGCTCTAAACAGTGATATTTCCCTTTTCTTCTTGCTTGGATTACAAATGTAAAAATGAGGTATCTATTTTCCCTTGAAGGATTATACTCAGTTTTGCTGGGTAGGTTATTCTTAGTTGTTATCTCAGCTATTTTGCCTTTCAGAATATTATATTCCAAGCCCTCCACTCCATTAATGTGGTAGCTTGTGTGATCCTGACTGTGCCTATATAATATTTGAATGGTTTCTTTCTAGCTGCTTGAAGCTCTGGAGCTTCTGGAACTTCTGGGAGCTCTGGAACTCTGCTATAATATTCCTGGGAGTTTTCATTTTGACTCTCCTTCAGGTGATGATTGATGGATTCTTTAAATTTCTGTTTTACTCTCTGCTTCAAGGATTTAGTGGTGGTTTTCCTTGACAATTCCTTGAAATATTTCTTGTCTAGGCTCTTTCTTTGATCATGGCTTTCAGGTAATTCAATAATTCTTAAATTATGTTTCCTTTATTTATTTTTTCAGGTCAGTCATTTTTCCAATGAGATATATCACATTTTTTTCCTATTTTAAAATTTTTTGACTCCATTTTATTGTTTCTTTATGTCTCAAGGAATCATTAGTTTCCATTTGTCCAATTCTAATTTTTGAGAAATTACTTTCTTCAATGAGCTTTTGTACCTCTTTTTCCATTTGACTAATTCTGCTTTTTAAGGAGCTAGCTTCTTCAGTGAGTTTTTGTACCTCTTTTTCCATTTGGACATTCTGGTTTTTAAGATTTTATTTTCTTCAGTATTTGTTTTTGGTGCCTTTTTAACAAGCTATTACTTGTCTTTTCATATTTTTTCCTTTGTTTTCATCTTTAACCTAATTTTCCCTCTGCTGCTATTTTATTTTGAAAAGAATTTTTAAACTCTTCTAGGAATTTTTGTTGGGCTTATGTCTAGTTTATATATATTTTTTGAGACTTTGCTTGTAGCTGTTTTGACTTCATTATCTTCTGTGTTTGTGTCTTGATCTTCCATGTCATTATAATAACTTTTTATTATCAGGTTAATATTTTTTGGTTGTTTTTGCTAATTTCTCCACCCTCTTTCTGGATTTGAAACTTTATGTTAATGCTGGTCTCTGTTACCACCATGATGAGACATGGTGGTGGTGGTGGTCTGTATCTAACTTTAGGCTTTTTTTGCAATGCTATTTTCAGAGCTAGTTCTTGGAGTTTGGAAGTTTTCAATACTTCTAAGTGGTGTGATCTGGGGAGAGTGTGGTCTTTGCCCTCTTTGTCTGCAATCTGGTCCTTACCTAGGAAGGGCCCCCAATCCCTTGGAATTGCAACAGAGACTTCTCCTCAGGGCCTCTCCTCCCTCAGGCCTAGAAAAGATAATATTCTTCAGGGTCTCTGATCCCTTGGAGCCAGAAGTGATATTGCCCCTTAGGACTCTCACTTACCCTTGACTGAAAGTGCTCCTCTATACCTATGAACTATGACTCAGAAGTAGATATAGGTAATGGAGTTGCCAAACAGTGTCTGGTCCTGGCATGCTAGCACAGGACTACCTTGTAATCTCTTTCTGACCACTTGCCAGGTCCCTTTACAGTCTCTGGCTTGAGAGATCCTGAAGCTGCTGCTGCTTCTGTCACATCACCTAGTCCTACCACTGGTATTTCATTCATGTGGGCTTTAGACCCATCTCTTCCTCCCATGGGAGAGATCTCTTTGGCTTCCTATGTTGTCTTGGTTTGTTGGAATGTCTCACTGTGATGTTTTGTTGGCTCTGCTACTCCAGAATTCAACATGAGTTGAGGTGTTATTTTAAAGTTGTTTGGAGTTTAAAGTTGAATGTTGGGAGACCTTAGCTTCCTCTAATCGGCCATCTTAGTTCTGCCCTCATAAATCAACAAATATTTTATCACTTGATCCTCACAATAATCCTGTGAGACAGGTGCTATTATCCCCATTTTTCAGTTGAGAAAGTTGAAGGTGACAGAGATTAAGTGATTTGCTTTGGGTCACAGTCGTAAGTTTTTAAGGCTAAATTTGTTCTCAGGTTTTCCTGCCTGCAGGCCTTATAACTTATTTAATGTGCCACCTCACTGCCTCACATTGGCCTTTTGGAAACACATCCTTACTAATCAGTATTTAGTCTCTTTTTGAGTTGTTTAACTTTCTTGTGTAGTCTCTTAAGTTCCTTGGTGATGAAAATCAATTCACCTTCCAAACTCCTTGTGGCATAGTAATAAGATGAACCTGAGATTGTCTGGGGAGTTACTAGTTATCATGCTCTCTCCTCTTATTCTTTTCCCTTTTGGCCTTGATCTCATTGATATTAATTATATTATCCAGTGAGACCTCTTAGTCACAGACTATACTTCCTGTGGGCAGTCTATTGGTCCCTATTCCTATCACTATTGTCTCTTTTTGGTAACACATTTTAGGGCCATTAATAGTAGCCAAGGAATGCTTGATCTTAAGGTATCTTTGTTCTTCATGCCAACTTTCTCAAATATTCATATGTCTAATTCCTTTGGGTAAATGAAAGCCCTGTCTTATTCTCTGAGGGGATCCACTCCTTTGTGTAGTCAGAAGCAAAGTTTCCACAAGGTGGCAGGCTGCTATATTCTGCCATCAATAGATTAATTTTTGGTGTAGCTTTCTCTTCATTACACGTTCTCCATTTTAACCACAGGTCGGCAGTGAGGTCATTCTGATCCAATCCTGCTGACTGGCCCAAATGTTGTTGGCCAGACCTGACTCAGGCCAGTGGTTCAGACTCAGAATTGTAATGAAATGAAACACCCATTGATCATCTAGCATTTAATAAAAAGCAAACTTACTTAACAACAACACAGAAAGAATTAGGGATATGGTGCTAGTTCAGGTAGAGGCAGATCTCTTGTATCCATATATAAAGATAGCTAGTTGGCAGTTTGTTTTGACTTGCACATGAGTTGGACAAAGGTACAAGGTGGGGGCCCCCTGAGCTATTTATATCTTAAGTGAACAGAAAAGCATTGTCAATAGGTCTGGAGCCACAGTGCCCCAGACCACTGGTGTCTTGGATATGGCTTCTTTCCAATTAAGGGAAAGTTAGCTCAGCATATGTGGTAGGGACCCTAGAAGATGTTATTTTAGAATCAGATACTATTGCTATATCTGAGATGCATGGCACAGAGATGGATGGGGGTTCAGTTACTGAGGTAGAATTGACAGTAAATACTGAGGTGGCATCTCTCCATGCTAAGGCAAACCTTTTAACACGCATAAGTGATTCCATTCCATTCCATCCAGTTTTTTCCAGGAGATTGTCTCCTCAATCATTCTCATCATTTATCTTTGATCTCTGCTCACCTATTGGCTGCTTCCTTACTGTCAACATACATTCTTATGTCTCCTTATCCTCAAAATACCCTCACTTGATCCTTCCAACCCTGCTATTTGTCATCCCACATCTTTCCTTTCTTTTGTGGTTCAGCTCCTTAAGAAGGCTGTTTACAGTTGATGCCTCCACTTCCTTTTTTCCTCACTCTTCTTAATTATCTACTGTCTGACTTCTGATCTCATTAATTAACTGAAACTGCCTTCTTTAGTTATTAATGATGAGTTTTTGTTTGTTTTTCCCTCTGTTGCAATTTCTCATTTATTTATTTATTTAACCACCCATCCATTTATTTATGCGTCTATCTATCCATATATTTATTTAGTTAGTTTTAGCATTTAATTAGTATTTTATTTTCCCCCAATTACATATAAAAGCAATTTTTAAACATTTTTTTAAAAACTTGCAGTTCCAAATTCTCTCCCTTCCTCCCCACCTATCCCAGCCTGAAATGGCAAGCAATGCTATATAGATTATGCATGTGTAGTCATGCAAAACATTTCCATATTAGCCATGTTGTAAAAGAAAACAGACAAAAAAACCTCAAGAAGAATAAAAAAAGAAAAAATGTTATGTTTCACTCCGTATTCAGACACCATCAGTTCTTTCACTGGGGAGGAATAGCATTTTTTATCATAAGTCCTTCAGAGTTCTCTTGGATCATTGTATTGTTGAGAACAGCTAAGTAATTCACAGCTGATTTACAATCTTGCTCTTAGTTTGTACACAATACATTTCACTTTACATGAGCTCATTTGAGTCTTTCCAGGTTTTTCTGAGAGCATCCTTCTTACCTCAGTAAGGTTTTAATGACCAAATCCAATTGCCTTTTCTCAATCATTACCCTTCTTGACTTCTTTGAAGCTGTTTGACATTGTCAATTACCCTCTTCTCCTAGATAATTTTCTTCTATCTAGGTTTTCGTGACATTACTCCTGGTTCTCCTCCTAACTATCTGAATGCTCTTCTTCAGGCTTTTTTGATGGATCTTTGATTCAGGATACATGTATGGGTAGCCTGGTACATGGTAGATGTCCCTCAGTGTTCTTTCCTACATTCTCTTCTCTTCTACCTCTATACTGTAACACTTGGTGACCTCATTAATTCTCATGATTCAATTATCATCTTTATGCTGATGATTCTTAAATCTACATATCTAGCCTTAAGCTCTCTGCAGATCTCCAGTCTCACATCTCTAATGCATATTAAACATCTCAAACCTGGATGTCATATAGACATCTTTAACTCAATATGTCCAGAATTAACTCATTATTTCCCCCCCAAAAGTCTGCCCCTTCCAAATTTCCCTATTACTTTCTTTTTTTCATTCTTTTTTAGTTCAGTATTTTATTACTTTCCAGTTACATATAAGGATAGTTTTCAACATTTGTTTTCATAGGATTTTTAGTTTCAAGTTTTTCTCTCACCTTCCATTCCCTCCCTCTTCTACAAGACAGAAAACCATCTAATATAGGTTACATATGTGCAGTCACATTAAACATATTTCTGCATTAGTCATATTGTGAAAGAAGAGTCAGAGCCCAAGGGAAAAACCTCAAAAAAGAAGGAAAAAAAAACCAGCCCTAAATTAGAAACGGTATGGTTCAATCTATATTCATAAAACACAGTTCTTTTTTTCTGGATGTTGAGAACATTTTCTATCATGAAGTTCTTTGAAATTGTTTTGGACCATTGCATTGCTAAACAGAGCCAAATCTATCACCACTGTTCATCACACAATATTGCTGTTACTGTGTACAATGCTCTCCTGGCTCTGCTCCTTTCAGTCAGCATCAGTTCATGCAAGTCCTTCCAGGTTTCTCTGAACTCCTCCTGCTCATCATTACTTTTCACACTGTTTATTTTAGAACTTTGTGTTCTAAATTTTCTTCCTCCCTCCCTCCTCGATCCCCACCCCCATGAAATCAAGCAATTCAATATAAGTCATACATGTGCAGTTATGCAAAACATATTCTCATTAGTCAGGTTGTGAAAAAAATAGACAAGATACCTTTAGAAAGAGGAGCTAACAAATACCATTATACTTCAATCTGTATTCAGATACCATCAGTTCTTTCTCTGTTGATGGTTTACATTTTTATATATCCTTCTGATATCATCCTGCTCATCATTTCTTTCACAGTTACTATTGCTAACTGTATTATCCTCCATCTTATTCCCTTGCCTTGATATTTACTCTATTTTCTATCTTCCTTCACCCTATCCCTCCTCAAAAGTGTTTTGCTTTTTACTGCCCCTCCCCCAATCTGCCCTTTCTTCCTTTGACTCTCCCCTCCCATCTCCTTCCCCTCCCACTTTCCCTCAGGGCACAATATATTACTATACCCACTTGAATGTGTATGTTATTCCCTCTTTGTGCCAGTTCTGATGAGAATAAGATTAACTCACTCTCCCACTCCTTCCCCATATTCCCCTCTACTCCATAAGCTTTTTCTTGTTTCTTTTATGTGAGCTATTTTTCCTCAGTCCACCCTCTCCCATTCCCTTTCCTCCAGTGCATTCCTCTAACACCTTAAATTTATTTTGAAGATGTCATCATGGATCAGCTAGGTGACACAGTGGACAAAGCACCAGTCCTAGACCCAGGAGTCCCCCTGAGCCCATATCCAGCCCCAGACATAAGCCACCCCACCCTATCTGACCCACAAAAAACAAGGATAAACAAAAAATAAATGCTTTACAGATATCATCCCTTCATATTCAATTCACACCTGTGCCTTCTGTCTAAGTATATTCCTTTCAACTGCCCTAATACTGAGAAAGATCTTATGAGTTAGAAGTATTATCTTCCCATGTAGCAAGGTAAAGAGTTTAATCTTTTAATATCCCTCATGATTTCTTTTTCCTGTTGGTCTTTTTATGATTCTCCAAGGTTTTGTATTTGAAAGTCAGATTTTCTATTCAGTTCAGGTCTTTTCATCATGAATGCCTGAATGTCCTCTTTTTCATTGAAGCTCCATTTTTTCCTCTGAAAGATTATAATCAGTTTTTCTGGGTAGGTAATTTTTGGCTGTAGTCCCATTTCCTTTGCCCTCTGGAATATCATATTTCATGCCCTCTGGTCCTTTAATGTAAAACTGCTAGATCTTGTGTTATCCTTACTGTAGCTCCACAGTATTTTAATTCCTTTTTTCTAGCTGCTTGCAATATTTTCTCCTTGATCTGGGAGCTCTGGAATTTGGCTATAATATTCCTGGAAGTTTTCCTTTTGGGATCTCTTTCAGGAGGTGATTGGTGGATTCTTTCAATTTCTATTTTACCTTTTGCTTCTAGAATATCAGGACCATTTTCCCTGATAATTTCTTGGAAGATGATGTCTAAATTCTCATTTTGTTCATGATTTTCAGGTAGTCCAATAATTTTCAAATTATCTATCCTGGATCTATTTTCCAGGTCAGCTGTTTTTCCAAGGAGATATTTCATATTGCCCTCTATTTTTTTTTATTCAATTGGATTTGCTTTACTGTGTCTTGGTTTCTCATAAAGTCACTAGCTTCCATTTGTTCAATCCTAATTCTTAGGCAGTTATTTTCTTCAGAGAGCTTTTCTATCTCCTTTCCCATTTGGTTTTTCAAGCTGTTGACTTTTTTTTCATGACTCTCCTGCATCACTCTCATTAGTCTTTCCATTCTTTCCTCCATCTCTCTAAATCTTCTTTCTTTCTCTCCTACTTTCTCTTCAAAGTCCCTTTTGAGTGCTTCCATGGCCTGAGACTAATTCATATTTTTCTTGGAAGCTTTTGATGTTGGAGATTTGACTTTGTTATTATCTTCTTCTGAGGGTGTATTATGGTCTATCATTCCCCCAAAGAAGCTGTCTATTGTCTGTTGCTTTCTCTGATTACTCATCTCAACCTGGAAGCAGATGTCTGATTGAAATCTGCTTATCTATGGTCAGAAGCTTGGCATGCCTATGCCCCTCTCCTACTGGGCTGCCACCATTCCATTCAGCCCACTGGTTCAGAACCAGGTTGCTTTGCCTGAACTCCAGCAGAGACTGCAGCCACTTCACCCTGGCCAACTGTCAAACCCCCTCACCAGTCAGCGAGCCAAGTGTCAGAAGAAGCCACTGGTGCTGAAGACTTTGAGGCGCTGGAGGCGAGTTCTGTTCCTGGCTGGGTCCAGACCATGTGTTGAGCTCCTCTTTCAGCCTGTTCAGTAGGTGCTCATGATTGCCCTCTTTGGCTGGAAAATATTCTCACTGTGTTCGTATGTGTGTTAGGCTGCTGTTTTTTTATGGCATTATTTGGGGGTGAGTGGATGGGTTTATTGGGAGCATGTGGGAGTCACAGCCTCTCCTCTGCCATCTTGGCTCTGCTCCCTCCCTTTTACTTTCTTTTTTGTGGGGCAATCAGGGTTAAGTGACTTGCCCAAGGTCACACAGCTAATAAGTGTCAAGTGTCTGAGGTAGGATTTGAACTCAGGTCCTCCTGATTCCAAGGCTGGTGCTTTATCCACTGTGCCATCTAGCTGCCCCCTCTCTCCCTTTTACTTTCAAGGGCACCACCATCCTTCTAATCTCTCAGGTTCTCAATTTAGGTGTCATCCTCAACTTCTCCCTCTATTTCTCTATTCCCCCCCCCATATTAAATCTGTTACTAAGGCCTGTCAATTTTACCATCATAACATCTTTTGCACATGCTCCCTTGTCCCCTCTGACACTCCCACCACCCTAGGATAGGATCTCATTACCTCTTCGCCTGAACTATTGTGATAACCTGCTGGTTTGTTTTCCTGAAATGGGTGTTTCATTATTGTCTACTCTTAACTCAGCTGCCAAAGTGTTATTCCTAAAATGTAAGCCTGGACACCCTTTCCTCCCCCTGACACCCCACTGTCCCCATTCAATACACTCTGGGGGCTCACTATTACCTCCAGGAAGAAACAAAATCCCATTTGTTGTTCAAAACCCTTCATAACTGCCTACTCCCAGGTTTTCAATTTTCTTACACTCTTCACCACGTCCCCCACCCTAAACACTCTGTAATCCAGTAACATTGACCTGCTTGCTGTTCCTCAAGCAAGATGCTCCATCTTCAGACTCCAGGCATTCTCACTGGTTGTTTCCCATAGCTGGAGTTCTCTCCCTCCTCATCTCTGTCTCTTGTATTCTTGGGTTTCCTTGAATTCCAAGCTAAAATATCACCTTCTACAGGAAGCCTTTCCCAACCCCTCTTATTTCTAGTGTTTTCTCTATTATTTCTAGTTTATCCTGTTTATAGTTTGTGCGTACACAGTTATTTACATCTTGAGTCGCCCCCATTAGACTGTAAGTTCCTTGGGAGCAGAGACTGTCTTTTGCCTTTCTTTGTATCCTCAGGGTTTAGCACAGTGTCTAGCACATAATGGGCATGTAATAAATGTTTATTGGCTGACTAATTGTTAGTATATGAAAAATGCGGGAAATGGAAGGCTATAAAATATTCCAAGGTTTTGAAAATGAGAGCCAGGGTGAATGCTGGTGCTACTGGAAGAAGACATAAAGAGGTTCAGGTTCAGGGAAAAAAGATAGATTTCTGGTCTGAGAATTGGATTGTAGGATTTAAAGTGCTGTTGGGACATCTAGGTGGTGATGTCCTATAGAATTTGAAGATGTAAATACGGAATGCAGAAGTGAGATAATGGCTCTTAGCATAAATTTGTGAACCATTTGCATAATGGTGATAGTTGCATCTATGGAATTGATTAAAATTATTAAGGGAGAGAATGTAGAAATACATGAAAGTCATTGAGGATAGATCCTTGAGGGATCATTGGGAAGAAGAGATGACTCCAAGCAGGAGGCAGAGGAGTAGTTAAAAAGAAGTTGGAGAATGAGGAGAGAATGATCTTTCCAAAGTTGGTGGATCAAAGGTTCAGAAATTTAGAGGTAGTAGGGACTTTTGTGGCCAACACATCCAATTGACTCTTGTCAAAGATAGGAAATCTGAGATTCAGTGACTTAGCTAGTAAAAGCCTGAGGCAGGATTCGAAGGGGGAAGGAAATAGATATTTGTATATCACCTATGATGTACCAGGCCCTGCGATAAGCTTTAAAAAAAAGCAAATATTAGCTCACTTGTTTTTCAGAACAATGCTATAACGTAGGTGCTATTGTCTCCCTCCCCCCATTTTACAGTTGAGGAAACTGAAGCAAACAGAGGTTAAATGATGTCACAGAGCTACTAAGTGTTTGAGATCAGGTCTGTACCCAGATCTTTCTGACTTCACACCTAGTTGTACCACCAGCTGCCTCTTGAATATAACTTGATGAATATAACTTGAACCCATGATGTTCTTGACTCTGAGTCCATTGACCTATCCACTAGAGCATGTCACGCTTCCTCTCAGGGAGAGTGCTTGAGGGAAAAGAGGCAAGCAAATCATGGCCCTATTTTTCCAATTACTAATTGGAAAGAGCTGTGGTATGATGATTGTTATTGGTCCTGTAAACTGAGTCAAATGGGCTCTCTCTCTCTCTCTCTCTCTCTCTCTCTCTCTCTCTCTCTCTCTCTCTTTTTGAGGGGGGGCAATGAGGGTTAAGTGACTTACCCAAGGTCACACAGGTAGTAAAATGTCAAGTGTCTGAGGCCTAATTTGAACTCAGGTCCTCCTGAATCTAGGGCTGGTGCTTTATCCACTGTGCCACCTAGTTCTCCCTTAAAATGCTCTCTTGAGGGAATTTAGATACCAGAGAATATAAAGACCACTTCTCAAGATTTAAATTCCCCTTTTGCTAAAAGGGAAGGAGAGTAGAGAAAGACAATGCTTGTGAAATTAAAGAAAGGTTTTATTAAGTAGAGGAGAAAAGAAAAATTTAACACATACATGGGTACTATCCAGTCTATCCTGAATAGGACACCAGTTAATAAATTGCCTGAGATTATATACATTTTAAAGAGAGGCAGGTAAGGAATTTTGGAAGGAAAGGTGGTATTAGAAAGGAATGAATCAGTGGGTCCTATTTCCAAGGAAAGGGGCAGTGAGGCATTCCAGGGGTCAAGGATGTGACCTTTAAAACACAAATCAGAAAGCATCCTTAGTTTTAAGCAGTTTGCAGTTCAAGGGTTGATTCAGAGATGTCTTGACAAGGAGATCTTTCAAAAAACAAGATAATTCTGAGAGCCCTATAACCGAAGTTAGGGGAGTCACTGAAGATGAGGTTGTCTCCACAAAGACCATAAACAGGATAACTTTATAGTCTCATAACTTGCAGCCAGGCAAGTTTTGGAAGATAGACATGTCTCTTGGAGGTCCATAAACCACCACCACCAAATGTCTCAGGATTTGCTTCAAAGCTGGTATGAGCTTAATTGGCTTCAGAGTTTCTAATTTTCTGCATCTCTGGCTAGGCTTAATCTTGGTCACTGCAAAGGATTGTCAAACAATAATACTCCTTAGTCAATACAGCCCATCCTCATACAACTCTTCTCAGTTACCTGGATAATTAGGGAGCTCAAGCAAGTCAAAGTAGTTAGTGTGCTCATTTACAAATGCATTCATACAGTCCTAACTGGAAAAGTTAGTTGTAAGGTTTATTTAATAGCAGTAAAAGCAAACTGCTATTGTAAAAAAACCCCAGGCATAGCCTGTCTTGGCACCTCTCCTCTGAAGCATATTTTACTGGAAGAATAGTCTTTTGTCAAGAGAAATAACTTCTAAACTATGTGATTTTGACTTCAAATGAAATCTAAAATATTTGAAGATTGACATGCATTCTTAGGATAAAGAGAGTTGATGAAAAAGTCTTTTTAAACATGCATGACAAAAAGATGTCCAGACATGAAAAAGCTTTCATGAAACAATATTTTGATGACATAAATCAAAGTGATTTAGAAGCTCCTGAGACATAGAACCTTTTCTATAAAAATACCTAAAAGGAAAAGAGGAACATAGGATCCTATATTATAGGTTTGCTGTGCCAGGGAGCCAGTGAAGGTGAGAATGAGATGGAAAAATAATTGAACCACTTTGCCTTAATTCCCACGCTTTGTCTACAGCTCATTTCCAGAACCAAAGTGTTCTGTTTTCTTATCCATTTAAAAGTATCCGAGTTCTTTTGTTTTCCTATTTTGGCATACATTCTGTCTCAAAAACAAATCAAATTTTTATTTTCCCATGAGCTCACAGTCAGGATTTCTGACCTGCAAGAACATAGAATCTGAGATAAAGAAGAATAAAAAGTGAACTAGCACTAAATGCTGATTGTATCTAATTGTATCTCACAAATTCTCTTTTGATGCCCCATCATGGCATGGAAGGTACTTGGGGGATAATTAAAGTCTTGTAATCCTGGAAAGATACTATCAAGATGGAAAGATTGGATTCTATGGGCTGGTTAACTGTCTTCTGGAAGCTAGGTGGCATGGTGGGTAGAGCACTGGACTTGAAATCAGGAAGATGACTGCAAATCCTGCCTCAGACCCTTTCAATCTTTGTAACTCTGGACAAGTTAATAAACCTCTTTTTGCTTTAGTTTTCTCTTCTATAAATAATAAAACCTAGATCATCAGGTTATTGTGAAAATCAAATGAGATATTGTGTGGAAAGTGCTTTGTGAACCTTAAAGTATTATCTTATTATTATTAAAGTATATTATTATTACTACTATTACTACTACTGGCCAAAGAATAGCAAAAGACACGTTAGAGGGTTGGTTGTGAATGAAGGAATAAAAAAAAAAACATTCATGAAGTATTAACTATTTGCAAATCTCTATGCTAAGGGCTGGGGATTAGAAGAGAAAAGTAAGACAGGGAATAGCTAGATGGTTCAGTGGATAGAGCACCAGCCCTGGAGTAAGGAGGACCTGAGTTCAAATCTGACGTCAGAGACTTGACACTTACTAGCTGAGTGACCCTGGACAAGTCACTTAACCCCAATTGCCTTGCAAAAAAATAAGAAAAGAAAGACAGTTCCTGCTCCCGTATTCTATTAGGGGAGACAACACATATAGAAAGGCTTAGCATGAGGCTAGATGAGAAGTCCCACTTATCCTTAGGACAGAGCAGAAAGACATATCATAATATATCTTCTTTGGCATTGTTTCCATTGATGAAACCGAATTAATTTCTGATATTGAACCCCATTTGATGATGCCAAAGACTTTGGTGGTGAGAACTTTCTTAGCAGGGTCTTCAGTGGCTTTGTGGAGTGAAAAAGGGAAGTGTTGGCAACAAATGTAGTCCTTTCTAGTGCAGCAGTGATAGAGGTATTAGTGTACCTGCTGTTTTGTTCAATCACTTTTTTTTTTGGTGAGGCAATTGGGGTTAAACTTGCCCAGGGTCATACAGCTAGTAAGTGTCAAGTGTCTGAGGTCGGATTTGAACTCAGGTCTTCCTTTATCCAGAGCTGGTGCTCTATCCACTGTGCCACCTAGCTGCCCTGTTCGATCACTTTTTTTTGTTGTTTTTTGTTTTTTTGCAGGGCAATTGGGGTTAAGTGACTTGCCCAAGGTCACACAGCTAGTAAGTGTCAAGTGTCTGAGGCCGGATTTGAACTCAGGAACTCCTGAGTCCAGGGCCGGTGCTTTATCCACTGCGCCACCTAGCCGCCCCCTGTTCAATCACTTTTATTTGTCCCTTTCTTATCCTACTCCTGATTCATTGCCCAAACGTTTTTCCTGCCATAAACACTTCTAGATTTTTTATTATTTATTTTTAACATTCATTTTTAAAATTTTGATTTCTGAATTCAACTGTCTCCTTCTTTCTCACCCCTCTCCCATCTACCAAGAAGGTAAGAAGTATATCAATTATATGTGTGAAATCATGGAAGACATATTTCTATATTAGTCATATTATTGTGAAAAAGCAAGAAAAATAAAGTGACAAAATTATTTTTCAAACTAGTTTTCTCTCTGGGAATTGAACATTGTTCAACATAAGTCCTTCAGAATTGTCCTGGATCATTGTATTGAACAGAATAATTAAGTCATACACAATTGATCATTATACAATATTGTTGTTACTCTATATATTTTTCTTCTGCTTTTGCTTATTTCACTTTGCATGAGTTTATATGAGTCTTCCCAGGATTTTTGAAATCATCCTGCTCATCATCTCTTATAGCACAATTGTATTCCACCACAGTCATATGCCATAAATTATTCAGCCATTCCTCAATTGATAGGCATCCCATTTCATTTCCAATTGAGAACTGGAAAAATTCTAATTCTTTGCCATTACAAAAAACCCGGTATAAATATTTTTTGTACCTTTTTCTTGATTTTTTGATCTTTTTTCTTTTCCTTGGATTTCTTTGGGATACAGATTTAGTACTGGTATTTCTGGGTCAAAAAGTTAGTACAGTTTTATAGCCTTTTGGTCATAGTTCCAAATTGTTGCCAAGAATGGTTGGATCAGTTCACAACTCCACCAACAATGCATTAATGTCCCAATTTTTCCATAACCCCTCCAACATTTGTTGTTTCCTTTTTCTGATTGTTAGCCAATCTGATAGGCATCAGGTGGTACATCAGAGTTGTTTTAATTTGCATTTTTCTAATCAATAGTAATTTAGAACATTTTCACATGACCATAGATTGCTTTGATTTCTTCTTCTGAAAACTGCTTTTTCATATCCTTTGACCATTTATCAATTGTGGAAGGACTCATATTTATAAATTTGATTCAGTTCCTCATATATTTAAAAACTCTTATGCTCTGGGAAATTGTATCAGAGGACCTTTAATTAATACTACTAAAAAATCTCTGGATCTGCAGCTAGAGGCAGTGTCCTGGCAAAATATTTTTGTTATATCTATATTTTTCTATTGGGATAGGAAACATTGTTTCTTTCCAACTGAATTTCCAATAAGTGTATATAGTTTGGGAAAAGTCTATGGTTAATATTGCCTGTAGAGATAAAATGTTTAAAACAATGAAAAAACATTTCCCAGATGGAAGGCATCAGGCTTACATGAAGGGCTAAAGGCAGGAAAGGAGAGACAAGATTACTGTGGTAGGATCTATAGTATGGGAAGGTATCAGCAATGCAATTGCTGTCATTATAGTTCTTCTGCCCAGTCAACCCAATTAGACTCATCCTGTAAGTCCTGACTCCTTCCTTGTGGCAGCTATCTCTTCCCTTCCATTCTCCTCACTCCATTTGATTTTTCATAGCCTCTCCTTCTTAAGCTCCACATATCTTCTATATGTCTCTTCAGGATTCTTCTTTGATTCTTTATACCCTGGATTCACTGAACTGACTTTTAAAGGTCACTTGGAGACATGTCTTATAATTCTTTATCTTATGAGGTTATTTCCTTTATGATTCACTCAAAGACTTTATTCCTGCTGCAATAAGGGATTATTCGGCATGGCTAGATTTTTAAAAAAATGTAATTTAATTAATCTCATTTGTTCTTGCATCAGGTATATTTCCCAAGTATCCCTCCCCCTCTCTGAGAGCGATTCCTTATTGTTAAAAAAGAGGAAAAGAAAAGGGGAAATTTTCCACAAAACTAACAGATACATCAAAAAAAAAGTCTGATATTATATGCAGCATTTCACTTCTTTTTCTTTTCTTTCTTTTTGTTTTTCAGGACAATGATGGTTAAGTGACTTGCCCAGGGTCACACAGCTAGTAAGTGTCAAGTGTCTGAGGCCAGATTTGAACTCAGGTTTTCCTAAATCCAGGGCCAATGCTTTATCCACTGCACCACCTAGCTGCCCACAAATATTCCACTTCTGTAAAGAATTTGGGGAAGGGAGTCGTCCTCATCATTCTTTTTAGGGCCAAATTCAGTAATTATACTTTCATGGAATTCAATTGTGATTGCTTGGTGTTGTTCTTTAGATTTACATGGTTATAATCATTGTGTATATTGTTCTCCTTATTTTAGTTATGACACTTTGCCTCAGTTCTCTTTACTTATTACATTCATTATTTTATTTTTTTAATCATAAAAGTATTTTATTATTTTCTAGTTACATGTGTAGATAGTTTTTGACATTTGTTTTTTATAAGATTTCTAGTTCCAAGTTTTTCTCAGGGAGCTCACAGACTAATGTAGGAACTCCCAGTTAAAAGGCATGGACATTTTAACCACTTTCATTGTATAATTCCAAGTTGGTTTCCAGAGTACTTGCTTCCATTCACAACTCCACCAACAATGCACATCCTGACATTAGCTTATAGAGAAAAATGACACATCTCCCCACAATTCTCACAATGCTGACTATTCCAATTTTTTGGTCATCATTGTATGGCTACATGATTACAGTTAGCTTTTCATCAAACCCTAAACTGTGATTAGATTTATGAAAGACCAATTCCCTTAGATTAGGACTTCAACAGTTAAAGTTGGGTGGGGAAAGGTGAAGAGGAGCAGATATAAGACTTTAGGGAGAGATTGAATATGAGAGAAAAAGACAGATGGACAGAGATACAGAAATAGAGACAATGAGATACCAAGTCACAGAGAAATGTGATGAAAGAGGCAAGTAGAGATAAAAAACTCAATGGGCTGAACTCTCAAGCTAGACAGGAGGGGCAAGTATGGAGGTCACAAGTAGAATGGATAGCTCACTACCAAATCCTCTAAGATTAGAGCAAAGTACAAAGAGATAATTAAAGATATGGAGGAGTTCTCTGAATTCATCCTTTTCATTATGTACCACCACAATTTTGGGGTAATAGTCACAAACAGAACAAACTGTCTATGGAATGAAGATGATAAATGGGGTAATTAAAAAGAAAGAAAAAGCATATAAGAACCAGAGAGTAAAATTTGCAACTCTACCCTCCATCTTAAGCTCTCTATTTGTGACTGCTATGCACCTTTTAATATATTTCTACACTAAACTCTGTGTGTGTGCATGTGTGTGGTATATGTGCATTCAACTTTGTTTTTCTTGACTCAGATAAAAGGGAGGTTCATGAGACACTCACATCACTGCCTTTTCCAATCCCCATTAATGCTAGTGCCTTACCTTTAAAATAATATCCTATTTATTATATATGTGCATATCTATATGCATGTTATGTATATATATAACATACAAATATAAAATAGGTATTTTATAAATATATTTATATAGAAATTTATATATTTATACATGATAAAATATAATATAAATAACACATATAAGTGCTATATATATATGTATAATTTGTACATATTTATTTGCATGTGGTTTCTTCCATTTTGAGAGCTGGGTCTTTTCTTTTTTTTGGTTAAACTTTCTTTGTATCTCTAGTATAAGCGTAGTGCCTGGCACATAGTAGGCACTTAATAATGCATTTTGATTTAACTTGATCCACAACTCCATGCTTGTATACTTTCCTGGTTCACCTTGATTATGAGATATAGCACTCCCATGTTTCCTTCATTTCCACTCTAGTGTATTCTTTTCTCCTCTCTTAAAACCCACAAAACAGAACAAATCCACACTTTGGCTTTACATTTATCTTTCTTTGCTTTCCCTGTGACCCTAGAAGACAGTGGCATTTTTCAGAGATAACTTTCTTTTCCCTCTATTGGAATATAAGCACTTAATCATCATTTAGCTCTTTCTAATTGTTCAAATGTATTTACCTTTTTATGTTTCTCTTGTCTCCAGTATTTCCATTTCAAAGATTCTACCAAACTCTGGACTTTTTTTTTTCAGTAATACTTGAAAGTCCTCTTGTATTAAAAGTAAATTTTTCTCTTTATAGGATTTTACTCAATCTTTTAAGGTGTTATTTGTGGTTATACAGTTTTACCTTTTGCCTTTTTATATTATAGTCTAAGGATCACCTTTCCTTTATCATAATTGCAATGGTGCAATGAGGGCCCTGTTGAGGTTAAATAACATGAATTTGTAATGTACTCCGTGAGCATGGTTGTGAGATTTCTTCCACTGTGTTCAGTGGCTCATGAATAAGAATGGAGAAGGTGGAGGTTGGGAGTAACCATGGCTGAGTTTTAGCAAGAGATGAGTGACAATGGAAGCAAGACTATTCATTCATTTAGGATTTATCATGCATACCAGGCACTGTGCTAATGTTGGCAATGTAAAGACATGAACCTGACCATCCCAGACCTAAAAAAGCTTACATAATTTTCAGGAGAGGCACCATGTAGACAGAAAGATCAATATGAAAGCCATGCAAAGTAGATACAAAGTCAGTTGAGGGGTACAGAGGGATAGCACCATGACACTCTGATATCTGGGGACCTGAGCAAGAGATGCCTTCTGATTTGTGATGGGACTGGAATCAGAGGATGTAGAAAAGCTTTTTAAGTTGGTACTTATTCCAGTACATTTGGTGGGCTGAGTCAGTATTATAGAAAATGACATCATGTTCTGAAGTCCTTTGTTTGAAAGGCAGTGTGGTAGAGTCAAAAGGAAATGGAAACAGCGGAGTTTAGAGACCTGCATTTGAATACCAGTTCAGAAGCTGTGTCACCCAGGGCAACTCAACTAATCTCTCTCCACCTCCATTTCCTCATCTTTCATATGGAGATAATACTGTTTGAACAGCTTACCTTGCTGGGTTGCCATGACAAAGAGACTTCACAAATCTTAAAATGCTGGAAAAGCTCTATGATATCCCTGCATAGCTGTGAGACTGGCCTTCTGGCCCATGGCTGAAGATAAATAATTGCTCCTTGATCCATTGATATATTTCTTGTGACCTTCTGCTCAATCAATTCATTAAAAAATATTCATCCTTCCTGGGCAATCCTGCTGTTGTCTTGAGAGTAGGACAGAAAGATTGATGCATGGAATTAATTAGATATACAGTAGGTGGGATTTTTCCTTAAAATCAGCTCATGGGGCAGCTAGGCGGTGTGGTGGATAGAGCACCGGCCCTGGATACAGGAGGACCTGAGTTCAAATCTGGCCTCAGACACTTAACACTTACTAGCTATGTGACCTTGGGCAAGTCACTTAACCCCAATTGCCTTGCAACCCCCCCCCCAGCTTATCTCACTTTGTATATGAAGTTTTTCCTGACCCCTCCACTCTCTCTCCATCCTCCTCTCCAAAATTACACTGAATACATTTACGTAAGGATATTATGTATTGTATATATGAGATGTCTTTCTCAATAGGATATAAGTTTTAAGACAGAGATTATTTCATTTTTATCTTTGTTCTCCCAGGGCTTAGCACATAGGGGGATCGCAGTTAGAGATAGGAACTGACTTTGAGATTTCAATGATATAGAGAACTTCTTCATCCAATCCAGAGCCAGGATTGGCATTTTTTCCCTACAACTTACACTCTAAATAGAACCGAGAAGTTAAATGACTTGCTCAGGGTCATACTGCCAGCTTCTGTTGACACAGGACTTGATCTCTGGGCTTCCTAACATTTTATTCCTTGTTATTCTACTAGTTCGTTAATTAGCTGATTGATTGGTTTCTTGGGTAGCTGGATACAAAATCAGACACTTCACTCAGAAAACCGGGGAAATCCCTATTGTGTCAGAACAATGGGCTGAAGTAGGGTAGGAGAATGTTTTAAGGATCAATAGTGTTTGATACAGATCTGTAACTAGGACGGGGAAATTGGGGTTTTGTCTCAGGGTACTGAAGTTTGGAGGACACTGAAAGTACTCACAGTTCTTTATCAATTTTGAAACCTTCGAATTTGGTCTTAATAATTTTCAAGATTAATTAAAATAACAATTTACCGAATTCTTCACATAGCTCCTAATTTTGTGCCTCTTGTCCTAGGTGCAGAGACTGCTAGTTATGGCTCAGGTTTGATACAGCATTACTAAGGAAGGGTATGTTTGGAGCTGGACACAAATGTTTTCTCTCATCCATTATTATATGTCTTGAGGGTAGCCCAAGCTTGAGTAACATACATACATATACATGTATATATGTGTATGTTTCTGTATTTATGTGTGTCTATATGTATATATATATGTGCCTATATATGTATATATACACACACATCTGTGTTTAGGGAGCACTAGCACCTCTGGGGGGAGGGCTGCTAAGCCCTTTTTAGGGCTTTTCATCCACCTTTGGTATCCACCGGATTCACCCAATTCTCAACTGTGACTCCCAGAAGCTATAGCTTATGCAGTGACCACATTTCAGTAAAACCATCTCAGCAGGAAGGCTAAAACAGGTTGGCGGTAACTTATAGGTCTCAAACCTGTTGGCAAGTTAGAGGGATGTCTACCCCAAGCATGTGAAGACTTCCCTTGGCAGAATGGGCAGATGAAAACAATTTGTTCCAATAGCCATGAAGGCAGCTGAAGCAGGTGCCGTGCAGGGAGTGCTTAGAGCTTGGTCAGACAATAAAGATACCAAGGCCATCCACTGCATACCAGGACATCACCAGTCATCTTGACTTTTGTCTTGTCACTGAACTTCAATGAGTCTGGAAGAGAGAGTAAAGCCAATGACTTTGTGCAACTCTTTTTCACTTAAACTTAACTCATCTGCAAATCAAGACATCATCCTGTGATGCCATTGGCCCTCTTAAAAGATGCAGAATGAATAACAATACACACACAGTAGGAATTCTTCCCATGTATCCTAGAGTCATTGCATAATTGATCTTTGATTTCATTTGTTCTTTCTGATTGCTTTGTAATCTGGTTCTAATTCTTCCTTGCTTTGGTTAAGCTTCATAATAGTAATGATAATATCAGATGCTCTTTACTTTCTTCAATACTTTACTAAGCTGCTGTGATGAATAACAAAATAAAGCTTCTGATCATAGCTGTGTGCAGATTCATCAGTTTCATTAATGAGATTGCTCATCCTAGGAACCATGGTAAGAGCAACAATGCAGATTCACTTATTTTTAATGGGAAAATAATATTTCTATTTTACAACTCAAATTGTGAATAATGTTTTAGAATACAAATTTGTTCCTATTTGTCAAACCACCTGGGCTTCTCTTAAATAGCCATGGATCTTCTATTAAGCATCTACAGACACCAGTGGGCACAGAAATGCAAAAGTGGAGCAGTTCTTCCCCTCAAAGAGATGATATTTTACTGAAGGGGTGGGTAGGACACAACACATTGACAAATAAGAAATTATAGGATATTTACCAAATAAATGAAGAGTGACTTTTTTGTGGGGGAGGGGTGTGGGGGTGAGTGTGGAGGTGTTTGGGGGCATGGGAAAGACATTTTGAAAGGAGCTGAACGCAGGCATTCCAAGAGATGGATATGATTAGGGAGGGTATAGGGAACAGGTGATACAAAGGCACCGAGGCAGATTGAGAAGGACCTCAGAGGTAGGGATGGGTCCTGGCCAGCCTCACACAGATCTTTTGCTCTGTACAAGAGGCAGGATGTAAACTAAGGTCCTCTAAAGTCAGAGCCAAGGATCTTTCCATTGTACCTCCCTGCCTTCTCAACATTATTGCGGTTAAGTTGGATTTGGCTGTGTTTTCATGTTGTTTTCATAGACAAGGAGCTAGCCAGGGAAACAGAAGGATCCTCTGGGGCAGTGTAGAGAAAAGGCAAAGGGGTCTAGGACTGTACTTTGAGAACTACTGATATAATACATTGAATAGCTTCCTATTCCCCTTTTTGGGGAAGACCCTAGACATGAGCCAAACCTACTGAGTGTGTTGTCAGGTGTCTAGCTTGGGATTCATTGATGTCAAAGAGGACCCTAGGTGAGGATGGTTGGGATCACCAATAATCAAAGACTAGAGGACATTAAGGCACAGTTGCCAGGACATCAGATACAGTTAACTATTGAGACAGGCACAGACACTGTCTTCCATAGCTTCCTGTAATTACTGTCCTCCTTTGACTGTCCCATGAGACAAGCATCTTTCTTTCATTGACTTCCTAGGCTAAGGGTAAACAGGGGTGGTATTTTCCATTCCCTCCCCATCCGACAATGTTTTCTGCAATCACAAGGCATGTAAAGTAGGGATTTGGTTAAGGGCCTCATCCTGACTCTTCTGCATTGTGTTTCTTCCTCAAACAAAAGTGACCAAATGCTGAATTCTAACTGGATGGGCCCAGGCTTGGAAGCAACCTTGGGAGATGTGGAGGTTTGGAGATTCTGGGTTCATTGATCAGAGCTCAAAGGGCATTTCTGCTTCTAAGAGAATATCACTGGCTGGGCTTGCCAGATGAAGGACCTGCAGGGAATTGTTTGGATTGTGAAGAGCTGAAGTATGATGTAAAATGCCTATTTTACATTTAATTAGTTAAAATAGGAAGCTACCAGATGGCTTACATTTCAGTGCAACAAATTGCATCATTTTAATATTGAAGTACTGACCTCCTGGCAGAGTATCTCTGTGGTTTCACGTTATTCTGTCAATGCATGCTTGTGGGTCATGTGTGTGTGTTAAGCACTTCTTTTGCATAGAGGAAATAGATAGTAGTTTTATATAGCAAAATGGTTCTCAAACTTTTTGGTCTCAGGACTGCATTACACTCTTAAAAGTGACTAAAGCCCCATCCCAAAAGCTTGTGTTTATGTGCTTTAAGCCTATTGCGATTTACTGTATCAGAAAGTAAAACTTCTTAGTATTATTAGGAAAATAGTTTTGACCTTACAGATCCCCTGAAAGGGTCTTGGAGACCTTCAGGGGTCTAGGACTGTAATTTGAGAACTGTTGATATAATACATCGAATAGCTTCCTATTCCCCTTTTTGGGGAAGACCTTAGACATGAACCAAACCTAAGTTTTGAGTGATCTCATCCAGGGCTCCAGGTTAGGAGTACAAAGAGGGAAAGAATCAAGAAAAGCACAGGGCAGAACATATACACAGTACGAGTTTCCTGTAGGACAAGGGCACTTGAAACATACCTTGAATCAAGCTAGGGATTCCAAGAGGAGGTGAAGAGAGGAAACATTACAGGCACGGGGACAGACTGCAAGAGACCAGAGATGGAATATTGTGTATGGGGTACAGCATGTCAGCCAATTTGGTTAACACAGAAAGGGCCTGAGATTGAGCAATGGGAAATAAGTCTGGAAAGATAGGTCAGTTCCAGATTGTGAGACACTTTAAATGTCAAAAAGATTTGCCATTTTATCTCAGAGACAATAGGGAATCAATGAAACTCTTGAGTAGGGGAGTGTTACAGACCTGTGCTTTAGAAGTATTAATTTGGCTGCTATATTAAGAGAGAGGGGGAGCTGGAGGAGAGACTTTCACCTTTTAGTAAAGAAAATAAAAGATAGGAGGCATGATATGGAGGCAAAATTGACAAGACTTGGTGACTGATTGGCTAGATGAGTTTAGGGAGAGGCAAGTCAGGTATGATTTTTTTTTTGGTGGGGCAATTGGGGTTAACTGACTTGCCCAGGGTCACACAGCAAGTAAATTTTAAGTGTCTGAGGCTGGATTTGAACTCAGGTTCTCCTGACTTCAGGGCCAGTGCTCTATCCACTGTGCCATCTAGCTGCCCCTAAGTATGATTATTAATGTATGAACCTGGGTGACCAGAAGGATATTGGTACCTTGGACAGAAACAGGAAAGTTTGGGTTTGGAGGGAAGATAATGAATTCCATTTTAAGATGCTCACTGGACATAACTGGACCATATACAACATTTATTTAACATGTCACAATATATTCTTGGCTCAATGCCATTGGCACTAGCAGGTCAGTTCTCAGGAACATGGCTATTTCTCCTTCTCCCCTCAGGGTTTTAGAGGTAAACCTGAGGGATTTGGGGGCGATTTCTTCTATTACCATCTATTACCATTATTCTCAATCTTCCATGTCATTTGGCCAGTCAATATCTTCCCAATAGCCTCTAACCAGTATTTAGTACCCTGATAATCTTCTTCTTCTTCTTCTTCTTCTTCTTCTTCTTCTTCTTCTTCTTCTTCTTCGCAGAGCAATGGGGGTTAAGTGACTTGCCCAGGGTCACACAGCTAGTAAGTGTTAAGTGTCTGAGGTCAGATTTGAACTCAGGTCCTCTTCAATCCAGGGCTGGTGCTTTATCCACTGTGCCACCTAGCTTCCCCCTGATATCTTCTTGATAAGTTGATATCTTCATAATATAGTCGATAAGTTAACATTAAATGACTTAAACAAAGGGATAGTTTCTGAAAAGATATGCCAAGAACCAAAGTATAAATACTCCCTCAAACTGCAGCACACTTTCATCTATCACACTGGTTTTTCAGGAGAGTTGGTTCACACTTAATGTGGTAGCTACATAACATTCTTCCCACCAAGTTCACTTCTAGGTGTGGAATAGCCAATGGGCGTGTCCCTCCTTTGCTTGCAGGACAGGATGGCTAAGCTTCAGGTTAACCTTCTACTGTGTTGGATCACACAAATTTCTCCTCAAGGCTGGATTCCAAACTAGGCTTATCTATGGCAGCTACTAGTACCAGTTACTTCCAGAAACTCAGGTTTTGCTGACCTTTCAAAGCTCACAAGGTTATAGCTTGTTCTATTCTATCTCTGGATACTCATTCATCCAAGACCAGGAAAAAAAGAAACCCAACAGAAATAAAAGAAACCACAGGACCATGCATTCATGGCTACATGGCAAGCTGATCAGAGAGTGGCCCCAAAGGCCCCTCCTCTACTGAAGACAGTTCTTCTTCCTAATTCAAAACCTGCCAGGGAAAAGAGAGAGATGAATTTTTCTGCTAGAGGCTTGGATGTGCACATTCAGCTCTGGCTCAGCAAAGCTTTAAAGGTTTTCTGTTACCACACAGGAAGCTGTTAGGAAAAAGTCACAGACTATTTGAACATGCTCTGAAGTGGAAGGCAGAGCCCCTCTTTTATTCCTAGGTACTCATTAATGCTAGAATACCGGTACCTGTTCTGAAGTAGAATTAGTATAAGAAGCAAATCCCCTGAAAGAGTAAAATTTCTCAAATTTATGCTTTATATTTCCACTGCTATGGAACCAATTAAAACATTTTACATAATTATAACTTTGAAAGATATGAATTCAAATATCCATGAACACTAATGGATACTTAGGTTAAAATAGGAAGAGTGAAATGTACTGTATACAAAATAACAGTCATAATGTAAGATGATCTGATGTGAATGACTCGCTTATTTTCAGCAATGCAATGATCCAAGATAACTCTGAAAGACATAAAAATTGCAATTCGTGTATGAGAGAAAACTGATGGCATTTGAATACAGATTGAAACATATATTTTTTTTGTTAGCTACTTTATTGGAAACAAAAAAAAATGAGCAGGATGCTATCAGAAAAACCGGGAAAGACCTATGTGAACTGATGCAGAGTTAAATTTACTGTATACAAAATAACAGCAATAGTGTAAGGTGGTCTGCTGTGAATGACTTGGTTATTTTCAGCAATGCAATGACCCAAGATAACGCTGAAAGACTTATGAAAATTACAATCCATCTACAGAGAAAGAACTGATGGCATCTGAAAACAGATTGAAGAATATTTTTTTTTGATAGCTCCTTAATCTGAAGGGTTTTTTTGTCTGTTTTCTTTCACAACCTGGCTAATGTGGAGATGTTTTGCATGACTACTTATGTATAAATTCTATTGAATTTCTTTAGTTCTTGGGGGGTAGGATGGGGAGGGAGAGAGGGAGGATGAGAAGTTGGAACACAAAGTTTTTAAAAATTGATGTCAAAATTTGTTTTTACATGTAATTTGGAAAATAAAATTCTAAATAAAAAAGAATAATTCTACCCATAAGGGTCATGAGATCACTGAGGGAGAGGATGTATAGAGAAAAGATGTTCCAGGATGTAGCCTGAAGGAAACCCAGACTTAGGAGGTGGCACATGGATGATGATTGTATACACCTTAGCTCTGTTACTTACTACCTGTTTGAATCTGGGCACATCACTTAATCTTTATAGATCTCAGTTCCTTCTCTATAAAATGAGGGGGGTGGCCCAACCTACTCTTTCATAGAAGTGGGAAGCCCATAGGGGTTATAGATTGCACATATTTTTGGATTTTTCAATATATCAAAAAGTTGTGCTAACTGTTTCACCTTGTCCTTTTGTGGGTTCTGCCACTCCAGAATTTATTTTTGAACATTATTCCTTGCCTCCCCCACTTAGTAGTATTTTATTTTTTCCAAATACATGTAAAGATAGTTTTCAACATTCAGTTTTATAAGATTTAAAATAACAAATTGTTCTTCTTCTTTCCCTCCCCTACTCCTTCCCTAAGATGGCAAACAATCTGATATAGATTATACATGTACAATCAGGTTAAACATATTTCCACACTAGTTATGTTGCGAAAGAAGAATTAGAACAAAAAGGACAAACCACAAGAAAGAAAAAGAACACCTAAAAGTAAAAATAGCATGTTTTGATCTGCATTTAGACTCCACAGTTCTTTCTCTGGATGTGGAGAGCATTTTTCATCATGAGTCTTTTGGAATTGTCTTGGATCATTGTATTGCTGAGAAGAGCTAATTCTATCACAGTTGATCATCACACAACATTGCTTTTGCTGCGTTCAATGTTCTCCTGGTTCTGCTCACTTCACTCAATATCAGTTCATGTAAGTCTTTCCAGGTTTTCCTGAAATCCGCCTGCTTATTATTTCTTATAGTACAATAATATTCCATTACATTCATATACTACAACTTGTTCAGCAATTCCACATTTGATGGGCATCCCCTCAATTTCTACTTCTTTGTACATGTGGGTCCTTTTCCCCTTTCTATGATCTTCTTGGGATAGAGACATAGTAGTGGTATTGCTGGATCAAAGGGTCTGTACAGTTTTATAGGCCTTTGGGCATAGTTCCAAATTGCTCCCCAGAATGGTTGTATCAGTTCACAACTCTATCAACAATGTATTCATATTCCACTATTGTGCTGTAAGAAATGATGAGCAGGAAGAGTTCAGAGAAACCTGGAGGGTCTTATGTGAGCTGATGATGAGTGAGATGAGCAGAACCAGAAGAACATTGTACACAGTATCATCAACATTGAGTGTTGACCTACTGTGATGGACTATATTCTTCTCACCAATGCAATGGTACAGAAGAGTTCCAGGGAACTCATGATAGAAGAGGATCTCCAAATCCAAGAAAAAAAAAGAAAGAAAGAACTGTGGAGTATAGATGCTGATTGAACCATATTATTTCTTTTGTTTTGGGTGCTGTTGGTTTTTTTTTTCTTTCTATTTTGAGGTTTTGCATCACTGCTCTGATTCTTTCTCTTGTAACAGGATTAATGCAGAAATAGGATTAATGTTATTATGTGTATATATATATGTGTGTGTGTATATATATATATCTATATGTATATGTATAGAGATATATAGATATAACCTATATCAGATTACCTGCTGTCTAGGGGAGGGGGGAGGGAGGGGTGGGAGGGAGAAAAATCTGAAATTGTAAAGCATGTATAAACAAAAGTTGAGAACTAAAATAAATAAATAAATAAAAATAAAAATAAAACAATGTATTCATATTCCAATTTTCTTTGGGCATTATTTAAAAGATTTCAGAGGAGTTTGTGGAGAACTTGAGCAAGTCCCTGTCTTTTCTCTTCCCTGTACCCTAAAGTTGTATACCTTAGCAGTGGTGTGCTAGAGCCAGTTGAAATAAGCTCCAGAGAATGGGTTAAATCTTTAGTGTGAGTATTTATACCTCCTCAGAAATGGGCAAATAATATAAATTAGGGATTGATTTGTTGTTTTCTTGATTGTCTAGACTTAATAAAATGACGGGAAAATGTTAATAATATAGATTAAACCGGGGGCAGCTAGGTGGCGCAGTGGATAAAGCATGGGCCCTGGAGTCAGGAGGACCTGAGTTCAAATCCAACCTCAGACACTTGACATTTACTAGCTGTGTGACCCTGGGCAAGTCACTTAACCCTCATTGCCCTGCAAAACCAAACCAAACCAAACCAAACCAAACCAAACCAAACCAAACCCCAAATGATATAGATTAAACCTAATAGTATGTTGTTTATATATTTTTTCTCTTGGAAATCCAGATGTTAAACATTTACCAGCATACACCTGCCTTAAAGATTACTTACTGGGTCTAATCCAACAATTTTACATATGAGAAAAATTTGGTCTGGCTTGAACTCCTTGAAAAATAGAATGAAGCAAACAATTCAATGATCCCCAGAGGCAAAAAATAATAGAATAAAATCAAAAGATTGAAAAATGAGAAGAAAAATCTAAGCTATTTACTATAAAACAACTGACTTCTAAAAAAAAGGTTGAAGAGGCATAATTTTAAAATCATCTTGCTCCCTGAAATCATAAACTGCTCTACCCCCTAAAACCTGGACATGTATTTCAATAAATCACAAATGAAAATTACCCAAATCAATTAGAAAAAGGAGAGCAAAGGGAAAAGAGAAATAATTCACTAATTGCTTCCTGAAAGAAAGCCTAAATTGAAGACCCTATCAATATAATAACGAAAATCCAAAACTTTTAAATTAAAGAAAAAATACTGCAAATATCCAGAAAAAATCTCATGTTGGTACCAAGGAACCACTTGGGATTAGATGGAATTTAGCAGAAATTACTATAAAAGAGGGAAAAAAGTTTTGTAACAATATTTAAAAAAAAAAACAAAAATAAAGGTTAACAACCAAGATATGTCCTGCAAAACTGAGTGTAATTCAAAAAAGGAAAAAATATTAAAACAATAGAGGATTTTAAAACTTTCATGATGAAAAGAGAAGAACCAAGAAGAAACACTGAAATGCAAGCATAGGGGGTCAAGTGAAACCTTGAAATGGACTTTTTCAAATAGAATTTTCTTTTTCCAATTACATGTAAAGATTGTTTTCAACATTCATTGTTATAAGATTTTTGAGTTCTATTTTTTCTCCCTCCCACCCTTCCTCTCCTCCCAACTCCCCAAGATTGCAAGCAATCTGATATGTTATACATGTACAATCATGTTAAACATATTTTCATATAGGTCATATTGTAAAAGAAGAAACAGAGCAAAAAGAAAAAAAACACAAAAAAGTGAAAATAGTATGCTTCAATCTGCCTTCAGACTCCCATGTTCTCTCTCTGGATATTAATAGCATGTTAGTATTCTATTACATTCATATGCCACAACTTGTTTAGACATTCCTTAATTGGTTCTTTCTCCATTTTTAATGACCTTTTTGGGGTACAGATCTAGTAGTTGTATTGCTGGATCAAAAGGTATGCACAGTAGTGGCAGCTAGGTGGCACAGTGGATAGAGCACTGGCCCTGGAGTCAGGAGGACCTGAGTTCAAATCTGGCCTCAGACACTTAACACTTACTAGCTGTGTGACCCTGGGCAAGTCACTTAACCCCAACTGTCACACACACACACACACACACACACACACACACACACACACACACACACACACACACACACAAAAGGTATGCACAATTTAATTGCCCTTGGAACATAGTTCCAAATTACTTTCCAGAATGGTTCAATCAGTTCACAGTTCCACCAACAATTACATTAGTGTCCTGACTTTCCCATATCTTCTCTAACATTTATAATTTTCCTTTTCTGTCATATTAGCCAATTTTATAGCTGTGAGGTGGTACCCCTGAGTTGTTTTAATTTGCATTTCTCTAATCAATAGTGATTTAGGGGCAGCTAGGTGGTGCAGTGGATAAAGCATGGGCCCTGGAGTCATGAGGACCTGAGTTCAAATCCGGCCTTGGACACTTGACACTTACTAGCTGTGTGACCCTGGGCAAGTCACTTAATCCTCATTGCCCTGCCTCCCCCCAATAGTGAATTAGAGGATTTTTTCATATGACTACATATAGCTTGAATTTCTTCATCTAGAAACTGCCTGTTCTTATCCTTTGACCATTTATCAATTGGTGGAATGACTTGGAAGCTTATCAATTTGACTCAGTTCTCTATATATTTGAGAAATGAGACCTTTATCAGAAATACTGGCTGTAAAAATTGTTTCCCAGCTTTCTGCTTTCCTTTTCATCTTGGTTGCATTGTTTTTATTTGTGCAAAACCTTTATAATTTAATGTAATCAAAATTATCTATTTTGAATTTCATAATACTCTTTGTATTTTGTTTGGTAATAAATTCTTCCCTTCTCCATAGAGGGGACAGGTAAACTATTCCTTGCTCTCTTAATTTGCTCATGGTTTCACCCATCATGTCTAACTCATGTAAGCATTTTGACCGTATCTTGGTATGCTATGTGAGAATTGTGGGAAGATGGTGCCATGTCAGGACCAAGAGGAGTGCGGACTCTCCCATCTAGTAATTCTCTAAAAAAGCACCAGAAAGAACATGCTAAAGAAAAAGATGGGGGAGGGGGAGAGAGAGAGAGAGAAAGAGAGAGAGAGAGAGAGAGAGAGAGAGAGAGAGAGAGAGAGAGAGAGAGATATTGCTATAAACTTCTGTATCCAGCCCTGAACTGCACAAAAAGACTGTTGAATCCTGCAGACCCTGTGAGCAGAGAAAAGTCTAGGTAGGTAAGAGGCAAAACATACAAAGTACAGGAGACAGGGCTAGACCAGCTTTCAACACAGGGCCCAGGCAATCCACTCTTGAGGCACGGCTGGAGAAAGGCCCAGAGTGGGTGACAAGCAGCCCTGCCTAAGACACAGCAGGAGACAAGGCAAGACCAGGACCTGAGCCATAACATGAAACAGGTTCAGAGAAGCAAAGCATTTCTCCTTTTCTCCTTTTTCTTTCTTTCTTTCTTTCTTTCTTTCTTTCTTTCTTTCTTTCTTTCTTTCTTTCTTTCTTTCTTTCTTTCTTTCTTTCTTTCTTTCTTTCTTTCTTTCTTTCTTCCTTCCTTCCTTCCTTCCTTCCTTCCTTCCTTCCTTCCTTCCTTCCTTCCTTCCTTCCTTCCTTCCTTCCTTCCTTCCTTCCTTCCTTCCTTCCTTCCTTCCTTCCTTTCTTTCTTTCTTTCTTTTCTTTTTGGTGGGGCAATGAGGGTTAAGTGACTTTCCCAGGGTCACACAGCTAGTAGGTATCAAATGTCTGAGGCTGGATTTGAACTGAGGTCCTTCTGAATCCAGGGCTGGTGCTTTATCCACTGTGTCACCTAGCTGCCCCAAAGCAAAGCATTTCTGACCAGAAAAATCAGCATCTGATTAGATCCTATCAGGTAGACTCAAAGGGATGCTGCTGTGGAGAGCTAATGTTCATATAGCATTTACTGTGGATCAGGCACAGTGCTAAATGCTTTATAATTATTATCTCATTTGAACCTCATGACCCCATGAAGCAGGTGCAATTATTATCCTCATTTTACATATGAGGAAACTGAGGCAAATAAGCGGTAAATGACTTGCTCAGGGCCACACAACTTGTTAGTATCTGAAGGAGGATTCGAACTCAAGGCTTTCTCACTCCAGGTCCAGCACTTTTATCCACTGTGTTACCTTATGCCCCATATGGATGAGTATGAAGTTAGAGGAAACCAATTTTCTATTCAGGAATATGTAAGGGCAAAGAGATAAAGAATAAGTTAAGGGCAAAACCTATGTTGAGACACAGTAGGAGACTGAGCTCAAGCCCAGGAATTCCTACCTAAGGTGGGACCTAATGTGAGACAGCAAATCTAGGACCAAGCTGGGCCTGCCCCCACCAGCCAAGAGTCAAGGAGAGAACAGAGTCTGGACTCAAACACAAAGCCCCAATCCAAAAAATGATCCTGGAGATACAAGTAAACAGAAAAAAAAATGCTAAACACAATGATACTATGGCTTGAGATAAGCAAAGAAATAGTCAGAAGAAATTATAAGCAGAAAAAGTTCAGAGAGAAAAATTTCCTGCCCACAAGTACTACAAGAGTAACTGAAAGAACTGAATCAAGAGACACAAAATATTAAATAAAATTAAAGCTAAGTGTAGGAAAACTTATTTATTATAGTATTTGTAAAAATTATTGTACTTTTTCTTTTGGTGAGGCTATTGGGATTAAGTGACTTGCCCAGGGTCACACAGCTAGTAAGTGTCAGTTGTCTGAGGCTGGATTTGAACTCAGGTCCTGACTCCAGGGCTGGTGCTTTATCCATTGCACCACCTAGCTACCCCCATTGTACTCTTTAAATAGAAACCTGTGCAATTCAAGGTTGTCTGCCCCTAGACTGTCTCCTGACCCCAGGAACTCTCTAGGAATGCTAGAGAAGGATCCAATGTATTTTGGGTTCCCTAGGTCCTAGATCTATTCAAAACTCTCTTGCTTTGAGTTACCACACCCAGGACTTGTTTTGGGTCCACCCAAGTTTGTGTTTTAGCTTGGCCCCAAATTTGGTGAATATCTATCTCCATCTACCTTGCTTTCAAATTACCCTCCTGGCAAAATTGCTTAACTGAATCAGTGTAGTTTGTGTGCAGGCACCCTCGTTTAAATTCTATATACTGTAACATTCTCCCCATCCTTCTAAAACAACACCAAAGTTTTCTAAAGGCTGACAATGTGGCTTAAGAAAAGGAAAATGAAATTCTTCATTTTATAAAACTTGATAAAAATAGCATTTCAAACTGTATAGTCATGCTAAATACAGTTATCAAACATTCCCACCATTTATTTGATACCTCCGGCACCCTAAGCTTTCTGTGACTAGTTCATTTTGGTATCTCCATTTTCTTTAGGGCTGTTTCCATCTTTACTGGTGTTAGTCCTTCTCCTTTTCCTTTTGTGTTAGTTAGTCAATAAATGGGTCAGGCAACACAGACACATCCCAGGCCATCACCAGTCATTGTGAATTTTGTCCTGCTATTGGACTTTGAGGATTCAGGAAGAGAGAATGAAGCTGATGACTTTGTGCCAGACTGTCTCATTTAAATCTAATTCATGGTCAAGTCAAGACATTACCTGTGGAATCACTGGTCCTCTTTGAAAATGAAGGACAAACCAAAAATAAGCATCTGCTACATTCTATCCAATGAGATACAAAGTAAGGCAAAAGAGAGTCCTTGATCTCAAGGAACTCACAATCTAATGGGTGAGATAACATGCAAACAATTATGCACTACATAAAAACCATTAAAAAACTATATACAGGACAAATAACCAGCTGAGGGCAGGCATTAGAATTAGGGGCTTTTGGAAAGGCTTGCTTTAAAAGGTGAGATTTTAGCTGGGACTAGAAGGAAGGCGGGAAGGCCAGAAGGTAGCGATGAGAAGGGAGAGTGTTCTAAATATGGGGGTCAGCCAGTCTGTCTGGGATCTGGAAATATAATGTCTTGTTTGAGAAACCAGAAGGAGGCTAGTGTCACTGGACTGGAGTGCATGAGGGGGTGTGTGCAAGAAGACTGAGAAGGTACAGGGGATATGTTATAAAAGACTTTGAACAACAAACAGAGGATTTTATATTTCCTCTTGGAGGTGAGAGGGAACCACTGGAGTTTGAAAAAGGGAGTGACATGTTCCAACCAACATAGGAGGATCACTTTGATAGTTGAGTAGGGAATAGACTGGAGTGGGGGGGAAACTTGAGGCACGGAGACAAATTAGAAGGCTTTTGACATTCCAGATGTGAAATGATGAGGGCCTGTACTAGGAAGGTGGCAGTGGCAGTGTTAGAGGAGAGAGGAGTACATATCTGAGAGACATCACAAGGGTAAAATTTACAGGACTTGGCAAGAGATTACATATGGGGTGTGAGAGAGGGAAGATTCAAAAATCACATTTGGTTTCAAGACTGGGTGACTGGGAGGATGGTGGTGCCTTCGACAATAACATGAAAGTTTGGGAGTGGGGTTTTGGGGAACCACAAAGAGTTCAGCTTTGGACATGTTGAGTTTAATGTCTCTGGGACATTGAATTTGAGATGTCTAATTGACAGTTGGAAATTCCCCAATTGATGGGCATCTCCTCAACTTCCAATTCCTTGCCACCATGTACAGAGCAGCTATAAATATTTTTGTACATGTGGGTCCCTCTCGCCTTTCCATGATCTCTTTGGGGAAAAAACCCAATAGAAATAATATGGTTTGATCTGCATATAGATTCCACAGTTTTTTTTTTTCTTCTGGATTTGGAGAGCATTTTCCATCATGAGTTCTTTGGAACTATCTTGGACCATTGTATTGCTGAGAAGAATCAAGTCTATCACAGTTGATCAACACATAATGTCATTGATACTGTGTACAATGTTCTCCTGGCTCTGCTTATCTCACTCATCATCAGTTCATGCAAGTCCTTCCAAGTTTCTCTGAAATCTGCCTGCTTATCATTTCTTATAAATAAGTATATATTATTAATTAATATTATATATCAGTAAAGTATTAACTGTTCATCTCCCTAACTTTTCATGGTCTCAGGCCTTCAAACCTACATTGCCCTAAGAGGAAGAGCATGCACCAAGAGAGAGTGTCCAACACCAAGAGAATGAGATGAGAGAGAGAGAGAGAGAGAGAGAGAGAGAGAGAGAGAGAGAGGCAGGCCCTGGGATGACCAAGGGTTTTATCCTCTTTAGATAGAGGCAAATCATTACACACTGATCAAAGCTAATTAGTTAGCATCTTTCAGTTCCATTGATTGACATGACCTGAGGGTGGTCTAAATTAAAATAAACTCTACAGATGATGTCAAAAGACCCTTACTGAAGGGCAAAGCCCAGTATCTGGTTGTGTTTCTTCACTGAGCTAGGCAAAAGAGTCTATCTCCATTTCTTTTGTTCCCTTGGGCTTGTCCCAGACAAGAGCTGAAATTTCTGGAGTGGGGGGAGAAAGGACTGAAACTGATCTCTTGGTCCCCCCAAGAAATCCATTATTAAGAATGATTTTCTCACACATACTACATATATATGCATAATACATACATACACATATATATGGGTGAAGATATATAAACACACATGCACCTGTGAGACATCTGTGCAGAGATAATAATTAAACCCTTGGGAGCTAGTGAGGTGACCAAAAGAAAGGATAAAGTATGAGGAGAACAGGGCTCTGGGCAGAATACTTGTGACCACTCATAATTAGAGGGCATGACGCTGATGCTGAGCCATCAGAGGAAACTGAGAAGGAGCAGGCAGACCAACAGGAGGCAAACCAGGGGTGAGCAATATTATGAAAACTGAAAAAGGCAAGAGTATGTGGGAGGACAGGGTGCTCAGCAGTATAAAGTGCAGCAGATAGGTTGAAAGTGATTCAGACTGAGAAAACACTGTCATATTTGTTAATTGAAACATCACTGGTGACTTTGAAGAGAGGTCTTTTCACTGAGTGATGAGTTCAGAAGTCAGATTCTGAAGGCTGAGAAGTGAGCAAGGAGAGAAAGGAGAAACATTGAGGGGAGGAAGCTTTTTCAAGGAGTTTGGGTGAGGAGAGTAATAACTGCAGACATTTGCCAGTCTGTGTGTACTTATTGGGAATGCAGTTGGAAGGAGGCATTTGAAAGGTGGCATCCTTGGAGGAGAGAGAGAGAGAGAGAGAGAGAGAGAGAGAGAGAGAGAGAGAGAGAGAGAGAGAGAGAGAGAGAGAGAGAGAGAGAGAGAGAGGGAGAGAGAGAGAGAGAGAGAGAGAGAGAGAGAGAGAGAGAGAGAGAGAGAGAGAGAGAGAGAGAGAGAGAGAGAAAAGTTTAACACTGCTTTGTTTTGTCAGTGCACTGTCTCTCGCTCTGGGTTCAGAGCTAATATAGGGAAAATTGTGGATTCTTTTCTTATGACCTTTCAGAGTAGAGTGAACTTTTATCCTGGGAATTCCACTTGGGTAATGAGCTAATATCAGGGTGGAGAGCAAATACAGACAACTCTGTTTATTGCCCTTCTCCACTATTGCTCCACAAGATCTGACTTTCCAGAGAATATTGGGTTGCTAGTATGTGTGTTTATATGCATGCATGCATATATGTATGTCATGTACATATGTGATTATTATTGTTATTGTTGCTTGTCTCTGAACTCTCAGGCCCTAGCATAGTATCTGCTGCAAAGGATAGAGATCGGGATTGAGCTAGTTTTGAGGCTGGTTTTCACTCTGTTGCCTCTCTTGTTGAATTGGATTGACTTGAGTTTCAGGAATGGATCCAGGTGTACTTGAGTGGCTGCCTAGTCTATGATTGGCATGAGAACCTGATGGGGGTGGTTGGTCTGCTGAGTATCTTAATTTTGGCTGCCTCTAAAGTGTTCTTGCACCATTCTGGGTTGTTCTAAAACACAGGTGGTAGTGATATTAAACCTGCTAAAAATGTCTCCCAGCAGGTGGGCCTTGGATATGCCCCTGGATATATATGGGTGAAGATATATAAACACACATGCACCTGTGAGACATCTGTGCAGAGATAATAATTAAACTCTCTATAGAGATGGAGACGGAGACGGAGACGGAGAGAGACAGAAAGAGACAGAAAGAGACAGAGAGACAGATGGTGCCCTCAGTTTTCCTAGTTAATGTGGAGATGGGCATCTTCCTACCTTGAGTGCAGTCTGAAGAGGAGAAGCAAGAAGCAATTTCTGTCATGTATTACTCTTCTCTTTCTGATTCAGTTAGCCTTTGGGAAAAGTACACCCAGGGTTTGGGTCCAGGAGAGGGGAGGACAATGTGCCATGGGAGAAGATAGTCCCTATGACTAAGTTGGTTTCTGAGTTGGAAGAGACCTCAGGGGGCCATCAAATCTGCTCTTGAACAGGAATTCTTCCTTCAACATGGGAGGCATATTGGTCTCTCTCTGCGAGGACCTGCTGCGGTGGGTCTGTGGGAGTCCAAATAGAGGACAAGATAACTGAGATCTTAAGATGGTTAAGTGTGCCTCCCACTGAAAAGTCTCAGGTGCTTCAGTTGGTTGTTGAGAGGAGTTGTCGAGCAGAGAGCCTGGAGATGGCAATAGCCTGCAAACCCAAGGACTTGCAAGGGTCCTCTGTGGATGAGAGGGTGGAAAGGGGGCTTATCTTGCAGGTCAGATGCAGATCCCTAAAGACTTACTGGCTCAGAAGTGCCGTCTCCTCCTCATGTTAGCACTTCTCTTGTTTGGCACACGATTGGTCATGATATGCACAGCCCGGTCCAGGCCATGCATTTATGCTGGAGGAGCCCATAGAACTAGTGCTTTCCTTCTGAGGTTACTTCCCATCGAAGCTTTCTATGTCTTGTGTGCACATAGCTTTTTAGAATTTTTCTTTTTCTTTTTTTTAGGCAATTGGGGTGAAGTGACTTGCCCAGGGTCACACAGCTAGTAAGTGTCAAGTGTCTGAGGCTGGATTTGAACTCAGGTCCTCCTGAATCCAGGGCCGGTACTCTATCCACTGCACCACCTAGCTGCCCTTGCACATAGCTTTTTGTATGTTGCTTCCCAATTACAATGAGCTCCCGGGAGGCAGGGACTATTTCAGTCCTTCTTTGCATCCCTAACACTTAGCACAGTACCTGGAACATAAGCATTTAATAAATGCTTACTGACATTGATTGAAATGATCACTGAGCTTGGCTTGGGTCCAGCGTGAAGCTCTCTGAAAGTGTTGTCTAACCCAAGTGGGCGTAATCTGCTATTCATAGAGAGCAAGGCTAGAAGATTCGTTAATATTTATTGGCTTTGAGACTATGTCTCTTGGAGTTTCAGGCGGGTGAATTTCACTGCTTTGGAAAACTGATCCAGCTTGTTTGGATGCTCAGGACAGAGGGGACTGGTCTTATATGTTGACAATGTTCTATTTAGGAAATCATTGTTCTTTAAGAGAAAATGCACTGGACTCGGAATTGAGATAATATGCGGCTTCTGTCATTTATTAAGTATACAACCCAGAATAAATCATCTACACTCTCTGAACCTTAGTTTCTTCATTAGCAAAATGGGGACAATACTGGCTTTCATTAGCAAAATGAAGATAATACTCTCTCACGTGGTAGTTACAAAATAGGGGCAGCTAATTGGAGCAGTGGACAGAGCACTGGTCCTGAAGTTGGGAGGACCTGAGTTTAAATCTTACCACAGATACTTACTAGCTGTGTGACCCTGGTCAAGTCACAACCCCACTTGCCTTAAACATCCAGGGCCATCTCCAGTCATTTTGATCTATATCTTACCACTGAACCCAGATGGCTCTGGAGGAGAGAGTAAGGCTGGTGACCTTGCACACCCCTCCCTCACTTAAATCTAATTCAGTGCAAGTTACGACATCACACTGATGTCATGGTCCTCTTTAAGAATGAAGGGAAAACACCAACAAGAAGTTACAAGATAAATGCTTTGTAAACCTTCACGTGCCATAAAATGGCATGCTGAAGCTCCCTACTCTTCATAATCAATAGCACTGTGGCTTAGAACAGGGAGGGAAGATGGATTCTTATGTCTGTGTATTTTTTAGAAATTTGGGGGGATCATTGATGTGATAGGAGGAACTGTGGAGCAATGAGAGGTTATTGGGTTTGGAGTCAGAGGACCTAGGTTCAAATCCTGGCTCTTCCTTTTGCTGCCTGTGTGACCCCAGGCAAGTCTACTAACATATCTGGTTCTCTATTTCTACCTCCACAAAATGAAGTGTGGAACTAGTTGACTCTAAATCTGTGACACTAAATTTGACCAAATAAGACTGAGTTAATTGCATCATCATATAGCCAATGTCAAGGGGAACTTCTCTCTTTCAACAATATTAAAAATATGCTGATAATCCCATTAATGGGGGAGGGAATTTGAGTGAAGCATTTGCTGTATGTGATCTACATCCATTCCAGGCAATACTGGCAAGAGGCAGTGTGCTGTTGTGGGTAAAAAGCTTGTAAAGACCTGGGATCCAGTCCCATTTTTGACCCATTGTTGTCCATCCTTCATTTTTGAAGAGCACCAAAGACATTATGAGGATGATGTTCTGACATGCACATGAATTGGATTTAAGAGAGGCAGAGTTGTGTAGTGTCATCAGTCTCACTCTCTCTTCCAGTCAGCAAAGTCCAGTGACAAGACCAAAGTCAAGATGACTGGCATATCCACAGTGATGAAATTGAGGCTCCTGGAATTAGCCAAGTAGAAATATAATGGAACAAGGACATGGGTCTTGAGCAATACTTGTAAAGGCTGCCTAGGAAAAAAAGGTCATGAATCACAATAGAGATGAAGATGTTGACTTGTACTAGTAGTGGGAGTTTTCACCCCGGGAATTCCACATAGTCATCAACCCACAAATCCAATCTCTAACCCTAATGCTTCTTGAAGTGCTGGAAGTGCAGCATACATTAAAAAATTGGGAATTAGTATTCCTTTATAATTTCTTGAAATATAAAGTCTAGGCTCTTATTTTTTGCTGTCCACAGATGTCCCTGTCCATTTTCCTAAGCAACCCTGGGCAGGAAAAGAGACTCACTGTGACTTTTTCCTCTGCTTTCCCAACCAGAATTTGGTGTGATCTCCTTTCTAGTTTTTGTTTTGTTTTGTTTTGTTTTGCAGAGGATATTGTGGAGGAGCCAAGGCAAAATTCGATTTTTCATTCTGCCATATTGACTCTACTTTCTATACATTGCTTTAAGAGTGCAAAATGCTTTATGTATGGTATATCATTTGATTCTCACATCTATCCTGGAATGTATGTGCTAATTTTAGCCCTTTATTATGGACTTGCTCATGTTCATACAATTGATAAATATCTGAGGTAGGATTAAAGATATGATCTTCCTGACTCCAAGTTCAGCATGACCTTGTTGCTTCCAATTTAACTATATGACCAATATATTCTGCACCATCTAGCATAGGATGTCTTCCACCTATCTGTTAAGAAAATCTGGTGCATTTACTGTCCTTCTGGTATGCAGAACTCCTGACTCCCACCTGCTTCTGAAGACATTCAATGTTTTTTTTTTCAGAGTAATGAGGGTGAAGTGACTTGCCCAGGGTCACACAGCTAGTAAGTTTCAAGTGTCTGAAGCCGGATTTGAACTCAGGTCCTCCTGAATCCAGGGCTGGTGCTCTATCCACTGTGTCACCTAGCTGCCCCCATTCAATGTTTTTTTTTTTTTTTCAAAGAAGGATAGAAATATTCTTCAAAGCACAGTAATTTCTGGGATTATCTGGTTCTATACTTGCTGCTTTCCCTTTATGGGACTCACAGGGTAGCAAATGTCTCAAGAAATCTGAGTTGAAAAGCCACAGGGAAGAAGTATGATACAGTAGAGAGAGCTGAAACAGCCTGATGCCTGGGGCAGCCTGTGTCATTTGCTGAGCAGGGGGTGCTGTTGTTGAGGCTACATTCACCAAGTCTGTGCTCTAGACACTATGAAGAAACCAAACTCAAAGGAAAAATTCTGTGTGTGGTATGTGTTATTGTCAGAAACTGAATCCCTGTTCCTAAGAGACAGCGACAGATCTCCATATTGTCATGGAGCCTATAATTTACTACCAGGCACTAGAGATCCCTGGGGGAATTGGTTATTTCACCAACAGCTGAGGCCTGAGATTGGTGACTCATCCAGAGATGCACAACCCCTCCACAAGGCTTTGTTCTTTGGATAAGCAGTAGTGGGACTGAGAATGATTCTGTTGTGATGCCTTGCTATTCAATCGAATTAAATATTTCCTAATTGAAAAATAAAGTAGAAAAGAAACTCTGAGCTGACATTTGTTGCCTTGTGTTGTGGCTTAAATAATAGTATTGTGTTATACTCTATGGGGACATAGGGCCCCAAGTACGCTGGAGATTATGAGCATTTTCCAATTACAATAAGCATTTTTAAGTGCTTACTGTGTCCTAAGCATTGTAGTAAGTGCTAGGGGTACAAATAAAAAGATAGTATCTGCCCCCAAGGAACTTACAATCTAATGGGGAAAGACAATATATAAAAGTGGGAGGGAGCAGAGGATATTCTGCATGAGGGCATGATGAAGTTGGAGTTGAAAATCTACAAAGGGAAGTTTTGGGAAGAGTTTTTTGCTCCACCCACCAGCCCTGCAATTAGAGGGCTAGAGGCAACTGAGGGTACTGATGACGTGTGAGTACCAAAGCTTGAAGCAATCTCCGTGGTGTTGAGTTTCCTGCTGATGAGTTTATTCTTGTGGTGGATGTGTGGGACGTGATGATGGAGTAGTAACCAAGCAGAGCAGCTTATGGGAAGTGAAGAGATGGCTGGGGATTCTGAGTCCTCTTTAAAGAGAAGCCCAGTACCCCTGAGAGAAAGAAGTTTAATATCTCAGAAATTAACATGTAGGTAGAATGCAATATGGACAGAAATAGTAGATGTCTGTAAAAAAGGACCAGTTAAATAAAATAAATAAATAAATAAATAAATAAATAAAGGGGCAGCTAGCTGGTACAGTGGATAGAGCACGGGCCCTGGAATCAGGAGGATCTGAGTTCAAATCCGGCCTCAGACACTTAACACTTACTAGCTGTGTGACCCTGGGCAAGTCACTTAACCCCAATTGCCTCACCAAAAAATAAAATAAAATAAATAAATTAAAAAAAGGACCAGTTGTTTTAGACAACTTCCTTGCTCCAGATTGAGTCTGCTTATGGCTGAGATATACTAACCATAACAAGACCCTTATGTTTTTCCCTTTGGATTAAAATATCATCAGTTTAGGGACAGTTGGGGAGCACAGTGGATAAAGTGCTGGATTTGGAGACAGGAAGACCTGAGTTTAAATCCAGCCTCAGACACTTGTTAGCTGTGTGATCCCAGGTAAGCCACTAAAAAAAAAATCTGTTTTTGCCTCAGTTTCCCTTTATGCAAAATGGGGTTAATCTAAAACACCATCCTACTAGGTTTGTTGTAAGGACCAAATGAGACAAAATTATAAAGCACTTAGTATACTGCCTGACATGTAGTAAGTTCTAAGAATAGTTGTTGTTGTTTTTACAGAGCCCAAGAGACCTTAAGATGTCATTGATATTACCCCTAGAACCTGTGTTTCTGTGGCCTACTACATACAGGGGTTCTTAATCTGGAGTCTGTTAATTTGTTTTTTTAAAAATGCTTTGAGACTTATGTGAACTGATGCAAAGTGAACTGAGCAGAACCAGGAGAATATTGTACACAGTAACAACATTGTTTGATGAAGAATTGTGAATAACAGCTCTTCTCAGCAATACAATGATCTAAGAAAATTCCAAAGGACTTATGATGGAAAATGCCATCTATTTCCATAGGGAGAACTGATGGAATCTGAATGCAGATCAAAGCAAACTATTTTTACTCTATTTTGGGGGTGTTTCTTCTTTTACAGCAAGAAAAATATGGAAATATGTTTTATATGATTGCACATAAATAAGCTATACAAAATTTTTTACTGTCTTAGGGAGGGGGGAAGAAAGGGTGGAAGGGAGGAAACTTGGAACTCAAACATTTTCTTAAAATGAGTGTTAAAATTGTCTTTACATGTAATTGGAAAAAATGAAATAGCATTTCAAAATAATTAAAGGAGCATGGAAAACATGCTTTGAAAATTATTTCAATATAATTGGCTTCCTTTTAATCCTATGAATTTGTGTATATTTAAAAACACCATTCTTAAAAGAGGTCAGTAACCTTCACCAAACTATGCATCAGGGTGTCCAAGGAGCCCATAGCAGAAAAAGTTAAGAACCCTTGAACAACAGGAAGTAACTAGAGAATAGGACATTTAATAGTGCCTCTTGAGAAGCTCAATTGCCCAAATCAACACAGCAGAGACAACTGATGCAGGTGGCCCAGTTTTAGGCTGTCCCCTTTTCTTGAATAAATGACTAACAAGTCCTTCCATGACTGCATGGACCATGCCACTGTGATCGGCAATTCTTTTACAGCCTTCTCTCATAACTTTCTCCCAACTCTTAAAATCACTGACCTGTAAGAGTTTTTTAAATTGTTGTCCCTTTTTCTACAGACTACTTTATAATTTTTATTTGGTAGGGGGAATTGCCTGTGAGATTCAACACCAGCCTGACATTTGGAAACTGGCAGGTATTAAAGCCCACTGGCATCTAATTGAGATTCTCTTGTTGGTGTCAGTAGGAGACTTGTAAGAGCATGACAAATAGGGGAGCTTGGAAGAGAAAATATTTTATTTATTTTAAGCATTTTATGTTGGAAACATGTACTTGCTTTTTGAAAACAGTTGCCTTGGGTAGCTTCCTGCTTCCCAGGAGAAGTCTGGCTGTCTCCTCCACCTGTAGTGATTGAGTCCTTTTCCAAATGCCAGATTCTCCTGGATAACAGATAGAAGTCAATAACAAGGTCTCAGAATCTCAATCATAACCTCCCCTGGATTTTTTCTTTTTTTGATGGGAGCATAACAAGTTCTTGGGGTCTTCTGAATTCATATGATATGTCAAAGCTGAAATTATGCCTCTTGCAGAAGTCCAAAACTCTTTATACATAATGTTGTTGTTCAGTGGTGTCCAACACTTTGTGACCCCATTTGTGGTTTTCTTGATAAAGATACTGAATTGATTTGCCATTTCCTTCTCCAGCTCATTTTATGGATGAGGAAGCTGAGCCAAAGAGGGTTAAGTGACTTGCCCAGGGTCATATAGCTAGTAAGTGTCTGAGGCCAGATTTGAACTTAGGAAGATGAGTCTTCCTAACTCTAGACCTGGTGCTCTATCCACCATGGCACCACCTAGCTGCCTAGTTCTTTTTTTTGGTAAAAGTATGTTATTATTTTCCAGTTACATATAAGGATAGTTTTCAACATTTGTTTTCATAAGATTTTTAGTTCCAATTTTTTTTCTCACCTTCCCTTCCCTCCTTCCTCCCCAAGACATAAAGCAATCTGATATAGGCCATATATGTGTAACCACATTAAACATATTTCTGCGTTAGTCATATTGTGAAAGAAGAATCAGAGCACAAGGGGAAAACCTCAAAAATGAAGGAAAAAAAGAAAAAAAACAGCCCTAAAGTAGAAACAGTATGGTTCAATATGCATTCATAACCCACAGTTCTTTTTTTTTCTGTATGTTGAGAACATTTTTTATCATGAAGTTCTTTGAAATTGTTTTGGACCATTATATTGCTAAAAAGAGCCAAGTCTATCACCATTGCTCATTACACAATGTTGCTGTTACTGTCTACAATGTTCTCTTGGTTCTGCTCCTCTCAATCAGCATCAGTTCATGTAAGTCCTTCAAGGTTTCTCTGAACTACTCCTGCTCATCATTAGTTTTCATATTGATTTTTTTTTGTGGGGCAGTGAGGGTTAAGTGACTTGCCCATGGTCACACAGCTAGTAAGTGTCAAGTGTCTGAGGCCAGATTTGAACTCAGGTCCTCCTGAATCCAGGGTCAGTGCTCTATCCACTGTTCCACCTAGCTGCCCCACATTGATTTTTTAAAACTGTTCCAGATTTTCTTCCTCCCTCCCTCCTCGACCCTCCCGATGAAATCAAACGATTAAATATAAGTCATACATGTTCAGTTATGCAAAACATCTTCACCTTAGTCAGGTTGTAAAAGAAAATAGACAAAATAACTTTAGAAAGAGGAGCTAACAAATAAAATTATACTTCAATCTGTATTCAGATACCATCAGTTCTTCCTCTGTTGATGGTTTGCATTTTTCATATGTCCTTCTGATATCATCTTGCTCAACATTTCTTTCACAGTTAATATTGCTAACTGTATTACCCTCCATTATATTCCCTCCCCTTGATATTTACTCTATTTTCTATCTTCTTTCAACCTATCCCTCCTTAAAAGTGTTTTGCTTTTTACTGCCCCCTCCCCCAATCTGCCCTTCCTTCATCTCTCCCCCCCATCTCCTTCCCTTCCAACTTTCCCTCAGGGCACAATATGTTACTATACCCACTTGAGTGTGTATGTTATTCCCTCTTTGAGCCAATTCTAATAAGAGTAAGATTCACTTGCTCTCCCACTCCTTCCCCATCTTCCCTTCCACTCCATAAGCTTTTTCTTGTTTTTTTTATGTGAGCTACTTTTCCTCAGTCCACATCTCTGTTTCCCTTTTATCCAGTGCATTCCTCTTACCCCTTAAATTTATTTTGAAGATGTCATCATGAATCAGCTAGGTGACACTGTGGACAAAGCACCAGTCCTAGACCCAGGAGTCCCCCTGAGCCCATATCCAGCCCCAGACATAAGCCACCCCACCCTATCTGACCCACAAAAACCAAGGATAAACAAAAAATAAATGCTTTACAGATATCATACCTTCCTATTCAATTCACACCTATGCCTTCTGTCTAAGTATATTCCTTTCAGCTGCCCTAATACTGAGAAAGATCTTATGAGTTAGAAGTATTATCTTCCCATGTAGTAATGTAAACAGTTTAATCTTTTAATATCCCTCATGATTTCTTTTTCCTGTTGGCCTTTTTATGATTCTCTAGGGTTTTGTATTTGAAAGTCAGATTTTCTATTCAGTTCAGGTCTTTTCATCATGAATGCCTGAATGTCCTCTTTTTCATTGAAACTCCATTTTTCCCCTGAAAGATTATAATCAGTTTTGCTGAGTAGGTGATTTTTGGCTGTAGTCCCAGTTCCTTTGCCCTCTGGAATATCATATTCCATTCCCTCGGGGCCTTTAATGTAGAACTGCTAGATTTTGTGTTATCCTTACTGTAGCTCCACAGTATTTGAATTCCTTTTTTCTAGCTGCTTGCAATATTTTCTCCTTGACCTGGGAGCTCTGGAATTTGGCTATAATATTCCTGGAAGTTTTCCTTTTGGGATTTCTTTCAGGAGGTGATTGGTGGATTCTTTTAATTTCTATTTTACATTCTGCTTCTAGAATGTCAGGGCAATTTCCCCTGATAATTTCTTGGAAGATGCTGTCTAAATTAATTTTGTTCATGGTTTTCAGGTAGTCCAATGATTTTCAAATTATCTCTCCTAGATTTATCTTCCAGGTCAGCCGTTTTCCAAGGAGATATTTCACATTGCCCTCTATTTTTTCATTCATTTGGATTTGCTTTACTGTGTCTTGGTTTATCATAAATTCACTAGCTTCCATTTGTTTAATTCTAATTCTTGGGCAATTATTTTCTTCAGAGAGCTTTTCTATCTCCTTTCCCATTTGGCTTTTCAAGCTGTTGACTTTTTTCTCATGACTCTCCTGCATCACTCTCATTTGTCTTTCCATTCTTTCCTCCATCTCTCTTAATATTTCTTCTATCTCTCTCACTTTCTCTTCAAAGGCCCTTTTTAGTGCTTCCATGGCCTGAGACTAATTCATATTTTTCTTGGAAGCTTTTGATGTTGGAGCTTTGACTTTGTTATATCTTGTTCTGAGGGTGTATTCTGCTCTACTTCCCCCTCCACCCAAAAGCTTTCTATAATCTGCTGCTTTCTCTGATTATTCATCTCAGCCTGGAAGCAGATGTCTGATTGAAATCTGATTATCTATGGTTGGAAGCTTGGCATGCCTGTGCCCCCTGCCCCCACTGGGCCACCACCATTCCATTCGGCCCACTGGTTTAGAACTAGGTCACTTTTCCCCAACTCCAGCAGAGATCTCAGCCACTTCACCCCAGACAACCACTGAACCCCCTCACCAGTCTGCAAGCCCAGCCTCAGAAGAAGCCACTGTCACCAAAGACTCTGACACCCTGGAGGCACAGTCTGCTCCAGGCTGGGTAAACACCACACGCTGAACTCCTCTCTCAGCCCTCACAGCTGGTGATCCTAGTTGCCGTCTTTCCTGGAAAATAGTCTCACTCTGTTCTTATATGGGTTAGGCTGCTCTAGGAGTTTTCTTATGGCATATGTTGGAGTGAGTGGATGGGTTTATTGGGAGCTTGGGGGAGTCACAACCTTTTCTTTGCCATCTTGGCTGTTCCCCCCTGCCTAGTTTATACGTAAAATGTTTGTGGTTATAATGTGTCATATAGGGGCTAAGCACTGAACATGGAAGTCACAGGACCTGATTTCAAATTCTGGTTCTGCCACTTCCTGTAAGTCTTTGAATAAATTTCTTCACTTTTGTCTTGGCCTCAGTGTTCTCATCTACAAAATGAGGGGGTTGGACTAGATGCTCTTAGAGATTCCTTTAAGCCCTAGATCTATGCTCACTAATCCTATAAAAATGGTTGTTCAGACTGGTTTATTCCACTCAAGCATTCAAATGGATATCACGGAGCATCAGGAAGTGGTCTTCACTATAAAAACATCCCTGGGTTTTAATGGAATCCTAGACCTGGATTGAACCTTTGAGGACTTGGTACCACCTTTTATCTAAAACAAATCTCTGTCACGTTGTGGTAGGGGGGGTTGAGGTGGGCAGTAGGGGATGGCATGTTAGGGTTTGTTTCTCTGAAAAGTAAATCTGATTGGCTGTGCCTTGTTCTGAGAGTGGCCATTTCTCTTCAGAGCTTTTGACTTTAGCTCCAGTGCTTCCCTCTGGATATAATCAGAAGTCTACTCCTCCTACCCAACAGCAGTGATTTGAAGACAGTGATACTTGCTCTACTAAGTTTTCTTTAACTTAACTAGGGTAGGCTCGATACCTATAAACTTTAAGACCTGCATTCAGATTTAGCCTCTCTTACTAGTTGTGCAGGACATGAATTTGCTGCAGCAGATAAAGTACCAGGCCAGGGGTAAGGAAGACTCAGCTTCCTGAATTCAAATCTAGTTTCAGATGCTTATCAACTGTGTGACCCTGGGCAAGTCACTTTTGTTTACCTCAGTTTCTTCATCTGTAAAATGAGCTGGAGAAGGAGATGGCAAACCACTCCAGTGTCCTTCCCAAGAAAACCCCAAATGGGATTATGAAGAGTTGAAATGACATAATTGAAATGACTGAACAACAACACTAGTTGTGTGACTTTGGGCAAGTTACTTGACTTTGGCCTGCCTCAGTTAACTCATCTGTAAAATGAGGATAAGACTGGGACCTATTTCCCAGCATTGTTGTATGGATCCAGGTCCATAGAAATGCTAGATATTATTAAGATAATCCAAGTTCTTTCAGTTGCTCCTCACATGAAATTATTTTTAAGCCCTTTCCCATCCTTGTGCAATCCAGTTTGGCAAGCCCTCTTGTAAAGTTATGGAGCTCAAAATGGAACATGGCATTTCAGCCATGGTGTGATGAATGTGATGAGCAGCATGCTTAATCTGACCACTAAAAAATAGATACAGACCAAGTGAATGAGATTTTGTCCTTAGACTCAAAATTGAAAAAGACACATTTATGGGGGCAGCTAGGTAGCACCGGCCCTAGATTCAGGAGGACCTGAGTTCAAATATGGCCTCAGACACTTGACACTTACTAGCTGTGTGACCCTGGACAACTCACTTAACCCTTGTTACCCAGCAAAAAACAAATTAAAAATGAAAAAAGACACATTTATATAATATTTTAAGGATTATAAAATGCTTTAAAAATAGTAACTCATTTGATCCTGACAACAAACTTGGGAAGCAAGTGCATTTATGACCCCCATATTACAAATGAGGAAACTGAGGCAAAAAGTGGTTAGGTGTCTTGCCCAGGGTTACAAAGCTAGTAAGTGTCTCAGGCTGGATTTGAATTCAGGTCTTTCTGACCCCGGGTAGAGTTCTCTATCCATTATGCCACCTAATGACCTCTAAATGTTTGTTCAACTATCTCTTACTTGCTGTATTTTTTTCTCTCACATAAACTATGACTCAGACAAATATTCCCCCTCCCATAGTTGTGATAAAAATTTGAACACTGATCCCTCTTACATTTTGCATTGTTTGTTTTGGCCGAGGATTTTCAGCTTGTCTAAATCTTTGAAAACTCTGATCTGCTACTCAATATAGTAGCCCTTCCCATCCCCCAGTAGGATCTAGGGTATGTGCCTACTGATTACTAGGACTAGTTTGAGGGTGAATTCCTCAGGGTAGAGAGGTTCATATAATGCCAGGACCCATTTTTAGCATTAAAAATGCATGCCTTGGAGCAGCTAGGTGGTGCAGTGGATAGAGCACCGGCCCTGGAGTCAGGAGTACCTGGGTTCAAATCCGGCCTCAGACACTTAACAGTTACTAGCTGTGTGACCCTGGGCAAGTCACTTAACCCCAACTGCCTCACTAAAAAAATGCATGCCTTATTTTAGCAGGTATACTATTAGAATTTGTTGATTGAGTACCCTTGATTCCTTCTTCACCCCCAACTGTTAGTATATTGTGTTAAGCAGTGGGGGACAGTCTATATTCTCAAAGAACTCATGTTCTAAGAGGGAGAGATAACATAGATGGAAGGGTTCAGCTGTAGGACAGATAGAAAGGCTTTATGGTCCCGAGAGGGTAATGGAAAGCACTTCTTTGAATGTTATGTTTATTGATAAAAATCACACCTGTTTTGGGGCATTGAGTACCCATGAGATAGTGCCAAGGTCTTTGATGGGAAAACTCTCTTTTCTGGGTCTTCAGTAGCTGTAGCTGCTGCAAGGTCAGCAGCTCCAGGGGCACTGGTCAGATGGCAACTCTGCAGGAGCTTTTGCTGAGCCCTGGCTGGAAGCAGACAGTACAGACAATCCATGCTGATTGAGGAAGGGAAGTGTGGTACCAGGGCATTCAATTCCTTTTATTGTAACCAAGCAGGCCATGATTTTTTTTTGGCTTAAGAACTATGCCCTTGCATCATTTAAATGAGAATTTTATTTAGGACATTCTTAGAAGGCTTTCTGAGAAATAATACTGAAGACTATAGGCAGCCAATGTGACCTGGGTTTATTATATGTCTCTGCCAATAACATGGAAATACCTATTTGGGAAAATAGCGAGGCAGTAGTAAAACTAGTCAGCACCTTGTGTTGAAACCATAAAAGAGAAACCTTACTTATTTTATGTGTGTTCAACCAACATTATCCCTGAAGAAAACCAGTTCTCTAATCTGCTGCTGGGGGCAACTTGTATTCTCCTTCAGACACAGAAACTGAATGGAATGAAAATTTTAAAGGGAACTGCACTCTGAAAACCACCACTCATGATTTTGCTCCATGTCTCCTACTGCCTGCTGGACGCCAATGTTTGCCAACCCCTGGGTGTCTCCTTGACATTTCAAATTCAATATATCTCATCAGCTCTTGATCTACCCACTTCCTGCTGACCTACCCTTTCTTTGACCTTGTCTAAGCTGCAGTACCATCTTCCCAGTGACCCAGGTTGGAAGGCTGTGGGTAACAAGGCAGGACTCAGGTTCTCTGTCAGAAAGATGACTACAAGGATAGGTGGGTACTTTGAAGCAGTAAGACCATACATGAACAACCCTTTGGGGCCAAGGTATGAAGGACCTGTGTGTGTCTTCTCCCCTTCAGTCTAGAAGGTTGGACCACTAGAGTCTGTTTATTCAACCTATTTGGTGAATGAAGACTTTTGACAGGGTGGCTGAGCAAGAGGTTTGGTTTAGGTCTATCTTTTCTTTATCATCTCAAAACAACAATATATGCATGAACTAATATTCCTCCCCCTCCCCAATATAACCTGTGGTGAGGAAGATATCAGAAAAAAACATGTAAATATCACCTCTGATGCTCACTACCTGTGTGACCTTGGGTAAATCATCCAGCTTTCTGGGCCTCAGTTTCCTCATTTGTAAAGTGAAGGATTTGGACTAGATGACTTCTGAGGTCCCTTATATCTCTAGATGTGTTTTCCTGTGACAAAAATGAGCAAATCATAAAAAGGAGCATCAATACAATAAAAAGCTTAGGGAATAAGGGAAATTGAGGCAAAACCTTCACATACACCCCCCCCCCACCACCAAAGAAAGGATGACTTGACAGTAACTAGACTCACATGAGTGATAATGATGCAATTGCAAAATGTTCTAGAGTGGCTTAGGAGAAGCTCAATAAAAGAATTAAAGAGAATCATAAGGATGGCTATTATGATGAAAATAAGAGTTAAGTGCTAAAGATAGAGAGAAAGGTAAAAACAGTTCCTTCTCTTAAGGAGCTCAGACTTATGAGGGAGGCAACCTGCAATCAACGAAGTATAAACCAGATACTGTACACAAAGTAAATTGGAGATAGTCTCAGGGGGCAAGTACTAGCATTAAGCTGAAGCCTCAAGGAACCCTGAGGGAGAGTGAGGAGAAAAGTGGTGCCAGATGAAACAAAATATCTCCTCAACCATCACCTCCCCTGTGACCTTGATGGAAACAGCCCAGGATCATAATCCAAGAGTCTTGGAAAAGAAATGTCCCTCAAGCCTCTGTTATTACTTCCAGCCTGAGAAGAACAGGCATGAATGAAGGGAGTAATCACTGCAGAGAAGGGGCCCACCATTTTCTCACAACCACTTGCTGACTAATTGCCACTAACTAATAGGTAAGTCCCAAAGCCCTGGGAATGGCAGTACCTAGACCACAGCTCCTGCTTCTAGTCCAGACCTCACCAACGTCATCTTGGTAGTCATCCCCTGTGCATATGTGGCCTGGCTGAAGACTGAAGACACAGAAAAGTTCTTGCTGCAAAAGTCCTTGGCACTATCAAATGGCTCAACATCAGAAACGATAGGATTTTTTTTATCAGTGGAAATGACATTAAAAAAGAGGCATAGGGGCAGCTAGGTGGTGCAGTGGATAGAGCACCGGCCCTGGATTCAGGAGGACCTGAGTTCAAATCCGGCCTTAGACACATAACACTTACTAGCTGTGTGACCCTGGGCAAGTCACTTAACCCCTGTTGCCTCACTAAAAAAAAAAAAAAGAGGCATAATATTCATTACCATACTTATGGATAGAGGAACCATTTATGAATAAACAAAGATTGCAACATTAGCTATAAAATGGATAATTTCTATTACATTAAATTAAAAAGGGTTTTTAAAAATGAAACAAATATAGCCAAGATTAGAAGGAAAGCAGAAAATTGGGAAAATTTTTGTTGTCAGTTTATCAGATAAATGTCATACCTAAAAATATATGAAGAACTTTGTGAAATCAATAAGAATGTGACTCATTCCCCAACTGATGAAGGATATGTACAGACAGTATTCCAATGAAGAAAGCAAAATAATTTATAGTCATATAAAATGCTCTAAATCATTATTGATTTGAGAAATGCAGATGAAAGCAACCTTGAGATATCATTTTATACCTACCATATTGGCCAAAATGATAGAAGGGGAAAGTGGCAATGTTGGGGAGAATGTGAAAAAACTGGGACACTAATTCATTGTTGGTGGAATTGTGAAATGATCCAACCATTTTGGAGAGCAATCTGGAATTATGTCCAGAGAGTTATTAAACTACTCTTTGACCAAGCAATACCACTACTTCCTCTATTTCCAAAGATAATTACGGAAAAAAGAAAAGAACCTACATGTTCTAAAATGTTTATGTTCTCTTTGTGGTGGCAAAGAACTGGAAACTGCAGGGATGCTCATTAATTGGGGAATGGCTGAATATGTTGTGGTATATGATTGTGATGGAATACTACGGTGTCTTTGGTTTCAGTTTCCTTGTTGGTAAAACTTGGTTTCCTCTGGGACCTCTTCCATTTCTAAATCTATCATTTTACACTGACTAGATTGGCTAAAAGGATAGAGGGGAAATGATGAGTTCAATGATTTTAGAAAAGCATGTATAGATTTGCACAAAATAATGAAGAGTGAAATGAGCAGAACTAAGAGAATGCTGTATATAGTAATGGCAATATTGTTTCAAGAATAACTTTCAGTGAATAAGTTATTTTGTCTATTGTAAATACCCAAATTAATTATAAAGGACTTATGAAGAAAGATGCTATCTGCATCCAGAGAAAGAACTGATATATATATATATGTATATATATGTATATATTAGATAATTTTGAATATGTAGCTATTTGTGTTGAATGGTAGCCATCTCTAGACTGGGGGTGGGAGGAAAGATAAAAAAGAAAAATGCATGATAATTTTGTTGTGTATTTGAAAGGAATATCAATTTGTGCATAGTAGATTTGCAATTTAATGTACAATCATCTTTTTTATTGTACTATGTTATTGGAATGCTTGTTTTATTCCGTTAATTAAAAATAGACACATTACTATCAACTTTGACACCATACCCTAGGACCATGGGATTTTTCCATCTGACTTACAGTTTAAACCTTCTATAACTGTTATCTCCCCCATTAGCATGTGAGCTTGAGAGCAGGGACTTGCTTTTCTGTTTGTATTCTCAGAGTTTTATAAATAGTAAGCTTTTTTTTTTTGGTGAGGCAATTGGGGTTAAGTGACTTGCCCAGGGTCACACAGCTAGTAATTGTTAAGTGTCTGAGGCTGGATTTGAAATCAGGTCCTCCTGAATCCAGGGCCGGTGCTCTATCCACTGTGCCATGTAGCTTCCCCCAATAGTAAGCTTTTAATAAATTCTTTCATTAATTCACTTATTCATTTTTTCATTGGTTCATTCATTCATTCACTCACTCTCTCTCCTAAATCTTTTCCTTATATGTTCATTCCTCAGCTCCCTATGTTGTTTCTATATTCCACATGCAATCCCCTAAATGTGGATGTTCCCAAAGGCTCTTTATCCTGTTTTCTTCTCTCACTATATCCTTTCTCTATGATCCTGTCACCTTTAATGGATTTAATCATCATCTCTATGCAGATAACTCCTAAATATATATAGACATTACTAATGTCTCTCTTGGGATTCAGTCCCACAACATCTGCTGCCTGATGGATGTCTCCAATTGCATATTCCATAGGCATTTCAAAGTCAACATGACTAAAATGGAACTCATTATCTTTTCCACAAGCCCCTGCTCCTTCGAACTTCTCTATTTTGACTGTCATCTTTATAGTCAGCAAGGTTTATAACCATGGAATTATCTTCAACTCTTCCCTCTCTCTGATCATAACCAGCCACTTGCCAAGTCTTGATTCCATAGAAATGGAATGAATGAATTTACTAATGACTTTGATTTGTTCAAGCTCTCCCATTATCCGGGAAAGGCTGAAATAACTTGGGAAGTGGAATGAATGTTGCTCAAGTCTGACATAGCAATGACCCTTTGCAGTGTCCACTGGGTGAACCTAGAATACTTCTGTTGTGTCAGCAACCACAGGGCTGTCTCAAACTGGTTCGTATTGGCCCTAAACTGACAGAACTTGCATAAACATCCTGGTTCCAGGTAGTCAGCATTCCTTTTATTCTCTTGCATCTGTTGTAAAACCATAAAAACCATTCTCTAAACCCCTAATCTTTGGAGCATCAGACTAGGTTCTACTGTTCTCTGCATACACATGTGTTGTAATTGCCCAATAAATGTTTCTGGGTTTTGCATTTAAACTGTGCCTCCATTCCTTCTGTTCAGGTGGATGCTGTACCCCAATTAATTATTCTGCCACAATTAAACAACTCTTATCTTCACAATATTTATTGAATCTATTCTCTTCCTTTCCATCACATAACCATCCTCCACTATGCTTTAGGTATCAACTTTCACTAGGATTGTTGGATTCCTAATTGAATATCTGCCTTTCAGTCTTTCCCTTCTCTAATCTGCCTTTCACATAGCTATTAAAATGATCTTTCCAAAGTAAAAAAATCTGGTTACATCATTTATCGGCTCAAGGATGTTTCCCTTTTCTCTTTAGAATGAAATACAAACTCCTCACCTTGGCATTTAAGGGCCTTTGAAATCTATCTCCAGGAATATATTTATACTTAGTTCACATTTTCCCCCTTCATATGCTATTTTTGTTGTTGTTTGTCCTTCATTTTTGAAAAGGACAAATGAGACCACAAGGTAATGTCTTGCACCTGAATTGGATTTAAGTGAGGCAGAGTTGCACAGAGTCATCAGCCTCACTCTCTCTTCCAGTCATTGACGTCCAGTTGCAAGACAAAAGTCAAGATGACTGGTGATGGCCCAGGATAGCCTTGGCATCTTTGATGTCTTACCAAGTGCTAAGTACTTTCCATAGTACCTGCTTCAGTCACTTTCATGGCTGTTGGAACAAATCGTTTTTCTCCACCCATTCCACTGAGGGAAGTCTTCACATACTTGGGGTAGACATGCCCCTAACTCATTGATGGGTTTGAGATATGTCAGTTACCCTCATATGCTATACACTTCAGCTGAACTGGTCTACAAACTATATCCGAAACTGAAACTACTATCTCCTACCTCAAAATATTTTCAGTCTGTTTTATAAAATTTCCCACCTGACTTAAACCTCTTAGAGTCCTTAGCTTCCCACAAATTTGTTCCTCTAGGTGAATTTTGCAGTTCTTTTCTCTATTCATAAAGTAATCCCTTGGTAGTTTGGCTGGTATATCACTAAATCTGGAAATTAATTTAGACATTATCAGAATTTTTATTATATTGGCATGGGCCATCCATGGACACTGTTCCTCTAAGTGTTTGTCATTTTCTATTTCTTTGGAGAGCATTTTAAAATAGTAGCGGTAAAAGTAAGTGTGTCTTGATAAGTTGATTCCTAGATAACATGGTAAAAATCCTAGCTTGCAAATTCATAAACAGCTCCATAGAAGCTTTCTTTATTTTTTGAACATGAAGATATAGAAACATGTGTGACCCACCTGAAGATTTGAATATTTTTCCAACCATTCTCCCCCCTCCCCATACCACTTAGGGCTTGAAGAACCTGTTTACCTTTAAGTAAGTATAGCTAACTTTCATTCGGCTTTGCAGGATGGCTTATATTGTAATTTAGTCTTGTAGTAGAATTTTATCAATGCTTCATTTGATAGACTGGGAAATTCAAATCCTAAGAGGAGGGTATGGCTACAGTACAGATAGCATGTACCAAGAAAAGTAGAACTCCCTTCCTTTTTAATAATAAACAAACAAACAAACAACATCAACAAAAATCAATCAAACAAACCAAAGGGAAAAACTGCCACAACATTCAAAGGCCCATGTTTCTTTTAGGAGGAAAAAAACCTTGAAATGGGAGAAGTCTAAAATATACAAATTCTGCTAGATTATATCTCATCCTCCCCACCACAACTTTACTACAGTAAGACCCTCAGATAATCAAGGGGAGAACTTCACCCAGCCTGTAAGGGCCAAATTTAATATGGGGAGAGGTAATTGGGCAGCTTGCCATAATATTGGGGTAAGAAAGGAGATTAATAGCCTCTTTCAAAAAACAAAATAAAACAGGTTTTATTAATGGGAACAAATTTAAAACACTAGTAAGGTTAATAGAACTAGGAACAATGAGAAAGGGAGTAAGGGAAGGAAAAAATACAACCAGCTTCCCAGATGATTAGAATCTGAATCTCTGGGGTAAAAATGCCCCAGGCACCCCCAAACCTGCCTCCAGCCCTCAGCTCAACAACACAAACTCAGCACCACCTGGAATCCACAGTTCCAAATAGAACCAGCTGTGCAGCATCCCTCTCCCTCTCTAAAACATGACCAGTTCCTCACTGTTGTCAGTGGTATGCTTCCTAAGCTATGTTTCACCTTGTTGGCAGTGAATTCAGAAGACAAAGCCAAAAAGGATTCTTAGTCACCATCACTTTCCAAATCAGTCCATTTGTTTATTTGCAGTCAGTTGGCTTTCTAGTCCTTGTTAGACAATGCCTCAGACCCCTTTGATCTCTTTCTATGTGCTAATCAGTGTCTCTTCTGAAAAATGAAAGATCAAATGGGAAGGGGAAGGAATGGCATAGATGAGGATTTTTGGTGGATTCCCCAAATCCTTTATCAATCTTCTTTTCTAGTGAAGTCTGGAGAGTGCTCACGCTGTTGGAATCACATCTCTATCAAAGTAATGAAGTTCCTGATGAATGAATGAATGAATGAATGATCAATATAGTACACCTGGTCTCCTTCAATTAATGTCCAGAGATAAGAACTAAATGGGATCATATTTTGCCCCCATTTTCAAGTCTGAGTGATGGCAGAGACTGTCTTATCAGTTATTGCCTAAATGCATCCTCTAGGTCTTTATATTATAAACACAGTAGATTCACATTTTTAATTAAATACATTCAACAAATATTTAAGAGCCTGCTAGGTACCACTGGTGACTGAGCATACAAAGACAAAAGGGAAACAGTCCCTTCCTTCTTGAAACTCATATTCTAATAAACAGAGTCTCTACCAAATGCCACTTCTAAAGAAGGGCATTTGAGGTGAGGAATACAGTTTGTGACTAGAATGCAGATTTTTTTGCAGGCAATGAGGGCTAAGTGACTTGCCCAGGGTCACACAGCTAGTAAGTATCAAGTGTCTAAGGTCATATTTGAACTCAGGTCTTCCTGAATTCAGGAATAGCACTTTATTCACTGCACCACCTAGCTGGCTCCCGGGTTTTTTTTCTGATTATTATTACACACAAAGACAAAAACTGCTGCATCTTTACATTCTAGGATCAACTCCATGCCCCCCCCCCTCCACACACACACTTTATCAGTAAAGAGAATATAGTCCAATAAGGTATTAGACTGGTAACCAAGCTCTGCTCATGACACTAGTTACATGGCAGAAAAAGAACTGAATTTGAAACCTACTTTTGCCACTCATTACTTATATGGCCTTGGCTATGACCTGTCACTTCCTCATTTGTAAAATGGAGGGTAAACTAGATGATCTTTAAAGTCTTTTCCATCTCAAATGCTAAGATAATAAACAAACATGAAGGAATTGAATCTTTCCATTCCTTAGTTTTTTGCTTTATGTAATTCAGTATTGAACTTGACATTAGGAAGACATGCATTCCAATCCAGCCTTGAACACTTATTAGCCACATGACCTTGGGCAAGTCACTTAATCTGTCTGCCTCAGTTTCCTCATCTGTAAAATATGGACATTCACATCCCCACACTTCCAGTGTTGTTCTGGGCATCAAATGAGATAATATCTGTAAAGTTTGTTGACCTCTAAGTACTATATAGATATGAATTGTTATTATGAATTCCTAGCTCACATGTGAAGGATATGAAGTCCTTGGTGACAGGACCCAAGTTCTTTGTACCCCCAGAGATTAGTACAGTGTCTGGTACATACTAAGTACATAAAAATACTTCTTCACTTTTCCTGAGTGCACTTACAAGAGTGATAAGGTTAATATTTAATTTTATCTTTAGATCAATTGGAACTAACCCTCTGGAAGGATGGCATTATACAGATAAGTTTTCATTTGCTATAGCCATGGTTAGTTGGCAATGTTCTTTGAGTTTGGCAGTTGTCTCAATTGAGCTTCCCAGGATGCTCTCTTACCCTGGAGGGGAAGAATCAATTAAAAAAACCCAACCCACTCTTATTTATTTATTTATTTTAAACATTCTTTTCTTTTTAAATTTTGAGTTCCATATTCTCTCCCTCCCTTGAACCCTCCCCTACCTACTGAGAAGGTAACCGAAATAATATCAATTATACCTGTGAAATCATGTAAAAAGATTTCCATATTAGCCATGTCAAGAAATCAAGAAAAGTAAATAAAATTATACTTTAATTTGCACTCAGAGCTCATCTGTTCCTTCTCTGGAGGTGGATAACATCTTTTTTTATCATGAGTTCTTTGGAATTGTCTTTGATCATTGCCTTGATCAGAGTAACCAAGTCTTTCACAGTTGATCATCATTGCAACACCGCTGTTACTGTGCACAATAATATCCCAGTTCTTCTCACTTCACTTTGCATCATTTTACATAGGTCTTGACATATTTTTGAAACCACCCAAGGGGAAGAATTTAATTAATAAAACTTTGCTATATTAGTCATTTTGTACAAGAAAACTTGAATAAAATTAAAAAAGAAAGTGAAAAAAAAATAAGTGACTGTATAATATGATGAGCCGTGTCCATTGTATTCATCTTCAGAATTAACACAAAGCATTGAAGAGTTCATCAAATAGTCTTAGGAAAGAAAGTTTTGTTTTGTTTTCTTTTGATGTTATAATTAGGAAAGGTCTAGAGAAGGGTGTATCATACATCTAGATGTTATGAGTACTTTCCATCTTCATACCTCCAGAGAATAGTGCTCCTGATTTTATGTTAGACACTTGAATAGGGAACACAGTCTTCAAATTAGGAATATATTTGACTGTTACATAATATTGTCTTTTGTGCTTTCTTTCCAGCTGTCTCTGACTGAGGACAAGGAATTGCCTCAGATGTTTTATGTCCATACTAGTTAGCTGAGCCTAGGAACATTTTTTCTTATGAGTTTATTCCCATAGAAATTTAGCTAGCTTGAAATGAGTTCTTAGCTTATCTTTGTGACCCCAGTGACATTCAGAGAAAAGCAAATCTTCCTCAAATCTATTCAACAAACATTTATTCAACAACTACTAGGCACAAGGCACTGTGATTGCCCCTTGAGATGTGGAAATAAAAATGGAACAATTCCTGCTACCAAAGAGCTTACGGCCCACTGGGGGTGGGCGGGACATAGCTTGCCCAAAAGCAAGTACAAGGAAAATGGAGGAGGTAGAAAGCACTGACAACTAAGTAGAAGTAGGAAGGCTCCAAGGTGGAAATGGTTTTTGAGTTGAGCCTTAAAAGAAGATGAGTGGGGCAGTTAGGTGGCGCAGTGGATAGAGCACCGGCCCTGGATTCAGGAGGACCTGAGTTCAAATCCGGCTTCAGACCCTTGACACTTACTAGCTGTGTGACCCTGGGCAAGTCACTTAACCCCGATTGCCTCACAAAAAAAAAAAAAAAAAAGATGAGTACTGTGAGAGGCAGAGATGAAGAAGGAGGGATAGTGTATACATAGGAAGTAGTTTGTGTAACAGTTTGGAGGCAGGCAGGCAGAAGACAAATGTTTATTAAGCACCTACTATGTGACAGGCACTGTGCTAAGTGTTTTACACATATTAAATCATTTCATCTTCACAACAACCCTGGGATACAGGTCGTGTTATTATTCCCATTTTATAGTTAAGGAAAAATTCCAGGACAGATTGACCTTGTCTGCCTCAGACAATAGAGGGGTGAGGACCAGAGGGCTTTCTGTTTGTGTCCTCTTTGAGGAGGGGCAGCTAGGTGGTGCAGTGGATAAAGCAGTGGCCCTGGAGTCAGGTGGACCTGAGTTCAAATCTCACCTCAGACACTTACTAGCTGTGTGATCCTGGGCAAGACACTTAGCCCCAATTGCCTTAAAAACATCTGGGGTCATCCCCAGTTGTGCATATGTCCACCTTGCCACTGGACCCAGATGGCTCTGGAGGAGTGATGTTGGTGACTTTGTATAGCCCTCCCTCACTTAAATCCAATTCAGTGCAAGCCACGATATCACCTCCTGATGTCATAACCCTCTTTGAGAAGGAAGAACAAGCAACAACAATATCAACAGTTAAGGAAACAGGACCATATATGTCAAGTTCAGGAGACTGTATTTTATCTGTAATGGGGGGACCAGCCAATGAGAGTCCATGGAACATGTGCAGGTGTTTCTTGACTGATTCCAGTTCAACCTGTGGGACTTTGGGAGCCAGGTTTTGCTCATGTTGAATCAGGATTAGTAATATGTTACAATAAAAATACTGCTACAAATTAAAAAAAAGCGACTTTCTAATTGGGCTTGGGGTCAGAAGGAACAAACACTCATGAGCTGTGGAGGTGGAACTGAGTGTGCAGAAAAAAAGGATCAAAGGGGATGGTTTCCTTATTTTGTGTGGCTGAAAGATGGGGGAGGGGCAGCTGTACTATATCCAGCCCAGTGGACATGTGACCATGGGCACATGTTGCTTTCGTTTCTTTTGTGTGTTACCCTGCTAGTCACCATCTTAGGCTCTTGTCTGATAAAGCAGATTTAAAAGGCCCTAAGTCAATACTAATTCTCTGCTTAGAAGTGCAATTATGAAACATATAAATGGCCTGTGATTATGCCCTTTGTCAGAGAGCCAATACTCTCTAAATCACAAACCTCTGCTAAGAGAGGTCAGTGGGTGGCTTCCAGAGCTGTCCCACCCCCTTATTCTACACCACGAGACACAAGAAAATGCAAGGACAGAGTCAACCACAGGAGGTTTTGAGAAATAAGATTAGATGAGCCATAAACATCATGAAAGGATATAATTAGGAAAACATCAGTTGCATCTGTCAGTTAGCTCCTGTTTTTCTCTCCAGCTACCCAAGATAGCACTCATGATTTAAAACAAAAGACAACAAAACCCCCCAAATTTCATGGTTCCCACTTTTTGGGTCAGCTTTTACCTCTTGTGGGCTTACTTGGAGGCTTTAGTTTGAGGAAAGGAATTGCAGACAGAGAAGACCCTGACACCTTTCTCTTCTTGGATCCTCATCCCCTCTGTCTTGAGAGATATTCCCATTTGCTGTAAACTACACCCTCTAGCTCTGATCTTGATTGGCCTCTCTTCCCACGTTGAGACAAATTCATTTCCAAGGTGCTTTGGGGCCAATTGAAGCCTTATAAGGGCTGTTACATGAGTTTAAGCTCTGGAGGTGGACAGAGCTACATGTCCAGTAGGCAATGGAGAGTCACTGGAGGTTTTCAAGGTGGCGATTAACAAGATAAAAACTGCATTAGGGAAGATTATTTTGATAACTCTATGGAGGATGTGTAGGAGAGAAAAGAGATTAGAAGCAGAGACACTAATTAGGAGGCTATTATAACAGTCCAAGTGAAGGGTGCTGAAGGCCTGAACCAAAATAGTGACTATGTAAGTGGACAGAAGGAGTTAGGAGGGAGAGATGTCATGGAAGATGAACCAACAAGTTTTGGTAATTATTAGGCCTAGAACTACCAGGAGTAAGTAAGCTAGACTGAATTTAGAAAAATGGATAGTACTAATAATGATCCTAAACTGCTCATTGGTGCATGTTGGCACCACCACTGGAGGCCTTTAAACATTTTTATTTATTTAATTTAAGATTTTTGGAATAAAACAATAATTTCCATAACATAAGATAATAAGAAAGATGAGTACACATGAAACTGCTATTCCATTTAAGTATATAATAAAGTTATCATGTAAATTTTTTTCCTTTTTTCTTTCCTCCTCCACCTTAGAGATGGCTACCATTACACACAAATATGTATATACATATACATACCCAGATTTGTATATACACACACATGCATACATATATGCATGTATGTGCACATATGTATTTGTATATGTATAAGCATGTGTTTGTACAATCATCCTATACATGCTTCTAGTTATCAGTTCTTTTTCTGGATGCAGATAGCATCTTCCTTTATCTATTTATTTGTTGCTGTTTTTGTTTTTTGGCGGGGTGATGAGGGTTAAGTGACTTGCCCAAGGTCACCCAGCTAGTAAGTGTCAAGTGTCTGAGGCCGGATTTGAACTCAGGTCCTCCTGAATCCTGGGCCAGTGTTTTATCTACTTTGCCACCTAGCTGACCCCCACCCCTTCCTTTAGTTTATAAAAAATTATTATTATTAATTTTTTTGTGGGGCAAGAAGGGTTAAGTGACTTGCCCAGGGTCACACAGCTAGTAAGTGTCAAGTGTCTGAGGCCGGATTTGAACTCAGGTCCTCCTGAATCCAAGGCCAGTGCTTTATCCACTGTATCACCTAGCTGCCCCTTCCTTTATTTTAAATTTGTGTATTTATAATAGTCAAAATGAATTATTCACAAAAGTTCTTAAAATAATATTTCTGTAACTATATATAGTTCTCTGTTCTGCTCATTTCACTCTTCAGTATTTTGTGCAAGTCCATGTTTTTCTAAGATCATCAAGCTCATCCTTTTTTATAGCACAGTGGGATTTCATCACAATCATAAAACACAACTTGTTCAACTATTTCCCTGTTGATGGGCATCCCTGAAATTTCCAATTCTTTCCTACTGCAAAGAGAGCCGCTAGAATAATTTTAGAACACATAGGTTCTTTTCCTTTTTCCCTAATCATCTTTGGAAATAAACCTTGTAGTGGTATTGTTCAGTCAGAGGGTATAGGCTGGAGATCTTATAGAAAAGGCTAGAGTACTACTTGTTGAGAATCTTGTGGAAATTCTTCTCATTCTTGGCCTAGATTACACAAATATATCTCTGATCTTAGGAATCTTAGGAATATTCTTTTAGTAGCTGGGTGGATGGATAAGAGAAAGGAGACACTAGAAACAGGGAGATCAAATAGAAAGCTGTTAAAATACTTCAGGTAAGAGCTAAGAGGGACTGAACTGAGTGGCAGCTGAATGAGTGAAAAAATAAAAAGAGAAGAATGTGAGATATTGTGGAAATAGAATCTGAGAAACTTGGCTACTGATTGAATAAGGGGATAAGGGACAGGGAAGAGACACAAATGATTGTAGGTTATGCATGTGGTTGACTGGAGTATGGCAGTGCCCTCAACAGAAATAGGTATGTTTAGAAGGAGGGAAGATTTAGGGAGGGGGAGATAATAAGATCTGCTTTGGACATCTTGAGTTTGAGGTGCCTATGGGAATCTAGGAGAACATATGTAGCAGGTAATTGCTAGTTGAGGGCCAGAGTTCAGGAGAAAGATTAGGTGTGAGAAATAATTCATTTGAACCTCTGCTCTATTCCAATTAGTATTAATCAGTTTGATATGCTTTCATAGAGGTAATGATTATAAGTTCTATATATTAGGTGTGAACTGCTGGTTTTAAGTTCACTTGCTTAATCATAGGAATCTAACTAGAGGTCACCCACCCTTGTTTTTCCTTGTTATGGTGACCAAGCCCAACCTGGTGGAGATAACTTCATTACATGGGACTTATTTTTGTACCTCTGAATCTCTCTCTCTCTCTCTCTCTCTCTCTCTCTCTCTCTCTCTCTTTCTCTCTCTCTCCCTCCCTCCCTCCCTCTCTCCCTCTCTCATTTTATTTTTCCCCAATTACATGTAAAGCAGTGTTTTTTTTTTTGGTGAGGCAATGGGAGTTAAGTGACTTACCCAGGGTCACACAGCTAGTAAGTTAAGTGTCTGAGGCTGGATTTGAACTCAGGTCCTCCTGAATCCAAGGCCAGTGCTCCATCTACTGAGCCATCTAGCTGCCCCCATGTAAAACAGTTTTAACATCTATTTTTAAAACTTTGAGTTCTAAATTATTTTCTATCCTTCCCACCCATCTCAGCCTGAGAGGGCAAGCAATTCAATATAAATTATACATGTGTAGTCATGCAAAACATTTCCATATTAGTCATGTTATGAAAGAAAACAGATAAAAAATCTCAAGAAAAATAAAGTGTGCTTCAATCTGGATTCAGATACCATCAGTTCTTTCTCTGGGGATGGATAGCATTTTTCATCAAAAGTCCTTCAGAGTTGTCTTGGATCATTGTATTGCTGAGAACAGCTAAGTTATCCACAGCCTATCATCTTAAAATATTTTGCTACTTTGTGCATAGTATATTTCACTTTGCATCAGCTCCTCTATTCTTTCCAGGTTTTTCTGAGAGCATCCTGCTCACCATTTCTTATTGCACAACAGTACAACAGCACAATCAAATACCACAATTTGTTCAGCCATTCCCCAATTTATGGGCATCCCCTCAATTTCCAATTCCTTCCCACCATAAAAGAGCTGGTATAAGTGTTCTTTGTACCTATAGGTCCTTTTCCTCTTTTAAAAAAAAATCTCTTTTTGGATACAGACCTAGTAGTGGTATTGCTAGGTCAAAGAGTGTGCATAGTTTTATAGCCCTTTGGGCATATGAACTACTCTCTCTTCTCCAACATGAACAGGTGACCATCTTATGACCCCTTAGTTGGTGGCAATGTCCCAGGCTTCGCCAAACCTGAGACCCTGCTGCTGACATACCATTTTGAGTTGATGCATCATTTTTTGGCCTGCAGAGCACAGTCTATAAACCAGTGGGATTCTGTACTTTGTATAACCTCTCTAGAAAGTTCAAGTAATAAATATGATATCAAGCCTTATAAAAATAAAATTCTGGAAGGAGGGGGCATCTCAGATTGTGAGGAAGATCTAAGGTACACTCTATTAGAGGGGATCATGGGCCCTTTAATAAAGTGCCATTGGCTCAGAGCTCTGCCTCAGTGGTTTTTCTTGCAAATTGGGTAATTATAATCCCAACATATGGCTGGATATAAATATTTAGGAATCAAGTCATTTGTGTAAAATTGATACTTTATCCCATAGAAGATGATGTAATCACTAAGAGAACATTTGCAAAATGAGAATAAGGTACAGAACAGAGCCCTGGGAATTTCCCATGCAGTGATCTATCAAGGAAGACTTAAAAAGTAGGAGATAGAACCAGGGGAATGTGGGATCATAGAAGCCAAAGGAAGAGATAATATTTAGGGGGAGAGGCTCATCAAAAGCTGTATCAAAAATTACAGAGAAGTCAAGGAGGATAAGGACTGAGAAAAGACCACCAGATTTAGCAATTCTGAGTTTCTTGAAAATTGCAGGGGCAGCTAGGTGGCACAGTGGATAAGGCACCAGCCCTGGATTCAGGAGGACCTGAGTTCAAATCCGGACTCAGACACTTGACACTTACTAGCTGTGTGACTCTGGGCAAGTCACTTAACCCTCATTGCCCCACCAAAAGAAAAGAAAAGAAAAGAAAATTGTAGGGAGGATAATTTCAGTTGAGTGGGGCCAGAAATTCAATTAAATTCAACAAGAATTCACTGAACAACTACTAAATGAAGACAAAATGACAGGACCAGGCCTCAGAGAGCATGCAGTTTAGTAGATTTGATATATGTGGAAAAAGAAGTGCAAAATATGAGTGGCAGGGTGGTATAATGGTTAGAGAGTTGGTTTCAGAGTCAAGAAGACCTGAGTTCAAGTCCTGATTGATATATATTGGCTTTGTGACCCACGGAAACTTATTTAATTTCTTAGTGGTCTACATAATTCTTTAAGACTATAAATTTCAGAGAAGGTGCTGACCAACATTGGCAGAGGGAGTTTCCTCACCTGGGAACTCCTTTCACCAATGAGATCACAATTCCAATGCCTATGTGTATCTCTATATGCTAGAATATAATAAATACATAAGAGAAGTTAAAAATGTCACGAGCAATTCTAGGTGATAATCCTTCCTCACTGAAGGCCTTGAAGGAAGAGAAGGATTTCATGTCATTTGATGTCATTTAATGTCATGTCATTCATCAAACTATGCCAGGTTCTAGAGACATAGAGTCAGATATAAAACATTGCCATCCAGAACTTATCTTACTGGGGCAGAGCAGTGAATACACAAATAAGGAAAACAAAATGATTTCAGGGTTGTGTAGTACTCAAGAGCTGTAGATATAAAGATAGGTTGCATGTTGGAAGTAAGAGTTCATAGGATGATAGACAGATGATAGATATAGAGATATAGATAGAAGATACATGGAGAATGGGTAGGTAGGCAGATAGATAGATTAAGCATTTATTAAGGGATTACTTTGTACCAGGAGGCAATGAACTACAAACTAAGCATACAAATTCAAGCAAGCAAGATGATTCCTGTCTCCAAGGATTCTAAAGGGGGAAGACAACATGTAAAGTGGTGATGGAAAATTGAGTGAGAAAGGGGAGGATGCCAGTACAGGAACATGTACAGGAGAATGCAGAAAGTTTTATGAAGATTGGGGCCCCAGCAAGATAAGGCAGAAAGTGCATCCATCACGCTTGTGTCTTGGTAGTAGACTAGTAACTTAGGTGAGGCCATTTAAAGCAATGATTCCTGGGATGATTGTTCCAGAAAAAATTCAGCACCATGGCCAGTGGATAATACAAAGGGGAAGATAGCTATCTGGTTCACCACTAAGATGGTGAATAGCACCAGGTTGCTCACAGCTGAGTTTGATGTGTGTGTCAGAAGAGTAGTTGAAGAGAAGGGAGGCCTGCCACTGGAACTGAAGAAAATATAATTCTCTGATTTGACCTCCTTTGGGGGGAGGAGGAGAAATGGGAGGGGATAGGTGAGGCACCATGTTATTTGGGCATTCCAAGGGGAAAAAATTCTGTCATGGGTTTGTCTCTTCTCCTGTATACTAACAATGGGAATAAGTGAGGGGCAAGTATGTGTAGAGCTCTTTCCCTGGTATCTAGCATCTGTGGCAGCTGCTCCCACACCAGTGTGACTAGGGGGTCTCCATAAGAACTGATTCTGTGATGAAAAGGCTTGTCAAAGACATATGGCTGCATTTTTGAGGTTGATTTGGTTTGGAGACTGTACTCTATTACATTAAGGGGGGGGGATCTTGAGAACCTAGATATAATAACATGATTTTTCAGAAGTAATTGGACTTTGTGGTATTATTTTCTAATGACCTCTAAGAGATTTGAATGTCATGTTGGACTACTTCCCTAACAGTGGCAAACTACTTTTGGCAAACATAAAATTCCTCATTTTAAGCCTCACTTGATGTTAATCATCTGAGTATTGTTGAACAGCATGAACTTATTGGCACTACTTATCAAGGACTCTTGTATGATTTTAATATAGGCATGAGAGACTTTTTTTCTTGCAAAAGCGCCTTTAAAACTTCATTTTGCTCTACTGAGGCAAATGCTTTCTTGTAATCAACAGACAGTAAACACATCTTTGTACTTTGTAATCAATTGTGTGATGTCGAATATGGGCTCTGAAGTAGAGAATGATTTCATGAAAGCCTGCCTAATTCTCTTCTCATATTTTCATCAACCATCTTCTCACAACACATTTAGATCATATTAATAATGATTTCATAAATATTAGGAAGGTGACATTGGTTGGTAGTTATTGAGATCCTCTATTACCTTTTGGAGATAATGTCATTGAGTTGATTTTTTCTGTAACTTACCCTACCTAAGACATCTCATTATTTTCAAGATTGTGATGCCCTCAGCACAAATTTCCTCTCTGGTTCAACTGATCTTCAGGATTTCATCATGTCTATCTATGTATGTATATATATGCTTTTATATTACTTTTATTTTTGAATATATATATATATATTATGTATTACACAATACACATACATATTGTAAAGAATTCATTGTTATTTGAGCTTTTTCTGCCTCAGCGCGCACTGGCCTGGGGCTCCGCAAAACCCCACGGTGCTCCGCCCACTGGTGGTAGCGGTTGCCAGGGCTCTGGCACCTCACGTCATCACCACTCCGGATGCCTACATGGGCCTGGCAAAATTATAATGATTGGAAGCCTAGTGAGGGCAGTCATGTGACTGTCAGAGCGGCCATCCCATTGGCTGGGGCTGTGTGGGGAGTTTCTAGGTTTGGGGGAGGAGAATTGGGCATTCTAGGCGGAAGCTGGAAAGTGACAGCTGTTCTGCTGTGTATTTTCAACTGATTCCTGGGTGGTGGTATTTTTTCAGGTATTATAATTTCCCTTTCCCCATTTTATTTCCTTTCCTTTGATCCTACTGATCCTGTTTGTGTGTGTGTGTGTGTGTGTGTTTTTAAGTTCGTTCTTGTTAAAATAAATCTTGTTCTGTTTTGAGGGAGGCTGCTGATTCCTGGGCGGTGGTATTTTTTCAGGTATTATAATTTCCCTTTCCTCATTTTATTTCCTTTCCCTCGATCCTACTGATCCTGCTTGTGCTTTTTTAAAAAAAGTTCATTCTTGTTAAAATAAATCTTGTTCTGTTTTGAGGGAGGCGGCCAGTCTCCTTCCTTGCCCCAATATTGCGGTGAGCCGCTTAGCTAGCACTCCCCAATTAAAAATTGGTCCCCACAATACCCATACATGTATGTATACCTATTCCCAGTTTCCTACTAAGTGAGTCATCCATTGAAACAAAGATTGCAAAAGGAGAAAAAATCAGTTCAGCAATGCTGATCAACACACCAAGTGACAGTATATTCAGTGTTACATACCTATAATCTTCTACCTCACTAAAGATGCAATGGAGTTGTATTCTTTTCTACTCTCCTCTACAGGCAATCTTTTTGGTCATCGCAACTATGTAATGTTAATTTCAGGTATTTTTTTACATTCTTTGTATGTACAGTATTGTCTGACTACTTTGTAAACCCCCATTTGTAAAAAATATATTTTGGGTTACATTTACATTCCAGAGGTATACAGACTATATAGAGGGACTTTCCCTCCTCCTTCACAATGCTCCACCAGAGAAAGCCAACACTTGACAGAGATATTTATCCGAAATTATACAACATGTAGTTCCGTATGTCAGTTCTTTCTCTGGAGGTAGATAGCATCTTCCTTCATAAGCCCTTTGTAGTTGGTTTGAATATTCATATAACTCAGCATAATTTAGTCATTCACAGTCCCTCTTTGAACAATATTGTCATTCCCATATACAATGTTCTTTTGTTTCTGCTCATTTCACTCTTTATTATTTCATGCAAGTTTTACCCCCATTTTGACATGAAGCACATTGAAGATTGAGACATTCAAATGTGACTGGAATATGTCTGTTGTCACTGACAATGAAAATATGTTTTTATAAAAATGTTGACAGAATTATTTCATTTTATGTCTATTTGTCTACTTCATTTTATGTCCTACCAACTTAACCTACGAATGCTCTTGGGATCCTGTAGCTCAGAGGTACAATACACATCACTGCCTGCAACACTTCCAAATATAGCCCAAACCAGATTAAAATATAATTGGGAAGTATTTAACAAAATCAATAAATATACAAAAGAACACAGATAATGTTAATATGTTCTTTTCTAAGTCAATATGCAGACTTCAGAGATCCTTATGTATGGTTTAGTGGCTCCTCTTTTTTTAAGTTTGACATCACAATCACAGATAATATACTAAAAAGTAATAGAAAATTTCAATAACTTCCAACCTACATCTACTTTCTCATTATAACATTTTTATAAGGTGTCCTACAGTATGCCCTCCTTGAGGGCAGGGAAGTTTTTGACTTTTTCTTTGTATTCTTAACACTTTCCCCAGGGCTGGGCATAAAAAATTAATCAATGATTATTTATTCATTTTTGTGATTTAAAATTGTTTAAGTTTTACAAGAAAAACATGACAATCCAGGTGCTAATTATTTTTTCTATTTCCAGTTTTTTTGCATTGACTGTTAATTTTTAATATAATAGGTTGCAGGTGTTATATTCAGTGTCTTTTCAGAATTTTCCAGGTAACTCTTCATTTTCAGAGGTTCTGCTTGGTTTCCACTCCACAAAAATTATGTCCCTGTGCTAATTTACTCATTCATTGTTGTCTTTCACATTCAAAAAGAACCAAAATGACATCATGATGTCAAGATGAATATAGAGTGTGTCTGACTGTGGCTGATCAGAAAGGCTGAGGAAGAAGAATGTAAAAATAAGATGGAGGAAAATTCACAGATAGTAATTATAACTTTGAATGTGAATGAAATGTTTATAGCAGCTCTCTTAGTGGTGGCAAAGAACTGGAAATTGCAGGGATCCCCATCAGTTGGTGAATGGCTTAACAAGTTGTGGTCTATGGTTGTGATGGAATACTACTGTGGTATAAAAAAGAATGAGTTCAATGATCTTACAGTAACAGGAATGTTGTTTTAAGAATGACTTTGAATGACTAAATCATTTTGACTACTATAAATCCACAAATTTAAAATAAAGAACATATGAAAAAAGACACTGTGCATCTAGAGAAAGGACTGATAAATGGGAAGCATGTATAGAATATTTATATATATTTATATAAATGCATATATGTGTATATATGTACATACATATGCATACACACATGTATATCTGTCCACCTGTCCATCCATCATCTATCTATCTATCTATCTCTCTATGTCTAATGGTAGCCATCTATAAAGCAAAGTGCAGGGGGAGGTGGTGGTGAAGGGGAAGGGAAAAAGAAATTTATATCATAACTTTATTATATACTTCAAAGGATAGCAAGTTGTACATAGTGGATTTGTATTAATGTGCAATTATCTTTTTTATTATACTGTATTATGGAAATTCTTGTTTTATTCCATAAATTAAAAAGAAAATAAAATTTTAAATGGTAGTTGAAGGAATGAATGAATTAATGAGTTTTCATCCTCTTACCTTTCTGCCTGCTTATAAGAGACCTGGTGTGTTAGCCAGATGGACAGGTCATCAGTGTTTCAGTTTGAATCACAGAATCCATGAAATGATTGCATAAGAGATATGTAGAGAGGAGAGGTTTGTTGAAGGGATAGACAAGAGCATATCTGTGTCCATAGTTCCATCAGCAATGGCTACAGTTCACTGTGGACATCCTGGGCAATTATGTCTTCATAATTACTGGGGCCCTAGCAAGTTAGACCAGTACACTTAGTAGGCATAAGCAGTGGCAATTAGGGCTACTTCAAGCTCTGAGTAACTCGAGATCTTCTGGGACTAGGTGGGAAAATCTTGCCATAGCCTTCCTTTTCCCCAACTGCTGGCTAGCTCCCAAAGGCAGATTACAAATGGCACAGTGGTCCTAGTCTGGGAATTTTTATTCTGGTTTCAAAATGAAATTTCCTACCTCTATTCTTGGCTCTACTTATTCTTATTTCAGTTTTCTTCATTAGAATGGTCACCCTTTTGCTGATTCCCACCTGAACTTATCTAGGTTGATCCTTGAATGACAAACGTGCAGAAAATCACTGGGTTTAAATATGGATTTTTTCCTGTTTGATAAGCTCTGTCAGTTTGAACTTCAATGGCATTGCCTTTGAGAACCTATGCTTATTTTCATGCTGTGATGGGGCATTAGAGTAAAACTATTGCTAAGTTTTTAACATAGGGTCCACATATCCCTATGGATAGATTTCAGGCTTTCTGTGAGTTCACTTATATTTCAATATAACTGGTTTTCTTTGTAATCCTATGCACTTTATTTTATACACATAAATATATTATTCTGAGGAAAGGTGTATAGGCATCAGTAGACTGCAAGGGGCTCTATGACACAAGCAAAGGTTAAGAACCCCTACTCCAGTAAATGGGTTCATATAAATGCAACATTATTCTCTCAATCTTGATCAAGTACAATAAAACTGGAATGCCATAAAATATAAATATTTTACATTCTGTAGATATAATGAGTAATGTAGAATATGCATCTTATACCTTGGATGTCCATAATAATTTTTCTTGTGGGGCAATGAGGGTTAAATGACTTTCCCAGGGTCACACAGCTAGTAAGTGTCAAGTGTCTGAGGCCGGATTTGAACTCAGGTCCTCCTGAATCCAGGGCTGGTGCTTTATCCACTGTGCCACCTTACATCATTATATTCTTAATAAATAATAATAAAGGAAATCTAGGTGGTGCAGTGAATAGAGTGCTGGACTTGGAGTCAGAAGAATCTAAGCTAAAATCTGACCTCAGATGCTACTAGCTGTGTGACTCTGAGCAAGTCACTTAGACTTATTTGCCTCACTTTCCTCATCGGTCAAATGAGCTGGAGAAGGAAGTGACAAAACACTCCACTATCTTTGCCAAGAAAACACCAAATGGGGTCTTGAAGAGTCAGCCACTACTGAAATGACTGAATAAGAACATTCTTAATAAATTTGGGAGCTAGGTTTCTTGTATGCAGTACTGGCAATTGGAAATACCAGCTTGATGTGACCCTAGAATCAGTGTCTTTAATATTCGAGAATTCTTGGAAAATGCTATAGGAAGTGTACCAGGAGATCAAAGTCTAATGGTGTACTAAGTTAAAAATAGTAGCTTCTGGGAATGAGCATAGCCAACTCGATGTTACAGATCCTGGCAAAATTCTAGAACGGATTGCTAAACAGACGGCGTTTAAGTCTTTAGAAAAGAATATGGTGATCAAGAGGAGAAAACAAGTGTAAAAGGCATGCCAAATTGAACATTAGTCTTTTTTTTAAAGCCAGGACTCCTAATCTGGTAGATCAGGGGAAAGTTTTTGTTGATTTCAGAGAAGCATTTGACATACTCTGCCATGAATCCTTGTGTTTAAGAAGGTATAAGACCCCAAATGGAGGTGGATGGCATATTGACAATGGACAATGGAAAGAAAGTAGGGATGAGCATTTTAAATTTTGATTCTGTTTTCTCTACCAATGAGGATACTTTGGACTAGAAAGGACAGTCCAAACATGAACAATAAAGGGTTGAAACCAAAAAATAAATAGGAAGCTAGTAAGAGACCACATAAGTGCCCTTGATGCATTCAAGTCACTAATGGCAGATGAATTATATCTCAGGGCAATGAAATAATAGACATATGAAAGAGGAGATATTGTAAATTATCTTTGAAAGTTCTCTTTCAGAAACGTGGTGTGTTATTAGAGAAGGAATGAAGGAAGTAAGAAATAAAGGAAAGAAAGAAAGAAAGAAAGAAAGAAAGAAAGAAAGAAAGAAAGAAAGAAAGAAAGAAAGAAAGAAGAGAGGCAGCTAGGTGGCACAGTGGATAAAGCACTGGCCCTAGATTCAGGAGGACCTGAGTTCAAATTGGACCTCAGACACTTGACAATTACTAGCTTTGTGAACTTGGGCAAGTCACTTAACCCTCATTGCCCTGCAAAAGAAAGAGGGGGGGAGGGAGGGATGGAGGGATGAAGGAGGGAAGAAGGAAACATTTATTTATAGTCTACTATGTGTCAGATACCATGCTAAGTGCTGGAGGTACAAATACATTCTAATGGGTGAAGATACAAAAAACCCCCTGAAAAGTGGAGGTGGGTTGGAGAATGAAGGTACCTCATTGAGGTGGACATGGTTCTGAAATCCAGATAGGAAGAGGTCCAGGAGGACAATGAAGACAGACTGGCTTGGGTCCTTCCACAAAGTGGGAGCTACCAGAAGAATTCATCAGTGGAAAATGGGGCCAAGTTTTGTGGAGAAATATGCCAGAGTGAGAAGATTGCTGAGACAGTGGGCTGTTCCAGGACAAGGGTGTCCCAGGTGCTGAAGCAGCAATAGAGGGGGTATGATTTTGAAGTCAGAAAGTGAGGAATAGGGCTGGGAGGAGAATAAAGGTAGGCAAGGGGCAAAGAGACAAATATTGGCTGTTTTCAAAACAGGGAAGAGAATAGATTCTTCATACTATAGGCTGATGAGCTCAAATTCAGTTCCCCCCCTCCCCACACCAAACAGCATTTCTTGGAATGGAGGCAGCAGGTTCACAGGTTACAGGTGACAAAGTATGTAATGGGCTTGGCTCAGTTTTCCTGGCCACTCTGATAATCATTTCCTGCTTCTCTTTTCATGGGTATCACTTTATTATTCTTATTCTTATTATTTTTTTGCATATAAGGTATTTTATTTTTTCCGTTACATGTAAGATAGTTCTCAACTTTTGTTTATACAAGCTTTACAATTTCAGATTTTTCTCCCTCCCTCCCCTCCCTCCCCCCTCCCCTAGACAGCAGGTAATCTGATATAGGTTATATCTATATATCTATATACATATACATATAGATATATATATATATATACACACACACATATATATATACCCATAATAACATTAATCCTATTTCTGCATTCATCCTGTTATAAGAGAAAAAATCAGAGCAGTAATGCAAAACCTCAAAATAGAAAAAAAAAATAATAGCACCCAAAACAAAAGAAATAGTATGGTTCAATCAGCATCTATACTCCACAGTTCTTTTTTTTTTCCTTGGATTTGGAGATCCTCTTCTATCATGAGTTCCCTGGAACTCTTCTGTACCATTGCATTGGTGAGAAGAATATAGTCCATCATAGTAGGTCAACACTCAACGTTGATGATACTGTGTACAATGTTCTTCTGGTTCTGCTCATCTCACTCATCATCAGCTCACGCAAGACCCTCCAGGTTTCTCTGAACTCCTCCTGCTCATCATTTCTTACAGCACAATAGTATTCCATTGTATTCATATACCACAGCTTGTCCAGCCATTCCCCCAATTGATGGGCACCCCCTCAACTTCCAATTCCTTGCTACCACGTAAAGAGCAGCTATAAATATTTTTGTACATATGGGTCCCTTTCCCCCTTCCATGATTTCTTTGGGAAAAAGACCTAAAAGTGGAATTGCTGGGTCAAAGGGTATGCACAGCTTTATCGCCCTTTGGGCATAATTCCAAGTTGCTCTCCAGAATGGTTGGATCAGTTCACAGCTCCACCAACAATGAATTAGTGTTCCAATTTTCCCACAGCTTCTCCAACATTTATTATCTTCTTTTTTCGTCATTTTAGCCAATCTGATAGGTGTGAGGTGGTACCTCAGAGTTGTTTTAATTTGCATCTCTCTAATCATTAGAGATTTAGAGCATTTTTTCATATGGGAATAGATAGCTTTGGTTTCTTCATCAGAAAACTGCCTGTTCATATCCTTTGACCATTTCTCAATTGGGGAATGACTTGGATTCTTATAAATTTGATTTAGTTCCCTATATATTTTAGAGATGCCTTTATCAGAAGTACTGGCCTCAAAAATTGTTTCCCAGCTTTCTGCCTCCCTTCTAATTTTGGATGCATTGCTTCTGTTTGTACAGAAATTTTTAATTTAATATAATCAAAAACATCCATTTTGCATTTTATAATATACTCTATCTCTTGTTTGGTCAAAAACGGTTTTCCTTTCCAAAGATCTGATAGGTAGACTATTCCTTTCTCTCCTAATTTACCTATGGTATCACCTCTTATGTCTAAATCTTGTATCCATTTTTACCTTATTTTAGTATAAGGTGTAAGATGTTGGTCTATGCCTAATTTCTGCCAAACTATCTTCCAGTTTTCCCAGCAGTTTTTGTCAAATACTGAGTTCCTATTCCAGAAACTGGAGTCTTTGGGTTTATCAAACACTACATTACTAGTGTCATTTACTACTGCATTTCCTGAGCCTAGCCTATTCCATTGATCTACCACTCTATTTTTTAGCCAGTACCAGATAGTTTTGATGACTGCCGCTTTATAGTAAAGCTCCAGGTTTGGTACCGCTAACCCACCTTCCTGTGAATTTTTTTTCATTATTTCCCTGGATATGCTTGATTTTTTGTTTTTCCAGATGAATTTTGTTATTATTTTTTCTAGCTGTATAAAATACTTTTTAGGTAGTCTGATTGGTATGGCACTGAATAAGTAAATTAATTTAGGCAGTATTGTCATTTTTACTATATTAGCTCTGCCTATCCATGAGCAATTGATATCTTTCCAATTATTTAGATCTGATTTGATTTGTGTGAAGAGTGTTTGGTAGTTGTGTTCATAGAGTTCCTGGGTTTGTCTTGGCAAGTAGACTCCCAAGTATTTTATATTATCTACCGTTACTTTAAATGGAATTTCTCTTTCTATCTCTTGCTGCTGGACTTTGTTGGTCATGTATAGAAATGCTGATGATTTCTGTGGATTTATTTTATATCCTGCTACTTTGCTAAAGTTGTTAATTGTTTCAAGTAATTTTTGAATTGATTCTCTAGGATTCTTTAAGTATACCATCATATCATCTGCAAAGAGTGATAGTTTTGTTTCTTCCTTGCCTATTCTAATTCCTTTAATTCCTTTCTCTTCTCTGATTGCTAAAGCTAACATTTCTAGGACAATATTAAATAACAGGGGTGATAATAGACATCCCTGTTTCACCCCTGATCTTATTGGGAAGGCCTCTAATTTATCTCCATTGCATATAATACTTGCTGATAGCTTTAGGTAGATACTGTTTATTATTCTAAGGAAAGCTCCACCTATTCCTAAACTCTCTAGTGTTTTTATTAGGAATGGGTGTTGTACATTGTCAAAAGCTTTCTCTGCATCTATTGAGATAATCATATGATTTTGGTTGGTTTTCTTATTGATATGGTTGATTAGGTTAATAGTTTTTCTAATGTTGAACCAGCCCTGCATTCCTGGTATAAATCCCACCTGGTCATAGTGTATTATCCTGGTGATCACTTGCTGTAATCTCCTTGCTAATATCTTATTTAAGATTTTAGCATCAATATTCATCAGGGAAATTGGTCTATAATTTTCTTTCTTTGTTTTTGCTTTGCCTGGTTTTGGTATCACCACCATATTTGTGTCATAAAACAAATTTGGTAGAACTCCTTCTTCACCTATTTTCCCAAATAATTTGTATAATATTGGAATTAATTGTTCTTTAAATGTTTGTTAAAATTCACCCGTAAACCCATCTGGCCCTGGGGACTTTTTCTTAGGGAGTTCATTAATGGCTTGTTCAATTTCTTTTTCTAATATGGGTTTATTTAAGGATTTTATTTCTTCTTCAGTTAACCTGGGCAGTTTGTATTTTTGTAAATATTCATCCATTTCATTTAGATTGTCAAATTTATTGGCATACAGTTGGGCAAAATAATTCCTCATTATTGATTTAATTTCCACTTCATTGGTGGTAACATCACCCTTTTCATTTTTGGTACTGGTAATTTGGTTTTCTTCTTTCTTTTTTTTTAATCAAATTAACCAATATTTTATCTATTTTATTGGTTTTTTCATAAAACCAGCTCTTAGTTTTATTGATTAATTCTATAGTTTTTTTTGCTTTCAATCTTATTAATTTCTCCTTTAATTTTCAGGATCTCTAATTTAGTGTCTAATTGGGGATTTCTAATTTGTTCTTTTTCTAGCTTTTTAAGTTGCATGCCCAATTCATTAATCTCCTCTTTCTCTTTTTTATTCATGTAAGCATTTAGAGCTATAAATTTTCCCCTAAGCACTGCTTTGGCTGCATCCCATAGATTTTGGTATGTTGTCTCATTATTGTCATTCTCTTGGATAAAGTTATTGATTGTTTCTATGATTTCTTGTTTGGCCCATTCATTCTTTAGAATGAAATTATTTAGTTTCCAATTGATTTTCATTCTACTTTTCCCTGGCTCTTTCTTACATGTAATTTTTATTGCATCATGATCTGAGAAGGATGCATTTACTATTTCTGCCTTTCTACATTTGACTATGATGTTTTTGTGCCCTAATACATGGTCAATTTTTGAAAATGTGCCATGTACTGCTGAGAAAAAGGTATATTCCTTTCTATCCCCATTCAATTTTCTCCAGACATCTATCATGTCTAACTTTTCTAGTAATCTATTCACCTCTTTCACTTCTTTCTTATTTATTTTTTGGCTAGATTTATCTAATTCTGAGAGGGGGAGATTCAGATCCCCCACTAGTATAGTATTACTGTCTAATTCCTCTTGTAACTCATTTAACTTCTCCTCTAAGAACTTGGATGCTATACCACTTGGCGCATACATATTTAATATTGATATTACTTCATTATCTATAGTACCTTTAAGTAAGATGTAATTTCCTTCCTTATCTCTTTTAATGAGATCTATTTTTGCCTGCACTTTGTCTGAGATAAGGATTGCTACCCCTGCCTTTTTTACTTTAGCTGAGGCATAATATATTCTGCTCCAGCCTTTTACCTTTACTCTGTGTGTATCTCTCTGCTTCAAATGTGTTTCTTGTAAACAGCATATTGTAGGGTTCTGGTTTTTAATCCACTCTGCAATTCGCTTCCGTTTTATAGCAGAGTTCATCCCATTCACATTCACAGTTATTATTCCTGACTGTCTATTCCCCTCCATTCTATTTAACCCCTTTGTACTTTTCCCCCCTTCTTTCACCCTATTCCTCCTCACCGACGTTTTACTTCTTACCCCTGCCTCCCCCGATCTGCCCTCCCTTTTTATCACCCCCCTCTCTTTTCTTTACCCTTTTCTCCCTTGCTTTTGTCCTCTCTTCTATCAGTCCCCCCTTTCCCTTCCCCTTTTGTTTCCCTAAAGAATGAGTTAAGTTTCTTTATCCCAGTGAACGTATATGTTATTCCCTCTTTGAGTCAAATCTAATGAGAATAGGGTTGAAACCATGTTCCTCCCTCCTTTCTTTCCCTCTATTGTAATAGGTTTTTTTCACCTCTTCATATAATATAATTCATCCCATTCCACCACCCCTTTCCTTTCCTCCCCTTAGACTCCCTTTTTAACCCCTTAATTTTTTTTGTATCATCACATCAAAGACAATTTATATTTATACCATCTGTGTAAACTCCTTCTCTCTGCCCAAATACATTTACAGTTCTTAAGAGTTATGAGTATTATCTTCCTGTATAGGGATATAAACAGTTTAACCTAATAGGGTAACCTTTTTTTTCCCCCTGTTTGCCTTTTTAAACTTCTCTTGAGTCTTTTATGTTGAGATCGAATTTTCCATTCAGTTCTGGTCTTTTCACCAGGAAAGATTGAAAGTCCCCAATGTCATTAAATGTCCATCTTTTCCCCTGAAAGAAAATGCACATTTTTGCTGGGTAATAGATTCTTGGCTGCAATCCAAGCTCCTTTGCCTTCCGGAATATCATATTCCAAGCCTTGTGGTCCTTTAATGTTGAAGCTGCCAGGTCCTGAGCCATCCTGACTGTGGCTCCATGATATTTAAATTGCTTCTTTCTGGCTGCTTGGAGTATTTTCTCCTTCACCTGATAATTCTGGAATTTGGCTACAATATTCCTTGGAGTTTTCCTTTTGGGGTCTCTTTCAGGAGGTGATCGGTGGATTCTTTCAATGATGATTTTATCCTCTGATTCTATGATATCAGGGCAGTTCTCCTTAATAATTTCCTGAAATATGGTGTCTAGATTCTTTTTCTGGTCATGGCTTTCAGGCAGTCCAATGATTCTCAAATTGTCTCTCCTCGATCTGTTTTCCAGATCAGTTGTCTTTCCAATGAGGTATTTCACATTTTCTTCTATTTTTTCATTTTTTTTTATTCTGCTTGACTGATTCCTGGTGTCTCATGGATTCCTTATCTTCCAACTGTCCCACTTTAATTTTTAAGGCATTGTTTTCTTCAGTGAGATTATGCACCTTTTTTTCCATTTGGTCAAGTGAATGTTTTAAGGTATTGTTTTCTTCAGTGAGATTATGCACCTTTTTTTCCATTTGGCCAAATGAATTTTTTAAGGCTTTGTTTTCTTCAGTGAAATTATGTGCTTCCTTTTCCAAGCTGCTGATTCTTTTTTCATAATTTTCTTGTTTTGCTTTCATTTCTCTCCCCATTTTTTCATCTACCTCTTGCAATTGATTTTTAAAATCCTTTTTGAGCTCTTCCAGGAAGGCTTTTTGTTCTTGCGACCAATTCACCTTCCCTAGTGAGGCTTCAGATGTGGGCAATTTGAGGCTATTGTCCTCATCTGAGTTCGTGTTGGCTTCTTCCCTATTGATACAGAAGCTCTCAATGGAGAGGGCTCTTTTTTGCTTATTACTCATTATTGCAGCTTATTTATTTATTCTTTAAGTTGAGGTCTGCTCTGGGGGCACCAGGGTCCCTGTTTGGGGCTTCTTGTGTAGGGGTATGCTGTGTGATCGGGTTTTTACTCTGAGGCCTTTATAGTGTGTGGAGATCCCCCTCCCTGCACTTCCTATCTGATTGTGCTCGGCCAGCCAGGCGCCGGACCCCGGCGTCTGATCCCGCCTGACCCGTTCGTGGCCCTCTCAGCCAGTGCAGGTAGGTTTTTCCACTGTCCTTCTTGGCCACCAGATTTTTGAACCAGGTTCCAGGGGCCTCAGTTGTTCGGCTGTGGCCCGCAGCTCCTGCTGACTTGCCCCGACCCCCTCAGCGCTGGGCTGCTGCCCTGCGCTGGGCCTCCCTTTTGCCTGAGTCAGACCAACCTTTTCCTGAAGTCTTCTAAATTATCTCTGGTTGGAAGACTGTGTCTCTCTGTCTCTTTGCAGGTTCTGTAGTTTCAGAATCCATCCAGAGGCTTGATTTAATGTTCGTTTTGAGGGAACAGAAGGAGAGCTCAGGCAGCTTGCTGCTTCCTCTCTGCCATCTTGGCTCCGCCTCCTCTTATTCTTATTATTGGGCAAAGAGGGTTAAGTGACTTGTCCAGGGTCACACAGATAGTAAGTGTCAAATGTCTGAGGCTAGATTTGAACTCAGGTCCTCCTGAATCCAGGGCCAGTGATTTATCCACTGCACCACCTAGCTGTCCCCGTATTACCTTTTTTTTTTTCTTTGCAACAAACATTTATTTTATTTTTTCCAGATACATGTAAAGGTAGTTTTCAGTATTCATTTTCATAAGACTTAGAGTTCCAAATTTTTCTTCCTCCCTCCCTTTCCTCCCCCCTCCACAAGACAGCAACCAATCTGATATGGGTTATATATGTACAATCCACAAGTGCTCTTTTTTCACTTCTTTCCATGGGGGTGGATAGTATGCTTCATCATTAGTCCCTTGGGATTGTCTTGGATCATTGTATTGCTTGGAGTAGTTATGTCATTCACAATTTCTCATAGAACAGTACTGCTGTCACTATGCACAATGTCCTCCCAGTTCTGCTCACTTCACTCTACATCAGTTCATATGAATCTTTCCAGGTTTTTCTGGTATCATCCTGTTTGTCATTTCCTAAAGCACAATACCATTCCACTACAGTCATATACTACAACTTCTTCAGTCATTCCTCAATTGATGGACATTCCCTTGATTCCCAATCATATCATGCATTTAAAAAAATTCTTTATTCTTATTTGTCAATTAAATATAAACAAAATTTTTAAAATAAAAAAAATTGAGGTCCAAATTCTCTCTCTCTTTCCCTTCCTCTACTTCCTCCTCATTGGAAAGACAAGCAATTTGATATAGCTTATACATGTGCAGTCATGCAAAACCTTTGAATTAAATTTCAAGTAAAATTGAAGGACATGTTATTCAAGGGAGAGTTAGAAAACACTTAGAAACAAATCAAATGAAATGTGTGCCAAGTGCTTGGAAATGCAATAGAAATGTGAGTTCTCATTATTGTGGTTATTAAGGAAGTGGTGATCTCAAAGACCCAGCACAGCTTTATTAAATAAAGGCAGATAGTTTCAAAACAATGTTATTTCTTCTTTTTTTTCTTTTGACAGAGAGATGCTAGAATGTGAGACAGGGTGGCATATTGGATAGAAAACTGTCCTTGATACCAAAAAGTCTTTGTCTCTGACACATAATCAGGCTGTGTGACCCTGGACAAATTATTTAACCTCTTAGTGCTGTAGGCAGCTGCTGAAACTCTAATTTGTAAAGGAGGTACTGACCTGCAGTGGTAGAGAGAACTTCCTTGCCTAGGGGTTGTCCATACCAATGAAACTGTGGCTCCATTTTTTATCCCAATTAGATTGGTAGATCAGGAAAATACTGCAGGTAGTGTGTTTCCTAGATTTTTAGCAAAAAATTTGACAAAATGTCTCATGGTATACTTGTGGATAAAATGGAGATATGTGGGCTGGGAAATAGGACAGTGAAATACATAAATACTGGTTGAAAGGATGGTAGAAAGAGGAATTCATTTTGGTTCCGTGTCGTCATGGAAAGAGGCAGCATGATTGGCCTTGAGTCAGATCAGAAAGACCTAGGTTTGAATGTAGCTTTAACAGTTTTGGGCGACGGAGGAAAAATAACAATATTCCAGTACCCTCAGGCAATTCACTAAGACTTTACTGTACAGAGCAGCTGCTGATCTGCAATGGGAGAAAGAATTTTATCACTGGGATATCCCTAGAGCAATTAAGTTACATTTGGATAAAAAACGTAGTCTTATATACTGGTTTAAAAAAAAAAACTGTGAGAAAATAAGTATTAATAATGGGTTTTTGGAGAGACCCAGTGACCCTAACCCCACTCAAGAACTCTGACTGGTTTTTCAGAGTCAGCCCAGAGTCAGTAGAAAAGCAAAACAAATGTAGATTGACCTTCCTGACTACCTAAAAAAAGTGAACTCACCTTGGCGATCCCCAAGTCATGTCAATCAATGGACTTGAACGTTACTGCCCAATTAGCTTGGATCAATGTGCAGTGACCCACTTCTATCTGAGAGAGGATAAAAATTCTTGTGGGGGGGGAGTCATGCTCTTCTCTTCTTGTCCTGCTTCTCCCGGATGCTGACTTACCTTACCCAGGGGCTGTCTCTGCCCAGCCACTCTTCCTGGAATTCTCTGCTGGGTTTACACATGGTCAAATTAGTAGTAAATACTTGCAGCCAAACACTGGTGCAATAGCCTCTAATTTATAAGTAGCAATATATTAGAAACCCCAGCTAAATTCCTCAATAACATAGAACAGGTACAGGCTTCTCCCAATATTTGAAATGGCACAAAACCAACCTTTAAAAATCCATAAAGTGTAGGTGGGATATAGCTACATAAAACTTTATCTCAAAAAAGATCTGGGCATTTGTGTTTAGTATTAGCTTAATGCGAATCAGCAGTAAGGCATGATAGCCAAATATTAGTCATCAAAGGCTATACTAACAATTATCATTCTTTGAAAATACCCTGAGCTAATTTGGGGAGTAATGACATCCCTCTCACTGAAGATCTTCAAGTAAAAGCTACAGATCCATTTTTTTTTTGGAGTTTCAGATCATTTATTTGACACCAGGAAGCTACACAATTTCAACTTCATCTATGTCCCTAAAGACAAAATTGTGTTTTTCTTTTTTGCAGGGCAATGGGGGTTAAGTGACTTGTCCAGGGTCACACAGCTAGTAAGTGTCAAGTGTCTGAGGCCGGATTTGAACTCAGGTAGTCCTGAATCCAGGGCCGGTGCTTTATCCACTGCGCCACCTAGCCGCCCCCAAATTGTGTTTTTCTAATTAATTTTTTCTATTAACAAAAATCTTAGAATAAAGGATTATAGTCAAGTATAACTACCCCCCAAGCAACAACAACAACAACAACAACAACAACAACACTGAGTATAATCATACAGAGGGGGAAATGTACCTTTAATGAAATAGAGGACTTCCTAATATTTCTGATGAAAATGACAGAACTTCAGAGAAAATTTGAAGTTTAAAGACAGGACCAAAGTGAATCATAAGATAAATATAAATGAACAATGATAAAATTCTACACAAGGATTAATTGTTTATATTCTAATATGGGGAGATGATACATATGTCTTCTCTGAGCCCTATCATCATCAAGGGTCATAGAAACAATTTATTTAGACAGTGAGCTTGTTTTTCATTTAGTTCAGTCATATCCAACTATTCATGACTCCATTTGGGGTTTTCTTGGAAATGATGCTGGAGTAGTTTGCCATTTCCTTCACAGGTTAATTTGATGGATGTTTTAGGAAACTGAGGCAAATAGAGTTAAGTGACTTGCCCAGGGTCACACAGCTAGTAAGTGTCTGAGGCCATATTTGGACTCTGAAAGATGAGTCTTTCTGACTTCAAGCCCAGCACTCTGTTATGCCAACCTAACTTCCTGTCTATTATGTCTTGATGATTTTAAAAGAAGAATAGAAAGGGTGAGAGGAAGACTCTGAAACATAGGAAAGAAAAAGGCTAGGGGAAATTATTTCATGTAACCAGAAAAGAAGGAAATAGGTAAGAGGAAGAATGAGAGGAGTGGTTTACACTTGAACCCTACTTTCATCTGAATTGGTCAAAGTAAGGAAAAATACACATACATACATATGGGTACAAAATGCATTTCACTTAACAGGGAAACAGGAGAGAAAAGGGAGAAGGAAAAATAAGGGAGAAGGTAGATTAACGAAGAGATCAGTCATAAGCAATTCAAACTCTAAAGATGTATAAAAATATTTACACCTCTTTTTGAGATGGCAAAAAATTGGAAAATGAGAGGATCCTAATCAATTAGTAATGGCTAAACAAACTATGGTATTTAAATATGATGGAATACTATTGTCTTGTAAGAAATGAAGAAGGGAATGATTCCAAAGAAACCTGAAAAGACTTACATGAGCAGATGCTGAGTGAAATGAGTAGAACCAGGAGAACAATTTATAGTGACAACAACACGGTGAAGACAAACAACTTTGAAAACTTTAGGAACTTGGATCAGCATTTCTAATTTTTCTTTAGTGTTTTCATTTCATTTATAAAAAAATACTTTAACCTTTAACATAACTCTTGCTTTATCTCTTTCAGGAGTTCTAGTTGAATTTGTGCCTAAGCTGGGTTTTTTTGTTTGTTTGTTTTGTTTTGTTTTAGTTAGCTTATAGATGTTTTGGAGTCATTCTCTTTTTGCTGAGTTTATGTCCTGTGCAGCTCTGTCATGATAATAATAATAGTGAATTTTTTTCTTTGCTCATCCTTTTAGCCTACTTCCTGACTTCAGCGTTTATGTTAGGGCTGGGCTCTGTGCCTTATTGGAAGAATGTCTGGGCTGGGCCTGCTGCTGCTTTTTGGGGGGTATTGACTGTTGTGTTATTCTAGGATCTTAGGGGTGGCTTATGCTAGGGATCTGCAAGCTCTCAGTACTTCTAACCCAGGGCAAAGTCTGATTACTGTCACTTGGACTGTTCACTCTCCCTCTTTGGAGTTTCAGTAGACTTCTGAGAGTCTCAACAACTATTTGACAGCTGTAGTACCTGCTGGCTCAAAGTGACAGAACTGTAAGGCTTCTGTTTCATCTGGGATTCTTGCTGAGGCTGTTACTCTGCAGGCTTCAGATTGAATGGAAAGCTTGAACTGAGACTCTACTTAACTCCTAGAGTCCAAGTCACATAGCTGCCTTTTTCTTCTTAACCTTTTCCCTTGCTCAATGCCCAATCTGGAAGGCACTCCCCTAGACTCAATTCCCTCCCCAGTCTGCCTTAGATCTGGGACTCAGAACTAGTAAAGAGTGATAGAGATGCCAATTGGCACCTGTTCCTGCACCCAACATAAGTTTAGTATTTGCTGTGCTGGACCTAGGACTTCCTGCCCTAGTATGCAATGTCTCCTTGTTCTTGAATTCTCTGCATGGAATGCCCCTGGTCAGACCCCATCCCCAATATTCACAAACTTCTCTCTCTCTCTCTCTCTCTCTCTCTCTCTCTCTCTCTCTCTCTCTCTCTCTCCCCCTCTCTTTGCTTATCTGGGTTGGAAAAAAGACTCATGATGTATTTTCTTGAATTTTCTGACATGAATCTAGTCTGGTGTGTTTTCTAAATATGTTTAGTGGAGTTCTGGAGGGGGGCGGAGACAGGGAGCTCACTGTACTTCATCTTACTATGCTACCACCTTGGCTCCCTTTTTTCCCCAACTACTTATAAGAGAAAATATACATAGGATTCTTGACCAATTATGGGGAGTATTAGATGGTACCTTATAGTAGAGATTTTTGGGTTTCTTTGTATAACTTTTTTTGAGGGGGATCATTTATAATTGTCTTTTTTTGGTGGGGCATTGGGGGTTAAGTGACTTGCCCAGGGTCACACAGCTAGTAAGTGTCAAGTGTCTGAGGCTGGATTTGAACTCAGGTACTCCTGAATCCAGGGCCGGTGCTTTATCCACTGTGCCACCTAGCCACCCCCTTATAATTGTCTTTTAAAGAATTACTATTATGAAACACCACCAAACATAAAAATGAACATTTTCTTCTATGAAGAACAGAAAAATATAATTGCATATGATACTTTAAATCTTTACTATGTTTAGCTTGTTTTAAACACACATACACACACACACACACACACACCTCTATTTATATATCTATATATGCTAAGTTCATTAGTTCCTCTTCAGCCCCATTTGACTATGCTGTCTTCTGTTCCTTTCCGTGTAGTTTGTTTTGATGTTTCATTGATGCTCTTTTCTTTTTTAGTTTCACTATGACTATTCCCTGCATACTCCCCCATAATCCTTTCTCCCTCTAAAGAAATAAAAGCCATCACTTGTAACAAGTAAGAATGGTTAAATAAAACAAATCTATAGAAGACATGTCTAAAAATGCATGTATCATTCTGCTCTTTGATTCATCATCAGATTTCTGGAGCCATGAATCTTCAATGCATAGATCAGATATCTTAAATATTTTACCATTTTTCTTTTGTTTTCTGTCTGTTACAATGTTTACAATAATTCTAAAAATGATTCTCCAGTATTTCTTACTTAATTGGATCAGTTCATAAAAGTATGTCCAGTTTCCCTGGATCTGTTCCTGTCATCATTTGTGCCAAATTGATATTCTATTGTATGAATATACCATAATACCGTTCATCAGGAAAGGAAATTTCCAGTTATTTTCTACAATGGAAAATGTTATTTATAAATATTTTCATACATATACATCCTTTCCCTTTTTCTTTGTTCTCTATTGTTGACTAAAAAGGTATGCACTGTTTAATGAGTTTTTAAAGATAGTTCCCAATTGCTTTCCAGAATATTATTATATGACCTTTTATATCAGTCATGAATCTACTTAAAGTTTATTGAGATATATGCTGTAAAGTGGTCTAAACCAACTTTTTGTCAGACTATTTTCAGTTTTCCTGGCAGTTTCTGTTGAAATGGGTCCTTCAGTATTTGGAGTCTATGGATTTATTAGATACTGTGTTACTGTATTTGATTGCTTCTGGGTCCTGTATATTTAATTGGATATGGCTGAATCTTTGATATTATTGAATCTATAAGTTAATTTAAATAGTAGTATCATTTTTATTATTTTAGAATGGCCCAACCAAGAGGATTTTGGAGTTGTTTATATAATTCATGTGTGTGTGTGTGTGTGTATTAGTTGGTGGACTTTCAGATATTTTATACATGTGATCTTGAAAGAAAATCCCATTTCTATCTCTTCTTACTTTTGTTGATAATATATAAAAAGGCAACTGGATTATATGGGTTTTTTTTATATCCTCCTGCTGTGCTGATTAATGTTTCAGTGAATTATTTTAGTTGAATCTTTAGGGTTAAGCAAACTATTGTATCATCTGTAAAAAGAAAAAAAAGATTTCTCTAGCTCTGCTTCTCTCAATTTCTTTTTTTATATAATAATGCGATACCTAGTCTTTCTAAAAATACTCTACCTCCTCCTCTTTTCATGAATATTTATGTTTCAAGAGTATTCCTCACACCCCCCCCCCCATGCCCAGCAACATAATGTTAGATTCTTCTAATTCATTTTGCTACTCTTCTCCACTTCATGGTCGATTTTATTCCATTCACACTCACAGTTATGATTTTTAGTTGTGTATTCTCCTTTACCATATCCTCTTCTTCTTTCCCCCCTTTGTTTCCTCACTCCTTCCATGCAAAAGATGTGGAGAAAATAAGAAATCTGGTCAATAATGGTAATGCATAATTGAAATAGTCTATTCTTATTCCATTTCCTTTCTTCCTTCACTTAGACCAAGAACTCAGTCTCTGGTTTTAACACTTTCTACCTTCTTAATCTGCTCTTTATTAAACCCCCTCCAAAGATGAAATTTGTCTTGCCTGTGATGATTATCTCCTCAACTCTGCTCTCCTTAACCCTTCTTCTCCTTTTCTCCATTGTTATTTTGTTCAATTTAATGCATTTCTGCACCAAACATTTTTGTAGTCTTTGTGGCCAAACTCTTTTCTCTGAGGCTTTTTTGTACTTTGTCTAGATTTGTTCTCTTATTCTGTATTTATCTTTTGGTCGCAGTATTTTTTTCATTGTGTTCAGCATTTTCTTTGATGAGATTTGAGGCTGGAGTCATATCTCCTGCCCCAGTTTCTCGATTGAGCCTTTGTGCCAGGGCCAGACTACTCTCTCTCAGGTAGGGTAGGCAGGTCCTGCTTAGTCCCATCTTTTCTGTAGTCTCAATGCTGCTGCTGTTACTGCTGCTGCAGTTCTAGAATGAGTGGCTAGGACCAGATAAATCCTTCCCTTAGCTAGAATTCATGCCTTCTGGGTTATCTCCTTTTGGTTTAATATGTGTTTTGGCCCTTGGCCTTTTCTGACTTCTTCTTACCCAATCTCCACTCGTGAGTTGGTTCCATCCCCTGCTGTGGTTTTGAAAGACCTGTAGTAGATATATGTTGGGTCAGTCTGTGACCTCCTGTATGGGCCACAGTAAGGGTTTCTTTGCTGGGACTGCCTGGTCACTGTGCTATCCTTGTGTCTTCTAGTGTGTCTAACAGAAACATAGGTTTTAGGCATCTTAGAAGGCCCCAGGTGTGCTTGCATTGCCTGCACTGTCTCTCTGTTGGGGCTGACTCTATCCCTCACAGCTTCCACTCCTGAGACCTGAGACCCTGCAGGCTTTAGGTATCATTCCCCAGTGCTAGCTTCCCATTACTTTGTTTTATCTCTACTAAGAATGTCCTCAGGCTTCTAGCAGTCTTTTTTCCAGTCCTTGATGTCGGGGCTTATTGCTCTCTCTTTTGTTTTCTTTATTATTATTTGTTCCTCAGGTGCATTGTTAGAAGTTCATTGGAGTATTTGTGGGACAGCTGAGCCTCTCTAACATGCTTTGCTTAGCCATTTTAATCAGAATTTTATATGACTCAATTAATGAAATAGTTATGTGATTTTTTGCAAACCATTTACTTCTCAGGGCCTCTTTCATGTTAAAGTGAGGGGATTGGACAACTTACTTTCTAAAGTCCCTTACAACTCTCAATCCTACGATACTATTGACTTATTTATGGACATAGGTAAAGGAAGTGTGTGCTATATTTAACTGGACTGTTTGTCGAAGAGTGGAAGTACTGTCAAGCTATCTTTTCTTCCTAATGGGATCTTGCCACTCACACTACAAGACATGAGAAATGTTTGATTTACACTTGAATTGCTGAGATGGCAGCTTTTACAGGTTTTTTTTTTGCATGAATATTGGACTACATATTTTAAATTTGGAAGAAAATGGTTTCTTTAGGAACAGTAAAAAACTCAGCTTAGTTGCTGAAGTAAGAAAGGGCCCTGAAGCTAATCTTGTACTATGTAAAATCTGCAACTTTCTATTAAAAGCAATATGATTAATACTTGAGATTTTTTCCCTTTCTCAATTCAATTTGATTTGACAAAAGGCACAGATAAGTTGGGTCCAAAATACACAAAGCATTATGCTTTATACTGCTGATACAAAGACACAAATGGAAATTAGAATGTAAGCTCCTTGAGGGCAATGACCATGATTTTTGTCTTTCTTTGTATCCCTGGCAATTAGCACCATGCTTGGCACATAATAAGCAGTTTAATAAATGCTTGCTGATGGAAAATTCCAGCCCTCAAAAGGTTCCATTATACTGGAGCAATACAAAGCAATTTCAGGAGGGAAATGGTTCTAATAACTGGGGTAAGAGAAGGGATCAAGAAAAACTCCATGTAGGCAGTGGTTGAAGGAAGCTAGGATTCTAAGAGGCAGAAGAGAGGAAGGAATATATTACCAAACATGAGCAATCAACTTGGCAAAGACATAGAAGGGATAGAATATAGTGATGGGGGAAGAGCTAGAAAGCCAGTTTGGTGGGAATAGAGTACATGGAGGGGAATCATATGAAATAAGACTGCAATGGTATTGACTGTGGTGGGGAAGTCTTTAAATTCACGATTGAAGATTTTGTGTTTTATGTTAGTGGCAATGACAAGTCACCCAAGTCTTTGAAATAAGAGGTAACATGGCCAGACCCAACCATGTTGTAGGAATATAATTATGGTAGCTGTATAGCTTGCAGAGGGAAGAGGAAAAATGCAGGGAGACTAACTAGAAGGCCAGTACAATAATCCAGGCAAGACACTTCAGGTGGCCTTTATGTAGTTTTACCTTTTATACCCATTTAATCTAGGTGGCACAGAGAATGAATATTGGACTTGGAGTTAGGAAGACCTGAGTTCAAATCCCATCTCTAACACTTATTAATTTTGTGACTCTAAGCAATTCACTTAACCTCTCTGAGCCTCAGTTTCCCCAACTATAAAATAGTAATAATAATACCCTCTACTTGACAAAGTTGTGAGGATCAAATGAAAAATTTGCCATTAAAAAGGTGCTATTGGGGCAGCTAGGTGGCACAGTGGAGAGAGCACTGGCCCTGGATTCAGGAGAACCTGAGTTCAAATCTGGCCTCAGACACTTGACACTTACTAGCTGTGTGACTATGGGCAAGTCACTTAACCTCAACTGCCTCACCAAAAAAAGAGAAAAGTGCTATTACAATTTTAGCATTCTTGGGGGGCGAGAGAGAGAGAGAGAGAGAGAGCGAGAGCGTGCACAATGTCTGTTTTTTTTTTAAAGGCATTAACAAAGCATTAAAAGGTATACCATAAAATTGTAATTTTTTAATATTTTGTTTTGTGTTCCAGTAGAGCCTTTCTGAATAATAAAAATCACTTTGATGTACTGTATTTATTCCCAAGGTCTAAACTATTAACCTTTGGTAGATTTTTTGATCAGGTTTGCTTGGATAGATTTCTTCTTTGTTCGCACAAAGGTCCAACTCCATCCCAGTTAATCACAAAAATCCAGATATCTTGACTGAATCAATGAAAAATAAAATCAATTTGAAAACATCACAGGGACTTTGGATGAAAAGAGATGACGTCTGAGGAAATATGTTGGAATTGGTTAAAGAAAATCAGTGACACCTTATGGATCTGTGGATGTATAAGATAGCAGGCAGTCAGGGAGGGGGGAGCTCTAGCAGTAGGCCAGGATGCTGTTGGAAGAATTCCAGCCAAAACTGTAAGAGAAGATTGCTTGTGGGAGAGGAGAGAATTTCTATATTTTCCCCATTCCTTCCCCTCTCCCCTATTCCCCATAATGATTATGTGAATCCATGAGATCCTGGCATTGCATTAGAGGTTGCACTAGAGACCAAAGTTAGCAGCAGAGTCCACCACAGCTGGTCATAGTAGTTGTAGAAGACAAGAGGTCACCAAGAAGCAATTTAGAGATGGAAATGCTGAGGGATGAGAGAGAAACAGAGAACTTCTCTCTTTCCATGTCTTTGCCAATCTCTTGAAGATTGTTTGATTGGCATAGAAGGATGCATTCTAGTTTAGAGGAACCACCTCCCTTGGTTCTTCCCTACCACCACCATGCTCTCTAAGAAGGACTGATAAAAGAGTTGCCCGCTTTTTTTTCCCTTAAGATTGTTCTCTTTTGTATATTCAGGTTCACGTCAGCTCAGGAAGGTTTGTGGTGGGGGCTGGGAGAGGCAGGATGAGATTTCTACAGCTATCCCTCCCATAACTAAGTGTGAAAGAGAGCACCTTGCAAGGGGACATATGACTAATGACGTATGCTTACTTAGGCGAGCCTAAGACTGGAATTTCTGGACTTCCATTTACTAGCTGACTTCTTTGGTCTGTCTGTCTGTCTATCTGTCTATCTGTCTATCTGTCTATCTATCTATCTATCTATCTATCTATCTATCTATCTATCTATCTATCTATCTATCTATCATCAACTTATCTATCCACCTATTTATTTATTTACCCATTCACCTATTTATTTATCTACTCATTCATTCATTTATTTATATTATTAAATATATTTTTATATATATAATTTTAAAATGTACAGAAATCAGAATCTTTATATTCATTTTGAATTTGGAATATATGGTTAGTGTTTCTTTTAAAAATAAAAGTATTTTATTATTTTCCAGTTACATGTAAGGATAATTTTCAACATTTGTTTTCATAGGATTTTTAGTTTCAAATTTTTCTCCCACCTTCCCTTACCTCCCTCCTCCCCAAGATGGAAAGCAATCTGATATAGGTTATATATGTACAATCACATTAAACATATTTCTGCATTAGTCATATTGTAAAAGAAGAATCATAGCACAAGGGGAAAACCTCAAAAAATAAGGAAAAAAAAAACAGCCCCAAAGTAGAAACAGTATGGTTCAATCTGCATTCATAATCCACAGTTCTTTTTTCTGGATGATTTTCTATCATGAATTCTTTGAAATTGTTTTGGATCATTGCACTGCTGAGAAGAGCCAAGTCTATCACCATTATTCATCATACACTGTTGCTGTTACTGTGTACAATTTTCTCCTGGTTCTGCTCCCCTCAGTCATCATCAGTTCATGTAGGTCCTTCCAGGTTTCTCTGAACTCCATTTATCTTTATGAGCACAGATAAGTGACTTAAAATCTTGAGAATGGGCATTTTCTGCTTTGAGGATTACTTCATGACTAATTATGAGGTCAAGGAATTTGAACTGGGTATCAGCTTCCCAAAAGCAGATTTCTTTTTTTTCCTTTTTTTCTATCATAAAAGTATTTTATTATTTTCTAGTTACATGTAGAGATAGTTTTCAATATTTGTTTTCCTAAAATTTCTAGTTTCAAATTTTTCTCCCTCCCTCTCCTCCCTCCCCCCTCCCTAAGACAGCAAGCAATCTGATATAGGTTATATTTGCACAATCACATTGAAAATATTTCTGCATTATTCATGCTGTGAAAGAAGAATCAGAGCAAAAGGGAAAAACATCAAAAAAGAAAAACAAAAAAGTAGAAATAGTATGGTTCAATCTGTATCTAGATTCCATATTTCTTTTTTTTTCTGGATTTGGAGAGCATTTTCCATCATGAGTCCTTTGAAACAATCTGGGACCATTGTATTGCTGAGAAGAGTCAAGTCTATCACAGTTGATCAACACACAATGTTGTTGATACTGTGTACAATGTTTTCCTGGTTCTGTTCATCTCACTCAGCATCAGTTCATGTAAGTCAAAAGGAGATTTCTTTTACATAGAGCTTCTTGGTGAAGAAGAGAAATGCCAAAAAAGGTTCCCTTGCACTTAAAGGACCAAAGGCGTGCTATAGGATGTTGAAGAACTGGAACTTGCTAACCTTTCAGGTTATACCTGGGAACTGCCTTGTGGCAAGTAAAACTCTATATGGTCACCTTATTTCTGTCCCAAATTTGGTGAAAATTCGCTGGGATTCCTAACATAGTGCTACTTAGAAATTAGAGGCTACTATACCAGTTTGGGGCATTAAGCATTTATTAAAGCATATTAAATATTAGTAAAGAGAGCGCACAAGCCTAGCTAGGAACTAGAAGAGAGAGAAGAGAGAAAATGGGAGAACTCTAGAGGGTTGCATCTGCTCTCACCTTGTTCCAGACCAAAAGAGCGAATGTCTGTGCAAGCTTGCTATAGGCAGGAGCAGAGCCTGCCCATACACATACACATTGTTCAAAGCTCATTGGCTAGCATCACTCAAATCTATTGGTTCACTGGATTTGAGGGTGGTTCAGCGCAGGTCAGAGAGGTCAGAGCCCAGAGAACAGATCCTCTAGTGGGAACAAGGCTTTCTGGTAGGTGTGGTTTTGAGTGAGGTAACTTTCTGACTCTGGGCTGACCTTAAGAAAGGTCAGGCCCGGCTCTCTCAGCAAAGGCCCCTGGGAGTCCCGAAACCCCTATTATTAATAATTTTCTCACAGCTTGCAGAGTCCATGTCTAGTTTTAGTGGGAAATATGTGTTCAGCAGCCCCACAAAGGTCCTTTACCTTCTGGGAGAGTCTTATGAGTGCAATGGGCTATTTGGGTATCTTAAGATACCGTATGCTTCTATTGGGGTGGTTAGGTGACACAGTGGATAGAGGGCTCAGCCTGGAGTCAGAAAAACTCCTGTTGCTGAGTTCAAATCTAAACTCAGATACTTATAAGCTGTATGACTCTGGGCAAGTCACTTAACTGAGTTTCCTCATCTGTAAAATGAGCTGGAAAAGGAAATGGCAAACTACTCCAGATTCTCTGCCTCAGTTTCTTCACCTGTGAAAGAGGTACAATAATCCATGCACTACTTGTCTCATAGAGTATATTTTTTCTGAATAAAAGTATAAATTATAAAGCTCTATGTGAATGTGAGTTATAAATTAAATTTGTCTGATCCTAGTGACAGTTTCTTGAAGTCTTCACTGCAAAGAAATAAAAACACCTCAATTAAATGGATTAATACAGAGGGTTTTTTTTTTTCAGTTCTTCAGTGTCTGAGATTTCAGAATTATTCTCCTCACACCTCAGACTGAATGAAAAGAAAACATTGACATCAGGATGAAAGCAACTTCAAAATTCATTTCTGCCAGATACTTTTAAAAAATTTCTCCTATTAGTGTTCCATAATTTCTTCATTTGGAAAATAATAATCTGAGATCTCAAAAGAATGTTCATTAATGCAGGCTTATGTAAAATCTGTGATAGGATGGAAACAGCTTTCTTTCAGTCATTTCTTTTTTAATTTAATTTAATTTTAATTTGTGATATATAATTATATTTTATACATATATCAAACATGGATATAATATATATGTACACACATATATGACACACACAATGTACATTTTCTACATCATTACAGTTAAATATACCTAGATATATTCTAGTACATATAACTTAGTATTTTAAATTTTAAAATAACTGTTTTATAAATACCGTATATATATCAATTTATAGAAATAATATATATGACAAATTTATTTAAATATAATTATTTTATAAATAAGATCTAAGTAACTCATATATGCGCAATATATATATATATGTTTATGTGTGTGTATATAAATACATATATACCTCCTGAACCCTTCCCAGCACACCCCTCCCTCACCTTTTAAATTTTTTTTTTCCAGATTAAACATTTTTGTTTAGGTTTTCCTGTTCCAGTCTCTATCCCTCCTTCCCTCCCTTCCTTCCACCCCTCCCCAAGGCGGCAAACAATCCGATATGGGTTATACCTATATGATCATGCAAAACATCATCATATTTGTCACTTAACTAAAGAATGTGGAAAAGAGCCTGCTCCAGTCTGTTCCATCAATATCAGTTCTTTCTTTGGAGGTGGATGGTATGTTCCATCAATATTCTTTTGGGGTTGTCTTGGATTATTGTATTGTTGAGTTTAGTCAAGTCATTCACAGTTCTTCATTGAACAATATTGTTGCCTCTGTTTACAATGTTGTCTTGGTTCTGCTTACTTCCCAATACATCATTTCATACATGTCTTTCCAGGCGTTTTTGAAGTCATCTTGTTTGTCATTTCTTACTGCACAGTAATATTCCATCACCATCATATACCACAGCCTGTTTAGCCATTCCCCAATTGATGGGCATACCTTTGACTTCCAATTTTTAGCCACCACAACAGAGCTGCTATAAATATTTTTGTACAAATAGGTCTTTTTTCTCTTTTTGGGAATCTTTGGGGTATAAACCAAGTAATGGTATTGCTGGATCAAAGAGTATGCACAATTCTATAGCACTTTGGGCATAATTCTAAATTGCTCTCCAGAATGGTTGGATCTTTTCATAACTCCTCCAACAGTGGATTAGCATCCCAGTTTTCCCACAATTCCTCCAACAACCAATATTTTCTGTTTTTGTTATATTTACCACTCTAATAGGTATAAGGTGATATCTCAGAGTTGTTTTAAACTTGCATTTCTTGGATCAATAGTGATCTAGAGCATTTTTCATATGATTATTGATAATTTTGATTTCTTTATCTGAAAATTGTCTGCTCAAATCCTTTGACCATTTATCAATTGGGGCATGACTTATATTTTTATAAATTTGATGCAATTCTTTATATGTTTGAGAAATGAGGCTTTTATCAGAGATATTTGTTTCAAAAATTCTTTCCCAGTTTTCTAATTGCCTTGTAATCTTGGTTACATTAGTTCTGTTTTTGCAAAAGCTTTTTAATTTTATATAATCAAAATGATTTATTTTAATTATAATTTTGTTCTCTATATCTTCTTTTGTCCTAAATTCTTCCCCTATCTATAAATCTGACAGATAGACAATTCCATAGTCTTTTAATTTTCTTATGGTATCATCCTTTATGTATAAATCATGTATCCATTTTGACCTTATTTTAGTATATGTTGGTCTATATCTAATTTCTTCCATACTGTTTTCCAGTTTTCGCAACAGTTTTTGTTCTAAAAGCTTGGATATTTGGGTTTATCATATACTAGATTACTATAGTCATTTACTATAGTATAGTTTCTATCTATTCTATTCCACTGATCTACCTCTCTATTTCTTAGCTAGTACCAGATTGTTTTGATAATTACTGCTTCATAGTACCATATAGTTGATAATTTGATTGGTATAGCACTAAAATATTAATTTAGGTTGAATTGTCATTTTTATTATATTGACTCTACCCATGAGCAATTGATATTTTCCCAATTATTTAGACCTGACTTTATTTTGGTGAAAATTATTTTGTAGTTCTGGTCATATAGTTGCTGTGTTTGTCTTAGAAGGTAGACTCCCAAGTATTTTATATTGGCCGTAGTTACTTTAAATGGAATTTCTCTATCTGCTGTTGCTGTAATTTATTAATAATATCTAGAAATGCTGATGATTTATGTGGATTTGTTTTGTATCCTGCAACTCTTCTAAAATTGTTAATAATTTCAAGTAGCTTTTTAGTTGTTTCTCTAGAATTTTCTAAGTATAACATCATATCATCTGCAAAGAGTGATAGTTTTGTTTCCTCATTACCTATTCTAATTCCTTTAATTTCTTTTTCTTCTCTTATTGCTATAGCTAACATTTCTATTACAATATTAAGTAACAGGGGTGATAGTGGGCATCCTTGTTTCACCACTGATTGTATTGGAAAAGCTTTTAGGTTATCCCCATTACAGATAATGCTTGCTGATGGTTTTAGAGAAATAGTGCTTATCATTTTAAGGTAAGCTCCTTTTCTTCCTGTACTCTCTAGTGTTTTTAATAGGAATGGGTGCTGTATTTTGTCAAAGACCTTTTCTGCATCTATTCACTAATACAGCTGCCACCCTAGTTTAGACCCTCCTTCCTTCTCACCTGCACTCCAATAGCCTTATTTCCTCCCCCCCCCCCATAGCCTTATTGCTGGTCTCTTTGCTCCCAGCCTCTCTCATCTGCAAGTCTTTTGCCACATGGCTAACAAATTGATAGTCCTAAAATATTTGGCTCTTACACCATCACTCCCTTACTCAAAAGTCTTTAGTAGCTTCCTATTTCCTCTCGGACAAAATGCTAACCTCTTTGACATTTAAAAATCTCCATAACCTGGCTCCCACCTACTTTTTTTTAACCTTTTCATGAGAATATTAGACTCTTCTTCACTCTGTTTTAGTCACACTAGCCTGATTAGCTGATCCTTCTATCATAATCCATATATATATATATATATATATATATATATATATATATATATATATATATATATATATATATATATATACAGGCTGTTCCCTATGCCTGAAATGGACTTCTTTCTCTCCTTAACATCTTAGATCTTCTACCTTCCTTCAAAATGTAGCTCAGGTGATGCCTCCTACACCAAACCTTTTCCTCCAGGTGAAATTCCTTTCTATAAGATTGTATGTCTTTAACTAAGTGCCCATTGTTTGCACATGTGAGATCCATGGTTGTGGATGTGTGGGAGCAGAGATTGGTTTTGACTTTGTCTTTTTGGTGCCTAGCAGAGTTCCTGGCTCATAGCAGGAGCTTAATAAGTGTTTGTTGAATTTGTCACCTTGCTGAGGGTGATGTCACACACGGCACCAATGAAAGAAAAAAGTCCAATGAAACTCCGTGGTTTGGTCTTAGGGTTTGAACTGAGCTCCTCCAGGGCACAGATTGTCTTTTGATTTTATTTGTAACCCTAGCACTGAACAGTGTCTGGCACATGGTAGGGGTTTAATAAATGCTTATGGATTGACTGACTGACTTATTGGGAAGGAAAGTTCCCTGTTTATGTTTTCCTGATTGTTCAATGAGTCAGGCACCAGCACATACATACTTTGGGCAGTTAATAGGGAACCATGTGATGAAGAAGGAGAGATCAAGGAGTCAGGTGCTCAGTGTAGGGGGGTCACTAGCCCACCCTATCATGATTTAGTGACTTCTTTCTTCTCTTACTAGCCCCATATAGTCTGTCAGTATGGATTTTTTAAAATTCTTGTTCCTAGGGGCAGCAAAGTATGACGGTAGATACAATGCTGGGCCCTGGAGTCAGGAAGGCTGACTTAAAATCTAGCCTCAGACATTTAACTAGCTGGGTGACTAGGAAAATCACTAAACCTCTGTCTGCCTCAGTTTCCTTAACTCTACAATGGGAATAATAATAGCACCTACTTCCCAAGTATATTGCGAGTGTTACATGAGATAACATTTGTAAAGTACTTGGCACATCATAAGCACTGAATAAGTACTTTTCTCCTTTCCTTTCTTATTTCTGAGTGGCCTTTCCTCCTCAGATTGAAATGTCACAGTCCTTATGAAATATGGTAAAACAAAGTCTCCTTAGAAACCTTCCTATATCTAACATCCTCATAGCAGTGCTTCCAAGAAGCAAAGGGCTACGTAATTTTCTTTAAAAACAATCTTTGTTCCAGGGCGATGCTTGGCTTATTAACACCTGTGTGGGATAATGGATTTAGAATTCAAAGGCATATTAGAAATTATCAAATACAGTCTCTTCATTTGACAGATGAGGAAACTGAGTCACCAGATGGGTTAGGTGACATGCTTAGGGTCACTGTGCTTATAAATGTCTGAAGTAGGATTTGAAACCCATGTCTTCCTGATACCCAGTCTATAGCCTGTTCATTATATGATGCTGCCTCTCAAGGAGATTTTTTTTGAAATTTTATTTATTTTATTCTGAATGTAAGAAATTAAACAAGCATTTCCATAACAAAGTGGGTTAGAAAAGCAAATCATTGCCATGAGATTGCCAATCCACTATGTACAACTTGCTATTTCTTTCAAATATACCACCCAGTTTTGCAACTTTCTTTTTTCCCTTCCCTCCCCCTAAAACTTCAAGATGGCTATCATTAGACATAAATCTGTCTGTGTGTATATACGGTGTACATATGTATGTATGCATATGCGTGTATATATATCAGTTCTTTTTTCTGTATTTGAACTGCTTCTTCTTCCTTCATAAACTCCTTCATAGGCTTAGAGAGGCTAGCTGACTTTCATTTAGCTAGGAGGTATCTGAAACAGGATCGTTACCCATGTCTTCCTGATTTAGTCTGTCTCTGTCTCTGTCTGTCTATCTGTCTGTCTGTTGTCTATGTCTGTCTGTCTTTCTCCTCTGTCCTCTCTCCCTCTTTTTTTCTGCCTCTCTTATCTGTCTCAGTCTATCCTTGTCCATCTGTACATCCATCCATCTGTCTCTCTCTGTCTCTGTCTCTGTTTTAGTCTCTCTGTCTGTTTGTCTTTTTCAAAATGACACTAGACATAAAAAACCCAATACCTATAGGAAAATTTAATATAGAGTGAGCATTCATGAAAAACACAACAAAAATAGAATTAAAGATCAAATCTCTGAGAAAAGGAATTCAAGTCATGTGCAAAAGTAAGTGGCCCATGATGGGTTTCTAGAGGCTTGTTAACCAATAAACTTTCTTTCTGGACAAGCTCCTGAAATGGCTTGCCTTTGGAGATGAGGACAAGTAATGAGGGGTTTTCAAGGAAGAAGCTGTTTTCCAAGTGTGGCTTGCAGCTGTTTTCCTCTTCAGGTAGGCAGGATTTATTGCTGTCTTTGGCCATTAATGTACCTCTTGGGCTTATGAAGTGCTAGTCATTTCTGCTAATGTTCCCGGAACACCTTGGGAGCTCTGGACCTGGTGAATTTCAAACTTTATAGCTGAAAGGGCTCTTGGAGGCTTTTGATCTGACCTATTCATTTTATAGATAAGGACCTGAGATTCAGAGAGTGGATGTGACTTCCACAAGGTCGTACAGCAAACTCATCATTGAGCTGCTGGTAGGACATAGGTTTTTAAATTTCTTTTTATTTTATTTTATTTCTTTTTTAAAATCTTGCTGGTCCTTTCCTCATTTCCTTTTCACTCCTCAATGACCACCCTTCTCACCAATTGTTAACTTTTTTGTAATAAACAAGTATAGTCAAGCAAAATAAATCAATACATTAGAAATATCTGAAAATGTATACCTCACTTGGGTAGAGTACGCCCTCTCTGTTGAGCAGAAAATCAACATACTTTGCTATCATTCCTCTAATGTCACAATTGGTCACTGCATTGATCAGAGTTCCAAAGTCTTTCAGCATTGTTTTCCATTTTGTTAATATGATCATCATGTAAATTATTCTCCTGCTTACTTCACCTGCAGAAGTTTATATTTGTCCTTCTAAGTTTATCTAAATTCTTTGCATTTATCATTTCTTATGGCGTAATAATATTTCCTAACATTCATGTGACACAATTAGTCCGATCATTGCCCAATCAGTGGGCACCCACTTCTTTACTACCCAATGTTCTTTCTACTACTCCATACTATTTTCACAATTTTTAATTGGAGGATAGGGAGGAGGTGGTGAGGGGTTTGGTTAGATTAGATGGCTTCTAAGGTCCTTACCAGCTCTGAAATCCTCTGACTTTATTAATTCTAGTGTTAATTATTATTTCTGATTTGTCCTGTATATAGCTTATTTGCATACATTCGTTTGTTGACTCCCCCATTAGATCATTAACTCCTTGAGGGTAGGGACTGTCTTTTGTCTCTTTTTGCATCCCCAGTGTTTAGCACAATGCATAGCATATAGTAGGTGCTTAATAAATGTTTATTGATTGCTAGATTGATCTTCTGAACTCTTTCACTTCCTCTCCCTGGACCTTACTTTCTTCCTTTATAAAATTAGAAGCTTGACAAGATCCCCTTGGGCTCTAAATCTGATCCAGAGTCAAGCAAGTAAATGGGATGTTAGCTGGTCCAAATCTGGCTATGAGATGGCGTGGATGATATCTTTACTTAGTAGAACTGTTCTCATGCAATTTTATGCTGAGGAGATGTATACAGAATAATGATTCCGGGGGAGACTTTTTCTTTGGGGAGAATGAGACAGTACCTTGTTATTCTGTTGGCAGTATTTTCAGATTCAAGTCTGCACTTAGCATTCTTGGTATGTTGGTATGTTTGGGGCTCATCCATCTCACAGTGACAATGAGGGGTCATTTTCATTTGCCCTCTCCAAATACTACATTTCATTATTTATTTATTTTTCTTTTTGAGAAGGTTAGATCTCCATTTGAAAGGTGGAATAGAATCCTGTCTTGCCAGGAGTAGATGTGGCTGTACTGTGAACCTGTTTGTTTCCTTGGCCATTAGCCTCAGAGAAAAATGTTAAATTGTGATTTTAGGTCATTGCAAGCTCTTTTTCCTTTCCCTTGTATATTCAGTGATGAGTAATGTCTGACCACTTCATAGCACAAATAAATCATATTTTCTCAGCATAGCCTCATGTTTACAAGTCATTCTTTAGTGCCCTACACTGCCCCTCTTGACCTGGGCCGCAGAACCAGACATGAGATCATGAAGAAACTAAGCAGAATCATTGTTTGAAGAATTTCCTGGATTGATGAACACAGCAAAACTCATGCCCTTCAAAATCCCACAAATTTATTTTCATCAGAGCTTTCTGCTTTACAATGACCCAATGAATCTTTATGAAGACTCATTTGGTGTTTTTTGACTAAACTTAAATATGTCCTAGTAAGCAGATGGCAATGCCCACTTTTGCTGTTAAGAAATTTTCCTTTGATGGGTGAGAACTGGTTATAACTTGATTTAAGATCTTAGCTTGTGGCTTTTCCTCTAGTGAGGTTTAATAAAGTTTCCCCAAATATGGGGTTTTCATTTTCTCCTTTCTGAAACCTCTGTCTCAATACTCCCAAAGAACTGGAGTTACTGATATCAGTCTTCTTTAGGAATATGAATGAAAACTCTGGTCACCTCTTTGCCCTAATACTCACACCATCTCTAGTTCATTAGAGGTGGTAGTGGTGAAAAATCAAGAAAAACAAGAGGGTTGAATGGGATCTCTAAAGTCTCTTAGCTAATACTCCTGTCAAGCACTAGAGAAATGTAAGTTGTTATAATTATTATCCAAATTTTCTCTTTTCTCTAAACCCAATACTTTTGGGCATGATTAAGGAGTCAGGAATTTTCTGTGCAATGTGATAGTTTAGCTTTCTCTCTGATTACTTCAGTATTTGACACATTTGCCAGTGGATGTGCTCTGGTAGACACAAATAATCACATTCTATTCTGGGGTTCATATGTGAGCCCCTGGGAACCTTGCAATTTGTCCTCTGTCCCACTATCAAGTGTCCTTGATGGCACAAGGCATGAAGCAGATAAAGGTCTCCAAAGTACTTGTGGTTGGGCCCATAGGTAGTTAAGGAAACTTGCATGGCTCTTAGAAGATAATCTTGGTATTGGGACTCACCCAAGTTTGACCCATCTCAAAGGTTATCTCATCTTCCTCAGGAATCTGTTCAGTTGTTGCACTTTATAGCTCTCCTTCTCCACCCACTTACCATCTCCACCCCCCAGCACGAGAAAATGAATGGGCACTTATTAGTCATTTGCTATAAGTGTGGGATACAATGGTAAGGTTAGATAGTTCTCAAGACTCAGGAGCTTGTTGTTTAGTAGGGGAGACAACACATATAGGAGGCTTAAGCTGCAGGAAAAATTGCATGGCCCAGTGGTCCTTAAGGTATAACAAACAGTAAAGCAGATAGTAATACATCTTTTTTTTTAAAAATTTAGAATTTTATTTTTTCCCCAAAATACATGTAAAAACAACTTTTAGCATAGATTTTTAAAACTTTGTGTTCCAAATTTTCTTCCTCCCTCCCTCCCCACCTCTCCTTAAGAACTCAAGCAATTCAATATGTTATACATGTGCAGTCATGCAAAACATTTCCACATTACTCACTTGTAGTCTGATGGAGTCTGGGTTTGTGCTGCAAAATCTCCCAGTTCATTGGCCATCTGCAGCAATGCTAACCCTGTGGCATGGTGGCAAATTAAATTTTAAAAATTAAAAATATGAATAACTCTCTAATTCATTTATATTTAGAATTTTATTTTCCCAAATTACATGTAAAATACAAATTTTGATATCAATTTTTTAAAAAAAAATTTGTGTCCTGGGGCAGTTAGGTGACACAGTGGATAAAGCACCGGCCCTGGATTCAGGAGGACCTGAGTTCAAATCTGGCCTCAGACAATTGACACTTACTAGCTGTGTGACCCTGGGTAAGTCACTTAACCCTCATTGCCCTGCAAAAATAAACAAAAAACAAACAAACTTTGTGTTCCAAATTATCTTCCTCCCTATCCACACAAGAACTCAAGCAATTCAATATAAGCCAAACATGAGCAATCATGCAAAACATTTCCACATTAGCCAGGTTGTAAAAGAAAACAGACAAAAACAAAACTTTAGATAAAGGATCTAACAAAACAATTATACTTCAATTTGTATTCAGATATCATCAGTTCTTTCTCTGTAGATGGACTGCATTTTTCATAAGACCCTCAGAGTTGTCCTGGATCATTGCATTGCTGAAAATAACCAAGTCATTCAAAGCAGATCATCTTATAACACTGCTGTTATTTTGTATACAGTACATTTCACTTTGCATTAGCTGATGTAGGTCCTTCTAGGTCTTTCTGATAGCATCTTGTTCATCATTAGAACTCTCTAATTGATTTAAAAGGGAGCAATGACATTGAACAAACAGGAATTATCCATCTTTTTGGCTTTAATACCTAAGACTTGGAGACAATAAAGCATTTGGCATTTTAGGTGAATGAGCACCAAGAGTCTTAGAAAAATTCATTTCTGGGGCAGCTAGGTGTCACAGTGGATAAAACACTGGCCTTGGATTCAGAAGGACCTGAGTTCAAATCCAGTCTCAGACACTTGAGACATACTAACTGTATGCCCCACAAAAAAAAATAAATTTAACGAAAAGAAAAATTCATTTCTTCACCTCTTGGGGATAGGGAAGAGGGAATTTTTCTTTCTTGACCCATTGACAAAGCAATTGAGCAATTGAGTTAATCCCACATAGAAAATATCTCATCTATCAGATGGAGCGTCCATTCCTGAGAATTTAAGACAGTTGAAGAAGCAAAGACATGCTGCAGACACAGATACAAAGAAGTAGTTTTTCAAGGCTAGATAGAAGTAGCTTCAAGGAACAGGACCATTGGCAGTAAAGAAAAGAGCTTACTATGGATTGATGAAATCTGACGATATAGAGTTGAGCATTGTGAGGAGTATGTGAGGAGAAAAAAGACCTCAAAGCCCAGGAGCACTGGAGGAGTGAACAACCTTAGCTACATGTGTTGCCCACATATATGTCTCACTACCATTTTATTCTAAGCCTGTCCCCATCCTTTTCATGGCTGTGTGTTTTAGTGGGAGATTGTGAACCAAGTTTATGGGGGAAAAGCTGTATAACTTCTATTTTTCCTATGCCATTTTAATAAATGCCTTTGCTCTGAACTAATTGTGTGTACTGGTTGATTATTAAGGAGAAACATATTTGTGGGGGCTCAGGAGCTTGGACACACAGGGTTCTCTAGAACATAAGAGTAGTAGTCACTCTCAGGTAACCCAACCTGGGAGGTAAGAGTACCAAGTCAGGAGACCTAACTTACATAAGTAACTGTAAACAATCAGGAAACAGTTGTAATACAATACAGAAGAGAATAGACTTATCCCTGCTTTGCTCCTCTCTCTCTATCAGGGAGTGGAAAAACAAAGAGAATAATTTGGACAGTTAAAGAGAAAGGCTTCACCCACCACAGATAAAGGAGATGAGATGAAGGTGTCAGATGATTGGTATGGGTGGCTCACCAGTCCATGCCATCTGGCTATCATAGCGTCTTTCTCATCCCTTCCCTATGTGGTCTGGCAAGAATACATAACTACTCTCCCCCCCACCCCAGCCTTTTCTGTCTACATTAATGTCAATGTCACAGGTATTGTGAACTCTCAGTAATATGTCTGCTCGGTTGCCAAAGTTACTTCTGCATCTTGCATTCCCATGGTAACTTCCACAAGAATGACCAGATGGGGGTTATACACATTAACTTCTTTTCTTCCTCAATATCCAGCTAGGTTCACAGGAGTTTGGAATTCCAGATGGAAAGCATTAGACCTGCTACCCCTGTAGAATGGGAGCATGGTGGTGAGTAGAAAGTAGGGTGGATTTTGAAGGTTTAGTTTAAATTCCTGATTGTTGCTCATTTGCTGTGAGCCTTTGGGCCAATTGTTTTTTCCTGTCTAAGCTCCAACGTCCTCCTTTGGACTGACTGATCTCTAAGGTCCTGTCCACCTCAAGTGTTCTCTGTGTCTCATGCTACATTGACTTCTAGCTTTGTGGATATGTCTAATGAGGCTCTTAGAGGGCTGTCTCTTGGCTTTCTTGAAAAAAATCCTGCTTTCAATGCATATCATTACATTTGCACAAAAAGCTGCAGGACTCCTGGAGTTTCCTTTCCTCTCTCTTACATGGGTTTCATGCTGTTTCTAGAATCTCCTTGCTGTGCTTTCTCCTGGCTGCTCACCTTCATCTTTGCATTCTTTTCAACTACTGTGCTTAGGAGAGAGGATTAGTGATTTGGGTACCTCATTGGATTGACTGATGTCATCTTAGTTTGTATCCCATGTGTTCTTTTTGGTATATTTACTTTTATTTAGGAGGAGTCTGAATTATATTAGTGGCAAGATTTATACAAGGCAAGCAAAGAGAAGAAGAGATGACCACTGTGTTGGCACATTCAGTATGAATACAGGGAGACTCTCCCTCATCTCCCAAACTGTTCTGAGAAATGAACAAATTGAGCATGTAACTTTTTCCCCTTTCCTTCACGTATTTTTGGGGATTCTATCACAAGGGTTGGACTTAGGCGTGAGCAACCAGGTTCGTGGAGTCAGAGAATGTTTGAGTTGGAAGGGTCCTTGGTACTCTTGGAGTTTAATTCCTGAACCAACCCTTCCACCCCATACTTTATAGATAAGGAAACTGAAGCCCAGAGAGGGAAGGGACTAGCCCCAAAATCACACAGCTAGTAAATGTCAGGTACAGGATTTTAACCCAGATCTCTGGTTATAAATGCACAGGTCTTTCCACTGTATCAAACTGCCAATGGGTTTCTCACTGTTCTTTGACTATTGTAAGATGTTGATCCTTGAAATATTCTTCTCTCTCAGTCAAGGAGCCAGGTATAACATCGCATGGCTCCTTGTTTAAGCTCTAGCTCATTCTCTCTCTCTCTCTCTCTCTCTCTCTCTCTCTCTCTCTCTCTCTCTCTCTCTCATAGCTTTCTTATTGTCCTTTGATTTTAAAATACTTTGCATAGGCTTACTTATTCCCTTTAGATAAACACATTTATTCCTTTTAAATAAACTTATTTATTCTTATTGATTTGTTGTTGTTGTTGTTATTTTGTGGGGGCAATGAGGGTTAAGTGACTTTACCTAGGGTCACATAGCTAGTAAATGTCAAGTGCCTGAGGCTGGATTTGAACTCAGATCCTCCTGAATTTAGGGCTGTTGCTTTATCTACTGTGCCACCTAGCTGCCCCCAACTTTTTATTCTTAAATAAATTTATTGATTCCTCTTAAATAAATAAACCTATGCAAAAGATCTTAAAATCAAAGGACAATAAGAAAGCTACCAAAAACACTCTTCTTTGAAGATAGGTAGGTGGTATAGCAGACAGAACACTGGTGTAACAATTGGAATGACGCCACCTAGACTTACTGTAGAAGAGTTCCACCCATGAAGCGAAGGTCTTTGAGGGCAAGACCAGGAATCTTTTCTTTGGCATCAGGAAGTGATGTTGGCTAGTGGGAGGAAGTGGCACTTAGTAGCTGTGTGATCCTGGGCAAGTCACTTAAGCCTCATTGATCTTCAAAAAAAGAAAGAAAGAAAGGAAGGAAGGAAGGAAGGAAGGAAGGAAGAAAGGAAGGAAAGAAGGAAGGAAGGAAGGAAGGAAGGAAGGAAGGAAGGAAGGAAGGAAGGAAGGAAGGAAGGAAGGAAGGAAGGAAGGAAGGAAAAAGAAAAGAGAAGAAAAACCACAAGAAAATCAAGGAAAGTGTACCAGAGGAGGTGGCAATTGGAAAAGTAAGCAACTGTACATACATCAATCCTTGACTCCTCCCTCAACTGCTATTAAGGAAAGGTTGTTGGTAGCTCTGAGCTGTATGAGAAAGATCACTGTACCTCTCCACTCCCAAACTCCTAAAAACTGATGCTAAATTCCAAGGCTAATGTAAAGGTTTTGTTCATTATGTGTTGGTTGTGATGTTTGAAAAAAATTGGCAGAATTAATGATGGTGGCAAACATGTTATTATCTCATTTTGCTTTCATCCGCATCCTGTTACAAATACATTTTAGAGCAAGTGGCCACATTTTGTTGAGCTTTATTTTATACAGAAAATTCCATGCCATGGGAAATGCCATGATACACTGATATATGATTAGACTAACACTCTACCATTGTTTTAAATTGTGTACACTAAATTATACTGTTTCCATAAATAATCATGTTCTGTTAATTTTACATGTATACATATATTTTCCTCTTATTCTAATAATATAATATGTATTAACAATGAACCCTAGAGTTCTAATCTTTCTATTCAGTTGTTTGCCAGTATTTAATGTCCAATTTTCGTGATTGTGAATGTCAGAAAAGTAGAATGGGGTATCCTTCTGTTCCCATTTAATTTGGTTTTTACATGTTTTAAGCAACAGTGTCTACTAAGCACAACTATAAATTATTGCATTTCTGTAGAAAATGGAAAGAGGTTTATCTTTTGTCTTTGCTAAATATCATCAGGTTGTTTTTTTGGTTTTTTTTGGTGAGGCAATTGGGGTTAAATGGCTTGCCCAGGGTCACACAGCTAGTAAGTGTCAAGTGCCTGAGATCATATTTGAACTCAGGTCCTCCTGAATCCAGGGCCAGTGCTTTATCCACTGCGCCACCTAGCTGCCCCTAATATCATCAGTTTTAAAATAAACTTTTCATTTCCTAAAAAAGTTGCTGCACCTCTCTGAGAGGCTTGTTTCCTCATCAGACAAGTTAAAGTAGTTCTATTACCTACCTCTCAGGGTCATTGGGAATGAAATGCTTATAAATGTTAAAGAGTTTGAAAATCATAAGTTGTTACTGGAAAATTTTCTTCTTACTTATACCCAGTAAAAAAGAGAGGAGGAAAAATATCTTAGTTTTAATATTCAAATACCACAAATATGGAAGCTCATCTGTGAGAGCACTTCCTGCTTATGGCCCAGATGCCCTTCTGTTCTTGTCAATGTCCTTACATAAGTTTGCCACAGAAGAGTCCACTCCACATAACTAATGATTTCCCTTGCTTTCTCTTGACATCTCAAGGTTACAAGTAGAGTATGGAGGCTATAAAAACTTAATGGGATATTTTTAATACTTCCACTTATTTTTCAATTGCCTCTACTTTGGGACTGGACAATTGTTACCAGGTCTTGGCCTCCTCTGATGTCTCTAATGATATCTCCCATTCTATGACCTTTTGAGGTTTGTAACTACTGAATTCCCACAAGCTAAATACTAGCTGACACATGCACTGTGATGTCACCACTGTACAGTCCTAGGAACCATTTTTCAGGATCAAATTACAGCCCAGATGGGACATGGTTCCTAGAAAAGTTCATCCATTATTGAGATGCCCATTAGCATTTAGAATCACCTTCAAGGTTAGGGTCAGAGAGCAAGCAGGAACAGGCCAATTAAATGGAGATGAATGTTCAAGGAAGGGTATAAGATGTATTATTCAGGATTAAAGGCTAGACTCCTGGATCTAGAGACAGAAGGGAACTTAAAGGTCACTTAGTCCAATTCCTTCATGTTATTTTCTTTCTCTTTCCCATTTTCCCTACCAAACTGGGAAAAAGAAGAAAAACAATTCTGTAACAAATGTACATAACCAAGCAAAACAAATGATCATATTGTCTATATCCAAAACCCTAGGTCTTTGTATTTCACATTTAGTCCATCATCTCTTTTTTCAGGATGTACCCCCTCCTTTTATCAAGGAGGAAACTGAGGCTCAGGGAAGTGACTTTGGTCACTCAGGAAGTAAAAACAAAACAAAAACACTGAGTCAGGATTCAAACCCAGGCTTTCTGATTCCCAATCCTGAACTCTTTCCATGGTACTATGTTGCCTTAGCATGCCCCTGGCTCTCACACCATCTCAGAGCTGGAATGAAGCTTGGAGGCTTTTCCTGAATCTCACAGAGTTTCAAAGTTGGAAGGGAATCAAGTCCAGTCCATGGGAATCTTCCTTAAGGTGTCCCTGACTAGTGGTGCACCAAACTTTGCCCGAAAGCAGTGCATTCCTCCTTTATATAATTAGCATTATAAGATTTGTTTTTACATTGAATAAAACCTATCCTGATGTAACCTCTACATATCGCTCCTAGCTCTGCATCATGGGGCCAAGAAGAAGTCTGATCACTCTGTACATGTACACAGGTGATGGCCTTTCTCTCCCAATTCTCCCCAGGACTAGCAGTCGGACACCCCAGAGGGCAGCAGCTATTCCTCCCTCAGTTTTATAGGGAGCAACTTTCTGATCAACTGTGATTTGGTAAAGAAATTCAAGCAGAAGATGCAGCTAGGGTCTGATATTCAATTTCAAGCTTCACCAGGTAGGGCATATGCATTAGCGGCCATGTGCTCATAGCTGCGATGTGGCCAGGATGTGAGTAATGGTGACTTTACCTGTGCTCTTCACAGGAGAGACTTAAATGCTCCTGATGGGATCTGCATCTGGAGAGAGAAGAAAGTAACCAAGGATGGTTCACTTCTTCTTAAAGCTTCATTAAGTTAGAGGCTTTTCTTGATCATTGACCAATAAGAGTTGTACTTCATCATTTCCTGTTATGAGATCTTAAGCAATGAGTCACCTATGTCCCTGGAACTTTTCAGGGGAGCTCTGGTACATGCATCACATGTATCACAACCTTCAATTCAACCCATCATATAAGATTAATACTAATGATAATAGTAATTACAAATATTTGACTTAATAAATATTATTGATACTAATAACACCAGAAATCCTCCAAAGGAGATGCAATGTTTTACAGTGGTAAAATAAAATACTCAAATTATTGTTTAAATGCAAGGAGTCTCCATCCCTGGGCTACTGAAGTTTTATTTGGTTTCTCAGAAAATAAGTCATTTAGAAAGCATTTACTGCTGTACAAAATTTGCCCAGATCTATGATTTAACTGTCATAAAGTACTGATTTGAGCAATGCATATCATCTTCTATCACTTCCCATCTTAGGGAGTTGTCTGCCACACACTCCACTGTGCTTTGTTGAAATTCAGTAGCTAAAAACCTCAGAGTGACATGGAAGATGGTATTACAGACACCCAAAGAAGCCAACATCTGTTAGTGATTGCCCATAGGTTAAATGAATTGCCCAGGCAGGTTGCATAGTCAATATGTGTGAGAACCAGGACCTGAACCGAGTCTCACACATATTCAGAAAACTATAACTTGTGCAAAACTTCCACACACACTTAATTGGAAGTATATATTGGGGTGCAGTTTGCTGACTAACTGGAGTCATTATAAAAGTATAACAATGTGGTTGCTGAGGGCCCTAGAATGCTTCTGGAGGGAGTGTGTTATGCCAGGCCTCCAGGACCCACTGCTGATCCCTTTGATATCAAACACCAACAACTGGGATGCAAGACTACAAAGAGAGCGGCACCCCAGGGATGGAGACTCCTTGCATTTAAACAATAATTTTAGTATTTTATTTTTTTCAGTTACATGTAAAAACAATTTTTAACATTTGTTTTCTTTAAAACTTTTGATTTCTAAGTTCTCTCCCTACTTTCTTTTCCCTGCCCCCTCCTTGAGAAAGCAAACAACTTGACATAGATTAGTCAAAAACAAAACAAAAACATTCATCTGGGAGGGGAAGACCCTCAGAGTTTCTGGCCAAAATAGAAACAATTGCTATTTATACACACTCTGAACCATCAGAACCCAAACAGTGACCAAGTGAAGCTGTTGTTGGCTATTCAATGAGAGCCAGAGTGATTTGGGTTTAAAGCGTGGTCTTTAAAAAAGAAACATTGCCCATAAACCCCAAGATATCAGATATTCAGAGAGTGAATGAACGAGTGAATGAATGAAAGAAGCATGGATTAAATGCTTACTAAGCACTGCTAAAGACTGGGAATACAAATAGAAGAGGAAGACAGTCTCTGCTCTCAAGAAGTTCCTATTCCAATGGGAGAAGACAATGTACATGAAAGTTTCAGCTCATTAGAAGGAAAAGTCCCGGGGTCCTTAGGACACAGTGGCAAAGCAGACATTAACATTGCCGCTTGAATATCATAGCCACCAATAAAAGGTTATCAGGTTCTGATGTTGCACCACTTGACTGTACCAAGGACTTTGCTGTTGGTGACAACAACTTTCCTTCATAGGTCTTGAGTAGCTGTGCCTGTGGCACCTATAGGAGTGGTGGCCAGGCTCTATCTCTACTTGTGTTGCTTCCCACAATGATGACTGAGGGCCCCATGATGGAAGCAATGCTACTCTTGGGTTCAAGGTCCTGTTCTGTCTCCATCAGTGTTCTGATTGGCTGCATCTAACGTCTTGCTTCCTCACATGGGCTATGACATTCGTATCCATTTTCCATGCTTCTAAGATCTATATCCTTCAGGGACTTGGTGGTCACAGGCCAGGCCTAAATTTAATTTGATAGGAACTCCTTGTTTTCATAGACCTTGGGCTTATGTCCTCAAAGAGCCATTCTCATCTGCCCACCTGGCCAGAGTAGCAGGAAGAATACCCCAGAAGGCTGCTCTAAATAGGGGCTTAAATTTTTATTTTTTAAAGTCAGGCTCATAGTTCCATTGGCCCATAGCTAGAAAAAGGAACTCAGAGGTCATCTACTTTAATAACTGCATTTTTTTGTGAGACAACTGGGGTTAACTGACTTGCCCAGAGTCACACAGCTAGTAAGTATCAAGTGTCTGAGACCAGATTTGAACTCAGGTCCTCCTGAATCCAGGGCTGGCACTCTATCCACTGTGCCACCTAGCTGCCCCTAACTGCATTTTATAAATGAGGAAACTGAGGCCCAGATTTGGTCTTGATACGTGGTTATCTTTTTTTTTGGGGGGGGTGAGGCAATTGGGGTTAAGTGACTTGCCCAGGGTCATACAGCTAGTAAATGTCAAGTGTCTGGGGCCGGATTTGAACTCAGGTCCTCCTGAATCCAGGGCCACTCCTCTATCCACTGTGCCACCTAGCTGCCTCTGATACTTGGTTATCTTTAAAGACAGATAAAGCTATGAAGAAGGGGATGGGATACATGCTACAGCTCAAGGGAATCTAAGGGACTTGGTTCTTCCTCTTTTTCTTGGGAGCATTTGTGGATGAACAGGTGGCATATAAGAGGGGAAGGTCATTGGTGAGTCAGAGTACATTGTCACAAGGGTTCAAACAAATCAGGAATGACTCCTCCAGACTGACTTCTTCAATGTTCTCTTCCTCTCCTTGGAAAAAATAAGACTGGAAAATTCCCAAAGGAAAGGCTTCAGAATTCCTCTTAAAACAAAGCCCAGGGGCAGTGGGTGGCACAGTGACTAGAGCACTGGCCTTGTATTTAGGAGGACCTGAGTTCAAATCCGCCCTCAGACCCTTGACACTTACTAGCTGTGTGACCCTGGGCAAGTCACTTAACCCCAAATGCCTCACCAAAACCAAAACAAAACAAAACAAAGCCCAGCTTTGTAGCAAGGTATGTCCTTTGGGATGATCAGCATGCTAATGAGGCAGAATAGTGGTGGATGCTTCAAATGCTAAAATCTAAGTAGAAAAAAATACACAATAAAGAAATCCTCATTACCACAGAATGAGTTTTCTGATTAAAAACATCAGGTGAGGAAGTGCAGTTCAGGGATTTCCAGGATTCTTCTGAATAAATAACAAGAGTGTAGGCTGCTAATGGGGAGAAATTAAGCCTCTGAAATGAACTGCCTTGAAGCCTCTTTGCCCATGGAGGTCTGAGGAACCTGGACTCTTGGTTTCAGAAGCCCTTCTCTTGCCTGTGGGGAATCCTGAATCACTCAGGTAGATGTTGCACTGGTAGACTCAATTTGAGGAGGGCTCTTCTGTAGAATTTAGGCCTTGATCATTTCTTTGGACAAGTGAAACAGGCATATTGATTTCCAGGGCTGCTCTCTGGATTTCTATCCTGCTTTCTGTATCTCCAACTTTAGTTTCCTTCACCCAAATGAAATATGCTCACAAATAAAGGCACTGGGGAGAACAGAGGAGTCAGAAGGAAGAAGCCCTGAAGATGCTACTCTGAGTGTAGGCCTCCTTATGCCACAATTCCCTTCCCATATTAAATAGAAGAGGAAGGGCCATCCTTTGAGTTGCTCATGGCATCTTTTATCTCAGCATCTCCAGAGCTCTCTACATACACAAAGAATCCCTTGGGGAGGGGGGCAGCTAGGTGGGGCTATAGTGGATAAAAGCACCTGCCCTAGATTCAGGAGGACCTGAGCTCAAATCTGGCCTCAGGCACTTGAGATTTACTAGCTGTGTGCAAGTTACTTAACCCTCATTGCCCTGGGTGTGTGTGTGTGTGGGGGGGGGGAAGAATCCCTCCAAACCTAAGCAAGACCCATGGCAGGCATTTGAAATTCTTCCTAACCTACTTACCGAGGGGTAAACTGATAAAGACCAATTAGAATGGTTATTTGATTCAAGTCAGACAGACAGACAGACACACACACACACACACACACACACACACACACACACACACACACACACCCTGAATGCTTTTGACCACACAAATGCCTTTAGGAGCATAAGAAAAAAAATGTTGAAATGAATATTTGAAGGGAAGAAAAAGATTCTGATTTGAGACCAGAAATTATTTCAGCTAATATTCCACTTTCTAATTAAATTCAATAAACATTTATTAAGTGTCTACTATGTGTAAGACACTTCCTTAAGCATTGAATGTAAGAAGACAAAAATAAAACATTCCTCACCTAAATCTTGTTTGTGTTAAATGCATCAGTGCCCAGAGCAAGGAAGGAGATGGAGGGATCTGCCCTGGTTGGTTTTGTTTTCCAAATATTTTGAAAGTTATTGATAACTGGAGAATGTATACAGGAGAAAGTCAACTTGGGAAATGAAAGGACTGGAGACCATGTCATTTGAGGGACAGCTGAAGGAACCAGGAACCCAGTAGTTTTTTGGGAAAGCCCTAGAGAACATTTTCTTCTCAAATATGTGTGTGTGTGTGTGTACATTTTTTTGGGGGGGCAGGGCAATGAGGGTTAAGTGACTTGCCAAGGGTCACACAGTTGTAAGTGTCAAGTGTCTGAGGCCAGATTTGAACTCAGGTCCTCCTGAATCTAGGGCCCATGTTTTATCCACTGCACCACCTTGCTGCCCCCTTTCTTTTCAAATATTGCAGAAAGAATATAAAAAGACAAGAAGAATGTATGCTGAATCATACAGAGAGGATAATTTCTAAGGAGAATGGGTCTAGTGGAGTTGGGACCTCAGATGAGACAGTAAGGGACAAGCAATGATAAAAATATGAAATTAGTCTTAAAGTCTGAGATCTCGTACACTAAGAATTGGAATCTATTAAAGTGTATCCATGGTCTTTTTTCTTTCCTCTCTGGCCTTTATATATTATTATCATGAATTCTCAGCACAGGATCCAACCCCTGCATATGGATCCAATAGATGCCATCATTCATTCCACTTTTATGCTTACTTATGTAAGTAAGGTCTCCTGACTTGGTACTCTTACCTCCCAGGTTGGGTCACTCTTCTCCACTCAATTCCATTACTCTCCACTTATACCTGCTAGGTATACCTGCTAGCTTATTTTTTCTAAATAGGGGTTTAATGGATACTTCTCTGGATAGAGAAGAATATTGACCTCCTGACAAATTCATGTAGGAGATAAACTCCTTGATGACAGCCCCTCTTTTTTCTCTTTTTCTTTTTCATTTTTTGTTTTTGTTTTTGTATGTATATGTCTGTAAAATGTGCTTCGATCTGCATTCAGATTTCTTCAGTTCTCTCTCTAGAAGTGGATAGCATTTTTCATCATGGGCCTTTGGAATTATCTTGAATTCTTAATCAGAGTTCCTATGTCTTTCACAGTTGTTCCTGATTACAATATTATTCTGGTTCTGTTCACTGTACTTTGCATGAGTTCTGTAAGGGGCTAAAATTCTAGCTATGATGTCTAAAATCTAATGAGTGGTCACCCCAAATTAGAAGCTTTAGCAAGAGTTTAGACTTTTAAGTATTTATTAAAGTGCAATCAGAAGTTGGTGAGGAGAGAGAGAGGTAAAAATCTATCTCTAAGAGACCCCAGCATCTAACCCACCATACTGAGGTCAGGAACCCCAAAAAAACAACCCTTCAGCAGCTACTCCCAGAACCTCTTGTGAAACTGGAAAAAGGGCTGTCCACATACACACATCTCCAAGCTAATTGGCTGGTAACTTTGATTGAGAGGACCCATGAGCAAACATCTCCTCCTGACACCAAACTGACCTTTGAAACCCCAGAAAATGTCACTTCCGGATGCTAAAGTCACATGGTTTCTTCTCATGGCCAGAGCTCACAATCTCCCAGTAGGGGTGTCATTCCAATTCTCATAGTTCATATAAGTTCTCCCAAGTTTTTCTGAAACCATTTTGCTCATAATTTCTTGTAGCACAGTAGTATTCCAATTGATGCCCAACTGATGGGCATCCTCTCAATTTCCAATTTTTTGTCACCACTAAAGGAGTGATTGTAAATATCCAGAGAGCAGCCCTGGAAATCAATATGCCTGTTTCACTTGTCCAAAGAAATGATCAAGGCCTAAATTCTACAGAAGAGCCCTCCTCAAATTGAGTCTACCAGTGCAACATCTACCTGAGTGATTCAGGATTCCCCACAGGCAAGAGAAGGGCTTCTGAAACCAAGAGTCCAGGTTCCTCAGACCTCCATGGGCAAAGAGGCTTCAAGGCAGTTCATTTCAGAGGTGCTTTTCCTTTTTCTTTGATCTATTTCATGTACAAACCTAGTAGTGATATTCCTGGGTCAAAAGGTATGCACAGGGGGCAGCTAGGTGGTTCAGTGGATAAAGCAGGAGGACCTGAGTTCAAATCCAGCCTCAGACACTTACCACTTACTAGCTGTGTGACCCTGGGCAAGTCACTTAACCCTCATTGCCCTGAAAAAAAAAGAAAAGGTACGCACAGTTTATAGCCCTTTGGGCATAATTCCAAGTTATTCTCCAGAATAGTTGGATCAGTTCACAACTCCACCAACAATGCAATGGTGTCCCAATTTTTCCACATCCCCTACAAGAATTTGTCATTTCCCTTTTCTGTTCTGTTAGCTAATCTGATAGGTGTGATGTGGTATATTAGAGTTGTTTTGATTTGCATTTCTTTTATTTGTAGTGATTTAGAGCATTTTTAATGTGACTATTGGTACCTTTGATTTCTTCTTCTGAAAACTGCCTCTTCATAGCCTTTGACCCTTTATCAAGTGGGTAAAGGGCTCTTATTTTTATAAATCTGTTGTAAATCCCCCCCCCCAGTTTTTTGTTTTTCTTCTATTTTGGCTGTATTAGTTTTGTTGGTACAAAAGCTTTTTAATTTCATATAATCAAAACTAGCCATTTTATATCTTTTTATGCCCTCTATTTCTTGTTTAGTAATAAATGCTTCCTTTATCCATAGGTATGACATATATTTTTCCCTGCTACCCTAATTTATTTATTTATTTTTTTGTGGGGTGATGAGGTTTAAGTGACTTGCCCAGGGTCACACAGCTAGTAAGTGTCAAGTGTCTGAGGCTGGATTTGAACTCAGGTCCTCCTGAATCCAGGGCCAATCTAGCTGCCCCCCCTAATTTATTTATTATATTACCCTTTATGTCTAAATTATTTATCCATTTTGACTTTTTCTTGCTATAGGTATGAGATGGTGGTCTATGCCTTGTTTCTGACAATTTCCTTTCCAGTTTTCCCAGAAATTTTTGTCAAATGTTGAGTTCTTACCTCTGAAGCTTAGATCATTGGGTTTATCAAACACTAGATTACAAAGTTCATTTACTACTGTGTATTGTGTACCTAATCTATTCCACTCATCTACTACTCTGTTTCTTACCCAGTACCAGATTGTTTTGATGATTACCACTTTGTAATAGACTCTGAAATATGCAATTGCTACACTGCCTTCCTTGACTTATTTTTTTCATTCATTCCCTTAATATTCTTGACTTTTTTCTGGATGAATTTTGTTACTAGTTTTTTCTATCTCCAAAAAATAATTATTTGGTAGTTTGCTTGGTATGACATTGAACAAGTAAATTAACTTAGTGGAATTATCATTTTTATTATATTGGCTTGGTCTGTCCAAGAGCAATTAATGTTTCTCCAATTTTTTTTTTTTTGTGTGTGTGTTATTCAGTCATATCTAACTCTTAATGATCCCATATGGGGTCTTCTTGGCAAGGATACTAGAATGATTTGCCATTAACTTCTCCAGTAACAACAACATCAGTCTTTGGGTTTGTAGTAGATAGGCTACCACATATTTTATATCGTCTGTAGTTATTTTAAGTTGAATTTCTCTTTCTATCTATTCCTCCTGGCTTTTATTGGCAGCATGTAGAAATGCTGATGATTTATATGAGTTTTTTTATATCCTGAAACTTTGCTAAAGTTATCAATCATTTCACCTCATTTTTTAGTTGATTGTTTAAGGTTCACTATGTAAGCCATCACATTATCTGCAAAAAGTGATAGTTTTCTTTACTCATTGCTTTTTAAAGTTCTTCTATTTTTAAAAATCTTAATGCCATAGTCAGTATTTCTAGTAAAATATTGAAAAATAGCGGTAATCAAGGATAGCCTTGTTTCACTCCTGATCTTATTGGGAAGGCTTAAGTTAATCCCCATTACAAATAATGCTTGTTCTTGGTTTTAGAAAGATACTACTTAAAATTGTAAGAAATGCTCTGTTGATTCCTGTGTTTCCTAGCATTTTTTAATAGGAATAGGTGTTGTATTTTGCCAGAGGATTTTTCTATATCTACTGCTATAATCATATGATTTTTGTTGTTATTAATCTGATTATCTTTAGAAAAATCCATGGATGTGAGGTGACAAAAATATCTTGCATTTACATAATACAAAAAGCTTTGCAAATCTCTTTACAAATGTCTCATTCCATCCTCACAACACTGTGAGATAGGTGCTCTTATTATCTTCATTTTACAGATTGGGAAATTGAGTCAGACAGCAGTTAAGGGACTTTCCCATTGTCACAAAATGAGTAAATATTGTTAGTAGAATTTGAACTCATTTATCTATCCACTCACTACTTCACCTAGTTGTTCAAAATTATTGTACAAATACAGAGAAAGAAGGAGATGATCAGGAAAAAGAAGAAATTACAAAGAAGGGGCTATTGAAAAAGGAAGTGGGAACTCCCCCCGCCCCCAGCCATGTCTAGACTTAGACTATCCTTGTGAAGATGAGTTTTTTTTTTTTTTTAAGACTATCACTCCAGTTCAGGTCCCATGTAGCCAAGTACAAAGGGTCACGCTCAGGATTGAAGTGAGATGAAAGGCTCACGAATCATAAGATTTAACAAAAGGAGCTTTACTTATGAGCAGGAAAACAAGAATGTAGCATTTATTCATTTGGTCACACCTCTTTGCCATGAGATTTGCAGTAGGCAGGAGGCAACCAGGCTCATCTCATAGGATTAAAAGTTGTGTCCTGGTAGTGCTAGTTATTGGGTCCACTTACCTAGACTCTATCTTACGACACTCTCCTGGGTTTCCTAATCTGGAATCTATTCTTTATCATCTCCCTAAATTCTGGGTTTGAACTCTGAACTTTGGATTTTGCCAATATGACAGAATCACTGAATCACTGAGTTGGAGGCCATTAAATCCAGCCTATACTAGAAGAAAAGTCCTCTCTACAATATACTTGACAAGTGGTCATCCAATATTAATTGGAGACCTCCAACCAGAGGGAACTGTACCTCCAGAGCCAGGACCAGTTCTAGTTATTGGGAAGTTTTTCATCAACTCTAAATTTGCATGTTTCAAACTTTCTTTCTTGATGTTTGCTTCTCAGAAGTAAGCAAAGTGAGTCAAATTTCTCATCTATACTGCAGCACTTTGAATACATGAAAGCAGTGATCATGTGTACTGCATCTTCTCTTTTTCAGGACAAGCATCCCCATATATTCCCACTGTTTTCCTGATAGCACAATGTCTGGGTCTTGTACCATCCCATGTGTCCTCTCCTGGACATTGTTTCGATCAAGGGTCAGTGAACTACTGTTTCAGCTTAAAACAACTGTTTTAAGTCCCAAAAGCCAAGAATGTGGTTTTTATATTTTCTTAAATTATTTGTCATTTTTCTTTAAAATGGAAAAATTGTTCTTTTAAAAATAAAATTCTATTTTCCCAATTACACATTAACATTTTTTAAACATTTAAAAAAAAGTTTTGGGTTCCAAATTCTTTCTCTCACTTTCCTCCCACCTCCCTGAGATGCTAAGCAATCCAATGTACATGTGCAATCATGTAAAACATTTCCATATTAGTCATTTTGTACAGGAAGACACACAAAAAGAGAGAAGGAAAGAAAGAAAGGAAGGAGGGAAGGGAGGAAGGAACAAAGAATGAAAGATAGGAAAAGAAAGAAAGAAAGCACAAAAGCAGGCAGCAGATCACATTTGGATTTGTACTGTAGTTTCCTGACCCTGTTCTAGCTTATTATCAATGTCATTCCTAAAATATGGCACTTCAAACTGAGCATGATACTCCAAAGGTGGTCTGTCTGGGGTAGAACAATGTAGTCTGGGTTGTATATATATGTACATATAATACAACCCAGGGTCAAGCACAGCTCCTGTGGGATCTTTACTAGATCCTGGATGATTAAAAGCTACTAAATCAGACTAGGCATTCAAACAGCTCCAAGTCCACTGTTCTATACTAGCATCCATTACTCCATCTTTTACACATGGATAGCATGAGTAGTTCTGTCAAATGCTTTACAAAAATTTGGCTAAACTACATCTTCAGTACTTCTCTGAACTACAAGCCTTGTAAGGCTGGCAAGAAAAGGAAATGAGGTCAATCTGTCATGTCTACTTTTTGATGAAGCCTTTTGATGATGCTTTGCCATCACTGCCTCCTTTTCACAATGTCCACTAACCATCCCTTTATTACTACATGGGCAATTCTCCCTCCCCCCACCAAGAAATTGAAGTCAAAGTCACTGGCTTATATTTTGCAAATTCTGTTTTCTTCCCTTTAAAAAATAAGCCATTTCTTCTTCTCCAGGTCTGAGGCACCACACCTACTCATCATGACTTTTGGGGCTCAGAAATAACATTCTCTAGTCCTTTGAGCATTCTGAGATGCTGGTCATCTGGACCTGGGGATCTGAACCCATCAAGAGCAGGTGGGTGCTTTCTTGCTACCTCTATGCTTAACTTGTGTTGCAACTAATTCTCTGTTAGCTAAATTTGTCCTATGTATTTCTTTGGATTTTATGATTATCCAAAGATATTTCTTTTTCATAAAAAACCAAAAATAAAACAGAAGCAAAAAAATCGAGTAGTTCTGCTTTCTCTCTGTTACTTTTAATTATCATACTGTTTACTTCAAAAAACCCTCCTAACCGTTCTTTGATCCTCTTCTTTTCTCCAATATGAAAATAAAAAAATAATGATCCTATTTCTTAACCCTAGGTTCCTCAATTGCCTCAGATCTTTCTTTCTTCTTTTTTGAATGTTAATTGCAACACTACTTTTTTAGGACTCTTAGGATGAGGGTTGTGTTAAATAAAACTGATTGTTAAAATTTCAGTATGAGCATATACACCTTGGATATTATCAAATGCTACTAAACCAGGGTTTGATTTATTGTTCTATTAATTGCCTGGACATAAGAATGTGATAGAGAAACTGTAAATGTAGATTAAACTTAAAAGTACATCAAACATTTTTGAAGAGCTGGTTGTTAAATATTTACCATAATTTCCCTGCACATGTCTTTTAAAAATATAATTTAGTTGGTGAGTTCCCTGACCACCCATATCAGTCTCTTCAGACAACTACCTGTTTTCCAATCCTGTAGGATCATTTCTTTCTACCTCTTCAGAATTTCATTCATGAGAAATTCCTATCTCTTCTGGGATTAATTTCCTTGTAGGGTGGAGTTCTTTTTGTCTTTTCTTTTTTTCTATTTATTTATTTATCTATTCATTCATTCATTCTTTCATTTGTTTGTTTATTTATTCATTCATCCATCTATCTATCTGTCTGTCTGTCTATCCTATCTATCTATCTAATTATTTAGAATTTTTCCCTACCTTACATATAAAAACAAATTTTAACATCAATTTTTAAAACTTTGTGTTCCAAATTCTCTTCCTTCTTCCCTATCCCCTTAAGAACTCAAGCAATTTAATATGTTATACATGTGCAGTCATGCAAAACATAGCAGACAAAAAAACTTTAGAAAAAGGAAATAACAAGAAAAACAACAAAATGTACTTCCATCTGTATTCAGATACCATCAATTATTTTTCTGTAGATGGATTGCATTTTTCATGAGTCCTTCAGAGTTGTCTTGGATCATTGCATTGCTGAAAATAACTAAATTATTTGCAGCAGATCATCTTATAATATTGCTGTTATTTTGTATATAGTACATTTCACTTTGCATCAGCTTATGAATGTCTTTCCAGGTTTTTCTGATATCATCCTGCTTATCTTTTTTCTTTTTAACATAGTAAGCTACATTTATATAGTACTTTAAAGGGAGATTTCCTTGCAAAACATCCATGAGGTTGATTATTGCAACAACAATAATAACATTTATATAGTACCTTATACCTGACAAAGAATTTTATTCACAATAGCCCAGAAAAGTAAGTACCAATATCATCCTCATCTTATATTGCCCTTGCCTCTGCTTAAATTTTTTCCCTAGTTACTATTGCTAACTGTGTTTCTCTCCATCCTATTCTATTCCCATTATATTTACTCTATTTTCTGTCTTCTTTTACCCTTTCCCTCCTCAAGTATTTTGCTTCAGATTTTCCCTCCCCCAATCTACCCTCCCTTCCTTCACCCCTCCCCCCTTACTTCTTCCCTTTCCACTTCCCCACAGGGTAAGATATATTACTATACCCACTTTAATGTGTATGTTATTCCCTCTTTGAGCCAATTCTTATGAGAGTAAGGCTCATTCACTCCCCCATTCCTCGCTCATCTTCCCCTCCACTCCATATGTTTTTTTTTTGCTTCTTTTATGTGAAATACTTTATTCCATTCCACCTTTCCCTTTCCCTTTCTCCAAGTGAAATCCTCTCACCCCTTAATTTTATTTTAAAGATGTCATCATGGGGCAGCTAGGTGACACAGTGGACAAAGCACCTGCCCTGTACCCAGGAGGACCCAGACTCAGATCCAGCCTCAGACACAAGACACTCACCAGCTGCTCAACTTTGGACATGCCACCCCACCCTGACTGCCCCACAAAAAATGATAAAAAATAAATGACAAAAAATTAAATGCTTTATAGATGTCATCCATTCATAATCAATTCCCACATGTGTTCTCTGTCTAAATCTATTCCCTTCAGCTGCTCTAATACTGAGAAAGTTCCCATGAGTTAGAAGTACCATCTTCCCATGTAGGAATGCAAACAGTTTAACCTTTTAACATCCCTCATGGTTTCTTTTCCCTGTTTACCTTTTTATGCTTCTCTAGAGTCTTGTATTTGAAAGTAAAATTTTCTATTCATTTCAGGTCTTTTCTTCACAAATACCTGAAAGTGCTCTCTTTAATTGAAGTCCCATTTGACCCCCTGAAAGATTATACTCAGTTTTGCTGGGTAGGTGATTTTCGGTTGTGATCCCAATTCCTTTGCCCTCTGGAATACCATGCCCTCTGATCCTTTAATGTAGAAGCTGCCAGATCTTGTGTTATCCAAATATTATTTGGAGGTTTTAGGCGTGATTGTGTGGGGAGCTCCGAGAAGTTACTGCCTTTCCTCTGTCCTCTTGGTGCCACCTCTCTTTTTTTCTTTATTAGAATAAAGGCATTCAGGTGATGCAGTGGATAGAGTACTGGACATGCAGTCATGAAGAGCTAGTTCAAATTCATCTTGACACTTGCTAGCTGTGTGACCCTGGAAAAAGTCACTTAAACTCTGTCTACTTCAGTTTCCTCCTCTGTAAAATGGGGATAATAATAGTACTTCCAAGATTGTTGTGAGGATAAAATGATATATTTGTAAACTGAAGAATCAAATTAGTTAGCATTTATTAAGTACTTAGTATGTGTTAGGCTCTGTGCTAAGTACTAGAGCTACAAGGAAAGGCAAAAACATGTCTTGCTTCTGAAAAAGCTCACACACTTATGAGGGAGACAACATGCTAGCATCACTGTACAAACTATATAGAGAGATTTATCCTGTCTATGTCATACCCATTGAGAAGGAAAGCACTAAGATTAAGGGGTACTAGAAAAGGTTTTTGGGGGTTTTAAAATTTTCATTTATTTATTTATTCATTCATTTATGTATTTATGTATTTATTGCAGACAACAAGGGTTAAGTGACTTGCACAGGGTCACACAGCTAGTAAGTGTCAAGTATCTGAGGCTGGATTTGAACTCAGGTCCTCCTGAGTCCAGGTCTGGTGCTTTATCCACTATGTCATCTAGCTGCCCCTTTAGAAAAGGCTTTTTTTTTTTTGCAGAAAATGGGACTTTAACTGAAGCTTGAAGGAAGACAGAGAAGACAGAAGGCAGAGATGAGGAGAGTGAGCCTTTCTGGCATGAGGGACTGCACACATAAGTACTAGTTATCATCATTCTTTATCTGAATGATTTGAAATCTGTTCTCTGAAGATCTTGGGTATATATCAGACTAGACCTAACTTTTTTCTCCATGATCAAAAATTCTAAGAGTAGCTAATCAGAAATTTAATATGAGAAGGCCCTGGAGGTCATCTGTCTCAATCCTTTTATTTTACACAAAAAGACGTTAAGTGGTTAAGTGACTAACCCAGGGACATACAGGTAGTAAGTGGAAGAGGTGGATTTTCAACCCAAGTCCTCTCACTTAAAAATCCAGGACTCCTACGTCTAAGGGTCTTAGCTTTTTCATTCCAGCAACTACTTACTATTTTATTGGTGAAAATCAGGCCCCAAATAGAATTTTCCCTTATTCATTCCTTTGCCTTTTGAAATATCTTTCAGGCAAATCCAGAGCTTACTAGCAGCTCTGAATTGGGTAGAAAGAGAGGTCAGGGTAATGCCTGGACAATTGAAGGACCTTACCTAAAGGAAGCTTGGTATTGTAGTGGCTAGAGTGTTGGGCCTGGAGTTTAAATCCAGCCTCAAATACTTACTAATTGTGGTTTTGGACAAGTTACTTCATGTTTATCTGCTTCAGTTTCCTCAACTGTAAAATGGGATTAATAATAACACCTACCTCCTACAATTGTTGTGAAGATCAAATACAATAATATATGTAAAGCACTTAGCACTATTCTTGGCACACAGTAGGTGTGTGGTAAATACTTCTTCCACTCCTCTTTCCCTTCCCTTCCCTTCTCTTTTTTTCTTCCTCTTCCTTCCTTCCTTCCTTCCCCAAAGGGGTCCATGACACAAAAAAGACTGGGATCCCATGAAGTTGAACCCTCTCATTCTATAGATGAAAATGAAATGAGTTGCTTAAGGTCACATAGGTAGTAAATAGTCAGATTAGGCTTGAATTGATGAGGCTGCTAGCTCTATCCCCTGGTCCTTCCATGACACTATACCATGTTCTATCTGCCTTAGTGCTTTCAGGTTTCCCCTTCCCTATTGTGGTCCTTAAACTGGCCTTGACATCTCTTAGGGGTCTCTGATATCTTCAGGCATGTCCCTTCTGTTATTAAAGGAAGCTTAATGTTTACTTTGAAAAGGGAATGCAGTGTTATACAGTGTTAACCATTGTTAACCCAATATTATTATTATTTTTTTTGGCAGGGCAATGGGGGTTAAGTGACTTGCCTAGGGTCACACAGCTAGTAAGTGTCAAGTGTCTGAGGCCAGATTTGAACTCAGGTCCTCTTGAATCCAGGGCCGGTGCTTTATCCACTGCGCCACCTAGCCGCCCCCTTAACCCAATATTATTAAATAAAACAGATCCAATGGGAATAAAATCAATTAGATTCTTTTTGAAAGGTTTCCTTTTTAGTTCTCCAGTTCTGTGAACACACCCCCCAAATGCTAACCCTTCAGCCCTCCCTCCTTCTCCCCCAAAAATGATCTAAAAGGTTAAGTACTGAGAAAAAGAAACATGGAAGGCATATTAACTTGATACGCTTTTCAGTAGGATCACCATTATCACTTAATAATCTACTTTAATGAACACACTTTGCAACCATTGTTGAATTTGTACATTTATGGTAATGGAACATCAATTATATTGCATTATAAAAATGCTTGCAGGAGAATTTTTCTGTTTAGTTTTAAACAGCATTTGGGGTGAATAACTATCAATGACAATGTATCAAGTGTTGTTGTTGCTGTATTTTTCTCCTATGGGGGAGAAAACCCCAAAGTCTATTCTTTGGTTCTACTAAGAAAAATAAATAAAGGCTAGCAATTTGCACAATTGTTTTTATCCTCTTAATGTTTCAATCAGTTAATGAATTGGAATTGTACTGTGCCTAGTTAGAGGGAACAGTGAAGCTCATGAAATCAGAGCTTTTTAAAAGCATTCACATACAGAAATAGCTAAGGGTTTTTTCCTGCAGGTATATGATGAATGAGTAATTCTGCACTTTAGTCTTTTTTCTTTTCTCTTTATTTGGACAGAGGAATAAGATGTTCTTAGAGTAAACTCTCTAAACTTCTGTTAGAGATTGAGCTTGTTGGTAAAAAGGAGTCAAGCAGTTGAGAGTGAAAGGCTTGAGGTCTTAGAGCTGCTTACAACTGCCAGTTATCAACTGGCCTATTTAGAAAACTTTATCCTTGAAGGTGACTTTAAAAAAGTGGTTGGGCAGTGAGGTGGCACAGTGCACCGGCCCTGGATTCAGGAGGACCTGAATTCAAATACAGCCTCAGACACTTGACACTTACTAGCTATGTGACCCTGGGCATATCACTTAACCCTCATTGCCCCGCAAAAAAAAAAAAAAAAGTGGTCAAGAGAAACGGCTGTGAGTATAGGGAACAGAAGAAGGCTAGAAAGATAGCTACTTCTCTCTATGTAGATTAGCTGTCTTTTCTGTGGTTTGAGAGTTAGTAATGAAAGTTAAAAGAGGACTAGACTTGGAGTCATGGGGAGAACATGGATGCCAAAATGTTAGTGTGCCTTCCTCCACTATCCTTTGTGTTAAGCTGACCATTCTGATGGCTTCAAGTATAGTTTGTCTGTGATGCTGTTTTATCTATTTCTCGATCTCTTAGGAACCCTTTCCATACACTGACCATGGTGCTTATCCTCTAAGATGGGTTTTTCATTGCTACCAAGTTGGTCTTAAGAATTCAAGAAGCCCCCATTGGCCATTATCCTGACTGACATTCTCCTACTTTGCTGTTGCCAACCTTACCCTTATTCATCTTTTCTAACAGGGTCCCAGTAGCAATGGCTCTGGGAACACATCACCATCATCCTGTTATTTCTTTCAATGTTTCATGTATTATTGCACAGATGGATAAAATAACTGCTTTTTGTTAGGTTAAATACAATTATTAGGTTGTCAGTCAATAAACATTTATTAAGCACCTACTATGTGACAGGTAGTGTACTGAACACTGCGGATGCAAAGAAAGGCAAATGATTATCTCTACTAAGCTCATTCTCTGCAGGTTTATTGAAAGCACCCTTGATAAAATCCCAGCAGCATAGTTATAGGACCTGATTATTTTCCAGGTGACTTTAATCTCTTCAGGTGGGTCTCTATATTTTTTAAGTTTCTTGCCACATGTTGCTCTGTGATCAGTAGTAGTTGGAATGCCCACATCTATTTAATGTTGCTCTTTAGTTGTTATATTTTGGTGATTGTGCTCAACAGTTCAGTTTCTGATAATGATGTAATCCCAGTATAATTTACTGGTTGAATTTTCCAAGATATTTTCATGTCTGTATTTGTAGAATGGAGATTTGTCATCTGTCAGTTAATAAAAGACAGAGCTTCTGATGTATAATTCTACTCATTAGACCATGTCCTTTTTCCTTTTTTTTTTGGCGAGGCAATGAGGGTTAGGTGACTTGCCCAGGGTCACACAGCTAGTGTCAAGTGTCTGGGGCCGGATTTGAACTCAGGTCCTCCTGTATCCAGGGCTGGTGCTTTATCCAATGCACCTCCTAGCTGCCCCCCCTTTTCATTAGGCCATGTCTTGCTAGGCATTGAGTAGGTACTAAATCTTTATACCTTCTATCACACTTTCTCCACCATTTCTTTGCATAATCAATGGTGTCACCAAAATCCAGTTTGCCAGAATTCCTGCCAAGTCTTTCCATTTGCCAAAATCATCTCAGGACCTGCATAGTCCTGTACATCACCCTGACTGACTTTCTCCTACTTCTCATTCCTCCCACCGTGTATAATAGACTGTGCTTGGAGGAGGGATGTTGTTGTTATTGTTGTTGTTGTTGTTGTTGTTACTGAGTCAGTGGTTCCTAATGAGAAATGAACTGGTATGGTAAAGAATTATGTGAAGGAATAGAGAGAAAGAATGACTTAGTAAAGAGCCTCAGAACTTGGGCTTTGGGGAAATCAGTGGCAATAGTGGTGACTAATACTGGGAGGGAAGAAAAAAGGGAAAAAAGAAATTTACATGATAACCTTATTATATATATTTAAAAGGAATAGCAAGTTGCACATAATAGATTTGCAGTTTCATGTGCAATCATCCTTTTTATTATATTACTTAGGAAATGCTTGTTTTATTTTATAAATTAGAAATAAAATAAATAAAAACGTCTGAGGGGAATGGATTCCTCTCAAACTGGCCTCTTTTATATCCTTAGGCAACTAAGAAACCGAACCAATGACGAGTCACATGGGCCAATAAGAGAAAAAAAAAAACATGCTAGCCTGTATTGAATAGGGCCTCGGGTATAGTTAGTTCAACTTATTGTGGGAGGACCCTAGGGAATATGGCTCCTACCATACTATGTTACAGAGTTGTTATAAGGAGAGAAAGGGACCATGATAGTGCCTGGGGATCTGGAATTTCTTTGGCATGAGAAACTCTGAGGAGAGGAAACTCTCTCTACCAATGTAGCCCTACAAGGTTCTTAACCTTTTACTGGTATGGAATTCTGCTGAAACCTGTGGACTTTTCTCAGGATGCTCCTTAAATGCATGAAATAAAATACAAAGCACTATAGGAATTACAAATGAAGTCAATTGTATAATGAGAAAGATGGATTTTTTTCCAATCCAAGTTCATAGATCCCAATTTTAGAGAACTGCCTAGAATCTAGCTTCTTAAACTATGGGTTACAACTCCATGGGGTGACATAACTGAATGTGAGGGTCACAAAAATTTGACAACAGTAAAAGGTTATGATTACCTATTTTATATGCTTATATACCTGGGATCACATAAACATTTCTCGGGTGAAAAATGGGTCATGAGTGGGAAAAGTTGAAGAAGTCCTAGGCTAGTTCATGGAAGGGTAAAGTAACTTGCCCAGGTTCACCGACACAGCAGCATGTGTCAGCAGAGTGAATTGAACTCAGGTTTTCCTGACTATGAGGGCCAGCTCTCTGGTTTCTACACTAACCAATCTTTTATGCGATGGAACTGTTTTATATACTTTAGAATACTTTTAAAGCTTGAAGTGTTATTATGAAAGCTCAGCAAGTGGACACTAAGGTTAGCTAAAAGTTGAATAGGAGGGGAGAGCTGTTATAAATGCAGCTGAGAAATAGCAGCCCTTTCAATGATCTCAAACTGTTCCCCAAAACAAAATAACATCTCAGGGTAATGCTATAAATCCCAGAAGAATCAAAATTGAAGGAGTGAAAGGCCAATGGACAGATGTATAATTGGTGCCAATAGCTGTATTGGAAAGCAACATAAGCCACAATTTCAACAATGTAAATGGAAAGAGTGATAAAATGAAACTGAATGTTTGTATCTATAGTTATATCAGGGCAGCTAGGTGGCACAGTGGATAGAATGCTGGGCCTGGAGTCAGGAAGACTCCTCTGTATGAGTTCAAATCTGGCATCTGACGCTTACTAGCTGTGTGAGCCTGGGAAAGTCATTTAACCATGTTTATCCCAGTTTCCTCATCTGTAAAATAAGCTGGAAAGGAAATGGTAAACCACTCCAATGCCTTTGTCAAGAAAACTCCAAATGGAGTAATGAAGAATAAGACTCAACTGAAAAATGAAATCATATTTTTCAAGTGCTTAGCATGGTGTCTGTAACATGGTAGGGACTTAATAAATATGCGTTCCTATCCCTGCATACCTGTATATGTAGATACAAAAATGACATAGAGACATATGTATATGTATATGTACGCACATATCTATCCATCCATGTTTGCAGTTGATATTGCTATTTCCTCTCTCCAACTACATTTGTCCTTTCCACCTTCTTTCCCAAAGCACAGATATTTAGGAGGTACTACTATCACTCCCCCTGGGTGGTCCTCTTTCTTCCCCAGAGGTTTCTCTATCCCTTAACAGTAAAAATCCTTCTGGTTCCCTCTAGTGGTCATTTGCCAGTTGCTTCACCTCTCCCTCACCTCTTATTTCTCCCCCATGGGCCAAAATTCCAAATGTAAGGTCTCTAACTGGTGTTTATATTGACCATTTACTTCAAACACTCAATATGCTTTTGCTAACATTTTCCAGCCCCTTCCTCCCTCCCTTTCTTCCTTCCTTCCTTCCTTCCTTCCTTCCTTCCTTCCTTCCTTCCTTCCTTCCTTCCTCCCTTCCTTCCTTCCTTCCTCCCTCCCTCCCTCCCTCCCTCCCTCCCTTCCTCCCTTCCTCCCTCCCTTCCTTCCTTCCTTCCTTCCTTCCTTCCTTCCTTCCTTCCTTCCTTCCTTCCTTCCTTCCTTCCTTCCTTCCTTCCTTCCTTCCTTCCTTCCTTCCTTCCTCCCTCCCTCCCTCCCTCCCTCCCTCCCTCCCTCCCTCCCTCCCTCCCTCCCTCCCTTCCTTCCTTCCTTCCTTCCTTCCTTCCTTCCTTCCTTCCTTCCTTCCTTCCTTCCTTCCTTCATTATTCCTTCCTCCTTTCTCCCTCCCTCTCTTTCTTTCTTCTTCTCTCTCCCTCTCCATCTCTCCCTCCCTCCATTCCTCCTTCCTTCTTTAAAATCAAATTACTATGGTAAACTACAAACCTCTAAACCAATATGAAGGTGGGAGTGGGAGGAGGTATTTTTTTAGGTACCCCAGGAGTTGTTCTCTTTTGTCCATGGATGCAAAGCAAGTAAAAAGTTAATATAAGCACTTAAATCATATGGCCATTTAAACTATTTATTTGACTCTACTTAGTCCATATCTGCAGAGTTCTCTCCTCATTGCTATCGTCACAACCTTTGTATAGACTCTCATGACTAGTGCTGGAAGTGATAGAACATAAATGATGATGTGTCCTTATTTGTCACTAGAAATTAGCTGAAAAGTGCCAAGCTGTCTGTTTGAATGCTGAGATGATCTTTCCCATCTTTGACCACTTGACAACTTCCCACCATTGTGAGAGGATCATTGTAGCTCTTCACACTGGCATCCTCCAGCTGATATTGTGATGGTTTCCTGGTGTCATTCTAATGGGCCTACATGGCTAAAAGCACCTCATGAATAGACCAAGACACTTCACAATCATCCTTATTTCTTTTTAAGTTTTAAGTTTTAAGTTAGGGTACCAGGGAGAATAATTTTTTGATGGAGAAAATCCATTATCAGTTCAAAATTGCAGACCTGGGTTCTTGAAGAAGAATAAATCAGAGTTTGGAACTAGGTTGACTGCTGTGTTCTGTTTATATATTTAAAAATGTTTTATTACCCAAGTGAAGATATTGCTTGACCCTTTTCAGATTATTAAAAATTATTATCATGGAAACTGCCAGGCAGCAGCTTTTCCTCATCATGCCCAGGTTTTAGGGCCTTGAGGGATTTATACTTTAAGAATTGACTGGTTTCTATACTTAAGGAATCCTCGAGAATCAAGTCAAAAATTACTCGAAACAATTAACAACTTTAGCAAAGTAACAGGATATAAAATAAATCCACATAAATCATCAGCATTTCTATACATGACCAACAAAGTCCAGCAGCAAGAGAGAGAAAGAGAAATTCCATTTAAAGTAACGGTAGATAATATAAAATACTTGGGAGTCTACTTGCCAAGACAAACCCAGGAACTCTATGAACACAACTACCAAACACTCTTCACACAAATCAAATCAGATCTAAATAATTGGAAAGATATCAATTGCTCATGGATAGGCAGAGCTAATATAGTAAAAATGACAATACTGCCTAAATTAATTTACTTATTCAGTGCCATACCAATCAGACTACCTAAAAAGTATTTTATACAGCTAGAAAAAATAATAACAAAATTCATCTGGAAAAACAAAAAATCAAGAATATCCAGGGAAATAATGAAAAAAAATTCACAGGAAGGTGGGTTAGCGGTACCAAACCTGGAGCTTTACTATAAAGCGGCAGTCATCAAAACTATCTGGTACTGGCTAAAAAATAGAGTGGTAGATCAATGGAATAGGCTAGGCTCAGGAAATGCAGTAGTAAATGACACTAGTAATGTAGTGTTTGATAAACCCAAAGACTCCAGTTTCTGGGATAGGAACTCAGTATTTGACAAAAACTGCTGGGAAAACTGGAAGATAGTATGGCAGAAATTAGGCATAGACCAACATCTTACACCTTATACTAAAATAAGGTCAAAATGGATACACGATTTAGATATAAGAGGTGATACCATAGGTAAATTAGAAGAGAAAGGAATAGTGTACCTATCAGATCTTTGGAAAGGAAAACTGTTTTTGACCAAACAAGAGATAGAGTATATTATAAAATGCAAAATGGATGATTTTGATTATATTAAATTAAAAAATTTCTGTACAAACAGAAGCAATGCATCCAAAATTGGAAGGGAGGCAGAAAGCTGGGAAACAATTTTTGAGGCCAGTGCTTCTGATAAAGGCCTCATCTCTAAAATATATAGGGAATTAAATCAAATTTATAAGAATCCAAGTCATTCCCCAATTGAGAAATGGTCAAAGGATATGAACAGGCAGTTTTCTGATGAAGAAACCAAAGCTATCTATTCCCATATGAAAAAATGCTCTAAATCTCTAATGATTAGAGAGATGCAAATTAAAACAACTCTGAGGTACCACCTGACACCTATCAGATTGGCTAAAATGACAAAAAAGGAAGATAATAAATGTTGGAGAGGCTGTGGGAAAATTGGAACAGTAATGCATTGTTGGTGGAGCTGTGAGCTGATCCAACCATTCTGGAGAGCAATTTGGAATTATGCCCAAAGGGCGATAAAGCTGTGCATACCCTTTGACCCAGCAATCCCACTTTTAGGTCTTTTGCCCAAAGAAATCATGGAAGGGGGAAAGGGACCCACATGTACAAAAATATTTATAGCTGCTCTTTACATGGTAGCAAGGAATTGGAAGTTGAGGGGGTGCCCATCAATTGGGGAATGGCTGGACAAGTTGTGGTATATGAATACAATGGAATACTATTGTGCTGTAAGAAATGATGAGCAGGAAGAGTTCAGAGAAACCTGGAGGGTCTTACGTGAGCTGATGATGAGTGAGATGAGCAGAACCAGAAGAACATTGTACACAGTATCATCAACATTGAGTGTTGACCTACTGTGATGGACTATATTCTTCTCACCAATGCAATGGTACAGAAGAGTTCCAGGGAACTCATGATAGAAGAGGATCTCCAAATCCAAGAAAAAAAAAGAAAGAAAGAACTGTGGAGTATAGATGCTGATTGAACCATATTATTTCTTTTGTTTTGGGTGCTGTTGGTTTTTTTTTTCTTTCTATTTTGAGGTTTTGCATCACTGCTCTGATTCTTTCTCTTGTAACAGGATTAATGCAGAAATAGGATTAATGTTATTATGTGTATATATATGTGTGTGTATATATATATCTATATGTATATGTATAGAGATATATAGATATAACCTATATCAGATTACCTGCTGTCTAGGGGAGGGGGGGAGGGAGGGGTAGGAGGGAGAAAAATCTGAAATTGTAAAGCATGTATAAACAAAAGTTGAGAACTATCTTTACATGTAATGGAAAAAATAAAATACCTCATACATTAAAAAAAAGAAAGAATTGACTGGTTTCCACTATTGGGTCTTTTCCCCAAAGAGATCATAAGAAAGCGAAAAGGATCCACATGTACAAAACTATTTATAGCTGTTCTTTTCATGGTGGCAAGGAATTGGAAACTGAGGGGTTGCCCATCAATTGGGGAATGGCTGAACAAATTGTGGTGTGTGAATGTAATGGAATTCTATTGTGCTGTAAGAAATGATGGGCAGGCAGATTTCAGAGAAACCTGGAAGGACTTGCATGAACTAATGATGAGTGAGATGAGCAAAACCAGGAGAACATTGTACATAGTATCATCAACATTATGTGTTGAGGGGCAGCTAGGTGGCTCAGTGAATAGAGCACTGGCCCTGGAGTCAGGAGTACCTGAGTTCAAATCTGGCTTCAGACCCTTAACACTTACTAGCTGTGTGACCCTGGGCAAGTCACTTAACCCCAATTGCCTCACTAAAAAAAAAACAAACAAAAAAACAAACAAACAACAACAAAAAAAACATTGTGTGTTGAATAACTGTGATAGACTTGATTTTTCTCAGCAATACAATGGTCCAAGATAGTTCCAAATGATGGAAAATGCTCTCCAAATCCAGATAAAAAGAACTGTGGAATATGTATGCAGATTGAACCATACTAGTTCTTTTGTTTTTGGTGCTGTTTTTCTTTTTTGAGGTTTTTACTTTTTGCTCTGATTATTCTCTTATGACATGACTAATGCAGAAATATGTTTAATGTTATTGTACATGTATAACCTATATCAGATTACTTGCTGTCTTGGGGAGGAGGGGAGGGAGGGAGAAAAATTTGAAACTAGAAATCTTATAAAAACAAATGTTGAAAACTATCTCTACATGTAACTGAAAAATAATAAAAATACTTTTATGATAAAAAAATGACAGAGAGCAAAAAAAAAAGAATCGACTGGTTTCCATTTACTTCAACTCCTTAGATTTATAACTGCTTGATTTGTATAGATAGCCAGAAAGCATGAGTCAGTTGGTGGAGGGGCTGAGGTGGGCCAGACATTCTACTCTGTTTAGGTTTGTTTCACTTGCCATGATTTTCCTAGATCCTAGAAGTGGTATGCTGGTAAACATTGAACTTAAAGTATAGGTCTGACTGTGTCCCATTTATGTTGAATAAACTCCCGGGGCTCCCATCCCAAATCAAATCTAAAAGCCTCTGTTTGGCTTTTCAAGCCCTTCCTAACCTGTCTTCTCTTCCAGTCTTTCTTTGAACTTATTCCATGATGCACTCATCTCCTTGATGTTCTTCCCACAAGACACTCCATCTCCTGATTCTGTGCATTTTCCATGGGGACATACCTTTATTTTCCAATTTTAGAAGGTAGGAATACAAAGGGTTACACATCGCGAGCAGTGAGAGCCTTCAAGGATCATTTAGTAGAAGCCTCTCATTTTAGAAGAAAACTGAGGGTAGAAAAGGGAAGTGACTAAGTCAGGGTCACAAGGTCAGTAAGGCAAAGATAGCCAGCATTGGACCACACCTGGGAGGGGCCAGGGGAGGGACTGTTCAAGGGTGTAGGTGAGTCTTCTTTTGGCCTTGGGATGGGGGCCTGACTGAGTGCCTAGGAGGGTAGGAGGCTGATGATCTTTGGTTTGGAGGTTGTATGACCATTGGACTGGGAGTGATGTAGGCCCCTGGCCCCTGGATCAGGCCCCAAGTCAGGCAGGAGCGGACCACTGCAGCAGCCAGAACTCTCTTCCATTTCTGTCCTGAGTCCTGCCTCCACAGGCTGTAAGCATTGCATGCTGTGAGCCTGGGCTGACCCAGTGGACCTCTGGGGGGGCCTGGTTCCAGAAGGATACTCCCACCTGCAAGTGGGAGTCTGACTTCTTGTTCTCAGTGTTCTGTATCGTCTGGGCATCATCCTCTTCCTTCTGAGCTGGGAAGTGCCGGGTGGAGCTCCTTGGGGAAATCTGGGCTGTTTCCTGCATGAGTAGATCAAGGGGCATTTCACCTAAGAGATCCATGGAGGATAGAAGGCTACACCATTTCACCAGCTGGGAGTAAATGGGTCAAGTTCTGTCTGCCTCTTATTTTCACGGGTTATAATCAGATCCTTTACTTCCATTTTGGCTGCAAGAAGCACAGCTCCTCTGTGGTTGTTGTTGGTGGTGGTATTGGCAGAAGATGTCAGGCTTCTGCTCCCCTCAATGATGGTAGCAAGGGCCACCTACTTGTGCAGGATCAAGATGTGCTCATGTCATTTTTTTTTTGGTGAGGCAATTGGGGTTAAGTGACTTGCCCAGGGTCAAACAGCTAGTAAGTGTCAAGTGTCTGAGGCTGGATTTGAACTCAGGTCCTCCTCACTCCAAGGCCAGTGCTCTATCCACTGTGCCACTTAGCTGCCCCTCATGTCATATTACATATGAAAGTGACCTAGGTTGGGATTCCATCCCTCAGGGAGGGCAGGAGTTATTTCTTTGTTTGTTTTTTTCAATCTTTACTCTCCTTCACCCCCAATGCCCCACCCAATCCAGAGGTTTTAAGCAGCAGGGGTTTAATCAATGTTTGCTAAAGGAATAAACATGTAGATTGGGCTGCCAGTGCTCCCCTAACTGGGGATTCTCCAGGCTAATACTGAAGATCTTCGGTGGGGATACGGGGATGCTTGGTTGGCTACTGGGATGCTTGGTTGGCTACTGGATGGGCTGGATGGCCTCTGCTGTCCTTTCCAGCTTGGAAGGCTTGGTATTCTGAGGATGAATGAATGAAGGGAGGTGCTGGCAGTGATTGACAGAAGCACCCAAGAACTTCACTGGGTTTTTTGACAGGGAGAGAGAGAGAGAGAGAGAGAGAGAGAGAGAGAGAGAGAGAGAGAGAGAGAGAGAGAGAGAGAGAGAGAGAGAGAGAGAGGATAGGGAAGAGGAGAGAAGAAGAGGGGGAGGGAGAGAGGGGGAGAAAGAGGATTCTGTGCATTTTCTTTTTTTTCCCTTTTTTTTTTTTTTGCAGGGCAATGAGGGTTAAATGACTTGCCCAGGGTCAGACAGCTGGGAAGTGTCAAGTATCTGAGGTCGGATTTGAACTCAGGTCCTCCTGAATCCAGGGCCAGTGCTTTATTCACTGTGCCACCTAGCTGCCTCTCTGTGCATTTTCAATGACTGTTCCTCATACCTAGAATTCTTTCCCTCCCATCTATGCCTCCTACCTGACCTGGAATCCCCAGTGCTTAACACAGGGCTTGGTACATACTAGGCACTTAATAAGTGCTGTTGAAATTGTTTGACCATTTGATTCCACATGACTTATCCTTTTATAAAAGTATCATGCTCAAATGGACTTGGGATCTGATCAGTTCAAGCATTCCTCCTTCTGCCAGTGATTCATATGAAAATGCATCCATGTCTCCCTATCCTCTGTAATTCTTGTCCATGCTTTCCCAGAACGTCACCACAGGGGGATAGACTCAATGTATGATGTTCCTTCTTTCTCCTGATAATATGGAGGTGCCTGTGGAACACTCTTGTTGTAGATCTGTTATTATTTGCTTTTGCCATGTTAAGTCCAGCTCCTCTTCCTATCATATAACTTACAATTCTTTCTTTATAATTCCTTGTGTCACCCATTACTTGTATTTTACTTTGGAATTCTTCATTGGTCACAGGTTTCAGCTTGCTCATACCCATTAAGCACCTCTCCATTGCCCTATATGTGATGTTCATGTTTAATTTTTCAGGGTCAGTGGTGTTCCAGGTCTCACTGCCATATAGTAACACCACTCAAATGTTTCTACTGAAAAGATGGACCTTTGCTGTTATGGGAAGCTTGGTGTCAATAACAGTGTTTTAAAGCTTTCCTAACTCAATTCAGCCTACTCTTCTCTTTTTTTTTTCAATTCTGTCCTAGATACACATACTGATAGAAAATCTATATTGGGCATTCATTGTGATTCATGTTCAAATCCGATCCACAGACCTTCTTCAGGCATTTGGTCATGAATCATCGAGTCTAGATCTAGGTTTGGAAGGGATGTTGGAGGCCAATTAGTTGAACCCCCTGTGATGAAATAATGAGATTTAGCAGATACTCAAAGGCCCACCTGGAGATTAATCTAGACTGATTGAATCAAGTGAGAGTGATTGACTGCTGATTAGCCTACTTTAAAGTTAACTAGATTATAATCACACCTGACTAGCCCTTAATGGATTTGGAGGATGCCAACCAATCAGCTTGAAGCAGTGTGTAAGGCCCGCCTCTATTCCAGACCTATAAAAAGCTTCCACAACCAGTTTGCCAAAGAGTTCCTGATTAAAGCAGACTCATGGAGGAAGACTTGAGGAAGAACCAGACCAGGATGGAACTCTAGGCTACGTAGGCTTTTTCTTAACTTTCTGAATTCCTTGGGAATATCTACATGCTTTAATAAATTTTAATGCCCAAAGACTAGTGCTGAAGCTTCTAATTTAAGGTGACCACAATTTAGATTTTAAACATCACACCCCATTTTACAGATGAGTTAACTAAGGAGCAGAGAGTGACTAACTTAAGGTCATACAGGTAGCAAGCATCAGAAGTAGCATCTTTCTTGGGTGCATGGACAGGACAAACTCTTCTGAGTGATTATAGATCTGTTCCAGGAGACTCAACAATGTCTTGTGTCTTGATGCAATCAATGTAATAACCTCCACAATGAGGAGCATCTGGAGGACTTCACTGTCATTGACCTGGATTCTGTGTTGGATCCTCTCCATCATGGTGGCCAGTGATCTGGGTGAGCCTACAGCTCTCTGTTTTATATGTCACCTGGCAGTTCTGTTCAAAGGGTTGCTGAATCGTGTTATTTCCCTTGTTAACTCTTCTAAAGAATTGCAAATGGCCTTGATACATGGATGACCCACCTCTCCTAATTGGTGTTTTCTCCCCAACCAAATCCAATGCTTTTCCCTAATCAACAAATAGGAAACACAGAAAGAACCTTACATTCTGTATATCTTTCAGTTAACTGTGAAATGGTAACATTTTTTATGCTTCGTAGAGTTTGACTACTTGGTAACAAGACTTAAAGCATTCTGCCTGCTAAGGGCATTTGCCTTTTTTTTTTTTCTTTCTCTCTAGTGGGGGCTGAAAGTTTCTTTATTTAAACATGGCTTCAGTCATTTCTGCTAGGTATACTGATATGACTATTCAGTTCTTCAGCTCTAACATCCCAATCTGCTATGCTGGTTGAATTCATATTTTGAAACTATACCCACACATATGCGATTCACTCCAGCTGATTCCCTTAACTTTTCCTCACTAATCATTAAAGTTGATTCTTTAAGGCTTTGGGTCATGAAGCTTGGAAGGCATTTTCTCATTCACTCCCACTCCCCTCACCTCTCATCCATGCCTGGTGCCTTTTTCAAAGACAAAGTTCCTATCTAAAAGATTATAATTGTTACAATTCTGAGTTTTGGTTCTGCTATTTAGAATTTAATTCCCTATTCTCAAAAAAATAGCTCAAATTGGAAGAACTCTTGCCCCTGCAGAGAGTCAGCACAGTAGAGTGACTGCAAATTTAGGAAGATTCGGGCCTTTGACAAATGTTGGCTGTGTGATCCAGGGGAAGTACATTCACCTCTTTGTCCTATACACAGCATAACCACAAAGCCCACAACTCTCAAGTGTGGCCTGAATCGGGTCAAAGTGGAGTTCCTACATGATTTTAATGTATTGGTGTATTGGTAAAAATGAACATATACACGTGTGGCTTTCTGAGTCAATATGCTGTCTACAGTGATCCTTATATAGGATCTGGTGGCCCCTTGTTTTCATTTGAGCACACTGCTCTAAGCAACTGAGACTGGAGAAAAGGTGTAGCCCTGGATTAGTAGAGGGAGTTTTCTTTCCTGGAATTCCCTATACTAATGACACAAAAGGTCCATCCCCTATTTCTCCATTTTTTGGAAATAAGTCAAATCTATCATTTACAATTGTTTTTCTAGTTTATATACACAAATATTGATTTAATGCATAGACAGGAGCAGAATCAAGTCAAAACTCCAACTATCTTACTTGGTCTATGGAAACTAAAAAACAGTGGGCCAGTATTATTTTTTGCCTCTGCATTTCTGCACAGTTCATAGAAATGTATGGTTTATTACCTGTCTAAATTAGCCAGCAAAACTATTAATAATACTCCTTTCATTGATATATGCTTCTCTAACACTAATAACTGTATTGCAATGTTCTAGGGTGCTGTCCTCTATTCTTTGCACCAATGGATCCTTTTCAACTCTGGGTCTTCCATATGTGTGTAGGTAAAATTCAATCTTGGGGAAGCCTGACCTTCAGAGAGGGGTTAAGCTTGTTTATGTAATTTGCTTCTACTCTGAAGTATGAGGAAAGATTACGTCAATCTTAAGTTTGGCTCACAGTCTCAGGTTTGGGCCATGTTCTCTCTAGAGAGGGATAGAACAGTCATGTAAAATGTAGATCAGGTAGAGAATACCTATTTATTTTCTCCACACAAAAGAAATGGCAAGAACACCAAAGTCTCATAAGCATCCACTTATATAAACCAAGAAGAACTGGTAGCATAACTGCTTTTATACTCGCCTGGGGCAGTCGAGATGTAAAACATCCAGACATCACGCAGTTTGAAGTATAGATTTTCCATATCCCATAGGTTCTGTCTTTCTGAATTAAAATCTGGCTTCAGACACTTACTAACTGTGTGATCCTTACCAAGTCACTTAAACCTCTCTGCCTCAGTTTCTTATCTGTAAAATGAACTGGAGAAGGAAATGAATGGCAAACCACTTCAGTAGCTTTGCCAAGAAAACACCAAATGGGGTCACAAAGAGTAGAACACAATTGAAAATAACTTAACCACAAGAAAATCCCTAAGGCTTAGCACAGTGCCTGGCACATAGTAGGCACTTAGATGTTTCTTTTTTCTTTTCTTTTTTAAAATAATAAACATTTTTATTTATATTTGGGGGTTCCAATTTTATTCCTCTTTCCCTCCCTCTCTTCACCCCTCCCTGGGACAGCAAACAATCAGATATAGGTTGTACATGTATGATTATGTAAAACTTTACCATATTTATTATTTTGTCCAAGAAAACTTGATTTAAAAGATGAAAGTAAGTGGAAAAATAGCATGTTTCAGTCTGCTCCAGCAATATCAGTTCTTTCTTTGGAGGTGGATAGTAGTCCTTTGGGATTTTCTTGGATCATTGTATTGTTGAGAATAGTTAAGTCATTCACAGTTCTTCATCAAACAATATTGCTGTCTCTGTGTACAAGGTTCTCTTGCTTCTGCTCCCTTCACAATACATCATTTCATACATGTCTTTCCAGGCCTTTCTGAAGTCATCCTGCTCATCCTTTCTTTATTGATTGACTGCTTTACCTAGTTTCCTCCAGGCTTCTGTATTCTAGAAAACTAGGCTAAGAGATTGGGCTCTTCCCCGGACTGGTGGTCATTTTCTTCAAGAAGCCCTATAAGCAGTTGTAAGGGGTCTCCTTTTGATATGGAGCCAGTGCTAACTGAGGTCCCAGGAGCTCTGTATCTCTCAGACTAATGAGGTAACCTCAAAGGTGAGACATACTCATCATGGGGTTATTTTTTAGTTACATATGATTAGGAAAGAAATGAGACAGTAGGCCTAGCCAAGAGCACAAGGCCCAGGCTTCCCTAAACCCACATATACACAGCAGTTACTATATTGATCACCATTTCTCCCAATGTAGGGATAAAGGCACCATATGCTAATTTCCCCCTTTCAGGAATGCCCTCAAATGGTCCTGAAATGTTCTACAGTTTGGAAGAGAAGAAGGAGCAAGGGAGGTATCATCACTCTTTTTAAAAAAGTTTCCTAAAAAAAGGTTTCCTAATTCAGAGCCTCTCCTTAGGGCTAAGAATAGGATTGTTTTATTATCTCAGTGTCAAACCTTTAGCTGAACCACACTCCCATAGATACTCCATAGGATGCAAATGCTATTATACTTCTTTTCTATATATTCCCCAAATCCTGTGAATTTGATACCTTTTAGCCTTGGGAAGAATGATTTTTGACAGATTGTACCTAAGACTTCACACTTTCATATGTACATACTTGGAAACAGACATAAATTATTTAAACAGAATTAAAATATACATTGTTCATTTTGAAAAAAAATTGCTTGTAGGCAAATGAGTGTGAAAATTGGTTGTATTACAAGATGAGAAATGCCAATTACTCCCACTTAAGTGGCCTCCACCCTTGAAATATGGGAATCACCAGATTTTTTCAACCATTCATTTTCTCTTTCTACCAGGTAGGAATCTACTCACTGACTTTGACTTTAGGTCTACATAGAGAATGGATAAAGCAATGGAGAAAGCAGCGTGAATTAACAGTGCTCAGATCTCTACTCTCCCTTTCCTATTTAGATTAGTTGAAACAAATACACCTTGATGTGACTTACACCTTGCTTCTTTCCATTTAGAGAAAATACAAAAGTTCTCAATAAGATTCTTTTCTAGGAGCTTGGGAGCTGCCAGATGGGATGGAGTCTTAATAATTTTAAACAAACAGGGTTATGAACTTCTGCCTTGTTTTTTCTCCATCACCTGCCCAGAAGATGCTACAAGTGAATTGAACAATTTATGATTGGTTATTTCTTTCTAGCTGTCCTTTAAACTAATTAAACATAAATGTAAGAAAACTTTAAAGAACAAATAAACTTTGGTTTTAACATACGCTCCCTGAGTAAGAGAAAATGGAAGAGTAATAGGCAAAACAAGATAAAACAGAAGATTGCTCTGTTCATCGTTGCCAACATATAATTCAGCAACAATCAGATATACTCTTATTCCTGAATCAGCTTCCTCAGTTGTCCCATCTGGATATGATGGGTTAAGGTGATGTCAATAGGAGAGCCATGTTTCTCATTCCTCTCCCCATCTTGGGTCTATCTCTCCAGCCTCTGTTCTCTCATCTTTGCCTGACTTCCAATTGAATGAGAGTTTCCACATCTCTCTCTAATGACATGCCCAGATACACATATCTTCTCCATGAAGAAAAAGAAGCAACATTGTTCAAGACTGTATCTCCAAGGGACTCATGAAGTTAAGGCACTTAGAGACCCTTCTCTCCCCATTCAAAAATTATACTTCAATGTCCTCTTAAAAACTGAAAGCCTATGTACATCAGTCCATTCAAAAAGCAATAAGTTGAATCAGAAAACTACTTGATAGTAGTTAATTAACTTTAGCAACTTCTAACAGAAAATTACACACTTTAAAGATGGGCAGAGCAGACACATGAACATGGCTGAGAATTATGGGACCAAGGAAAAATACCACACAATTGTGAAAAAACACAACATTGAGGATAGAAGTCGAGACTGTAATTTGCATGGATCTACTGCTGGGAAGATAGGACTGAGCAATTAAGACATTTTTCTTAGTGTCCCATTGAACTTATCTTTATGGGGTATTTTTGAGCTACTGGATAAGCAAAGATAGACTCTCAGACATCACAAAAGTAAGACACTTCTTATATCGTCTGTATCAGATTGCCTTCTGTCTTGGGGAGGAGGGAGGACAGGGAGAAAAATTTGGAACTGGAAATAAAATGAAAACAAATGTTGACAACTATCTTTACATGTAACTGGAAAATAATAAAATACTTTTATGATAAAAATGTAAGACACTTCTGAGGTGTTTGTGTGAGTCGGGGGAAGGGGAAGTTCACTCTGTTCCTCTTCAAAAAGGAGGAATAAGGGCATCTAATATAAAATCTCATTTCCTAAAATAAAAACCAGCAAGAATATAAAAGGGCAAAAGATAAATAAATAGAAATAGAAATACAATACACACAGGTCTATATATGCACACATATATGTGTATATACACATGTATACATGTACATATCCATACATACTATATGTGTGTATATATAGTATACACATGTGTGTGTATGTGTGTGCGTGGCACAATTTTAAGTATGCAAGTTTACCTTTTTCAAAAAAAAAAACCAATAGCAAGAGAAGAGGAAAAACCCACTCCTTCACATTTCCCTTTATGAAGATATATTTATTTTTAAAGTGCAAAATACAGGGATATCACTATAAGCCTTTCTTTTCTTTCTTTCTTTCTTTCTTTCTTTCTTTCTTTCTTTCTTTCTTTCTTTCTTTCTTTCTTTCTTTCCTTCTTTCTTTCTTTCTTTCCTTCTTTCTTTCTTTCTTCCTTCCTTTCTTCCTTTCTTCCTTTCTTCCTTCCTTCCTTCCTTCCTTCCTTCCTTCCTTCCTTCCTTCCTTCCTTCCTTCCTTCCTTCCTTCCTTCCTTCCTTCCTTCTTTCTTTCTTTCTTTCTTTCTTTCTTTCTTTCTTTCTTTCTTTCTTTCTTTCTTTCTTTCTTTCTTTCTTTCTTTCTTTCTTTCTTTCTTTCTTTCTTTCTTTCTTTCTTTCGTGAGGCAATTGGGGTTAAGTGATTTGCCCAGGGTCACACAGCTAGTAAGTGTTAAGTGTCTGAGGCTGGATTTGAACTCAGGTCCTCTTGACACCAGGGCCGGTGCTCTATCCACTGCACCACCTAGCTTCCCCCTTTCTTTTCTCAGGGTAGGGAAATAGAAATCTATTTTTGTTTTAGCCAATCTCCTATTTTAGTTGAGCTACCATTGAAAACATGTTACTTCTCTACATGAGCAACTTAATTAGCTGCAAAGCAGCACCTGGGTATCTTCTTCACAGACTCGCCTAAATTACTGTGTGTATGAGATAGTAGACACCTGTGAGCACTTGATAATTATCCTCCCCCAAGCTTTTGTCATAGAGTTACAGCCTAAACTTCATAGACTTTCTGGGCCCAATTTCTTTTAATACTCTTTCCACCCTGGATAAAGTATGGTTGCAGAATTTTCACTTTATTCAGTATGTCTTTTAAAATTTTTTATTAATTTTATTCTGAACTTAAGAAATAAAGCAAACATCTATATAACAGTAGAATAGAATAAAAAAGATCATTGCACATGAAACTGCTAATCTATTATGTACAATTGCTATTCCTTTTAACCATATAATAAAGTTAGCATGCAACTCCTTTTACCACTTTTTCCTTCCCACCCCACCCTAGAAATGGCTAACATTAGACACATATGTACATATATGTAAAACCATTTTATACATACTTCTATTTATCAGTTCTTACTCTGGATGCGGATAGCATCTTTCTTCAAATGGCCTTTGTGGTTAATTTGGGTCTTTATAATGGTCAAAAGCACTTAGTCACTCAAAATTGTTCTTAAAACAACACTGCTGTTACTATATACAATGTTGTTTGGTTTTGCTCATTTCACTTTTTGATATTTCATGCAAGTCTATCCATGTTTTTCTAAGATTATTGAGCTCATCATTTCTTATAACACAGTAGTATTCCATCACAATCATATACCATAACTTGTTCAGTCATTCCCCAATTGAAAGGCATCCTTGCAATTTCCAGGCCTTTGCCACCACAAAGAGAGCAGCTATAAATATTTTAGAACATATAGGCTCTTTTCCTTTTCCCCTAATCATTTTGGGAATAGATCTAGAAGTGGTATTTTTGGGTCAAAGGATATGGGCAGTTTAATAACTCCTTGAGCATTATTGCAGTTTGCTCTCCAAAATGGATCAGTTTACAATTCCACAAACAGTGAATGTGTCCCAATTTTTCCACATCTCCAACATTTGTTGCTTTCTTCTATCATTTTAGCAAATCTGATAAATGTAAAATGATATCTCAAAGTTGTTTTAATTTGCATTTATCTAATCAAAAATATTTTAGAACATTTTTTCATATGTCTATAAATTGTTTTGATTTCTTCATCAGAAAACTTCCTGTTCATATCCTTTGACCATTTATCAATTAGGAGCTAACTCATATTACTATAAATTTGACAAAGTTCTTTATATATTTGAGATATGAGACCTTTAACTGTTACTCTGTGTATAAAATTTATCTCCCAGTTTTCTTCCTTCTGATCCTGGCTTCATTCATTTTATTTGTAGAAAATCTTTTAAATTTAATGTAATTAAAATTATCCATTTTATACATTACACTGCTCTCTCTTTTATTCAGAAATTGTTCACCTATTTATAAGTCTGATAGGTAATATGTTACATGTTCTTCAAAATTTCTTGTAATACCTTTCTTTATATCTCGGTCATGTATCTATTTTGATCTTATCTTGGTAAATGGTGTGATATTGGTCTATGCCCAATTTCTACCAGGCTGCTTTCCAGTTTTCCCAACAATTTTTACCAAACAAAGAATTCTTATCCCCAAATCTTAAGTCTTTACCTTTCTCAAATACAAGGTTACTATATTTATTTGCTGCTGTAAATTGTATGCCTATTCTGCTTTATTGATTTACTTTTCTATTTCTTAGCCAGTACTAGATAGCTTCAATAATTACTGCCTTATAATAGAGTTTAAGATCTGGTGCTACTTAAACTCTTCATTTTACATTTTCCCCCATTATTTCCTTTGCTATTATTGACTTCTTGTTCTTCTAAACAGCTTTTGTTACTATTTTTCTAAATCAGTAAAATACTTTTTTTGGTAAATTAATTGGGATGACCTTGAATATATAAATTAGGTAAAATTTTTATTTTACTGTATTGGCCCTGCCTACCTATGAACAATTAATAGTTCTCCAATTATTTAAATATTATTTTATTTGTATAAAAAGTTTTAAAAAATAATTTTGTTTAACAGGGCAAAATCATGTTCTTTAGGAGCCAGGTCCTTATAGGTGGGGACCTATTAGGGTAATAAAAGAGTCCCAGGGCCTGGATTGGCAGCTTACTCTCTGGCGTAGTTTATACATTATGCCACAAGGGAAGTTGGTGGGGCAAACGTTTAATGACCATCAATTTAAGTAGAGAACACTTTCCCTAGATTCCAATTCATTAGAGTGATAGTGTGCCCTGATTTGAAAGGGATGAGTCTCTGGCATAGTTGCCACATGTTTGTCAAGGATAATAACACCAGAGGACCCAGGCAAGAATGATTTCTAATGTATCATTTCTTTTTCTTTTTCTTTTCTTTTCTTTTTTTTTTTTTAGCAAGAGAAGCTGCCTGTGTTTATTCATTTTTGATCTTAGGTCTTGCATAACCAAACCCATGATAGGCAATTCTGGACAAAGAGTGAACATATGGCTCTGTATTCAGTAGCAATGAGAGCTTGAGAACAGGTGAGTAATAGCTTTTCAAAAGCAGTATAGCAAAAGATCACTTTAGGGAACTTGAAGCTGTAGGAGTCTAACAGTTGTTTATTATGGTCACCTCTTGGTGCCTACCACAGGCTCCATTTCATCTGGTCTTTATGTATAGAGACTTCCAAAAACATAGACCATGCAGAATCATAAAGATTTAAGGGGAGAAACTGCTGGACAGCCTGCTTTAGATCTTCCAGTCCTGCACCTTGTTTTTAACCCCACGTTAAAGAGGCAGACTTGAGAGAGACTTGGTAAATGGAGCCATAGGAATAACCAGGTGGGGAATAAGGATACTCTGAAACCTAAAGAGCTGAATAAATCCCTGAGGCATTCACTGCTCCTAAAATGCCTCCCTCTCTTCACAGAAGCCAGGTGGAATTTCTCCCCATCTTAACTCATAGAACTTGATGTACACTTTCTATGCACCTTTTTCATAGTCTAATTTGTTTCTTAGCTATGTGTATACATATCCTACAAACTCTGCTCCATTGTAAACTCCTTGAGGCCAGGAGCCTATGTCACATCCATCTTTGTATCTTGCTTGACATCTAATGCAGTATGGAGAACCAAGATAGGGCATCTAGGAGGCAAAATGGAAAGAGTGCTGGACCTGGAGTTCAAATCTGGCTTCATGAGTTCAAATCTGGCTTCATGAGTTCAAATCTGGCTTCAGACACTTACTAGCTGTGTGACCCTTGGCAGGTCACTTAATCCTGTTTGCCTCAATTTCCTCATCTATAGAATGAGATGGAGAAAGAAATGACAAACTACTTCAGTGTCTCTGCCAAGAAAACACCAAGTGATGTCATGGAGGGTAAGACACAACTGAATAATGACTTAACAACAACAAAAAAGATGAGGAAACGACCAAAGCAGGTTGGCATCTTCTCTGCAAGTTCTAGTCTTAGTCCCCCAAAACATTGAGATTCTGTGACTTTCCCACAGTCACAAAAACTAGGATGTACCAGAGGTAAGAACTAAACCAAAGTCTTCCTGGTTCGAATGCCATCTCCTTACCCACTATTCAACCCTCTCTTCTGCAGAATTGTTTAATATTCATTGAAAAGAGCATCAGTATGTCAAGAAGGGCAAAGACAGAAAAGGTCCTATAAGACCAAAATATTCATAGTAGCCCATTTTTGTAATAGCAAAGATATGGAATATCGATTGGGTTATAAATTGTGGTAAATAAATGTGATGCAGTGGCAAATATTAGGAATTGAGATAAACATAGGAAGATTCATATGGGCATCTATTCATTCAAGTGAAAAACAGTGAAGAAAGCAGACTAGTGAAATCAAATATTGAATAGCTACAATAACATATATTAAAAGAAGAGTAAAAGGCAGCTGAACTCAGATTAGATACAATAACCAATTGGTTCCAGAGAAGCAATGATCATACACACACTTGCCTCTTCTCTGTATAGATATGGGGTCCATTAATGTGGAATATTGCCTAATGTGTAACACAAATTTTATTTGTTTGTTGGAATTACTTGAGTTCTTTTTTTTGTTTCAAGATAAGTTCAATTTGAGGGGAAATTTCAGGAAATGAAGGTACTGAAAAGAAAAACAAAGATGTCAATAAAACTTAGAAAGAACAAATATGTATGTCAGGTAAGAAAGGACTAGAAGAAACAAAATGTCAAGAATCAATACTATTTTTCCTTCAGTAATTTCTAGTTAAAATCTCACTAAAAATAGCACGGAAGCATATAGATATTCAATCAGAAAGTCTCCTCCCTCCACTTCTCTGCCCTTGTTAAAAAGAATAATACATGTTCCTTATAGCCATTAACTAAAGTCTAGTTAGTTTGCAAGTTTGCTTTTATCATCTCTCTTGGGTAATAATAGTTTAGTATTAACTACTACATTTAGAGATATAAAATTTCTTCTGTCATCCTCAAATTTTGGAATATTATCTCATTGTTTTCATTCTCTTTAATGAAATAATTGATTGTTTCTATGATTTGTTTCTTGACCTACTCATTCTTTAGGATTAGATTATTGTGTTTCTAGCTAACTTTTAGTCTGTGCTTCCACAGTCCTTCATTAAATATTTTTTATTGCATTGTAACATGAAAAGAATGCATTTAATATTTCTGTTTCTCTGCATCTGACTACAGTTTTTCCCCCCTAATATAAGATTAATATTTGTGTAGATGCCACCAATGGTGTTTCATCCATGTGGGCTCCAGACTGGCCTCTTCCCACATGTCATAGATCTCTCTTCTGACCTCCTGGGTTGCTTGGACTGGAAGAATATCTCATTTTGACCTTTTGTCGGTCCTGTCACTCCAAAATTAAATGACATCTTATTGTAAAGTTGTTTGGAGGGCTGAGCTGTGCAATTTCTCTAGTTTGTCATCTTGGCTCTGCCCCCAGAAGAGTCCTCACTGTCTCTTAACCTTCATATCCAAGCTGTTGTCAAGATCTGTCAATTTCACTTTTGCAATATCTTTCAATATACACCTCTCCTCTGACACTGGTACCACTCTTTTTTTTTTTTTTAGGCAATGGGGGTTAAGTGACTTGCCCAGAGTCACACAGCTAGTGTCAAGTGTCTGAGGCCGGATTTGAACTCAGGTACTCCTGAATCCAGGGCCGGTGCTTTAACCACTGCGCCATCTAGCTGCCCCCTTGGTACCACTCTTCTAAAGAGCTTCATTACCTCAAGATTTGATTACTACAATAGCCTGCTAGTGAGTCTGCTTTCTTCAAGTCTCTCTCTACTCCAACCCACTATCCATTTATCCACTAAAGTGATTTTCCTAAAAGACAAGTCTATTGATATGACTCCTCTCTTCTCCAGCCCCCCAGTAAGCTCCAGAGGCTTCTTATTGCCTCCAGGAGCAAATACAAAATGCTCTGTTTAGCATTATTATGATGAATGTTTGGGCCACCTGGATTTGATGGAGCTGCCTTATTACTATTATTATTGTTGTTGTTATTATTATTATTGGGTGGGGCAATGAGGGTTAAGTGACTTGCCTAGGGTCACACAGCTAGTAAGTGTCAAGTGTCTGAGGCTGGATTTGAACTCAGGTCCTCCTGAATCCAGGGCCAGTGCTTTTATCCACTGCTCCACCTAGCTGCCCTCTGATCTGCCTTATCATTAAAAAGGATTTTATGAAACCCTGGATTAATAGGAGCAAAATTCCCTTTGACTGAACTCCAAACTAAACTAAGATAGCTAGCAGATAAATCCCTATCTGCTGACTTCTTCCCTCAGGATGGTAAGTCCCTATCTTGTAAAATCATCTAGGCATCCTCATCATTGCCAAATCCCCTTTTTTGGAATTATATAAGCTTATCATAGTGTTTCCACTAAGTTGAACTGATTGGGATTTCCTACATTCTTGTTATAACTGAAATTGTTAAACTGAATTGCATTATGTCCATTCTTGTTATAGTACTTGGTTTTAGGTTGATTTGTTTCCTGCTAATGAAACTGATAACACCTTGTAACCAGTGAGCAAAGAAACTTTTTATACCCTCAGAAAGAGGGAGTCTTTGAGCTCCTTCTTTGGAAGGGTCTCAGAATAAGTTATGCCTGCTTGTTCTTGGGACAAATAAACTGGTATCATGTTTTTCCTGTGTGTCTCAGATCTGTTTTTGTTTTTGTAGGATACATTATGAAAATAATACTTTCTCTGATCTTTTTTTTTCTGTAGGAGACAGACATAAAAACAAAATTTGATAGCATCGAAATTCCTTCATATCTGAGACCCTTCCTACCTTTTCAGCCTTCTTACCCCTTACTCACTGACATATACTCTGATTCAGTGACACTGGCCTCCGGGCAGTTCTCTGAATAAGACAGTCCATTTCTCCACTCAAGGTGCTTTCTCTGGCTGTTCCCCCTACCAAGAATGCTTTCGGGGCAGCTAGGTGGTGAAGTGGATAGAGCACCGGCCCCAGAGTCAGGAGTACCTGAGTTCAAATGTGGCCTCAGACACTTAACACATACTAGCTGTGTGACCCTGGGCAAGTCACTTAACCCCAATTGCCTCACTTAAAAAAAAAAAAGAATGCTCTCCTTCCTCTGATTTCCCTCCTGTGAGGAAAAGAATAATCGTCTCAGACTACCACCATATCAGTACTGTTCAAATTGTACTCCTCTGGACCTGTTTGAGGACTTAGGTCTAGACCTCCCTCCTCTCTGGCAGAGAGATCATGTGGTTCAAGTAGCCTTGAGCTGGTCTCAATTAGGTCCACTCTGCTCCTGGGCTGTGTCCATATAAGGCAAGACTGAAGGAATCTCCCTGTGTCACCTCCCTATTAGCTAAGAACTCAAAGAATAATTATAGGGGCAGATAGGTGGTGAAGTGGATAGAGCCGACTCTGGAGTCAGGAGGACCTGAGTTCAAATGCGGCTTCAGACACTTGACACTTACTAGCTGTGTGATTCTGGGCAAGTCACTTAACCCCAATTGCCTCACTAAAAAAAAAAAAAAGAGAATAATTATGGAAATTAGGGTTAAGAACACTAAATAGCTAGCTTTCACACTTAGATTGTAACCCTTAGGTATCAGTCAATGATGAACAGAGGGAGAGTCCATTTCATGGTAGGGACTAGGGATAAAAGGGGCCTGCCAGGCCCTATGCTTTGCATTCACCTGCTGCACACTAAATTACTGCTCATGGTGCCTTTTATTTCAAGAAAGAAATCAAAGAGCTTTTGACACTTTGCTGCTGAGTTACAGAGGATTATTGAGCAGGGGTCCTTTTCTCCTCTCACCTGCCTTACTTGGAATCCCAACTAAAATCCAACTTTCTACAGAAAACCTCTCTCCTAATCCCTCTTAATTCCAATGCTTTCCCTTTTTTTGATTATTTCCTATTCATCCTGTATATAACTTGCTTTGTGTATATTTGTTTGAATATTGCTTTCTTCATTAAATTGTAAACTCCTTGAGGGCAGGGACATTTTTTTCCCTCTCTTTGTATTCTCATCACTTAGTAAGGTGCTGTCACAAACTAGGCACTTAATAAACGTGTATTGAATTGAATAGAGTCAAATTGAATAGTTGTTCATATATAGATATATATCTTTAGATATCTTTCTCTATGTCCCAATGTATCTCTATCTCTCTATATCAGCTTGGGAGAATAAACCTAGTTGTGTGATTTCTGGGTCAAAGGTTATGAGTAATATTGTCAATTTAATTGTAATTCCATATTGCTGTCCAAAATGATTGGACAGCTCCCATAGTGGCAGCTTAGCGTGTCTATTCTTCCACAGACTAGTTAATACTGAGGTTTTTCCATCTTTCCTTTTTTGATGGCATAAAGTGATACCTATGAATTGCTTTAACTTCAATTTTCTTTGATCACGAACAGATTTACACCTTTTTTAGAAGGTTATTGTTAGCTCGTGTTTCTTCACTTCAAAACTGTCCAGTCATAACTGTTTATTGCTTCTCATCTGGGGTAATAGCTTTTAATTGTTTTTTATTTTATTTTTTTATTCCGGAAAGCTGAGCTTCTTCAATAGCTAAAATAGGGCATGAAAACAATGAAGCTTTGTAGTTGACGATGTGCATAATTCAATCAGGAATGTGGTCTAGTTAGAAAAAGCTGACCTGGCCTTCTTTGCTTACTTTTTGTTTTGACTAAAAATCATTTGCAAACTAAGCCAGAAAAGATCTTGGAAAGATAGAAAATTTTTTTTAGAAGTACATATGATTTCCTAATGTTTAATTAGATTGATGTCCATAACAAAAGTCTTCCTCTGAAATATAGAGGTTGAAAAGAAAAGGACATTAAAACCTAATTATAAGGCACTCATTGAAATAAAATTGTTTTCTTCTTTCATATATGTATGTGTATGTGTATATGTGTGAAAATGTCATCAGTATTCTTTTTTGTGTGAGGCAATTGGGGTTAAGTGACTTGCCCAGGGTCACACAGCTAGTAAGTGTTAAGTGTCTGAGGCTGGATTTAAACTCAGGTCCTCCTGAATCCAGGGCAAGTGTTCTATCCACTGTGCCACCTAGCTGCCCCTGTTATCAGTATTCTTAAAACTGTCATCATTACTAAAGTAGTTTGAAAAAAAAAGGGTTGGGTGATAATATAATGGGTGATTCTAAAAACCAAAATTGGTTAGGAAAAGGCAAAAAGTAATTATATCATAAAATGGGGCATGAAAGGAAGAACTAATAGAGAGGAAGCAGGTGGAGGTGGAGGGTTGGTAATGTTACCGTCAGAGGGAAAGAGGTGGGAGGAGTCCTTAAGTATTTCTTTGTAAAGAATTACAACCCACACACAGTCCAATTAGAATAAAATGGTCTTTTATTTGGGGGCTAAAGAAAGTGACCAAAAGGAAAGTGGAGGGGCTGCTAGGTGGTGCAGTGGATAGAGCACTGGCCCTGGATTCAGGAGGACCTGAGTTCAAATGTGACCTCAGACACTTGACACTTACTAGCTGTGTGACCCTGGGCAAGTCACTTAACCCCCATTGCCCTAAAAAAAAAAAGGAAAGTGGAAGACTTTTCCTCAATGAAAGGAGATGGCTCAGAAACATTCTCTTCTCAGAACAGAAGAAAAGCCAAAGCTTTTATACAGGAAAGATGTAGTGACCAACTGACAATGGAAAGTTCCTTTTGGGGGTGGGCGGGGAAAGCTTGAATGAGGGATGGTGGTCCAGACTTCTAGAGTTATCTCTGTCCCCTGGCACCACCCTACATAGTAGCCATGCCTAATCGACTTTCCTGCCATAAAATTTTATCTCCCCTGACTTCTTAGGTTTGTAAGTCCTGAGATCTAGTTGGCCACTTTAACAGTCCCTTAATTCTTCATATATCCTAAACCTCAGGTCATTAATCTCATTGGGTTGAAGAGGAAACAATGTGTATATTTGAAAGGGTGTAGAAGTTTTCTGAATTTATAGGGAGGTGAGAAAACTGGGAAACAGGGTGGGGGAGGGATTTTTAGAGGGGTTTATGCATTGGACTTTTGGAGGGGTGTGTGGATTGAGATTGGGAGGGGATGGGAGAGGGACTCTTGGAAAGGTGGGTAAAATAAGGAGTGGGAGGGTAGGGTGAGAAGATAAGGTAACAGGGATAGGGTAAAATGAGCTGGAAGGAAGAGGTCTTCACTTCTCAAAGGCTGGTATTTGTACAAAGGTAACCAGGAAGCTACCTTAGTCAGCTAGACTAAGTGTTGTAAATTTCAAGGAGGGTTTTACTATTTACTTAGAGAAAAACAAGCCCAGTGTACATGGAAGAGATCTTAGTATATATTACTCCACACTAATTATACCTCTGGTTGACTAGAGAACAAGTAAATATATAAATGAACCATTTTATTGAATGCATGTAGATCCACAAGAACCTTAAGCCTCAGGTAGCTATTCTGGGGGAGGTCCAGAATATGGAGGTATCTCAGCTGTTATATTGCAATTACCTATAGATTTTGAATTTGATACTTTTACTAGATATATTTAATACAAAAAAATCTTCTAATCTGTATCTTTTCTTATTCTGACTGGAGTGCAAATGCTTAAATATTTTTCCCATAGAAACAAATCTCTTTTGTCCTTTAAAATTTCTTTATGTGGCAGTTGTTCAAACATTTCTTCCTCTATCCACAGTTGTTAAAGAAATAACCTTCAATTTTCCTCTTAAAAATAATGTGGTTCTTTATATTTAGAACATTTATCCATTTGAAATTGTTTATATTTCTGTGTGTAAATTCCTTTCCTACAAACTACTTTTTCATTTCCCCAGCAGTTTTCATTCAATAAATAATATTTGCTCCTGTAAGTTTTCATTCCAATATTTATTGAGCTATTGTTCAACAAATATTTTGGCTCCTAAATGTTCCTACTCTAATCCATTCCACTGATATCCTTTTCTATTATTTTCCCAGTACCAGTAGTTTAGAAATGACAGCTTCATAATATAATTTGAGATCTGGAAAAGCTAGCTCCCCAGAAAAGTTAATGAAAATACTCCAGAGTTATTTTCATCCCTTGAATCTCCAAAATTGAAGTGGGAATTCATTGACAGCCTCCTGTTTCTCAGTGCTGTGGAAATGACACATTGTCCTACCAAGCAAGGCTCTTCTCCAAGCCACCTAGATGACTCTCTTAAAACAAAAAATAAGACTTTGCATTAAGTACTCTCTACTCCTATTTGCTGTCTTAACTTATCAAATTGGTGGTCTGTGGCTCTCTCAAAAGGTTTGCCATAAGACAGCCCCCAAAAGAGAAAAAGACCTATTTGTACAAAAATATGTATAGCACCTCTTTTTGTGGTTGCTAAGAATTGGAAATCAAAGGAATGCCTATCAATTGGGGAACGGCTAAACAAGCTGTGGTATATGATGGTGATAGAATATTATTATGCTACAAGAAATTACAAAATAGATGATTTCAGAAAGGTCTGAAAATACTTGTATGAACAGATGTATGGTGAGGTGAGCAGAATCAAGAGAACATTATGCAGAGACAGCAATATTGTTTGATGAAGAACTGTGAATGACTTAACTATTCTCAACAATACAATGATCCAAGACAATCTCAAAGGACTATTGATGAAACATACTATTCACTAAGTTTTTTCTTTTATTCAGGTTTTCTTGTACAAAATGACTAATATGGTAATGTTTTACCTAATTGCACATGTCTGATTGCTTACCACCTCAGGGAGGTGAAACGGGAGGGAGGCAAGGTGGAATAAAAATCGGGACTCAAAACTATAAATAAAAATGTTTATTACTTAAAAAAATATTGCCATGGATCGTAAGCTCTGACTATCCTGCTGAGATAGGCTTTCAGGCTTGTGAAGGACCTTGTGTATGTAAATCACCAGCTCTAGAAGTTTGCCTACTAGCCAATGATGTGTGCCTGTGCCCACTATAATTCCTTATGGCAGGGAAACCCTGGGAGATAGGGGTTGTCAGTTGTGGGAATGCAGCGAAACCCCAAGTAGCATAGAGATCCCAACCCCCAAGGAATCCTTAAAGCTTTCCCAAGGGAAAAACACCTCAGGAATAAGATGTGGTTGAGCATGACCCTGGTACACTGATGAGCAATATCAAGGTCTGCAAGATGATATGCAGGATATGGATGGATGGGGCATATCCTACTGATATCCCATCATTCAAAGATCCCTCCCACAGTTATCTTTCTATTCCCATCCCCTTGTTTTGTAAAGATACAAAAGACCAGTTCTTCTTTTACTCCAGTGGGACAGTGACCATAGAGGTCTGTTCCCTGGACATATTCCTCTCTTCTAATAAATCTTTTTATTTTATAAGATTCACATTGAACCTCCAATTCTTTGGGTGAACTATCCCCCCAATCCAGGTTGCAAGTACCGCCAACATGTTCTTGGAGTAAAAAGTTCCTCTTCTGACAAGTAGAAATTGTTGTGAGACATGATTATGAATAACCAATATCCTGGGGAAATTCAAAGGCTCTTCACTTGTTCTAAATTCCTCATTTTAAAAAAAAAGTCACCTTTTCCCCAATGACATTACTGAAGGAAATTGTGTTAATTCTCCTCATCTTGGTTGCAAGGAATTTACTCTAAGGTTGGAGAGCCCATTGTGTTCTACTCAAGCTTGGGTGGAGACAGATCCTTTTGTCTAGATAGCTCAAGTCTGGGGGTGCTCCGAGTAGGCATAGTCTCTCTGTCTAGGGGTCACTCTCTGGCCCCTCATTAAAAAGGGGATATATTCTTTGAACTGAAAGCCTAAAGTTATGGGTAGTCTGGTATACAGTCCCTATCCAAGAGATACTCAGCCCTTCACTTTAATATAGCCTGCCTTCAATCATGTTAACCAGTTAGATTTGATTGCTGTTTGATGAAGGGTATATAAACTTTGAGTCCCCTGCCATGATTACCTTTGGTCTAAGAGAGAAGGCCAAATGACCATCCTTTTATTCATAATCTGCTGACCTTAATAATAAAATGATTAAATCACCCCCAAATTATGTCTTGGACATTTAAATTGGCACACTGTACAACCCTGGGCAAGTCAGTTCCTTCTATGTGGCTCAATCTAATAGCAAATTGTACAGTTTCCTGTGGAATCATTTTATTTAATTTTTCATATAAATATTTTATTATTTTCAAGTTACATTTCGAGATAGTTTTCAACATTTGTTTTTATAAGATTTCTAGTTTCAAATTTTTCTGCCTCCCTCCTTCCCCCCTCCCCAAGACAGCAAGCAATCCAGTATAGGTTATATATCTACAATCACATTAAACATATTTCTGCATTAGTCATGTTATGAAAGAAGAATCAGAGCAAAAAGGAAAAACCTCAAAAAAGTAAAACTATAACAACAAAAACAATAGAAATAGTATGGTTCGTTCTGCATCCAGATTCAACAGTGTTTTTTTTTTTTTTTTCTGGATTTGGAGAGCATTTTCCATTCATGTGGAATCATTTTTAAAAAATATAGAGGCAGATAGGTGGCGCAGTGGATACAGCACCAGACTTGGATTCAGGAGGACCTGAGTTCAAATATGACCTCAGACACTTGACACTTACTAGCTGTGTGACCCTGGGCAAGTCACTTAACCCTCATTTCCCCACAAACAAAAACAAAACAAAATTATATTGTTGTGGAAATGCTTGTTTCATTCCACAAATTAAGGGAAAAAAAGAAAGAAAACTACTACTTAGAACTTATCGGAATACAACACTGAGCTCACAATCAGGTTGACATAGGTTCAAATCCTGTCTCAGAAATGATTAGCTGTGTGAGACTCTGGGCAAGTCATTTAACTTCTCTGTGTCTCAGTTTCCTCAACTTAAAAAGGAGGGCGTTGAACTCCAAGGTTCCTAAGGTGCCTTCCAGCTCTAAATATGATTCTGTGATCACAGAATGGTGGGGGTGTTTTGTTTTGTTTTGGTTGGAACTATTCATTTAGCCGAAATAGAAAAAAAAACTTCCCAGTTGAGGAAATCCCAGATACAGAGGGGAAAACTCTGGATGTAGGTCTGAGAAGTGCATCTGGCTTGAATTTCCACTTTTGAATAAGTCTCTAGCCTCAGATTCCTCACCCCTAAAATGAGGAAGCTGAATGAGAGAAGTTGATCCCAAGCAAAGCCAGGGACCGCCTACAATCAGTGTGAGGGTGAATCCACGTGAATTGGGCAATCTAGGCGTCGCGCGTTCTGATTGGAGGGCGGCCAAGATTAAAGCCCGCTCCCGCCCCACCCTCTCGTGACTTTGGAGCCCAGAAGCAGGTGCTCTTGACTAGTGGTCCCCATTGCGCTCCCGCACCTTTCCTGTCTTGGGCGTCTCGGTTCCGTCCGGAGGGGCGTAGCCGCCGCTTCCTCCCCAAAGCTGAGAAGGATGCGAAGCTGAATCCAGGCTGGGAGGTCGGCGGTGCAGCTTTTTCTCCTCGTAAGCGGGGTTCAGTCCGCAGAGCCTTTGCCTGACTTCCTTTGTAGCTCCTAGAGCCTCCCGCAGGAGAGAAGTTTCTCTGAGCTTGAAAATCCTCTTGGTCCTTGTCCTTGGGAGCCTCTGAACTGGTTCTCTCTTCTCTCTTCGTTTGACCCTCCCCTTTTCCTCTTTCCTTTTCTCTTTCACGTTTCCCCCCGATCTTCTGAGGTGCAGTGGGAAAAGGGTTTGGAGAATCCTGAATGTAGGCGAGTTACCTCGGGCAAGGCTTGACCTCTCTGCGCCTCAGTTGCCTTATCTGTTAAATCAGGTATTTGGACTAGATGATCTTTGAGGTGCTTTTTGCCTCTTACTGCAAGTTACGATCCTAGGTGAGGACCTGCGCTGGTCTTCTTGCTCCTTCAGTAGGGTGAGCAGGAGGGGGAGCTTGTACCAGGGAGCAGAAGCCGAGCAGGAACCGCGCCCTGCAGGTCAGGCTCCAGCTGCTAAAAGGTCAGTGCAAGCTCTCCCGTTTCTTAGGAAGATTGCAGGTCCCCACAGCTTCCGCACAGGCTTCCCAGATTTCCCCTTGCACACTGGTGCGCCCAAGCGCATTCTCCCTGACACATTTCAGCCCGCTCCATCCTGCTGTCCGCGCTCCTACTTCGCGCGGCTGAGCGCAGCCACTGGAACCCTGGACAGCTCTTGGAGTCTCGGCTGCTTGGCCAGGGCAGGAGAACTGGTACCTACTCCCTTTGTCCAGTTTTCTCCCTGCAGTGCGTGCCATGCAGTCCCTCAACATCACCCCGGAGCAGTTAGGCCGGCTCCTGCGGGAGCACAACATGAGCCGTGAGCGCTTCATCGCCCTGTATGGGCTGCGGCCCTTAGTCTACAGTCCCGAGCTGCCAGGCGCGGCCAAACTAGTCTTCGTGCTCATCTCCGTGCTCATCTTCGTCTTGGCGCTTTTCGGGAACGGCCTGGTGCTCTACGTGGTGACCCGCAGCAAGGCTATGCGGAAGGTCACCAACATCTTCATCGGTTCCCTGGCACTCAGCGACCTGCTCATTACCTTCTTCTGTATCCCGGTCACCATGCTCCAGAACATCTCCAGCGACTGGCTAGGGGGTAAGCGTGACCCGTGTTTTACTCTTTTTCTCCTCTCCTCGTCGCCACCAAAGCCACCGCTGTCGCACTCTTCCTACTCCTTGTCTTATTCTTAACCAGAAATTCCCAGATCTTTTTCTCCTCTTTCTTTTTCTTTGGTACTTTTCTGATGTTTTTGGAAGTTTGTTTTGGATAGGTTTTCATCTTTCTTGGCAGGTTCACCTCCCTATTAATGACGCTGTCTTCCGTTTCTATAAAATTTTAAGGCTTGCAAACTACTTTGCTGTTGATGTTTGGAGGCATAAATGAATCCCATTCCTTGGAGGAGGACAGCAGGCTGAGAGCTGCTGTGATTCGTTCTAGATTACACCTCTCCTAAGTGTTTACGGTTGGTTTGGAACCCAGGTTTCCTGACTCTGAGGCTAATGGTCTATCCTCTGCACTGGACTCCTATACTTCCCCATGTGTTAGCCGAGAAGGGCTAAGCAAGAACCAGGCAGAAAAAACCAACATGGTCAGATGACTTCCCTTACCTTTTTAAGTTATATCTTAGCCAACTAGGTAGAGAGAGAGCCTGGAATGTATCAAGTGGATTGAGTTGACAGATGGTAGAGATTTCCTAGTCCAATCTCATTTCCCAGTGGAAGAAATCAAGGCCAAGAGGAGTCATGTGACTTGCTCAAAGTAGGATAAGGGTCAAAATTTGAACCCAGATCTTTTGACTTCAAATTCCATGTGCTTGCTACTATACCAGTCCATCTCTCAACATGCCTGCTCAAGGTGAAAGCCAGCCAGCTCCACTTTTCAGGGACAGGGGTAGTGCTAAAGTACAGGAAGACCTTTTGGGTACACTGAGTTAGGGACTCTTGGGAGACACTGGGAAAAGAAGGAAAACTAGTGGGCCTCAGATGGGATGCACTCTGCTGCACTGAAGCCCATTCGTTTTCAAGGATAAACACTGGTTTTGTCCTCTTTGGCACATCCTTTGTATCTGGAGCCAATATAAGACTGGTGCTAGGCAGGGAATCAAGGTAAATAAATTGACAACATACTAATAGATTTGAAGGAGAAAAAATGGCAATTGTTTAGTGGGGTTTATCTTAGCTGATCTTTTGGTAACTGCTTAGAGAGAAGTCCTGTTTGGCTCCCAGTTGGTAGGCTTTGATTTCTGTACATACAAATGCTTCACTTCCATTCAATTCCATTTGGCAGGGGGTCTGTGTTACCTAACAAATCTGCTCAAAGCTTTGTTTACCCTCTCTTCTAGAACAGGAAGGTTTTTTTCCCCCCCAGACCTCATTACTTATTAGGCCCACAGTGAGAGCACAAACTAAAGCTGCAGGAGTGATTGGCTTTCTTTAGACATTGTGATGGAATTATTCTATATGGGGTTCATAACAAGCAATGTTTTTCAATGAACACAATGAATAAAAAGAACCAGGCTGTGATTTAAACCATTGAAGCACATTAAGAAGTACCTCCCCATCACCCTCCAGAGTTTTTCTTGTTATGCTTAGTGCCAACCATAGTGTCTAATAGACCTATTGAAAGCTTGAGGAATTGCATTGTAGATCTGTTCTTCATGGTGGCAGTCTCCATACCTACATATTTAAGGTATCCTAAGTATTGTAACAAGATTGATTGGAAAAAATATCACCCAGATTTTTATTAAAGGGAGAAGAGAGGTATACTCTTCTTTGTACAGAACAGTGGTCTTGATCCCTGGAAAAACACCAGAACAGATAAAGCAGTGGTTTGTAAGTACCTTAGGGAAACAGTAGTCATGCCGAAAGCCAGCACGGACTCACTGAAAATAAGGCATGTCAGACTAATGTCATTTTACAAAGGAAGATCCAAGCAATGCCAAATACCTTGTATCCATGGATTTTAGCTAAGTATTTGACTATCTCACCCTAGTGGAGGAGATTAATTAATGAAGGTAACAGTTAGGTGGATTCAGAACTGTTTGAATGACCAAGACTCAAAGAGTAGAGGTCAGTGAATTAATGCCAGTTTGGGAAGAATTTTGTAGTAGAGTGCACCAGGAGTCTGTTCTTGGCTCTCTTTTGTCCAACGTCTTTGTGGATGAAGACACATTTCCAGATGAAAAGAAACCTATGTATCAGATGATTGAATCTGTAGTTCTCATATCTGGATAGCCTGGGGAGCAGAGAGCAGAAACTCATAGAGCCCTAGGAGTTAAAGTTAGAAAGAAACTTACTCATGGCCATCTAGAGGAAGCCCCTCCCTTTATAGATGAGGGGACCGATGGAAAGAGAGAGAACTTAACCAAGGCCACACAAGCAGCAGTGAATGCCATTGCTAGGATTTGAATACAGATACTCTTACTCCAAACCTAATGCTTTTTGTCATTATGCCTTTCTGTAATTTGAAATTGTGTGTTTGAAACTGTGAGAAAGAGAAGGAAACCAAATTAAGGACAATGGACTAGTTGGGATAGATACATTGTAGGTGAAGGTGAGGATAAAGAATAATTTTGGGAGGATTAAGGTGGAGATGGCAGGACAGAGAACCATACAATCAGGACCAACTTTGAGTTCAGGATCATGGAGATAATAATCCCATAATATTGAAGCAAAAATGAAGGTGTAGGCCTAAATGGTTTATGAGGTACCTTCCAGCTCCAAATGTGTATTATTCAACTTATGTATGATGGTAACATTTAAAACATGACCATTCTCTGATCCACCAAGTTTGCCAAATAAAGAGATGAGCTTAGTCTGGCATGACTTGTTAATTAAACCATATTGACTCGTAGGGGCAGATAGGTGATGCAGTGGATAGAGTGCTGTGCCTGGAGTCAGCAATGTTCGTCTTCCTGCGTTCAAATCTAGCCTCAGGCACTTACTAGTTGTGTGACCCTGGGCATATCACTTAACCCTGTTTGCTTCCATTCTTTATCTATAAAATGAGTCATAGAAGGAAATCTCAAACTGCTTAAGTATCTTTGCCAAGAAAAATCCCAAAGGGGTCATGAAGAGTCAATTATGACTGAACAACAACAACGATTAACTTGTATTGTGTTCCCTGTTTCTTTTTTTGTTCTAGTATTTTCCCAGGAATACATTGAAGAATTTTCCTCCTTTTTACAAATGAGAGCAACATTTGCCCATCTCCAATCCTGCAGCACAACTGGCCCATTTCCAATCCTGCAGCATTACTGTCATTCTCTAGGATTCCTTAAATAGAAGCATGGAGTATGTCACCATTAATAGCAGATTTGCAATTCAATTCATGAAACAGATATAAAGACCGAGGTCGCTGGAGTTGGGGAGGTTAATTAAGTCCCTGAGTATGAGGGTAGGGATTGGCATGTCAGTCGGTCAACAAACATTTGTTAAGTGCTTACTATGTGCCAGGCAGTGTGCTACATACACTACAGTGTAATGAATGAGGTGTAGAATTTCTTAAGAAAGGCATGAGAATGACCTGTATGTTCGTAGATAAATAAAACAATGGTCTTGATACAATGATATAGAGGTATAGATGGACCTAGAAGGAGAGGTTTCTGAGTGATGGTGGCAGAGGAAGGGTCTGCAAGTGCTATTCAGGATTAAGCAATATGTCTAATTCTTCTCTTGGCCCTATTTAAGAGAATATAATAATAGTAAGAGGGTATCTAGGAATTAGTGTCTCTTAGGGGCGTTATATTCCTGTGAATAATGGATGATGTAAAGGGTATTTGATGAAGAAACATTGAACTTTTAAACAGAGGTATAGAATGAAGGTCACTGTGTTAAGTGTAGAGGTAGGGGGTTTGACGTTGGTTCAGAGAACAAAATGAAATGAAAAAATAAGATGTAGGCTGTGCAGGTATAGGCTGAGGCAGATACAGATAAAATGAAGAAAGATTTGGTGGGGGAAAGGATTTTCACCTCACCAGTAGGAGACTGAATAACAGAAATGAAGGGTAGTATTTGGTTGGAGTTTACCAGCCAAATGATTGGGGGTGGTGAGATACTAAGGTTCTCATCTCTAGTGTTCTGTAATGACTGAGCACAGCATCAATCTGGGGAAGCAGCATCTGCTTCCAATGCTTGCTACTCCAAACATTGGGGAGATGGATATGTAGGTGGTAGGGACTTCTGTCTGGTCACCTTAGTCAATAAATACTTGGCCCTGAGGTATCTGGGGTCAGACTGAACTCTAACTGGAAGACTACTTCCTATTTATATGGTAGGGAATGAGCTCTTCTCAGAAGGTACCATGCATGTGGAACATATGACTTGATCAACATTTTCACATGACTAGGAACTTGGCTTCTAGGGTCTGAGTCCCTGAAAAACTGTGGTACTTTCGATGCCCCAATACTGGGGATCTCTGATGGATCTGCTCTGGATTCCTGATGGGTGTTAGTCTCATTTATTGTACCATCTTTGGATCCCTGAGGCTCAGGATCTCTTAGGGTAGGCAGCTGGGTGGTACAGTCGATAGAGTGTTGGACTTAGAATTCAGAAGAACTGAGTTTGAATCCTGCCACTTACTAGTTATGTGACTCATATTTGTCAGTCTTAACTTCTTTATGAGTAAAATAGCAATAATAATACAACCTATCTCACAGGGATATGAGGATCAAATAAAATAATTCATGCAAAATGCTTTGCAAACCTCGAATCATTGTGTAAATGATAGTCATTATTCTTGTTGCTATCATCATTATCATCCTCTTTATTCAGTGACCCAAGTAGTAGTGGCTGCTAATGACTGTGATATTTGGGTCCTCATCAGTAAGAGTGGTTGAATGGAAGCTTACTATGCACCCCTATAGAAAGAACTGATAAAAAAAAGAGTGGTTGAATGGAATCCAGATCTACCTAGTACAGGACACCACTATCTACATCCATGACCTATACATCCAAGTGCCTCTGTTGAGTATGTTGAAGAAGAGGTTGGAATAAATGCCCTCAGAGGTACTTCACAGACCTGAGACTCTTAACTATAAAGTAAGGACAGAAACATCACTTTTATGTATCCTCCCTGCAATCTTTTGAGGTAGATAAGGTAGATGAGATCCATTGTAGGAATGAGGAAGCTGAGGCTCAGAGGTTGTGTCTTGATCAACATTGTCACATGGCTAGGAACTCAGCAGCTGGGTAGTTCTGAATCACAGGACTGAGAGGAGCCCTTGTTTGCTAGAAATAAGGCAGGTACTGGGAGTAGAATCTTCGGCTTCCAACTATCAAGTCTGCTCTGTCTATTTCAGAATAAATTGGATTTTAGAGAAAGCCAAGAATCATTCACTATCTAGTCTGTTGAGTAGTGTGGGTACAAAATGTGAGTAATAGAATTTTTGTTAAAAAGAGGGAAGCTATTGAAATAGTTTTTTCTTTTATAACTTGGAATTGGGTTCTGTAGACAATTTCAAAAGAAGTTTCTAAAGTTACTCAAACAATGGCTACATCATTGGCATGAAAACATTGTCTCTCAAAGTGGTTATATATAATCTTATATCCATCCTAGGATCTTGAATTTATATCTTCCAGGGATCCAGAGAACATTTAGTCAGAGCCTCTCATTTTCTTGATGAAAAAATTGAGGTCTGGAGATATGTGACTTGCCCAAAGTGACATAGCTAGTAAGTAGCAGATTTATAAGTTGAATTGAGATCCCCCAAGTCTCTTATGTGTTCCCTAAACAAACAAAAAACCCCTAAATTCAGCCATTTACAGTCACAGTGGATAGAGCCCATGATTCAGGAGTACCTGAATTCAAATATGGCTTCAGACACTTGACACTTACTAGCTGTGTGACCCTGGACAAGTCACTTAACCTCCATTGCCCTGGGTGGGAGGAAGAAATTACAAGCAGAATGATTCCAGAAAGGCCTGGAAAGACTTGTATGAACTGATGTATAGTGAAGTGAGCAGAGCCTAGAGAACATTGTGCACAGAGACAGCAATATTGTTTGATGAAGCAATACAATGATCCAAGACAATCCCAGCGGAATATTTATGAAACATACTATCTACCTCCAAAGAAAGAACTGATGTTGGTTAAACACAAATTGAAGCGTGATATTTTTCACTTTCTTTCATTTTTTCTCTTATTCAAGTTTTCTTGTATAAAGTGACTGGTATGTTGATGATTTACATGGTTGCACATGTATAGCCCACATCTGATTGTGTACCATCTCAGGAAGGGGAGAGGGGAGGGAGGCAATGAGGAATAAAATTTGGAAATCAAAACTATAAATAAAAATGTTTATTATTAAAAAACACCATAAACTTGTATATTTATTCATCTGCAACTTATTGCTGCATATGGTACAGTATACTGGTCTTAACCAATATTCTGTCAGTCCTTTATGTTCTTCAGACTAGATTTTTATTTTCATACAAAGAGGTCCTTCTAGCAGTTTGGGTTCTAGGTTTCTTTGAACAATGGACTGCTGTGTTCCTTTGATTCTGAGCCTTTTTTATCTAGTCATTTACACTGACCTGCCTTTCTATTTTTTTTTTTTACTGCTTTATCATCTAATTTGAGTTCTATTAATTGTAGGCTCCCTTCATTCTTATTTTTTATTATTTCTCTTAAAATGCTTGAAATTTTGTTTTTCAAAATTAATTTTGTAATCTCTTGGTAGTTTGATTTGTATAGCACTGGATCCATAGATTAATTTATCTAAGTCAATGCAGTCACCATTTTTTGAATTCCATTCTAAGCTCTAGTAACTGTGCTAAGTCATAGGCCTACAAAGTAAAAATTAAATATTCCTGCCCTTATGGAGTTTACATTCTAGTAAGGGGAAAAAATGTAAGCACAAAAAAGTTGCAATACGTGTGAAACAGAGCAAATAACTTTTCTTACTAGTAAACTTTCTAAGTCACAACTGAGGGCATCAGAAAAGGCTGTATGAAAGGCACCACTTGAACTTTACATTGCCATGTCTATTTGATTGGCAGGACCTAACCATGGATATTGAATCTCTCTCCAATTATTTAGGTCTTCCCTTGTTTCTATAAAAACCATTTAAATCACTTGTGTGTCTTGGTACTTTTTTTTTGAAGACATAACGTGGTGTTTGTGGGAGGAGTCTGTCTAAAAATAGTATGTATAAATACTTTTGAACCCTGGTTTGAGTATAAAACCCTGTGGGTCCCTAGGCTCAGGATCTTCAGGTCCTAGACCTGAGACCAACTTATTGTGAGACAGGATCCCTCTCTCAATAAACCTATTTCCCCTCCCTCCCTCCCCCGAAAAGATACAACCTATGATTTCATCAGTTCGAAGAACTGTCATTGCAAATACTTACATTACCACTGCTAATTAGCAGCTGAGCTGTAATGTAGTCTATCATATAATTTATGGTTTCTTGGGGTCCCTGAGGGTTTAGAAAACTATCCCACCATCACAGAAGTAGTATGTGCAGTCTTCCTAACTCTAAGACCAGTCCTTTATCTAATTTGTTATGATTGCCAAACTAATTAAATCAATTAGCATTGACTGCCAAATGTTTTATACATTTTGTGGGTGTTTTAAATGGAACTTTCCTTTCTATCTTCTCTTCTCAAGGTTTGCAATATGCAGAAATGCTTTTGTGATTTTTAAATGTACTTTGTAGTTGTTAAAAATGGAAGTTCTCTTTCATTTCCTCCTAGTTTTTGTAATATACAAAAGTGCTTTTGCAGTTCTTTGTGACTCCTGTGTTTTTTATTTTGTTTTGTTACTTTAATGAAGGTATTCACAATTTTGATGAATCCCTTCAAATAGGAATTTCTAAGTATGCCATCATTTATAAATAGGAACAATTTGGTTTCTGGATCAATGTTTATTCATTTAATTTCTTGCTCTTTTTTTTTAACTGAAGAATTAGCATTCCTAGTGTTATGTCAAATAACAGTGGGGAAAGGGGGCATTCTTGAGTTTTTGAATAAGCATTTGTTAAATTCTTAATATGTGGCAGACATTATGGTAAGGGCTGGAATACAAAACAAAGTAAAAATAATTCCTGCCCTCAGTGGCCTGTCATTCTAAAGATGCAGAAAATATGCAAATAACTATGTACATGCAAGAGATATACAGCATAGAAGAGAAGTTGTCTCAGAAGAACGGCTCTAGAAGTGGTACTGGAGGAAGAGGGGCCTCTTGTAAAAAGTGGGGTTTGAGCCTTAAGAGTCCTAGGAGGCAGAGGTGCAGAGGGGAAACATTCCAGACATGGGGCAGTTCCAGGGGGAAAAGTATGGAATTGGGAGTTGGAGTGTTGTATATGAGAAATAGGAACTAGGTCAATGTAGCTGTATCCTGACTGTGTAGAGGGGAGTAAGGTGTAAGAAAACAGGAAACATAGGAAGCAGCCAGATAGTGAAGGGATTTAAATCCTAAACAGGCAATTCTATATTTTATCCTGTAGGCAATAATTACCCATTCTAGCTTAGAGAGAAGGGTGAGGTGCTCTAGAAAAATCACTTTGTCTAATGGGTGGGGTGTGAATTACTTCTTACAATTTTTTAAATAAAATATTTTTATTTAAAGTTTTGAGTTGCAAATTCTATCTTCCTCCCTTCCCTGAGGCAATAACCAATCAGATATAGGTTGTATGTGTGCGATTATGTAAGACATTACCATATTACTCATTTTGTATAAGAAAACTCTAATAAAAGAATGGAAAAAAATACAGTGAAAAATAGCATGCTTCAATCCATGTTCAATCAGTATCAGTTCTTTCTTAGGAAGTAGATAGTATGCTTCATCATTAGTCCTTTGGGATTGTCTTGGATCGTTGTATTGCTGAGAATAGGTAAGTTATTCACAGTTCTTCATTGAATAATATTGCTGTCACTGTGTACAATGTTCCCCTGGTTATGCTCACTTCACTATACATTAGTTTGTATGTCTTTCCAGACCTTTCTGAAATCATTCTGCTGCCATTTCTTATAGCACAATAATATTCCGTTAAAATCATATACTGCATCTTAGCTATTCCCCAATTGATAGGTATCCCTTTGACTTCGAATTCTTAGTCATCACAAAAAGAGCTGCTAGAAATATTTTAGTACAAATAGGTCCTTTTCTCTTTTTAAAAAAATGTCCTTGAAATACAGACATAGCAATGGTATTGCTGGATCAAAGGGTCTGTACAGTTTTTGTTTGTTTTGTTTTGTTTTGGTTTTTGGTTTTTTTTGTGTGAGGCAATTGGGGTTAAGTGACTTGCCCAGGGTTACACAGCTACTAAGTGTTAAGTGTCTGAGGACGGATTTGAACTCGGGTCCTCCTGACTCCAGGGCCAGTGCTCTATCCACTGCACGACCTAGCTGCCCCTTGGGTCAGCACAGTTTTATAGCCCTTTGGGCATAGTTTCAAATTGCTCTGCAGAATGGTTGTATCACTTTACAACTCTACCAACAGTGAATTAGCATTCCAATTTTCCCACATTTTCTCCAACATCCAACATTTTCTTTATTTGTTATATTTTCCACTCTGATAGGTGTGAGGTGGTACCTCAGAGTTGTTTTAATTTGCATTTCTCTGATCAATAGTGATTTAGAGCATTTTTATATGACTATAGATAACTGATTTCTTTATCTGAAAAATGCCTGTTCATATCCTTTGACGTTTATCAATTGGGGAGTGACTTATATTTTTATTAATATGACTCATTTCTCTATTTGAGAAATGAGGCCTTTATTAGAGGTACTTGTTGCAATATTCTTTCCCAGTTTTCTGCTTTCCTTCTAATTTTGGTTACATTGATTTTATTTGTGCAAAGGCTTTAAAAATTTTATATAATGAAATGATCTATTTTGCATTTTGTAATACTCTCTCTAGTACCAGCTAGATGGTGCATTGGATAGAGTACTGGCCCTAAAGTCTGGATGACCTAAGTTCAAATCTCAACTCAGACACTATGTGACCTAGGGAAAGTCACTTAACCCCAATTACCTTTAACATCTGGGGCCATCTCCAGCCATCCTGATATATATATATTACCACTGCACCCAGATGGCTCTAGAGGAGAGTGAGGTTAGTGACCTTGCACAGCCCTCCCTCACTTAAATCCAATTCAGTGCAAGTCATGATATCACCCCATTGTCATGGTCCTCTTCAGGAATGAAGGACAAACAATACAATTCTCTGTATCTTCTTTGTTTCTAAATTCTTCTCCTGTCCATATATCTGAGAGAGAAACTATTCCATACTCTCAATTTGCTTATAGTATCACCCTTTATGTTTAAATCATGTACCCATTTTGACCTTATTTTAGTATATGGTATGAGATGTTGGTTTATACCTAGTTTTTGCCACACTGTTTTTCCAGTTTTCCCAGCAGTTTTTGTTCTAAAAGCTTGGATCTTTGGGTTTATCATGTGCTAGATTATTATAGTCATTTACTATGGTATAAGTCATACCTATTCTATTCCACTCTATTTCTTAGCCAGTACAAGGTTGTTTTGATAATCATTGCTTTATAATATAGTTTTGAGATCTGGTATGGTTCAACCACCTTATTTCATATTTTTCCCATTGATTCTCTTGATATCCTTGAGCTTCTGTTCTTCTAGGTGAATTTTATTATTATTTTTCTAGATCCATAAAATATTTTTTGACAGTTTGATTGGTATATCATTAAATAAATTAATTTAGGTAGGATCATGATTTTTATTATATTGGCTTGGCCTACCCATGAGCAATTAATGTTTTTCCAATTGTTTGACTGACTTTATTTGTGTGAGAAATGTTTGAGTTGTGTTCATATAGTTCCTGTGTTTGTCTTGGCAGGTAGACTCCCAAGTATTTTGTATTGTCTACAGTTATTTTAAATGGAATTTCTCTATCTGTTGCTGCTGGACTTTGTTGGTAATATATAGAAATGCTGATGATTTATGTGGGTTTATTTTGTATCCTGCAACTTTGCTAAAGTTGCTAATAATTTCAAGTTGTTTTTTTAGTTGATTTTCTAGGATTTCTAGAAGTATAACATCAGGTGATAAGGGGAATCCTTGCTTCACCCCTGATTATATTGGGAAGGCTTCTAGCTTATCCTCATTACAGATAGTAGTTGCTGATGATTTTAGATAAATGTTACTCATCATTTTAAGGTAAGCTCCATTTATTCCCATGCTCTGTAGTGTTTTTTTTTTAAATAGGAATTGGTACTGTATTTTGTGTTAGGCTTTTTTTTTGCATCTATTGAGATACTCATGTGATTTCCATTGTTGTTTTTTTTATTGATATGGTCAATTATGCTGATAGTTTTCCTCATATTGAACCATCCCTGCATTCTTGGTATAAATGCTACCTGACCAAAATGTATGAACCATGTGATAAATTGCTGTAATCTTTTTGCTAGTATTTTATTTAAATTTTTTCATCAATATTCATTAGGGAAATTGGTCTAATAATTTTCTTTTTCTGTTTTGGCTCTTACTAGTTTGGGTATCAGCACTGTATTTGTGTCATAAAAGGAATTTGGTAGGACTCCCTCTTCACCCATTTTCTGAAATAGTTTATGTAGTATTGGGATGAATTGTTCTTTAAATGTTTGGTAGAATTCACTTATCTAGTCCTGGGGATTTTTTCTTAGAAGTTCATTGATGGCTTGTTCAATTTATTTTTCTAAGACTGGGTTATTTAAGTATTTTATTTCTTTTTCTCTGGGTAATTTATATTTTTGTAGGTATTCATCCATTTCATTTAGATTGTCAGATTGGCATATAATTGGGCAACCTAGCTCCTAACAATTGTCTTTTTTTTTTTCAGGGCAATGAGGGTTGAGTGACTTGCCCAGGTCACACAGCTTGTAAGTGTCAAGTGTCTGAGGCTAGATTTGAACTCAGGTGCTTCTGAATCCAAGGCCAGTGCTTTATCCACAGCACCACCTAGCTGCCCCTAACAATTGTCTTAATTTCCTTTTCATTGGTGGTGAGTTCACCTCTTTCATTTTTCATGCTAGTAACTTGGTTAATTTGATTTTAAAAATGAAAGAGGAAAACCAATGATTTATCCATTTTATCAGTTTTCCATCAAACCAAATTCTAGTTTTGTTAGGTCAATGGTTTCCTTACTTTCAATTTTATTAATCTCTCCCTTGATTTTTAGGATTTCCAATTTGGTGTTTAATTAGGGATTTTTAATTTGTTAATTTTCTAGTTTTTTTAGTTGCATGCCCAATTCATTGATCTGCTTTTTCTCTATTTTTTTGACATGAGCAATTAGAGAGATAAATTTTCCCCTAAGTAGTATCAAGCCAGATTTTTAGATATGAAGGCAAATTGGAAGGCTGTTGTAATAGCCCAGGACAGAAGTGATAAAAGCTTGTGAAAGGTTTGTAGCTATGCAAATGGAGAAATAGTCATGTATATGAGATGTGTTGTGAAGTGACTAATAAGAAGACTTTATAATTTATTGGCTACGTGCAGTGAGTGTGAGTGAGGGGTCAAGGACAACACTAACATAGCAAGGCTGATTGGTATGATGTTAAAACAGAATATTTGATAATAGTAGAAAAATTAGGAAGAGATGAAAGTTTGGGAAGAAAGATAGTGAGTTCTTTTTGGATATGTTGAATTTGAGATTCCTACAGACCATCTAATTTAAGATGTCAGTAGAGTAGTAGGTGACATAGCAATGGAGCTCAGAAGAAAGACTAGGGCTAGATATGTAGAACTGAGACTCAGCTCTATAAAAATGAGACCAAGGGTTTTATTTGTGACTTTTTCAATTTCTCTTCAGCTATTCAATTAAGAAGTCTATTTCCTTTTTATGTTAATTTGGGTATTTTGTGTATTGTCTATATAAATTTCCTTTAAAAATTTTTTTGACATGTAATTGAGTATAGGGACTTCTGATACTTCTATATTTTTATACAGTTTGAATTAATTTTGTTCAAATTTTGATTCAACAGGCATCTACTATTTACTATGTGCTAGGCAATGGAGACACAAAGATGAGAGACAGTAGTGTTTTCCCTCAAAGTGAATTCATTTGACAGGCTACCAAATATAAAATTAGAAATACAAGATAATGTGAAAAGAGAGAGAAAATAGAAAACTCTCTTCTTTAATACATAGAAAGAATCAAGGAATGAAGGAGATAAAACCTGAATTTTGAAAGAAACTAAGGATTGTAAATGGTAGAGGGGTAGAAACAGTACATTCTAGGCAGGGTGTGGAGTCTGTGCAAAGACAGGAAGGTGGAAAATCGAATTCCAAGCTCACATATCAGCAAATAGAGTGTACAGGTATGGCATATGGGGCATGAAGAGGGTATTGTGTAATAAAACTGAAAACTAGGACGAAGCCAGATTTTGAAGGATTTTAACTCCAAAGTTGAAAATATATTTAATCGTAGAGGTAGTAGGGAGTGACTATAGATTTACTGATGTCTTTAAAAATACATATTCAGGGACAGCTAGATGGCACAATGGATAGAGCACCGGCCCTGGAGTCAGGAGTACCTGAGTTCAAATCCAGCCTCAGACACTTGACACTTACTAGCTGTGGGACCCTGGGCAAGTCACTTAACCCCAATTGCCTCACACAAAAAAATAAAAAATTAACACCACTTCTCTCTGTCATCTCCCCATGTTTGGTCTTGTTCTTCTAAAGTGTACAGATTGATGACTATTCTACATAAAAACCTTGGGCAAGTCATTTGCCTTTTCTGTGCCTCAATTTCCTCATTTGTGAAATTGGGAGTTTAGATCAAGGGGATCATCTTTAAACTTCCTTTCATTGTTAAATCCTGTGATTCTGTGCCTTCTATTTCTTTGTATTCACTGGCATGCCTAGGCCAGTGCTATAAGAAGTAATGGATTTTCTACTACTGAAAGTTATCAAACAGGGATTAGATAACTATTTATTGGGGATACTGTAGAGAAAACTTCTTGGTATGTAAGAGCTGAATTAGATGGTCTTTTTTTCAGAAAAAAATAGTTTTAAAAAAAAACTTTAAACATTTTTATTTAAAGTTTTGAGTTCCAAATTCTATCCATCCTTCCCCATCCCCTCATGGTGAGCAATCATATATAGGTAATACATGTGCAATTATGTAAAACATTTCTACATTAATCATTTTGTACAAGAAAACTCAAAAGAAAAAATGACAGTGAAAAATACCATCCCTCAGTCTATATTAAAAGATTATCAAGGGGCAGCTAGATGGCGCAGTGGATAAAGCACCAGCCCTGGAGTCAGGAGTACCTGAGTTCAAATCCGGTCTCAGACACTTAACACTTACTAGCTTTGTGACCCTGGGCAAGTCACTTAACCCCAATTGCCTCACTAAAAAAAAAAAAAAAGATTATCAAATCTTTCTCTGGAGGCAGATAGTATGTTTCATGATTAGTCCTTTGGGATAGTCTTGGGTCATTGTATTGCTGAGAATAGCTAAGTCATTGACAATTCTTCATTGAACAATATTGCTATTACTGTGTACAACTTTCTCCTGGTTCTATTCACTTCACTATGCATCAGTTCATCCCTGAGAAGACCAGCAACAAGATTTCTCTTCCAGGGCCAGTCACCTGAAAGACTCTGTTACAATAGCAACCCAGCACAAAGGCTCCTGGGGCAGGCCAACAGCTAAACCCCACACTTAGCAGAGGCCAACAGGGAGGTTCTACCCTGCTAGTACGAGCCAGAAGACTCTACCTTACCAATATAAGTCAGAAGAGCAGTCTACCCTCCAGTGAAAGCAAGCAGCTAAGCCCTGAAGCTCAGTGAAACACAGCAGTAAGACCCTGATCCCTAGAGCAAAAAGATTGGAACAATGCAAGAACAGAGCCCAGATCTCATATAAAAACACCAAGTAACAAAAAAGTTAAAAAAAGAAGCTTGGCTATAGAAAATTATTATGAGGACAGAGAGGATCAAGGCATAAAGAGGACAATAGTGTAAACATGACTACATGTGAAGCCTCACAGAAAAATGTAATTTGGTCTCAGGCCCAAAAATAATTCTTGGAAAAGCTTATAAAGGATTTAAAAAAAGAAGCTTAGAGCAGTAAAAGGAAAAAAATGGGAAAAGAAGTGAGTAATACAAGAGAATAATGAAAAAAGAGTCAGTAGCATGGGAAAAGATATTTTAAAAATCACCAAAGAAAATAACACTTTAAAAAAATAGAATTGGCCAAATGGGAAAGGAAGTACAAAATCTCACTAAAGAAAATAATTCCCTAAAAATTAGAATTGAGCAAGTGGAAGCTAATGACTCTGAGACATAAAGATAAGATAAAATTAAAAGGTAAAAAATAATAGAAGAAAATGTGAAATTTATCATTGGAAAAAACAACAATCTAAGAAATAGATCCAGGAGAGATAATATAAGAATTATTGGACTACCTGAAAACCATGGTCAAAAAAATAAAAGGCTGAACAGCATCAAGAAATTACCAAAGTGGGGCAGCTAGGTGGTGCAGTGGGTAGAGCACTGGCCCTGGATTCAGGAGGACCTGAGTTCAAATACAGCCTCAGACACTTGACAATTACTAGCTGTGGGACCTTGGGCAAGTCACATAACCCCCATTGCCTGGTAAAGAAAAAAAAATTATCAAAGTAAACCGTGCTGGTATATTAGAACCAGAAGGCAAAATAGAAATTGAAAGAATCCTCCAATCACTGCCTGAAAGAGAGCCCCAGATGAAAACTCACAGAAACATCATAGCCAAATTTCAGAGCTCTCACCTCAAGGAGAAAACACTACAAGCAGCCAAAAAGAAATAATTCAAATATAGTGGAGTTACAGTCAGGATTAAAGAGGATTTGGTAGCTTCTACATTAAAGAACCAGAGGGCTTGAAATATGTTATACTGGAAAGCAAAGGAATTAGAACTGTAACTAAGAATCATTTACCCAGCAAAATTGAATAGAATCTTTCAGGGGGAAATGGATATTTAACAAAATAGAGGACTTTCAGGCATTCCTAATCAAAATACCAGAGCTGAATAAAACATTTGACCTCCAGCTGCAAAATAAAAAGGTAAAAAAGAGACAAGAAAGAGAAAAAAATAAGAAATTTAATAAGGTTAAAGTGTTTATATTTCTATATGGCAAGATAATATTTATAATTAAGTAATTATAAATTATAAATTAGAATTAGAAATCTCTGGAATACAGACCTACTAGTGATATTGCTGGGCATGCAGAGATTTATAGCCCTTTGGGTATAGTTTCAAATTGCTGTCCAGAATGGTTGGACCAGTTCATAACTGCACCAACAGTGCATTGCATTAGTGTCCCAATTTTCCCACATCCCCTCCCAACATTTGTCATTTTTCTTTTGTCATACTAGTCAGTCTGATAGGTGTGAGGTAGTATTATCTCAGAGTTATTTTATTTGCTTTTCTCTAATAAGTGATTTAGAGCATTTTTATATGACTATAGATATCTTTAATTTCTTTAGAAAATTGTTCATATCCTTTGACCATTTATCAGTTGAGGAATGATTTGTATTCTTATAAATTTGACTCGGTTCTCTATGTATTTGAGAGATAAGACCTTTATCAGGGAAACTAGCTGTAATTTTTTCCCCAGTTTTCTGTTTTCCTTCCAATTTTGCCTGCATTGATTTTGTTTGTGCAAAACTTTTAAACTTTAACATAAGAAGAATTGTTTTGTCATAGATCCTTCCTTTATCCACATATTTGACAAAATATTCCATGCTCCCCCAATTTGCTTATGACATCAACATTTATGTCTAAATTATGTACCCATTTTGACCTTATTTATTTGGTAGGTCTTGGTATATGGTATGAATTTTGGCCTATACCTAATTTATGCCAAACTGCTTTCCAGTTTTCCTAGAAATTTTTGTCATGTAGTGAGTTCTTGTCCCAAAAGCTTAGGTTTGTCAAACACTAGATTACTCTGGTGATTTCCTACTGTGTATTTTTGCCTAATCTCTTCCACTTATCCACCACTCAATTTTTTAGCCAGTACCAAATTGTTTTGATGATTAGTACCTCGTAATACATTTTGAGATCTAGTACTGCTAGGCTACCTTCCTTCACATTTATTTTTTCATTGATTCCCTGGATATTCTTGACATTTTCTTCTTCCAGATGAATTTTGTTATTATTTTTTTCTAGCTCTATAACATGATTTTTGGTAGTTTGGTATGGTACTAAATAAGTAAATTAATTTAGGTAGAATTGTCTTTTTATTATATTGGCTTGGTGTGCTCATGGACAATTAATATTTCTCCCATTTAGATCTGACTTTATTTTTATGAAATGTGTTTAGTAATTGTGTTCATATAATTCTTGGGTTTGTCATGGCAGGTAGATTCTTAAGGATTTTTTATTAGCTACATTTGTTTCAATTGTAATTTCTTTTTCTATTTCTTTCTGCTGGACTTTTTTGGTAATATATAGAAGTGCTAATGTTTCCATCTCACCTCTACAAGGAAACTTTCTGTCTGCAGGAGAGGGTAGTTTTATTCAAATGGGTTTCAGAAATCCACCAGTCTGAGGAGCCTAAACTCCATATGGCAGGAATTTTTATACCCCTATGTCTATTCTTTCTTATTTATTATTCCTTGTATGATGATGGTTGGTATTTCCTCCATCTTTTAGGTTGTTTTTTTAACTTGCCTTTATTTCATAAAGACCATTCCAGATTTCTTTGTAATTACTCTTAAGTGTCTCATAGCATTATGTTAGAGTACCATTTTCATTCATTGTATAAACTCCTAGTCTGTTAAAACTGGAAGAGATATTAGAAATCATATACTTTTTTCCCAGAAAAGCCAAAAGAGTGGAAATAATTTTTATTTCTTGACATGTCTGTATGATTTTTCCCATGATGACCTAGCTCTATCCTGTGGTAGATCCCTGAAATAATGGCCACCCCAGTTTCAAGGTATTCTGTGGGTCTTCACCCTCTAAAACAATAGCACACAAACAGTCCACCATCCTTAATGATTACCTTTAATAACCAAAACACAAAATCAAGTCAAAGCAAAGACATTTTAATGAAATGGATTAGGAAGAAAAATAGCAACAAATCACTCTAATAAACTTGTGCCACTATCTCCCACAAATGTTCACAACATCAACGATGACATATGGAGAAGCAACATGTGCCTTCAAAATTGCAGAACCTGTGATGTCTTCTGCTGATGCCATCCCACTCTTCTCACCAAGCCCTTTCCCTGCTCACTCCTGCACGGTGTTGATCAGCAAGACATTGTAACATCAAATGCTGTTCCAACAGTTGTATTATCTTTATCAGGCTCTACACTGTTAGGGGCTTGGCTAGGTTTCTGTTTTCTTTGACTCCAACTTCTGATTCTGCTGGCTTCTCCTTTCTCTTTGGAAGAATGGGCATAACAATGATTTTTAAAGCTTGAAGCCAATAGGCTTTTTCTTGCCACAGAACTTTAGAAAAGGGATAAATCCTTTTCTTGGATGGCAAAGAGCCTGCTTCGAAGTTTTCCTTCTTATTCTCTACAGTCTTGGCTGTTACTCGCATTCCCAACTGGAAATGTTCACACCAGGAATATAGTATAGAACAAAAGTAGCATTTCTTCTAGCTAGCCAATGTTCTCAGAATTAATCTTTTCTTGGATTTTTCCCCCTTTTAGTCTGTGGACTTGGGTACCTTTGCTTAAGACCTCCCTCTAGCTTATGGTGATTGTGTGTTTCTAGTGCCTTCCCTATACATGGCTAATTTGTACATAGCTGTTTGCATGTTGTCTCCCATGAGACTGGGAACTTCTTGAGGGCAAAAACTGTTTTTACCTTTCTTTGTATCCCCTGCACACAGTAGGTCCTCGTTCAATGCTTACTGACTGACTGACTGACCGTTCTATATACTTCTAAACTTTTTTCATTGCTGAGGGTTAGACCATCAGCCAGGTAAAGGATGTTTGCCTAGTAACCACTAAAAAGCTCTAAGGATCAGAGTGAACTTCTTCCAATGCAAGGAAAAGGCACAAGCTAAGACCAGGTGCCAAGGGCCCTACTTATCTTCATTCCTGGTCTTTTTATAGGAAGATACATCCAGCCACAGCCTAAATATGTTTGGGGGCCCACTCTTGCATGTATTTAGACCCAATTTGTGATTACTTATTATCATTTTTCTTCTTTTCTCCACTATTTGTTTCTATTTCCCTCCCATTTCTCTGGTCCCTTTCCTTGCAACATTTCCCCCAGGTTCATCGAGATGACAGTTTTCTCTCTTCTTTTTTTTTGGGGGGGGGGGCGGGGCGGGGCAGGGCAATGAGGGTTAAATGCCTTGCCCAAGGTTACACAGCTACTAAGTGTCGTGTCTGAGGCCAGATTTGAACTCTGGTCCTCCTGAATCCAGGGCTGGTGCTTTATCCACTGCACCACCTAGCTGCCCTGAGATGACACTTTTCTTTTCTTTTCTTTTTCTTTTTGAGTTTTATTTATTTATTTTAAGTTTTGAGTTCCAAATTCTATCCCTCTCTCATTCCCTCCCTCCCTACCCACTCCCCTCCCTGAGGATGTGAGCAATCAGATATAGGTTATACATGTGCAATTATGTAAAACATTACTGTATTAGTCATTTTATATAAAAGACTCCAGTAAAAAAAGAAGAAAATGCAAAATAGCATGCTTCAGGCTGTGTTCATTCAATATCAGTTCTTTCTCCGGAGGTGGATAGTATACTTTATCATTAGTCATTTCGGATTGTGTTGGATCGTTCTATTGCTGAGAGTAGTTAAGTCATTCACAATTGCTCATAGAACACTAATGCTGGAGATGACACTTTTCTAATGTTTCCATGAATAAAGGGATTCGTGAGCTTTAGCATTCAATGAGAGCTCCGTCCCTAAGTAAGACAGCATTAAGAAGAGTATATTTCATTTCCATTAAGGCAAATTTAGAGGGAGCTCAGGGGCACTAGGTGACTCAGTGGATAGAGTGCTAGACCTGCAGTGAGGAAGATTTGGGTTTAAGTTCCAACTCAGGCTTTCTAGAAGTGTGACTCTGGCCAAGTCACAACCTCTCTCAGCCTCAGTTTCCTTTTCTATAAAATAAGGATAATAACACCACCTACCTCCAAAAGTTGTTTTGAGTATCAAGTGAGTGAACTTTTTTTTGGTGAAGCAATGAGGGTTAAGTGACTTGCCCAAGGTCACACAGCTTGTAAGTGTCAAGTGTCCAAGGTTGGATTTTAACTCAGGCCCTCCTGAATCCAGGGCTGGTGCTTTATTCACTGAGCCATCTAGCAGTCCTGTGAGAGAACATTCGTAAAGTGTTTAATAAACCTTAAATGTCAGATAAACATCTCTGCAAATGCCCTATTCTGGGGCTTTATCTCACCCCAGAGGGACTCTGGGTTTTCAAAAGCACACTGGTGCCATTTGTTAGAGGAAGCCTTTCCCTCCCCTCTTAATTCTAGTGTTTTTCCTCTTTTAATTATTCCCTATCTCTCCTGTATATAACTTGTTTGTACATATTAGTTTGCTTATTTTTTCTCTATTAGAGTGTGAGTATTTTTCCCCTATTAGATTGTGAGCTCCTTGAAAGTAAGCAGTGTTTTTTCCCCTTTATTTCCACAGCTCAGTATCTGGCACATAGTAGATGCTTAGTAAGTACTGACTGACTGATGGATTGGTATACTTCAGGCACCAATGGAATACAAGTTGTGTCAGGTTCTACCAAACTAGAAATATGTGAGAGTTAAAATTGGATATTAGATCATAAATCTACCCTACTTAACCTTTCCCTTAATTTATCTCCCAGACTAGTAAATGGAAGAAGCTTCTGGTTTTCTAGATAGAGCCTTTATTGTATGGTAGTCACAAGGTGATGTTGATTAGAAGGATAGGAAAGTAGAAATACAATACAAATCGTCTTAAGTCTAGGCTTAGTCTATATTCTATATAAAACTCACCAAAAGTCGAAGGCCACCTTTGGGGAGAGAGACCGAGTCAAGCACGTGCTGTTAACCGAGAGCCGGGCCGAGTCAAACTCCAGTCCGCATCTGTCTGCGCAGCGCAGCCAGGAGACCAGCGGAGCAGGAAAAAAGGCCCCACTTCCGTTCTCTCCTTGCCTTTTAAGCTCGCACCCCGGAAGTCGAGTGCGCAGCAGGCAATCTGGCCTGCATCGCAGGCAGACTGGTGTGGGTAGCTCATGCTGTTGGTCTCCTCCCCAAAAGGGTGGTCCTAAAAAAACTGGCATCTCTCCATTATCTAACAGACTGTTAAAACTTTTTACCACAAATGTTTCAAGTATTGCTTTAGCAATGGATCATAGGACCATAGATTCAAAACTGAAACTATTCTTAGAGGTCATTAGTTAAATTGCTTTGCTTAAAAATGAGGAAACTGAGACTCAGAGAGGTGAAGTAACACCTAAAGTCACACATGTAGTTCATGGCGAAGTGATGACTGGAACTTGGGTCTTTTGATACCCAATCTAGCTCTCTTTCCTTGGCCTCATACTGTTTCCCTTGTGTGCCCTATCACTCATCAGCCTAGCTAAATTGGAAGATGGACAGCCAGAGTAACTTATAGAAACTGCCCATTTAGACATTGAGGTGACGCAGTTGGCACAAATATAGGCAGAAGGAGCACAGTAAGGAAATTCAATTTCCCCAAGGGAATGTGTCAGCAAAATCCCTTCTGACTGTATCTCATCTGAGATTTAAGAAAAAAGGAATGACTCCAAAATGATACTTGTGAGGGTAGGAACAGAGAATTGCATCCTAAGAATCTCATTTTCCCTTTAATATTCAAAGGAATCAAGAGACCAAATTCAATAGCCTTGAGCTATATCAATTCTACTGCTTCTGAAAATTAGGATTTTATTCCTCTGTGTAGCCTTATTATTATTGTTATCGTTGTTTAATTTTTTTTTTGTGAGGCAACTGGGGTTAAGTGACTTGCCCAGGGTCACACAGCTAGTAAGTGTTAAGTGTCTGAGGCCGGATTTGAACTCAGGTACTCCTGACTCCAGGGCCGGTGCTTTACCCACTGCACCACCTAGCTTCCCCATCGTTGTTTAATTTTGAAATTTGCAAATAATTGATTTGGATCAAAAGGGTATTATTCAGGGGCAGCTAGGTGGTACAGTGGACAGATCATTGGCCCTGGAGTCAGGAGAACCTGAGTTCAAATCCAGCCTCAGATACTTGACACTTACTAGCTGTGTGATCCTGGGAAAGTCACATAACCCCAATTGTGCCCCCCTCCCCAGTATTATTCATTATCAAATAAGGCAAACATAGAAGGCTGCATGAGGACTCAATGGTGTACTGATCCAAGAAGGTAACAATGGGTTAGAGACCTGGTTACTGCAGTAACTGTCTCTATGACACAAAATAGAGATGTGACTGATAACAGTGGCCTCTTTCCCTCTTCCTCTCTGTTTGAGTTATGGGGAGGATAATTGGGACTCTCCCTTGAAGACATGCATGATGATGAATTAGGGCTGGTAACTGATGGAAAGTGAAAGGGAAAAAAAGTAAGAGTGAGAAGCAGTGCTAGGGAAGAAAGGAAGTGGTGTCAATAAGGGAAATAAGGGTGATGTTGGGAATTTTACTTTTAGCTCACACTAAGGGAGAAATGACATTGAAAATGCTTGAGAGGTGGAGCCAAGATGGTAGAGAGGAAGCAGCAAGCTGCCTGAGCTCTCCTTCTGTTCTCTCAAAAAGAACATTAAATCAAGCCTCTGGATGGATTCTGAAACTACAGAACCTGCAAAGAGACAGGGAGACACAGTCTTCCAACCAGAGATAATTTAGAAGACTTCAGGAAAAGGTTGGTCTGACTCAGGCAAAAGGGAGGCCCAGCGCAGGGCAGCAGCCCAGCACTGAGGGGGTTGGGGCAAGTCAGCAGGAGCTGCGGGCCACAGCCGAACAACTGAGGCCCCTGGAACCTGGCTCAAAATCTGGTGGCCAAGAAGGACAGTGGAAAAACCTACCTGCACCAGCCAGGAGGGCCACGAATGGGTCAGGTGGGATTGGATTCTGGGATCGGGTGCCTGGCTGAGCACTCAGACAGGAAGTGCAGGGGGGCGAACTGCACACACTATAAAGGCCTCAGAGTAAAAAGCCGGTCACACAGCACCTATGCCCCTGCAGAAGAAGCCCAAAACAGGGACTCTGGTGCCCCCAGAGCAGACCTCAACTTAAAAAATAAATAAATAAGCTGCAATAATGAGTAAGAAGCAAAAAAGAGGCTTCTCCATTGAGAGCTTCTGTATCAATAGGGAAGAAGCCAATGCAAACTCAGATGAGGACAATACCCTCAAATTGCCTACATCTGAAGCCTCATGAGGGAAGGTAAATTGGTCTCAAGAACAAAAAGCCTTCCTGGAAGAGCTCAAAAAGGATTTTAAAAATCAATTGAGGGGCAGCTAGGTGGCGCAGTGGATAGAGCACCGGCCCTGGAATCAGGAGTACCTGAGTTCAAATCCGGCCTCAGACACTTAACACTTACTAGCTGTGTGACCTTGGGCAAGTCACTTAACCCCAATTGCCTCACTAAAAAAAAAAAAATCAATTGAGGGGCAGCTAGGTGGCTCAGTGGATACAGCACTGGCCCTGGATTCAGGAGTACCTGAGTTCAAATCCAGCCTCCGACACTTGACACTTACTAGCTGTGTGACCCTGGGCAAGTCACTTAACCCCCATTGCCCTGCAAAAAAAAAAATCAATTGAGAGAGGTAGAAGAAAAAATGGGGAGAGAAATGAAAGCAAAACAAGAAAACTATGAAAAAAGAATCAGCAGCTTGGAAAAGGAAGCACAAAAATTGACTGGCCAAATGGAAAAAAAAGAGCATAATTTCACTGAAGAAAACAATGCCTTTAAAAAATTCACTTGTCCAAATGGAAAAAAAAAGGTGCGTAATCTCACTGAAGAAAACAATGCCCTAAAAATTAAAATTGGCCAGTTGGAAGATAAGGAATCCATGAGACACCAGGAATCAAGTCAAGCAGAATCAAAAGAATGAAAAAATAGAAGAAAATGTAAAATACATCATTGGAAAGACAACTGATCTGGAAAACAGATCGAGGAGAGACAATTTGAGAATCATTGGTCTGCCTGAAAGCCATGACCAGAAAAAGAATCTAGACACCATATTCCAGGAAATTATTAAGGAGAACTGCCCTGATATCATAGAATCAGAGGATAAAATCATCATTGAAAGAATCCACCGATCACCTCCTGAAAGAGACCCCAAAAGGAAAACTCCAAGGAATATTGTAGCCAAATTCCAGAATTATCAGGTGAAGGAGAAAATACTCCAAGCAGCCAGAAAGAAGCAATTTAAATATCATGGAGCCACAGTCAGGATTGCTCAGGACCTGGCAACTTCAACATTAAAGGACTGCAAGGCTTGGAACATGATATTCCGGAAGGCAAAGGAGCTTGGATTGCAGCTGAGAATCTATTACCCAGCAAAAATGTGAATTCTCTTTCAGGGGAAAAGATGGACATTTAATGACATTGGAGACTTTCAGTCTTTCCTGACAAAAAGACCAGAACTGAATAGAAAATTCGATCTTAACATACAAGACTCAAGAGAAGTTTAAAAAGGTAAACAGAGGGGAAAAACAAAGGTTACTCAATTAGGTTAAACTACTTATATCCCTACATGGGAAGATAATACTCATAACTCTTAAGAACTGTAAATGTATTTGGGCAGAGAGAAGGAGTTTACACAGATGGTATAAATATAAATTGTCTTTGATGTGATGATACAAAAAAAAATTAAGGGGTTGAAAAGGGAGTCTAAGGGGAGGAAAGGAAAGGGGTGGTGGAATGGGATGAATTATATTATATGAAGAGGTGAAAAAAACCCTATTACAATAGAGGGAAAGAAAGGAGGGGTGAACATTGTTTCAACCCTAATCTCATTAGATTTGATTCAAAGAGGGAATAACATATACGTTCATTGGGATAAAGAAACTTAACTCATTCTTTAGGGAAGCAAAAGAGGAAGGGAAAGGGGGGTACTGATAGAAGGGAGGACAAAAGCAAGGGAGAAAAGGGTAAAGAAAAGAGAGGGGGTGATAAAAAGGGAGGGCAGATCGGGGGAGGCAGGGGTAAGAAGTAAAACTTTGGTGAGGAGGAATAGGGTGAAAGAAGGGGGAAAAGTACAAAGGGGGTAAATAGAATGGAGGGGAATAGACAGTCAGGAATAATAACTGTGAATGTGAATGGGATGAACTCTGCTATAAAACAGAAGTGAATTGCAGAGTGGTTTAAAAAACAGAATCCTACAATATGCTGTTTACAAGAAACACATTTGAAGCAGAGAGATACACACAGAGTAAAGGTAAAAGGCTGGAGCAAAATATATTATGCTTCAGCTAAAGTAAAAAAAGCAGGGGTAGCAATCCTTATCTCAGACAAAGCACAGGCAAAAATAGATCTCATTTAAAGAGATAAGGAAGGAAATTACATCTTGCTAAAAGGTACTATAGATAATGAAGTAATATCAATATTAAATATGTATGTGCCAAGTGGTATAGCATCCAAATTCTTAGAGGAGAAGTTAAATGAGTTACAAGAGGAATTAGACAGTAATACTATACTAGTGGGGGATCTGAATCTCCCCCTCTCAGAATTAGATAAATCTAGCCAAAAAATAAATAAGAAAGAAATGAAAGAGGTGAGTAGATTACTAGAAAAGTTAGACATGATAGATGCCTAGAGAAAATTGAATGGGGATAGAAAGGAATATATCTTTTTCTCAGCAGTACATGGCACATTTTCAAAAATTGACCATGTATTAGGGCACAAAAACATCATAGTCAAATGTAGAAAGGCAGAAATAGTAAATGCATCCTTCTCAGATCATGATGCAATAAAAATTACATGTAAGAAAGCGCCAGGGAAAAGTAGAATGAAAACCAATTGGAAACTAAATAATATCATTCTAAAGAATGAATGGGCCAAACAAGAAATCATAACAACAATCAATAACTATATCCAAGAGAATGACAATAATGAGACAACATACCAAAATCTATTGGATGCAGCCAAAGCAGTGCTTAGGGGAAAATTTATAGCTCTAAATGCTTACATGAATAAAAAGGAGAAAGAGGAGATTAATGAATTGGGCATGCAACTTAAAAAGCTAGAAAAAGATCAAATTAGAAATCCCCAATTAGATACTAAACTAGAGATCCTGAAAATTAAAGGAGAAATTAATGAGATTGAAAGCAAAAAAACTATAGAATTAATCAATAAAACCAAGAGCTGGTTTTATGAAAAAACCAATAAAATAGATAAAATATTGGTTAATTTGATTAAAAAAAAGAAGAAAACCAAATCACCAGTATCAAAAATGAAAAGGGTGATATTACCACCAATGACGTAGAAATTAAATCAATAATGAGGAATTATTTTGCCCAACTGTATGCCAATAAATTTGACAATCTAAATGAAATGGATGAATATTTACAAAAATACAAACTGCCCAGGTTAACTGAAGAGGAAATAAAATCCTTAAGTAAACTGTGTAATTTAAGATTCTAAATGTGGATTCTAATCTGTTCCCCCAGTTTTGGGGAAACTGACTAAAAATCACTGATAAAACGAGTTTAGGTTTTTAAGGGTTTATTGGAAAATAGAAAGAAAAAGATTGAGAACACAATTCTAACAGCCTGGCATTCCTATCTTTCCTCAAATTTCCTGTGAAGTCCTCTGCCGCCACCACCATCAAGTCAGGAAGCCAAAAAACCCCAGCGCCCTCTGCGCAGGCTCCCTTTCCTCCTTCCTGTCTCCTCCCAGACCATAGGAGTCTCCTCAAGTTGATTGGCTGGTAGCCTTAATAGACAGCACCCATGAGCAAATGTCATTTCCTGATGCCAAGGAAAAGCCACAATGCCTCTGAGGCATTTTCCTCATGGTGGAGCTTTCCCACAGCAAGTCTCCAGTAGGTGGGGTCATTCCAATCATTACAAAACCCATATTAGAAAAAGAAATTGAACAAGCCATTAATGAACTCCCTAAGAAAAAATCCCCAGGGCCAGATGGGTTTACTGGTGAATTTTACCAGACATTTAAAGAACAATTAATTCCAATATTATACAAATTATTTGGAAAAATAGGTGAAGAAGGAGTTCTACCAAATTCGTTTTATGACACAAATATGGTGGTGATACCAAAACCAGGCAAAGCAAAAACAGAAAATTATAGACCAATTTCCCTAATGAATATTGATGCTAAAATCTTAAATAAGATATTAGCAAGGAGATTACAACAAGTGATCACCAAGATAATACACTATGACCAGGTGGGATTTATACCAGGAATGTAGGGCTGGTTCAACATTAGAAAAACTATTAACATAATCAACCACATCAATAAGAAAACCAACCAAAATCATATGATTATCTCAATAGATGCAGAGAAAGCTTTTGACAAAATACAGCACCCATTCCTAATAAAAACACTAGAGAGTTTAGGAATAGGTGGAGCTTTCCTTAGAATAATAAACAGTATCTACCTAAAGCCATCAGCAAGTATTATATGCAATGGAGATAAATTAGAGGCCTTCCCAATAAGATCAGGGGTGAAACAGGGATTCCATTATCACCCCTATTATTTAATATTGTCCTAGAAATGTTAGCTTTAGCAATCAGAGAAGAGAAAGGAATTAAAGGAATTAGAATAGGCAAGGAGGAAACAAAACTATCACTCTTTGCAGATGATATGATGGTATACTTAAAGAATCCTAGAGAATCAACTCAAAAATTACTTGAAACAATTAACAACTTTAGCAAAGTAGCAGGATATAAAATCAATCCACATAAATCATCAGCATTTCTATACATGACCAACAAAGTCCAGCAGCAAGAGATAGAAAGAGAAATTCCATTTAAAGTAACGGTAGATAATATAAAATACTTGGGAGTCTACTTGCCAAGACAAACCCAGGAACTCTATGAACACAACTACCAAACACTCTTCACACAAATCAAATCAGATCTAAATAATTGGAAAGATATCAATTGCTCATGGATAGGCAGAGCTAATATAGTAAAAATGACAATACTGCCTAAATTAATTTACTTATTCAGTGCCATACCAATCAGACTACCTAAAAAGTATTTTATAGAGCTAGAAAAAATAATAACAAAATTCATCTGGAAAAACAAAAAATCAAGCATATCCAGGGAAATAATGAAAAAAAATTCACAGGAAGGTGGGTTAGCGGTACCAAACCTGGAGCTCTACTATAAAATGGCAGTCATCAAAACTGTCTGGTACTGGCTAAAAAATAGAGTGATAGATCAATGGAATAGGCTAGGCTCAGGAAATGCAGTAGTAAATGACACTAGTAATATAGTGTTTGATAAACCCAAAGACTCCAGTTTCTGGGATAGGAACTCAGTATTTGACAAAAACTGCTGGGAAAACTGGAAGATAGTATGGCAGAAATTAGGCATAGACCAACATCTTACACCTTATACTAAAATAAGGTCAAAATGGATACACGATTTAGACATAAGAGGTGATACCATAGGTAAATTAGGAGAGAAAGGAATAATCTACCTATCAGATCTTTGGAAAGGAAAATAGTTTATGACCAAACAAGAGATAGAGCATATTATAAAATGCAAAATGGATGATTTTGATTACATTAAATTAAAAAAAATTTGTACAAACAGAAGCAATGCATCCAAAATTAGAAGGGAGGCAGAAAGCTGGGACACAATTTTTGTGGCCAGTACTTCTGATAAAGGCCTCATCTCTAAAATATATAGGGAACTAAATCAAATTTATAAGAATCCAAGTCATTCCCCAATTGAGAAATGGTCAAAGGACATGAACAGGCAGTTTTCTGATGAAGAAACCAAAGCTATCTATTCCCATATGAAAAATGCTCTAAATCACTATTGATTAGAGAGATGCAAATTAAAACAACTCTGAGGTACCACTTGACAGCTATCAGATTGGCCAAAATGACAAAAAAGGAAAATAATAAATGTTGGAGAAGCTGTGGGAAAATTGGAACACTAATGCATTGTTGGTGGAGCTGTGAACTGATCCAACCATTCTGGAGAGCAACTTGGAATTATGCCCAAAGGGTGATAAAGCTGTGCATACCCTTTGACCCAGCAATACTACCTTTGGGTCTTTTTCTCAAAGAAATCATGGAAAGGGGAAAGGGACCCACATGTACAAAAATATTTATAGCTGCTCTTTATGTGGTGGCAAGGAATTGGAATTTGAAGGGATGCCTATCAATTGGGGAATGGCTGGACAAGTTGTGGCATATGAATACAATGGAATACTATTGTGCTGTAAGACATGATGAGCAGGAGGAGTTCAGAGAAACCTGGAGGGTCTTGCATGGGCTGATGATGAGTGAGATGAGCAGAACCAGAAGAACATTGTACACAGTATCATCAACATTGAGTGTTGATCTACTGTGATGGACTATATTCTTCTCACCAATGCAATGGTACAGAAGAGTTCCAGGGAACTCATGATAGAAGAGGATCTCCAAATCCAAGAAAAAAAAAAGAATTGTGGAGTATAGATGCTGAATGAACCATACTATTTCTTTTGTTTTTGGTGCCGTTGTTTTTTCTATTTTGAGGTTTTTCATCATTGCTCTGATTTTTCTCTTATAACATGACTAATGCAGAAATAGGATTAATGGTATTATGTATATATATATATATATATATATATACATATATATACACATATATATATATGTATATATAACCTATATCAGATTACCTGCTGTCTAGGGGAGGGAGGGGAGGGAGGGAGAAAAATCTGAAATTGGGAAGCTTGTATAAACAAAAGTTGAGAACTATCTTTACATGTAACAGAAAAATAAATAAATAAAAATGTTAAAAAAAAAAAAGAAAATGCTTGAGAGCCCTAGAAATTTGTTAGCACCTTGCGTAAGGAACCGTGTGGACTGTTGGAGAAAGAGCTGGAGGGAAAGAAATAGCTTCCTCTTCCCTACTTCTCCTTCAGTTAGCAGAGAGAGGAGGGTGATTCCAGGTCCTTTGGGGGTCCTCACCAGAGGGCCATAAACCACTGTACATAGTCAAATATTGCTCAATGTATTTCTTCTGCAAGCTTTGTAGCAGAAACAACTCTTTGGTTTCTTTGGGTGGGCACTCTCATTCAGGAAGGCATAACCGTGTTTGGTGATTTCACCTTGTGCAAAATGAAGTTTTCTATATACTAGGGATAATTGGTCACTGTGGAGATTTACATATTTTTGAAAATGATAGCTGCATTTCACAAATTTCTTTTATTTGTTTAAAAATTAACCTTAAGAGGGGCAGCTCGGTGGCACAGTGGATAGAGCACTGGCCCTGGAGTCAGGAGTACCTGAGTTCAAATTTGGCCTCAGACACATAACACTTACTAGCTGTGTGACCCTGGGCAAGTCACTTAACCCCAATTGCCTCACTAAAAAAAAATAACCTTAAGTCTGTAACAATGGATTATATGTTTACAGGTCAGTCAGTCAATACACATTTATTAAGCACCTCCTATGTAACAACCACTGTTCAAAGTGCTGGGGATATAAATATAGGCAAAGGACAGGCTATGCCCCCAAGAAGCTCACAGTAAAAGGGGAACAGCAACATGCAAACACTTACTACTTTAAACAAAGTGCATGAAGAAGTTGGAAATATTACAGAGAAGGACTAGAATCATGGGGTGTGAGGAGACAATAAGCAAGAAGCCGATTTTCATATCCTAGCAGGACCTATCATATATTTTCTCGGATTCACTGGATAGGAGCAATAACCCAAGGATGGTGAGAAAATATTCCATGTAATTAAATGCTTCATTTCTTGAAAGTCTCAAATGTGTTAGAGGAGGCGTTATTCACCACAGGTTTCTGCTAACGAATGGAGCACTGTGGTGGTATATACTATGCTAATCTCGTGTGTGTGTGTGTGTGTGTGTGTGTGTGTGTGTGTGTGTGTGTGTGTGTGTGTGTGAGAGAGAGAGAGAGAGAGAGAGAGAGAGAGAGAGAGAGAGAGAGAAAGAGAGAGAGAGAGAGAGAGAGAGAGAGAGAGAGAGAGAGAGAGAGAGAGAGAGAGAGAGAGAATCAATTCTCTCCTCTGATGAAGGAGAGGTAGTACTTCAGCTAAGGAATATCGTGAGAGAGGCTCAAGGCAGAGAAAACCTTTAGATTGTTGCCATTAGAGCCACATCTCGTATCAACCAGAAAACTGTCCAAAAGTAGCTCAGGAATATGTCAAAGGAAAAATAGTCCTTGCCATCAAAGAGATTACGTCCTAGTGATGGAAGACAGCATGGAGGTGAAAAGAGATGGGGGGCACCTTTTGGGGGTAGAGTGGCAAAATCTGAAGAATGAAGCATGCTGCTCTGGGCCCTTTCTCAAAATGGAGGAGTTGTGGATTAGTGTGAGAAGGGGAAGAATACAGAGATGGAAGTAAAAGGCAGTTAATGCTTGGAAGCAAAGTCCAGAGAATTAGTCAATAGTTAATCAAGAAACATTGATTAAGCACCTGCTATATGACAGGTACTATGTTAAGTGCTTAGGGAAGCGGGGCTGCTCTGGGCAGCCTCCTTAGAAGAGAGGTTCTGGGAGGTATTCACCAGTGGGAGAAAGGTTTGAAGGAGCAGAAAAAGAAGACAGCTGAAGCATGGTGAGCAGTCCAGAGAGGGAAGCATGGCTGCTCTGGCACACCACGTTCTTTCTGACAAATGGGAAGAAGGCCTAATGGGAGCAACTTAGCAATATCATCAAATGGCATTGGTGGCCCTGCCACATCAGAAACATGAGTTGTTCCCCTGTGAATCTATCCCAAGGAACACAAGATCCCTGCATGTGAGTACTTCTCCATTTGTGCCCTTGGTCACACATTTTCACAACAGTGCTTCTCCATATGTGTATCTGTTTTCCTTACCTGCCTGCTTCTCTATGTATGAATAGCCTGAAATTTGTTCACACTTCCCAGTGGTTGGTGTGTGTGTGTGTGTGTGTGTGTATGTATGTATGTATGTATGTATGTGTGTGCGCGCGCATGTGCACATGCGTTCCGTGTAAGAATATACCCAAGGTTTGTGGGGGGAAATGTTTCATTGATATTCTCATTCAATGCCTTTGCTTTAAACTAATTATGTTCTCTATTTGACTAATAAAAGTAAAAACGTTGGTGGGGGCCTGTGAACTATGGCTTTGGAATAGATGTGGATGTACAGGGTTCTTTCAACCTGGGGTAACTTGTCTGAGGGGCCCCCATGTGAATGTGGGCAGCATTATCCATGTCATGTCTTGTGAAAGGCAGCAATAGAAAAAACGGACTGTTGGTAGCTCAGCTGTGTTACCACTGTTGGACCTTCTGTCCAGATGGAGGGGAAGCATAGGAAAGTGCAGAAAAAATAAAAGTAAGTAATGAGCTAGACCAAAAAGGTTGCTTGTCTCTTTTCATCAAAGACTTTGTCACCAGGGTAACAAGTCAGCAACGTGGTCTGCAGCCATTTCACTTAGTGCTCTGGAGATGGTATTTCTATGTCAAAGTGACATCCTTCATATTTCAGTAACAACCACCACCTACTTTTTCAAATTCATTTCCTCTCTCAAGTTGGAAGGAACTCCTGGTTCTCAATCTAAAATGAAGATTTCAAGATTTTCAGAGAAGCAGTAACCCGCATTATCATTTTGGTACAAATTACTCTTACTTTGGATGGCTTTTGTAAAATTTTCATTGCTCTCCCATAAAAGTATAAAGTCTGAAGAATTTTCAACTATCCCAAAGTATAAAATAAAGCATGTTGGAATGATAGAGAAACCACACAAAGAAAGCAGAACAGCTCAATAATTTAACTTTCGCTCAGAGTCCTTCAATTGAGTCATGTGAGACATGGATAACTCTTTAAGGTGTGTCTCAGGTAAAGTCCCTGACTACTCAACCTCATTTTAGTGATCTATGGCATCTGGGATAATGACTGTCTCACAATGCCTGGACATTGTGAATACCTTTTTTGTTTGGTTTTCTTTTTTCTTTCTTTGAGGGTAGAGATAACTACATTCTTTAATTATATCTCCTCCAGGGCCTAATATAGTTCCTAAAGATACCTGATAAAATTTTATTGAATTTTTAATTGATCTCTTGAATAATTCAGTTTTCTTTGCTAGAAGCTTTTTTTTTGTTGTTAAGTTTTATTATCCCATTTTAAATCATCTCTGGATGGACTTTGATTATGTGAAACTCCTCTTAAACAATAGCACTCTAAGTAGAAACTTATGCTCTTGCAAGGTTTTGCTCCACCATGCTGAACACAGTGGATGTCCCCACATGCTCTGTTCCTTTTTTATGCACCTAAGGCCTAAGTTTGCTTTAAGAGGAATTCTACAATGATAATTCACCCATTATGAATTCTAGATCTTGGGCCCTTCTACTTCTGGATAAATCTACTTGTTAGGAGGTTTTTTTCTTCCACCAAGTGCAAAACTCTTTCTTTCTAATAACGTGGCCACTGCTCTTAATTCTGCCCTCCAGAGCAGTTGAGTCTGACTTATCCCTCTTCCCCATGGCAGTCTTACAAATATTTAAAGAGAGCTATCATGCCTCCTGTAAGTCTTCCATTCTCCAGGCTAAAACAGCCTCTATTCCTTCAACTAATTCTCCTATTGCTTGTTCTCTGTTACTGTTACTCTCCTGGATCAGCTGAATTTGGTCCAATTCAATAAGCCTTTATTAATCACCAGGCTTAGTAAAGCAATGTCAGTTATTGCTAGACACTGAGCACATGAAGACAAAACCAAAACTTCATCTATGTATTTTGACATTAAAATGTAGGCTGCTGTTGTCATGCCTGCTGAAAGAGGGGAACTCTACTTCCATCACCTCTTGCTTTTGATGTACCCTAAAATTTAAGGGTTTTAGACTTTGGTTTCAGTGAACCCTACAAAATAACTGAACAATTTTACTCTTTAAGGACAGATGTTTGGTGAAATCTATCACTATGTGGGGCAGCTAGATGGTGCTTACAGTGCTGGCCCTGGAGTCAAGAAAACCTGAGTTCTAATCCAGCCTCAGACACTGTGATAAAATAATGGAATTTGGCAGATGCCCAGGGGTCCCACCTGATTGATTTAGTATTGTTTGAGAAACCGACTAAGTACCTACTTCGGATGATTAGATATAGGCCACACTTAGTAGCTGTGTGACCCTGGACAAGTCACTTAACCCTGTTTGCCTCATTTTCTAATCTGGAAAATAAGATGGAGAAGGAAATGGGAAACTGCTCCAAATATCTTTGCCAAGAAAACCCCAAATGGGGCCACAAAGAGTCAGACATGACTGAAGTGACTCAACAACAAGAAAATCAATATGTGGTCCTGCCCAGTCCTCCCATTTCTCTTTCTGGTCATTTCCATATCATCCTGCCTGTACTTTACTCCTCCTTCTCCCTCCTCTTCTTAGAAAGTAGTTTCCTACTCCTGAGTTGCTGTGCTTTGATTGCATAGGATTCTCCTCATTTTGCCAGACCCAGGGTTGTCATGTCCTCTCCTAGTCTTCTTTTCTTAGTGTCTCTGCCATTCCTCTTTTCCAACTCTGTTTCTGAGAACAGTAATCAAGTCAACTTTGCCCTTCCTGGATAGGATGTGTCCATCAATTTCCTGATTGCTTGAATTATCATCCCTCTGACCTTCCTATCTAAAGCACTTCTCACTGGCTACTTTGATTCCTCAATGTGGATTGCTTCTTCCACATTAGAATGTAAGCTCTAGGAGGTCAACCTGTCTGGCTTGCTTGAATTTTCATTCCCAATAGTTAGGACAATGCCATGTACATAGTAAATGCTAAAAACCATCTTCTTTTCTTTCATTCACTTGTAATGTTCTTTAAGTAGGCTTACCTTATTGATAAAACTTAGACAGGGGCAGCTAGGTGGAACAATGGGTAAAGCACTGGCCCTGGATTCAGGAGGACCTGAGTTCAAATTTGGCCTCAGATACTTGACACTTAATAGCTGTGTGACCCAGGGCAAGTAACTTAACCCTAATTGCCCCAAAAGCAAACAAGCAAGCAAGCACCCAAACACGCATGCATACATGCACACAAGCACGCATGCATACATGCACACAAGCAAACAAGCACGCAAAGAAGCATGCAGACAAGCATGCAAACAAACATGCAAACACCAAAACCAAAACCCAACCTTAAAGACAGGACAGTATATTATTACTTATTCATTTACTCATTAATTCACATCACAGAAATTCATAGTTCAGTGATGAATATACCAACCCACCAGAAAATAGTGGTTATAATGAAGAGTATCCTGTAACAATAATCCCAAATTCACACACTCTTTTATAAATCAAAATCTTTCTCTAGCATCTACTATTGAGACATAGAGTGATTGTTGTTGCCCTATGTGCTTGAAGAGGACCCAAATGACATCACTATGTTGGGATCAAGGTACATACATGTGTCTGACTGGCTGATCAGACCAATATGAGCTGGAAAGTCTCTACCACAGGTCAGGAACAAGTAGTCCATATAAAACATTTGGAGTGGAGATGGTTCTAAGTTTGTACATCTCATGTTTCTTTGGAGCTATTGTACTTTTGCTTTTGCTCTCAGGGCACAGAACTTTCTTTGATGCAGGCATATCATACAGCAGCGGTGGGGTGAGATAGACACCTAGAGAGGGAGAGAGAGAGAGAGAGAGAGAGAGATGACACAGAGACGCACACAAGAGACAAGAAATGGTAAAGCAAACAAGGAAGAATATTCCACTTTTTGCTCAAGAAGGGGAGAAAAGAGTTGTGGCAAAGCTGCTGCATTGTGGAAGCAGGGATTTAAAAGACTGGAATAGTGTCTAGATGACCACTTTTATATTCAGTAATTAAGGGAGGGCATAGAAAAAGAAGGAGAAAGAATGTGTTGAGGGTTGAAAGTGGAGCACTCAAGCCTCTACGTTGTTACCAGAAATGAATAGAAAGGTAGTAGAAACAGAACAAGGGGATTACGAGGAAAAGAATGAGAGGAAGTTAGTTCAGAAGCCAAACTTGATGTACTCTGCCAATCCTTTCCAGTCAGACAAGGTTGAACCATGATGACTCTTCAACTCATCCCCCACAAGAGGGAGACAATGCCTATTCATTTTAGAAGCTCTTCCAAGAAGGCATTTTGGGTTGAGATGACATTGAATCCATTAAGAGAACAAAAATTTGTATCTCTTGGTCCAATTCATGAGAGTCATTGGGAAATGTGCCATTCTATCAAAAGGATCCTACTCCATTTAAAAAAGGAAAATCATTCACATTGGGGAATATGTTGTTCTGGGGCAGCTAGGTAGCTGAGAGAAATATGCTTCAGATATTAGGTGTATGTCCCTGGTCAAGTCCCCATCTACCTCAGTTTCCTCATGTAAAATGAGGAAAATAATAGCACCCACCTGCCAGAGTTGTTGTGAAGATTAAATGAGATGATACTTTTCAAACCTTAAAAGACTTTCTAAATGCTAAATTAAAAAAAAAATTACATGGAGGATGTGGTGGGCTATTCTACAAGCATCTTCCCATTCAACAGCTAGATGTCAGCTATTATCTATGAAAGTACATCATCTCTGGTCTGATCAAGGTATTGACAGTGAAATTTTCTCCTTCCTTGTTCTCAGCAGGGGCTTCTCTTAATGAACCATTCATTAGCTTTTCTAGATGCCTTGTCACACTATTGACCACTACTGAATTTGCAATCCATTAAAAATCTTGGATCTTATTCTCAGGAACTCTTGCTAGCCATACTTCCTCCATCCAGTATTTTTAAAGTTGATCACTTTGGACCCAAGTACAGAACTAATTTATATTGATCTCTGTGATGCTTGATATTATTCAATCAAACCCATCATTCTACCCTACTGAGATCTTTTTGAGATTGAGGTCTGTTATCCAATACATTAGCTCTTTGTCCATGGTCCATGGCATTTGAAAATTTGTAATGATAAGTACTTGATAAAAAATATGAAACAACACAGGATAAAGGCATGCTACACTTTAAGTTGCCACTGATTGTGCTTACTTCTGATTGTGTTTAGGCAATAAGCCCATCCCAGTTAGGATTCTTTGGATCTGCTCATGCAGTCATTTCCATATTTACCAGTTTTACAGGTCTGTTGGAGACAGTTCTTACTGGTTTTTGAAAGCCAATTTGAAAATTTGCCGTGTGAACAGTTGAACTTCTGAAATTGGCAAAAGCTGTAAATCAGGATTTAATGTATTGTTTTGATGATTGGTTAGACTTAAGAAAGTAATGGAGAAATGTTAATAATGCAGTTTCATTGTAAAATTGTGTTGTTTAACAACCAACTCTCCAAGAAAAAAATTACCTACAAAAACTACAGTTAGCCCATGGAAGACAGTATGAGATACTTTGTCAAATACTTGGCTGGACTCTGAATCCTAGATGAGGAAACAAAGACTCAGAGACATGAAGTGATACATTCAGTGTCACACAGCTACTTAATGGCTACATCTTCATGTCCCCAGACATCAGGTTGAAGGCTCTATTTATTATTTACCAAGCTGGTGCCTGGTGGCTACATTAGTAAGATTTTCTCCATCACTTTCTTAAGTCTAGACAATCAACAGAATCAGGCAGTAATACGTAGTGTGTACTGATTTCCAAAGTGTGACAATTCACAGTGAAAATTTAACAATCAACTTACTGAGCCAGTTCAAATGGACTCCAGCATCCCTTGTTCCTTAGGTACCTATACTCTAAAAGAGGAGCACAAAATCAGGGTCAAAAAGATTTTGACCTTGGGGCGGCTAGGTGGTGCAGTGGATAGAGCACCAGCCCTGGATTCAGGAGTACCTGAATTCAAATCCAGCCTCAGACACTTTACACTTACTAGCTGTGTGACCTTGGAAAAATAACTTAACCCCCTTTGCCCCGCAAAAAAAGATTTTGACCCTGGAAAATGCTTTCTATGCCATGAACTTTAAATATTTGTGAAGTTGTATAAGAAATTTAATTTGAGCTGCACTGATTCTTTTCAACAAGTCTTGAATGTGATGCTCTGAATAGAAGAGACCTTAGACCTTTGCCATTCTTGTGTTATTTTGTATCTGTCCCTATGAATACCTCTTTGATAAACTACTATAAAACTAATGTTTATCACTCAGAAATTTTAGAGGAGAGAACTGAATATTTTAAGAGAAAGTATACAAAGTCAGAATAACTGAAATATATTTTAAATGAAAAAATTATCATTGGTAATGAGTTTTTTGTTTTGTTTCAGGAAAATCTTTGAAGCATTGAAAGCACTAAGCAATTTCCCCAATACAATTCAGTCTGTTTTCTATGGTGTATCTTCCTCTAGTCCATGTCTCTGGATAAGATAGTGAAATATTGGCTCACAGCTAAAAGGTAGATGAATTTGGAACCAGTTGAAAAACGGGACTCAAATAACCATTAATGATTTAATATCTATTTGAACAGAGATCTCTAGTGGAGCATGTCACTTATCTGTTCTTGGACCTGTTTCATTTGACATTTTCACAAATGATTTGGATGAAGGAATAGATTGCATCCTTAGCAAGTTTGCAGATTACATGCACCTGGAAGGAATAGATAACACAATACATGACAATAGGTTCCACAAGGATCTTGACAGTCTAATATGATGGGCTAAATCTAATTAGGATGAATTTGATATGGATAAGTGTGATATTTTGTGTCACAGAAGTGAGATTTGGGACAAAATTGTTATGATTTGGCAGTGTGAAATAGTAGCTCCCAATGCTAATAAGACCTTAATCTGACTGCTTTAAAAGTGATAGAGTGTCCAGAATGAGGAATAGAAAGTCCTGCTGTTCTTTGCCCTGGACAGACCACATCTGGGGCACTAGGCTCAGTTTTGGGTATCAAAAGGGCAGTGACAAACTAGAGGTTATGCAGAGGTGGCAGTGAGAGAGGGACCAGGATTATGAGAAGACTTGAGAACAGTTGACATCATGATTGATTGAAGGGATTAGGAATATTTGTGTGGAGAAACCGTAGGGAAGATCTGATGGCCATCTTCAAGGGTTTGAAGGGCTTTAGAGTGAGAAGTAGCATCCTCCATACTGGAGTGCCCTTCCTCCTCCCCTCTGACTCAAATCAGATGAAAAACAGTAAAGAACAATGGATAGACAAAGAAATCTGGCAGGCTTTGGAATGACTAAAGTAGGGTTATGATATTTACTATTTTCAATTATTTGAATGTAATCACTAACAAGTTTAGTGGCTTTTCTTGCTGTTCAAAGTTAGAAATCAAAAGTATATCAGAGCTAGGTTGCTTCCTGTCATTTCAAAGATAAAATACAAGATTCTCTTGCATTTGAAACCCTTCACAATTTAGCCCTGATTGACCTTTCTAGGCTTATTGTGCACTGCTCTCCTTTATGCATTCTAAGTCCCAACCAAACTGGCTTCCTTGTTGCAACTTGTATACAACTTCCCATCTCCCATCACCATGAGATTTAAAGGCAGATAAATGGCCTGGTAGATAGAGCATTGGACAAAAAGACTTGAGTTCAAATGTGGTCTCAGATACTTACTAGCTATATGACCCTAGGAAAATCACTTTGCCTGTGTCTGCCTCTGTTTCTTCAACTGTAAAATGAGGATAATAACAGCACTTAACTCCCAGTGTCGTTGTAGGGTTCAAATGAGGTAATATTTATAAAAGTTCTTACACAGTGCAAGAGACACATGCAGTAGATGCTTAATAAATACTTGTTTATGTCTTGGTCTCTGTCTCTGTCTCTCTGTCTCTCTGACCCCACTCCAAAACAGTTTCTCCATTATGCCTAGAACATGCTTCCTCCTTTTCTCTTCCTCCCAGAATTCCCAGCTTTCTTCAAGGTCCAGCTCAAGTGCCAACTTCTACCTAAAATCTTTCCCAAAGTTCCCAATCCCAATGGCCAGTGCTCCCATTAAAGTGACTTTATATTGAGAAGTAACATGTATGAAACATGCTATTTTTCACTTTCTCTCATTCTTTTTTTTGCTTGTCTTCTTGTACAAAATTCCTAATATGGAAATATTTTACATGATTGCACATGTATAACCTATATCTGATTGCTTACCATTTCAGAGAGGGTAGGAAAGGAAGGAGGGATAGAATTTGGAACTCAAAACTTAAAAAAAACCCTAAATGTTAAAAATATTTTATCATAATTGGGGAAAATAAAATATTATTTAAAAAAAGAGAGCTGTTCTTAAAGCTGGGGAAACCTGAGTTCCAGTCCTCCCTTTGATAAACACTAGCCCTGTTTACCTGGGCAAGTCATTTAACCTCTATAAGATTCTAAGGTTTGGAGATGTCCACCAGATGTGAGAATTTCTTCACCAGGCAGTTCCATATGCAAATGAAATCACAGATGTAGTACCTCTCCCTAATGGGAAAGAAGAAAGACATCTCTTCTTGGTCTCAGAGGGTAGACTTAGAAAGTAGTTACTGAAAATTTAAGCTTTGTGAAGGGAAAATGTTCCTAACAATTGGAGTGATACAAAAGTGGAATGGGATGTTTTGGGACATTATGGACTCTATGTGGAGATTTTCAGGCAAAGGAAGAATGAGCACTTTTTGCATGTTGGGGAGGGTTTTTTTGTTCACTTATGAATCAGAACTTGAATTTCTTGCAACTTTGAAATTTTGTGTTTCTGTCTTGATGGGACATGAAGGAACGAGAGGCTTTGAAATGATCTCTAAAGTCTCTTTTAGCTCATTCTATTGTCCCATGATTGTGGGACTTTTTCAAGGTTCAGTTTTGTCAATAAACTTTTTAAAAAACTGAAGTTCTGCTTTAAGAAGAATTTATGTAGAAGTATGTAGAAAGTCAAGGTCTAGAAGCAATTGAAAAAAGGAAGTCCAGTGTTTAATAAACCAAATAACACAAATTCCTCCCTATTCCAATAGAACTATTGGCAAAATGGAAGAGCACTTTGGAACATATGCTACATTAACTCCAAATAGATATGTGACTTAACTATCAAAGGTGAGAAATTTTTAAAAAGATAAAGTAGAACAGAAGCCAGTCAATTAGCATTTATTAAGTTTCAACTATGTTCCAGGCATTGTACTAAGCACTGGGGATACAAAGAAAGCCAAAAAAAACAGTTCTTGTTCTCAAGGAGCTCCCAGTCTAGTGGGGGTGACAACATATAGACAGGAATGAAAAAAATGTATACAGAATTAATTGGGCCTATTGTGAGAGGAAAGGCACTAAGATTAAGGAGGACTGGAGGAGATTTCTTGCAGAAGGTTGGACTTTAGCTGAGAATGAAAGCAGCAGTGTTTCTCAGTTATGATAAGGAGAAATTCTTGACCAAGAAAGAAATAGAAGTGATTATAATTTAAAATTTTTCTCACATCAAAAAATCTTCCCTGCATAAACAAAATCAATACAAATGATGAGTTTGAATTGAAATTGAAATCTTTGAATTGATTATCTCTAATATATAAGACATACAGGGAACTAACACAGACACATGACTAGGAGTTATTTCCCAAATTGTTCAAAGGATTAAAATATTATGAATAAATAGTTTTCAAAAGGACTGAAGACTTTCATAACCCTATGAAAGAATGTTCCAAATGACTAATATTGCAATAACTGTAACTTGAAACAGTTCTGATGTTTTGTCTTACACTCCTCAAAGTGAAAAAAAATGATGAAAGAGAAAAATATTCAATGTTAGAAGGGCTGTTGGAAAACAGGCAGGCTGATGCATAGTTGGTGTAGCTGTAAATTGATCAAATCTAGGAATTAAATGGGAAAAAAGTCATGAAACCATGCATATTCTTTGATTTACTAATACCACTACTGAATGTATAGTTCAAATAAGTCAAAGACCAAAAGATAGGTCTCACATATACCAAGGGTGTGCCCATCAATTGCAGAATATTTAACCTCAGAGGGAAGTCCTGGGAGCAATGGATGCATGTCACAGAGACAAATTTGGAGCTGATGTACAAAACAAAACAAAAACCTTTCTAACGATTAGAGTTGTCCCCAAGTGGAATGAGTTTCCTCAAGAGATGGTACATCCCCCCTCCTGTAGAGACCTTCAAGCACAGATTAGAGGATCACTTGTTGGTTTTGTTATAGTTGTGATTCCTTTTGCGTATAAGTTGGACTGGATGGCTTTTGAATTCTTTTCCAAATCTCAAATTCTGTGATTCTGTGGATAGCCACCAGTGGGAGTGTATGAGCAAGGCCAAACTCTTTTTTCCAAGGACTGGTTTTGACCTCTCTAGTCTGTGACCTTTGCAATTGAAGCTCTCCAGCAGTGATAGTGGGTTCAAAGTATTTTGCTCTTCCCCCTTGAACTAAGGTATTATAACTTCAGAAAGGAAACTAGCCATTCCAAGGTTTCCTCAAGCTAAAAACAGGATTTTTAACTTTGCTCCCCTCTTTATTAGTGCCAGATTAATTTTTCTCTTTTGTCTGTCCACCCATGTGATTTCAGCAGATTCACAGAGGAAATAATTATAGAATTCTAAAAATCTTTACAATATCACTATTAAATTGCACAAATTCTCTCTAATTGGCTGACGGCCATCTCAGCTAAAGAGGAAAACAAACACAATTCCCTCTCTTCCCCATTCATCCCCTCCTTCCCCCCCAGGCTGAGACATCCTCCTACTCACAATCTCTTCTGCATTTAAGAACCAATGCAAACATCTCGGGGTTGACAGCAATCAACTTTCTTATAACAGTTTAAATAATAATCTTAAAATCATGAATCAAGAGATGATTTCTGGAGGCCAATGGAGTCCAATGCCCTCATTTTACACACGAGGTCACTGAGGCCCAGAGAAATTAAACGGCTTGCCCTAGGTCACTAAGGTGACCACAAAAGTGGCAGACCAGGAATTCCAAGCCAAGTCCTCTGATTCCTGATCCAGTGTTTCCATTATATTAAGATGCCTCAAGAAAAAGTACATGAAACTCTTTGCATGAGAGACACCCCTAGGTGCTACTCTAATGGTCAGTAGTATGTGTCCTCACTCCTGCCCCTCCCAGTCCGAAAGGGGGTAGAGTAGAAAACCTCATAGATCTTCCTGTCTCTACTTCCTGGACTGTCTCTGGATGGGGATTTTGCTCTTATCCTCCTACTTTTATTCCCATTCCTAAAGCTGTGGAGAGGAAGAGAAAACACCTGAAATGTTCACAAAATGCCAGAGATTATAATACAGGCTCCAATCTAGGAAGGAACAATGCTATCAGACCCCATTTTAAGATTCCCTACTCCCTTTTTCATGATCTCTATGGGATTGTTAGTAAAAATTAAATTAAATTAAAGGTTGGATCAATTTCCCTTCCAGGTGATTCAAAAAACCACAATGATGGAAAAAGAGGGTTTCAGGATTTGCACTCTGGGGAGTTCCATCTTCATGAGCCTATACTGCTGCATGCTTTTTAAATTATTCACAATGAAATGCAGTTGTCTGAGAACAAGCACATATGTTTATGTGATGAGACAATAAGGACTAAAAAAAGAAAAGATAGAACCTAAACAGAGAGTGGATTGTAAAGGTTCACATGACATAGCAGACAGGTAGGTGAAAGGGGGAAGGGAATTAGAGAAATAACCTTTGCAGATTTTTTTCAGGTTCCCAGAAAACATAGTCAAGGTACCTTGGTTATACAGTCCAGAACACCAGCCCTTTACCTCATTCCACCGTTCCAAAATAACAGAATCTTCTTGTTTATTCACAATTGCCCTGAAGCCATCTCTGTCTCTCCTCTTCCCCAACCTCTCTTATTCTCATGGGACTGAATACTTTTTCCAATAGTCTTCCAGTCTTTGCTAGGAAGTGAGCAAAAAGTCTTAAGTCCAAGAAAGCTTACCCAAGGATCTGTCCTCTCTTGGTGAGGGGAGGAGGGAAGCAAAGAGGGAAGGTTGTGAAAAGGATGAGACCCAGAGGACATATTACAAAAATAGAATTGAGGAAACTAAAACTGACCAGTGCCAACATTTGATCTGGTAGTCTAAGAGGGGCAGAAGGAGAAGGGGCACTAAGTTTGAGGACTGATTAGCAAATAGTGGGAAAAAATGGATTCTCCAGGGATGGATGGTGGATGAGGAGGATGGGTGTTGTTACCTGGGCTAGTATTTCTGATTCTCCCCAGGATCCAGGCCACTGTCTTATTTTTTGTAGCTTTTGTCTGGTCAGCAACTCAGGCTGAGACCTTTGCTCAGCTCCTAATCCAATAATGCCTACTCTTTTCCATCCTTGACCATCATTCTTCTGTGTGCTCAAGTGAGGCATATTAGAGTCCCAGGCACAGAGAATCTTGACCCTTTGTCAGTCCTCCTACTCCCAATGGTATTTCCCTTGTAGCTGCCCTTTTGGTTTATTCTTTGAATTTTGTTCAAGGTCAAGAGAGAGAGATTACAAAACCTGAGGAACTCTGAGTAATCTTCCTGACTCCAGACAGATTCTTTGTTTCCATGGCAATAAATATTTGGGTGGGGGCAATGCTAGGTTACATATCAATGGATAAACAAACTGTGGTATATCAATGTAATGAATATCATTGTGACTTACAACCCAAATATGAGAAATTAAGAAAAGTGATACAGTGGGAAGTGATCAGACCCAAAATAACAATTACAATAATGTACACAAACGTGACACCAAAATGAAGTCAAATTCATGGTTAATTATGATCAACCTCAGTCCTGGAGAACTGATGATAGTGGAAACATTCTTCCTCTCAAGAGAGCAGTTACATGCTATAGATGGGACATGTGGCACACACTGACCAAAATAATTGGTGTTAGTTGGTTTTGCCTTGCTGTTCTTTATTATAAGCAAAGATTCAGTTTGGCAGGCTATTGTTCAGGGGAAATGACTGTTGTAAAAAACAAAGAGCAACCAAAGAATTAAAAAAAAATAAAACTTATACAACGATGAATTAAGCAAGAAAAAAATAAGTACCTGCTATGACTAGGTACTGGAAATACAAAGGCAAAAGTCAAACAGTTCTCTCAGCTTGCATGCCCATGAGGGGCCAACATGTACATATATAAGTATATACAATCAACGTATCTATATCTATCTAACATAAGGTAGTTTGTAGAGAGGGATGGATCAGGAAGGACTTCATATATGTATTGCTTGAGCTGAGTTTTGAAGGAGAATGTGAGGAGGAAGGCTATTTCAACAGTGAAGGATCAGTCAGTGTAAATATTTCTAGAGATGGGAGACTAACTCCTGTGTGTGGAATATCAATTTAGGCACCTTTCTCATAAGTGCAGACCACTCACAGTGACCCTGTGTAGACTTTTGTTTTGTTTTTGTTTTTGTTTTTTTAGTGAGGCAATTGGGGTTAAGTGACTTGCCCAGGGTCACATAACTAGTAAGTGTTAAGTGTCTGAGGCTGGATTTGAACTCAGGTAATCCTGACTCCAGGGCCAGTGCTCTATCCACTGCGCCACCCAGCTGCCCCCTGTGTAGACTTTTGGATGGAATGGTGGACCTGTGTGATGGGAATGTGTGTGTTCTCTTCAGTTTTATGGAAGCATTTTGTGGGATGCCCCTATTCTTCATTAGTGTTTCATTTTTGAAGGTGGTTTATTTCTGGACCACCAGTGGAATCAATGTGAGTTGTCTCAAGTGATCAGTGAGGTAATTTTCTTTGCTGGTGTAGAAGAGATAGGCTTTAGAAATAAGAAGATAAAAACAATGTAAGTTATGTTAACCCTGTCTTATGTTAATGATGCTTAGCTGGGAGTTTGTGGGATCTCTGATTAGAAAGTGCTGAGTGCAGTATCTAATTTGGGAGCTAATGTGCAGTGCATTTTATCTACATGTATTAATTCTTAGAAAGTCTATTTGACTTTGTGGAAAAATATATTCTTTGTGGATTCAGATAGAGTGACTAATGCAGCTAATGGAATTCTATTTAAAGCAGTGTAAAAATGCAGTCTTTCTTAGTTTGTTTGAGCATTTAAACATTAACTCAATGACCACTTAGATATTTCCATAGTTATGGTTGTAAAGTCACTGAAGGTCTAGGAAACATTTGAACTTTCATTAGTGACTTTTTGCGGTGGTATTTTGTTCTACGATCTTAATGCTCTCCCTTATACAATACTCTTCATTGTAGAAGTGCCAATTCTGATTCTGAATCCCGGAGAAAGAAACAGGATGCTATTTTTTAATAAACATCTGAAGGCATTTTAATTTTCCATTAAAAGCTAGCATTTACAGAGTGCCTTAGGTTTCCAAAACACTTTACAAAGTTGGTTCAATTAAGTTCTCTCTCTCCTTGGATTTGTTAAATAAATAAAAGGGCCATTCTCCAAATCTCAATGTCTTTTTCTGAAAAGTGAGATGCTTGGGGTATAAATTCATTTTGGTATAGTTGACAACCTCTAGATTTGCAGTCAGAGTCCTGGCTTTGGTCTTTCTAACTTGTGTAATGACCTTAGAAAAGTCTACTTCCTTCTCAGGGTCTTTTCTTCATCTATTAAATGATCAGACTCTGACAGAGATCTCCAAGGTCCTTTCCAACCTGCAACATTCTCTAATGCTATAGTATGAGCCTATGAAATCCTAGAATACTTCAGGTCCCATTCAATTTTGAAATGTCATAATTCTTTGACTCTGCTCTATTCTTCCTCAATATCCTCTGTGACTAGCTGTTTAATAGAATCTTACTTATAAATTCTACTCCCCGATAATCCTTAGCCTCTATGGTCTCTATCCTCTGTCACCACCCTCACATTTTCAAAGAGTAGGAAAGAGTAGAATTTACCTACCACTTCTGGAAAATGAATGGTATAACCTGGACATTGTAAGAGCCCTCAGGGGTCAACTAGTTTAGTTTCCCATCTATTGTCCAACTTTCCCACCTCCCGCACTAACGTTTGGGCAATTTACATAGGTGCTTTAGTAGAAGTAGTACCTAATACGTCATAAAACAAACATTTTAAGGACTGTTTTCTACAGAATGGCAAAATGTACATAAGGCAATTAAGACTAGAAAAGATGCAGCCCCTAGATCTTAAATTTTCTTAGAAGTTATAGGCTCTCAGGGGCCTCTTGGAGGATATTTAGTTCATCCCATTACCTGTCATAGAATTATAGACCCACAGAGTCACCAGGGACCTCTAAGGCTATCTAAGCCAACATCATCCTAAAGAGAAATCATGACTTCAGAAACTGTCACCCAATGTGCACCACAGGTGATCTAGTTATTTGATCAGTCATCAAGCATTTATTAAGTGCCTACTATGTGCCAGGCACTATGAACTAGGGTAACAAAGAAAGGTAAAAAATAGTTTCTGCCCACAAGGAGCTTACAGTCTCATGGCGGGGGGAGCATGAAAATAGCTATGAAAAAAAAAGATATAGACAGTGAAAATGGGAGGCAATCTCAAAAGGATGGCACCCTCAAAGGGTGAGGGGAAGGAACCATGGAAGACCTCCTATGGAATGTGGAATTTGAGTAAAGGTGTACCTACTATTTTCTGAGACACCACTTTCAAACAGCTTTAATAGTTGTTAAGATTTTTCTTACATTGATACTAAATCAGACTTGGCAGCTCCTTCCAACTACTTCAAGTTGTAAAAACCTCAAATAACAATTAATTCTTTACAAAGTCCTGCCCTTTTACATGGCAGCCCTTCAAATGCTGGAAAATACAATTTGTTGCTTGTAGGGGAATGATAAAACAAGTACACTATTATACTGCTAGTAGTGGTTTGATGTTTGTGGAAAATGATATTGAATTCTCTAGTCAGAGTTAGGAAAAGATTCTTTCTTTTGAACTAATGGTTTCACTACAGAAATTGTAAACTGAAAAGATTATTGGCCATGCATGGTGGTACACTTTTCTATTCCCTTCTGCTGGGGAAACTGAAAATCATAGAGTACTAAAACTCAAGGATTCTGGGCAGATCAAAAGGACAGCCACACTAAGTATAACATCAGTATTGGGGGGGGGAGAGCAGAATGGAGGGGGGAGACATTGTTGGCAGAAAAAAAAGATCGTATAAAAATATTCTGAGCAGCATTATTTCTAACAGCTGAAAATTGGTTACAAAGTTATCCAGTTGTTGCAGGTCATAGTTGTTCAAAGAACAGATTATAATATATATCACTTAACTAATTAACAAGTAATTTTTTTTTTGGTGGGGCAATGGGGGTTAAGTGACTTGCCCAAGGTCACACAGCTAGTAAGTGTTAAGTGTCTGAGGCCGGATTTGAATTCAGGTACTCCTGAATCCAAGGTTGGTGCTTTATCCACTGCCCCACCTAGCTGTCCCCAACAAGTAATTTTTTTAAGTACCAACTATTTATCACTCACTATGCTAGGTGCAGAGGATATGAATAAAACAGTCACTACTCTCAAGGAAATTAAATCCTAATTGAGATAACAGGTACATATATTAGTGTTATACTTGCTTCAAAAAACTATACTGTGGAGGTTATAGTTACCATTTATTACTATCTTATTTAAAGGTAGGGAAACTTGGGGGGGCAGAGCCAAGATGGTAGAGGAAAGGCTGTGACTTTCCCAAGCTCCTGATAAATAATCCAAACACTCCATAAATAACATCATAAGACAACTTGAGAGCAGCCTAACCCACATAAGAACAGAGTGAGACTATTTTCCAGCCAAAGATGGCAACTGGGATCACCTGCTGATCAGGCTGAGAGAGGAACTCAACATGTGGGACCCAGCCTGGAACAGACTGCCCCTCTGGGGTCTTGGAGTCTTCAGTGCCAGTGGCTTCTTCTGATGCTCGGCTCACAGACTGGTGAGGGCATTTGGTGGTTGGCCAGGGTGAAGTGGCTGAGGTCTCTGCTGGAGTTGGGGCAAAGTGACCTGGTTCTGAACTAGTGGGCCAAATCAAGTAGTGATGGCCCACAGGGTGAGGGGCACAGGCATGCCAAGCTTCTTAACCATAGAGAATCAGATTTCAATCAAACATCTGCTTCTGGGTTTGGATTAGTAGGCAAAGAAAACAGCAGACAATAGATAGAGTCTTTGGGGGAAAGAGAGACCAGAATACACCATCAGAAGAAGATAATAACAAATTCAAAGCTCCAACATCCAAAGCTTCAAAGAATAATATGAATTGGTCTCAGGCCATGGAAGCACTCAAAAGGGACTTTGAAGAGAAAGTAGGAGAGATAGAAAGAAGATTTAGAGAGATGGAGGAAAGAATGGAAAGACAAATGAGAGTGATGCAGGAGAGTCATGAGAAAAAAAGTCAACAGCTTGAAAAACCAAATGGGTAAAAAGAACTGTGCATCATGAATGCATATTGAACCATACTGTTTCTACTTTGGGGCTGTTTTTCCCCCTTCTTTTTTGAGGTTTTTTCCTTTGTTCTGATTCTTCTTTCACAATATGACTAATGCAGAAATATGTTTAATGTGATGGCACATATATAACCTATATGAGATTGCTTTCTGTCTTGGGGAGGTGTGAGAGAAGGTAGAGTGGGAGAAAAATTTGGAACTAAAAATCTTATGAAAATAAATGTTGAAAACTATCCTTATATATAACTGGAAAATAATAAAATACTTTTATTAATAAAGGTAGGGAAACTTGGAGAGTAACAGTTTTACCTATCATTCTGTAATAAATTTCTGTCACGGAAGTTTTTGAGAAACTGAGAAGACAGAATTAATGGAAATATATTGATAGAAATGGAAAAAGACAGAGAAAGGAGATGGAGACACCTTTCTGGATGGAATTATTTTTAAGATGATGGAAAAACTTCTTGGGAAGAGACTTTGGTATCTTTAGTGAACTGAATGGTCATTCTATTTTCAGAACTCCTCAGTTATAGTGATAGTTTGAGATGCCTTTGAACACATTCTTTCTCATAGCTAAAAAAAAATGAAAATAATTATTGTGCTATTATTGAATACCATGTTGGTGAATTATTTAGCCAGTAACTAATTTTATTTAATCTTAGGAGATTAGAGCTTTTAATATGTAGAAAATATGAAAAATTACTTTTAGGGAAAGAGGGTTCTATAGCTTATTAAATAAGAAATATTTAATAAACTGGAATAGGGATTCTGAGCTAAATAATTAATGAATCAAGATGGTGCAATTTCTAATTAATGAGAAAATATGTAAACATACCCTAGGCTACTGTACCATAATGAGAATGAATATTATTATCAGCCAAGTAGCAGGACAACCTAAAAGGGACTGTGGCGGGGGGGGGGGGCAGCTACGTGGCACAGTGGATAAAGTACTGGCCCAGGATACAGGAGGACCTGAGTTCAAATCTGACCTCAGATATTTGACACTTACTATCTCTGTGACCTGGAGCAAATCACTTAACCCTCATTGCCCCACAAAACAAAAGGAAGTGTGGGCAACCCTGGAATATCCTATTATATAAGTATATGCATAAGTCACATAAAGAGAACCAATATAAGGTAGTTAGGGAGGAAGAACTCTAGTTGTCAAAAAAGGTTTACCATAGAATATAGTGCTTGAGCTATGTCTCTATGGAAGAGTAGTTTTTATGAAGAAGGGGTAAGGAGGAAGGCTATGTCAGGCATGGGAAATGGTCAATGCAAAGGCACAAAGTTGGGAAATGGTGAACCATGTATGAAGAACAGAGAAGTTTAGTTTAGTTGGATGATAGAGTGCAGAATGAGGGAGTGGTATATCAAGACTGAAAAAGATAGGTTTGATGCAGTTTCTGTATAGCTTTACAAGGTCAGTTTGTGTTTTCTAAACTAGAGGTAATAAGGAGTCGTTGGAGTTCATTGAGTAGGTGAATGATATGGCCAGAATTGTGCTTAAGGAAACTAATCTTGGCAACAGGGTGTAGGATAGACTGTATTGGAAAGAGGCTCAAAGTCAGAAGGCCAATTAGGAGGACATTGTCCTAATCCATTTCAGAAGTGATGAGAGCTTGAATCAGTGTAGTGGATGTGTGAGTAGTGGAAAAGGGTCAGATGCAAGAGATGATATGGAAGTAGAAATGGCAACATTTGGCAACAATCCTAGATATTTGGACAAGCACTCAATATTCAACAAAAAACTGTTGGGAAAACTGTAGTCTGTCAAAAACTAGGTATAGACCAATATCTCTTACTGTATACTAAGCTCATCTCAAAATAGATACATTTTGATCTTGGATTCGAGATCCAGTGATCCAAGAACACTGAAAGAATTACAGAATCAGAATGTAAGAGTTGGAGGGGATTTTAGTGGCCATTGAGTATGAACCCCACAAAGAGGAATACATACTATAACATACTGGACAAATAGTCTTTTTTTTTTTTTTTTTTTTTTTTTTTAGTGAGGCAATTGGGGTTGACTTGCCCAGGGTCACACAGCTAGTAAGTGTTAAGTGTCTGAGGCCGGATTTGAACTCAGGTCCTCCTGAATCCAGGGCCGGTGCTCTATCCACTGCGCCACCTAGCTGCCCCTGGACAAATAGTCATTTGACTTCTGCTTGAAGACATCCAAGGAGAGAGAAGCTACCTCTGTTGAGATATTCCATTTCAGTTTTTGATAGCTCTTATTGATAGGAAGTCTACCCTCATATAAAGTTTTAACTGGTCTCTTTGCACCTTTCACCATTTATTGCTCCTTGTTTTGCATTCTAGAGGCAAGCCTTTCAAATTCATGAATAAAGACATCATGTTGCCCTGAGGCTTCTCTTCCCTAGGCTAAAGATGTCCATTTTTTAACCAATCTTCATAATTCATGAACTCAAGACATTTATTTTAGATGTATAGTTTTCTTTCTCCATATGAACTCTTCCTGGCTTAGTTAACAACTCTTGAACTCAAGACCTTTCTCCATTTTGGTTGCCCTCCTTTGGCCACTGTCAAGTTTAGTAATATCCTTCTTAAACTATGGTACCTTGACCTGAATTCAATTATGGTATCTTCAAGGGAAAGAGGGAAATTCATGAGGGGAGGGTTTTAGATATTTACTTATAGTATCACCCACTATGTCTAAATCATGAGCCCCTTTTGACCTTACCTTTGTATATGGCATGAAATAATGGTCTGTACCTGGCTCCTTCCAGACTACTTTCTAGTTTTCCCAACAGTTTTTCCTGAATAGTGAGCTTCTACCCCAATAGCTGAAACCTTTAGGTATATCAAATCTAATGTTATATTGCTCATTTGCTTTTGTATACTATGTGCCTTCTTTTTCAATGCCACTTTTTTTGTATGATTGCAACTTTGCAATATAGTTTGAGATCTGGTACTCCTAGGCCCCCATTCTTCCCATTTCTTCCATTGGTTTCCCTTGATATTCTTGACCTTTTTTTCCTTTGGATGAATTTTGTTTCTATTTTTCTTGTGCTTAAAATAATTCTTTGTTAGCTTTATTGGTATAGTAATGGATAGGTAAATTGATTTAGCTAATATTGTAATTTTTTATTATATTGGATCAGTCTACCCATGAGCAATTAATATTTATCTAAATATTTAGATCTCTATTTGTGTGAAGAACGTTTGTAAATGTGTTATGTATAATCTGGTGTCTCTTGGTGGGCAGAATATGAAGTATTTTAGACTGTTATTTCAACTTGAATTGCTGCTGGATATACTTGGTAATAAACAGAAACGGTTATTTGCATTGGTTTCTTTAATATTTTGTAACTTCACTGAAGCTAATTGTCTTGATTAGCTTTTTGAGGGGTTGGTTTTCTAAAGTTCTTTAAGTAGGCTATCATGACATCATCTGTAAAAAGTGATAATTTTGTTTTCTTCTTGCATAGGCTTATTCCTTCAATGTCTTTTTTTTTTGGGTCTAATTGTCATAGCTAACATTTCTAGTATAATACTGAAGAGTAATGGCAATAATGCATATTGTTACTTCACTTCTAATCTTATTGGAAAATTACAGATGATACTTGCTCTCTGAATTATTGATAATACCTGCTCTTGGTTTTAGATACATACTACTTATCATTTTAAGGAAAAGTCCATTTGTTACTATGCTTCCCAGTGTTATTTTAAACAAGGAGTGTTGTATTTTATAAAATGATTTTTTCTGAATCTATTGAAATAATCATATTAGTTTTATTGGTTTTGTCATTAATATAGTTGATTATGCATATATTTCCCCAATATTGGACCAGTCCTGCATTTCTGGTATAAATTTAGTCTGGTCATAAGGTATGATCTTTGTGATGTATATCTGTAGTCTCCCTGATACTTTATTTACATTTTTATTAATATTCATTAGAGAAATTGATTTGTAGTTTTCTTTCTCCATCTCAACACTTCCTGGTTTAGGTATCAAGATGATATTTGTGTATTAGGAAGAATTTGGTGGGATCCTTTCTTTACCTATTTTCTTTAAACAATTTATGTAGTATTAGAACCAAATCTTTAAAGAATTTTTAAAAGAACTTACTTTTAAAAACATCTGGTCATGGAGTTGTTTATGACTTGATCAATTTCTTTCTTTAAGATATAATTACTTAAATTTTTATTTCCTGCTCCATAAATCTGAGCAATTTACATTTTTTGAAATATTCATCTATTTCATTTTGATTATTAGATTCCATGGCATATCATCTGGCAAAATAGTTTCTAATAATTGCTTTTATTTCTTCTTCCTTAGTTGTGAATTTACCTTTTCCATTTCAAAGGTCTTTTATTGAATATCATTTTTATTGCATTATAGTTACTCTATATATTATATATAATGTATAATATTATATTTATAATATTTAGGCTTTTCTACATTTGTGAGGTTTTAATGCCCTGATACATGGTCAGTTTTTGTGAATGTATCATACACAGCTGAAAATAGGTATACTCCTTTTTATTCCCATTCAATATTCTCCAGAGGTCAAGCATTTTCTAAACTTCTAAACTTCTCTAAAATTCTATTAAAGTCCTTCCCTCCTTTCTTATTCATTTTTGGCTTAAATGATCTTGTTCTGAGAGGAGTAAATTAATATCCCCCACTATTATAGTTTTATTATGTATTACTGTATGTCACTTAACTTCTTTTTAGAATTTAGATGCTATGCTATTTGACGCAATTGTGTTTAGTATTGATATTATTTCATTGTCTATGGCACCTTTCAGCATAATGTAGTTTCCCTATTTATCTCTTTTGTTTAGGCTTACTTAGGCTTTTGTTTTGTCTGAGGCCACAATTATTACATCTGCCTTTTAAAAATTTATTACTTAAGCTAAAGTAAATATTTTCTGTTCTCAAGTGTGTTTCTTGTAAAAAAATGTATTGTTGGAATTTGGTTTCTAATCAATTCTGCTGTTTTCTGTTTTATGTATAAGTTCTCTTTCTCATTCACAATTATGATGGCCATGTTTCCCTCTTTCCTGTTCTCTTATACTTATATTTTTTTTTTCCTGCTCCACTGTAAGAGTCTATTATGTTCCTGACTCATGTCTCTCTTAAACTACCCTCCATCTTATTCCTTCCTTTTCCCTCAATCCCTTTCTTATTTCTCATTATTATCTTCTTATTTCTTAACCTATTTCCTTGTTGGGTAAGATGTGTTTCTGTACTTGTATGTACGTATACTGTATATGCATGTATGTATATTCTTCCCTTCTTCAACCAGTTTAAATGAGAGTGAGGTTCAAATTTTTGCCCAATATTTCCACGCACTGCTCCCTTATTTTATAAACTCGTCTTTGGGTATCCCATTTTTGTGAGATAACTTCCCCTATGTCTCTCCATCTTCCTTTCGCCACTGAATTCTTCTTTATCATGCATTCCATTATTCTTTTGAAAGCATCAAAACACAAAAGAATCAGAACCAGGCTTTCTCTCTAAATAGACACCCTCCATGACCCCTGGTGATAAAAAGTTCTGGGGGATAACACATATCATCTTACCATAGAAAGAATGTAAAAAGTTAAATTTGTTAAGTTCCTTATGGTTTCTCATTTGGGTTTACCTTTTTAGGCCTTTCCTTACTCCTGTATTTGTATGTCAAATTTCCTAATCAGTTCCAGTTTTTTCATCAGGAATGCTTAGAAGTCTTCTATTACAAAAAAGAAAGAAAGAAAGAGAGAGAAGGAAAGAGAGAGAAAGAGAAAGAAGTCTTCTATTTCAGCAAAAGTACATCCCCCCAACCCCTAGAATATTATACTCAGTTTTTCTGAATGGATTATTATTGGTTGTAAAATCATATTCCAAGCTCTCATTTCCATTATAGTGGTTGTTTCTAAATTTTGTGTTATCCTGATTGTTGGTTCTTGAGACTTGAATTGCTTCTTTCTGGATGATTGCATTTTTTTTCTCCTTGACCTGGGAGTTCTTGATTTTGACTATGTTATCCCTGGGAGTTTTTGTTTTGGAATTTCTTTTAGGAGGTGACTCTTGGACTTTTAAAATTTCTACTCTGCCCTCTGGTTCTAACATATCTGATTGGTTTTCTTTTATGATTTAAAAAATATGATGTTTAAGCATTCAGGGGTTAGATGTAATTCAATGATTCTTAAATTATCTTTCTCTGATTTTTTTCCAGGTTAGTTGTTTTTCCTATGAGACATTTAACATTTTTTCTACTTTTCCATCTTTTGATTTTGTTTTATTATTTCCTGATATCTCATAGAGTCCTTAACTTCCATTTGGCCAGTTCTCAATTTCAAAAACTTATTTTCTTCAATTAGTTTTTCATTTTTTTTGTTTCTGATAAAGTAACAAAAATAATTATGTTTCAGTCTGTATTCAAATACCATCAGTTCTCTCTCTTCAGATAGATTGAATTTTTTATAATATCTTCAGAGTTGTCTTGGATCATTGCACTGCTGAAAATAACTGAGTCATTCACAGCAGAACATTTCACAATATTACTGTTATTATGTATACAGTAGATTTCACTTTTCATCAGCCCATGCAGGTCCCTCCAGGTCTTTCTAATAATATTCTGCTTATCATTTTTTTATAGGAAACTAGATTTATATAGTACTTTAAAGAGAGATTTCCTTACAATGAACCCATAAGGTTGATTATTGCAACAACAATAATAGATGACTTTTATATAGTACCTTAAACTTGATAAATAATTTTCTTCACAATAGCCCAGCAAAATAAATACCATATGCTTTGCCATCATCATCAATCAATCATCATCCATCAATCTTCATCATTATAACAAGTCAATCCTCCTCATTGTCAATCAATACTCTTCTTTCAATCTTCCTCATCATCAATTCCTCCAATCATCATCAATCCAACAATAAATCCATCATCTTCATCAAATCATCATCATCTTATATTATTCCTGCCTCTGCTTCAAAATTTTTTCACAATATTGTTAACTGTTTCCCTCCATCCTATTCCCTTCCCATGATATTTACTTTATTTTCTATCTTCTTTTACCTTATCCCTCCTCAAAAGCGTTTTGCTTCTGACTGCCCTCTCCCCCAATCTGCCCTCCCTTCTTTCACTCATCCCTCTTTATTCCCTTCCTTTTCTATTTTCCTGCAGCCAACTCTGCAGCATCGAGCCAACTCTGATGAGATTAAGGTCTTTGAGCTAATTCTGATGAGTGTAAGGCTCACTTTCCCACTCCTCCCCCATCTCTCCCTCCCACTCCATAAGCCCTTTTCTGCTTCTTTCTTGTGAGATTTCACCCCATTCAACCTTTCCCCTCCCCCAGTGCATTCCTCTCCACACATAATTTTACCCTAAAGATGTCATCATGGGGCAGCTAGGTAACACAGTGGACAAAGCACCCACCCTGGACTCAGGAGGACCCAAGCCCCAATCTGCCCTCAGACACAAGACACTCACCAAGCCCAACTGTCCCCCCCCCCAAAAAAAGATAAATAAAAAATGCTTTACAGATACCATCCCTTCATAATCAATTCCCACCTGTGCTCTTTGTCTAAATTTATTCTTATCATCTGCCCTAATACTCAGAAAGCTCCTATGATTTAGACATATAATCTTCCCATGTAGGAATGTAAACAGTTTAACCTTTTAACATCTCTCATGATTTCTTTTTCCTGTTTACCTTTTTATGCTTCTCTAGGGTCTTGAATTTGAAAGTCAAATTTTCTATTTGGTTCAGGTCTTTTCATCACAAATACCTGAAAGTCCTCTTTTTCATTGAAGTCCCATTTTTTCCCCTGACAGATTATAAAGAGTTTTGCTGAGTAGGTGATTTTTGGTTGTAATCCCAATTCCTTTGCCCTCTGGAATATCATATTCCATGCCCTCCAGTCCTTTAATGTAGAAGTTGCTGGATCCTGTGCTATCCTGACTGTGGCTCCACAGTATTTGAATTATTTCTTTCTGGCTCCTTGTAATATTTTCTCCTTGACCTCTGGAATTTGGCTATAATATTTCTAGAAGTTTTCATTTTGGGATCTCTTTCAGGAGGTGATTGGTGGATTATTTAAATTTCTATTTTACCTTCTGTTTGTAGAATATCAGGGTAATTTTCCCTGAAAATCACTTGGAAGATGATGTCTAAACTCTTATTTTGATCATAGTTTTCAGGTAGTCCAATAATTTTCAAATTATCTCTCCTGGATCTATTTTCCAGGTCAGCAGTTTTTACAAGAAGATATTTCACATTGCCATCTATTTTTTATTCATTTAGATTTTCTTTATTGTGTCTTGGTTTCTCAAAAAGTTGCTAGCTTCTATTTGTTCAATCCTAATTCTTAAGCAATTATTTTCTTCAGAGTGCTTTAGAATCTCTTTTTCCATTTGATCTTTCAAGCTGTTGACTTTTTTCTCATGGGTTTCCTGAATTACTCTCATTTCTCTTTATATTTTTTTCCCCTCTTCCTCTCTTACTTTGTCTTCAAAGTCCTTTTTGAGTGCCTCTATGGACTAAGATAAATTCATATTTTTCTTGGAAGCTTTGGATGTGGGGAACTTGAGGTTGCTATCCTCTTTTGAGGGTGCACCTCACTCTTCCTTGTCACTAAAGAGACTTCCTGTGGTTCATAACTTTCTCTGCTTGCTCATCTTACCTGACTTTTACTTGACTTTTAACTCCCTCTTACAGTGGGGCCCTACTTCTAAGCTACACTGTCCCAAGCTTTAGAGGGTCCCAGGTGTTTTGGTTTAAGGAAGGGCAGGTTCTTCACTCACCTGGCCTGTTCTCTGGTCCACAGATAGACTCAGGCCAACTTGCTGGTTAACTAGCAAGCAGAACTTTGTGTGCTGTGGTGGTTCTTAGCTTCCATGAGCCTCCTCCGCCCCTCCCCAACCTGGGCCTCCTGCCACTCCAGATTTCTTCCTCTGGAGTAGGATGACCAAATTCCTCCTTAGGTCCTACAGACACCCCTGTAGTCTCTCTCCTGGCAAGCTGTTCAGCCCTCTTACCAGACTGTGAGCTTAGTTCCAGAAGATGCTAGTTCTGCAGCTGATTTGGAGGCTCGGGGGTAAGTTTCTCTGGTACAGCCTGCCTGGGGCTGGATCTGTGTCTCAATTAGTTTTTGTACTTCTTTTTCCAAGCTGTTTTCATGTCTTTTCTCCAAAAATCTTTTCATATATTTCTGCCCTACTCTTGCCTCTTTTCCCTTTTTTCCTATTGCAGTGTGACCCTAAACAAATCATTTATTCTCTATGTGGTTTAGGCAGGTCCCAAGTGGGCTATATAGGTTGTGTTCATATAGGTAGAGAAAGTTTTTACATTTAGAATTACTAATGCTGAGAAATTGAAGATCATTCATGTGTGTGTGTTACTTCCCATTTCAAAGGGCAAAAAAGGAATTTTGTGTAAAAAGAATCATATAAATAAATTTAAGAAGAAACACATCCTCTAAGAGAAAATGTTGCAGAGAGACATAGACTGTTCTGAGATCTAAATAAAGAACTGGTTCTCAGATGAATGTACTGAGGTGACCTATTTAAAAGCAAACCAATTACTGAGGTAATTGCTGTAGGACATTATGGTCCATCAACTAATTTAAATGTGATACAAGCAGATCCCACACCCTCCATGCCTTGTTCTTCAGGAATTATTATAGCCCCAAATATGGCCAACTCACCCAATAAATCTGCAAGTTTCAGAGTTTTAAAGACCATAATTTTGAAATAGTAAACAATATAACCGAGAACTCTGGGAAAATTATTTAAGAACTGTTGGGGTCATACTTGATCTTTTTGAGATACAAACCTAGTAGGGACATTGTTAGGTCAAAGGGTATGCACAGTTTACAGCCCTTTGAATATGGTTCCAAATTATTCTCCAGAATGGTTGGGACAGTTCAGAACTCCATTAACAATGCATTAATGTATCTATTTCCCCATATCCCTTCCAGAATTCATCATTTTCCTTTTGTGATATGTTAGCCAATCTAATGGCTTTGAGTTAATACCTTAGAGTTGTTTTAATTTGCATTTCTCTAATCAATAGAGCATTTTTTTCATGTGACTATTAATAGCATGGATTTCTTCTTTGGAAAACTGCCTGTTCATATCCTTTGATTATTTATCAATGGCCTCATTGTGGGGAACAAACAAACAAACACTCCCTATCTTGTCAGTATGAAGGCAGGGTGGTATGCCTGAGCTAACCCAGAGAAAAAAGGGGTTTGTGAGCGCTATGTTGGATGCCATGTCTGTGGGCTAGGCTGCTTGTGCAGGTGGGCCAGTGCCAAACCTGCATTACATTTCCATAATTAAACTTATAAAGACATGTAAGCCTCAAATTCATTGATCATGCTTATCACGCATTGCTTAAATGAGACTTGTTTTTAATAATTAAAACATGCCTTATTCCCCCCCCCCCTTATCACAGGTGCCTTTGTTTGCAAGATGGTGCCATTTGTGCAGTCTACTGCTGTTGTTTCTGAGATCCTGACTATGACCTGCATTGCTGTGGAGAGGCATCAGGGAATCGTACACCCTTTGAAAATGAAACGGCAGTATACCAACAACAGGGCCTTCACAATGCTCGGTGAGGTCATGAGAAAACCTGACTTTTTCTTTGCTTTTACTATATTGTATTTGATCAGGAGACCCTGGGCAATGACATGGAATCACTGGTAGAGTAACCTGTCCTGGAACCACTCTGAGGGGCCCTAAGGCCACATGGAGCTTGGTAAATTGTAGTGTGTCATATGAATGTGAGTTATATTTATGTATGAATATTTCAGGATTAGTGAATGTAGTAATTAATAATAATTATCCTATCAATAGTAATGTTAATAATAGCTAGTAATTCTATAGCATCTTAAAGTATGCAAAGAGATTTATATCCATTATCTCACATCAGACTCATAACAATCCTGGGAGGGAGGTACTGTTATTACAGATGAGGAAATTCTGTCCCAGAGAGGATAAGTGATTTCCCCAGGGTCACACAGTTAGCAAATATCTGGGACAGTTTTCAAATTCAGATATTCCTGACTCCAAGTCCATAACTCTATACATTTTACCATGTGACTGCCTCAATTTCCTTCTTCCTCCTAATGAAAGTAATAATATAGTCATAATGATCTTCCACAAATCCCTCTTCTAAAACCTCATCGTGTTTGAAAGAGGTTCATAGGTTCTCTAAGCTGTGAAGGCAAAAACAACCCTTGGGCTGGTCTTTCCAAGCTGGCTTCACTTCAAACCCTTTAGCACTGACACAACAATGTCTTTCACATCTTTCACATTCACATTTTTGCCCACTCCAACCCATGAAGATCAAGGTGTTCAGGGTTTAAGATTTGCCTCAGTGCAAACAGAGTCAACACAGGGCAGACCAAATTCTCGAAGTTATGGCATCTTGACAACCCATATTGCAATAATGATCTAATGTTTACAGAACACTCGACTCACAACAATTCTGCAATTATCTGTATTTTACAAAAGGTAAAATCAAGGTTCTGATGAAGATTCTTTATGACTTCTTTTGGCTCATAGTTACTAAATCTTGGATATGTAGTTTGAATGGATCTCTCCTGACTTAAATCCAGTGATCTTTCCCTGGGAAGAGCACTAGAGCACTAATTTAAGTTAGATGACCTGGATTCCAATCCCAGCTTGGCTACTCATTACCTGTATGACTGGGGTCAAGGTCACTTGGCCTCTATGAAGCTCAGGTTACTCATCTGTAAAATGAGGTAACTGGATCATATGACCTTTAACCTCAAAACCTGTTATACTGTGATCTATGACTGGTCTGCCATTACATAGGTTGTAGGTATCTGGGCTCAAATTGGAATGCAGATATACTCAATGAAATTTAGCACTCTCTCCATTATACCACACTGCTACTGGCACTGGTTTTAGAAGGCATATATAGGAGATTAATTTATATTATGTTTGAAAAATGAAATTTCATAAATGGTACAAGTCTAGTCCCTAATTCTGGTAGATTAGCATGACTAAATTAATTTGATTAAGGAATTGTGGTGGTAGTTGTCTGGGCCATGAAGGAAAAGATGAAGGATGGAATAAATTCTAGTGACGTGTGGGGGATGGGAAAAGGGGTTTTGGAAAATGTTGGAGAGGAGCTATAGCCTAAGAAGGGAGGTCTGGTTGAAGCTTTAGAGAGAGTCATTTGTTGATACCTGGGATCTAGGCATCTTGGAATGGTGACAGGAAAGGTGACTCAAGCCTGACAACATCCATTCCCTATCTTTTGCCAGGTCCTTTTATGAACTTTAGCTTTCCACAATTATTTCTGTTCTGCCTACGAAAAATGATGGACAGGAATTTGTCAATAAACATGAAACTTGAAAGGACGTCTTAAAGCCCAGCACAACAAAATAGGGAAGGTTCTTGGTTCAGTAATATGCATTTAGTTTTCTTGATAAGTTTCCTTGAGAGTTGTGCTTTTCTGCTCCCAGTAATGAGAGTTTTTCCCAATCAATTTTCCTAATATTCATAGAAAGCAAATTCTCCTAATCCCTGACCCAAAAGTGGTGATTAAATTTATTTTTAGAAGAAGAAGCAAACAGTGTTGGATGATGAAATAAAAGCATCTCCACAGATTTGTTAACTTTTTTGTTACAGAAATGCCAAAACAGAAGGAGAAATCAATAGGGAAGACAATTGAGCAGACCTGCTACATTTATTTTTAATATTTATCAAGAGCTGGAGCTTTGAAGAATTAACATCCCTCTTACATCATTAACCTCAGAATACAGTAGAACCTGAATGTGGAAGGTTCAGATATGGAGGGAATTTACAAAATAATAACATATTTAATATTAAATTCATATATATATATATACATACATATAAAACTGCCTTTATTGCTGATCTCAAAGTCTTCTACACTTGTGCTTTATTCACCTGCTACAACTATATAATGTGACATAAGTTTAGGGATGAACACTTCCTATATGTAACCTAGGTGGAGTGATCATCTCCCTATACCAGCTACTATCTCATTTTTCTTATTCATTTTCTTATTCCAGGTTGTGAAGTATTTCTATATTAATTCATAGAATTGCAACAACTTTCTCCTTAAATATTAAACATCAGCTCTGATGTCCTACCATAGTTTATTAAATGTTACTTATTTAATAAACTAGGGACCTCTTTCCCCATAAGTAGTTCTTTCTCTCCCTGTCTGTCTTCCTATTTCCTATCTTTCTTCCCTTTCTCATATATACATATGCTTAATTAGTTACACATATGTGTACATATATTTATATATATATATATGCCTAATGTATAAATATATGTGTGTATGTACTCTCACATACACCTATATACAGAGTGTTCCAAAAATCTTAGTGAAGTTTTAAGTTATTAGAGCTTAAAGAAAGACATACGTTGTTATTTACAATATGAGACAGATCACAGTCATCTTTAGTCATCACCACAAATGCTGGCCTCAACTATAAAAACAGCCCTGCCATTCAATTCTCTCAGGATACCAATTAAAGTCTTTTTCTAGAATCTTTATACATTCAATTCTCTCAGGATTCCAATTAAAGTCTTTTCTCAAGAATTATCTTCATGTTTCATCATAAGATAAAGGTTAAAGCCAGCTTGTCAGGAAATAAGTCCTTTCAGTCCTTTTTCTTCTGTCTTCTCCTCCGTCATCACAATTGTTCCTTCAGAACAATAGTTAAGAATCACAGTCCCCTTAGAGATGCCTTAGAGAATGATAGTTAAAGTCCTACTCCAAGATCCCATTGCCTCTTTTTTTTTTTTTTTAGTGAGGCAATTGGGGTTAAGTGACTTGCCCAGGGTCTCACAGCTAGTAATTGTTAAGTTTCTGAGGTCAGATTTGAACTCAGGTCCTCCTGAATCCAGGGCCGGTGCTTTATTCACTGTGCCACCTAGCTGCCCCTCCATTGCCTCTTAAAGATAGAGAACAAGTATCAATAAGGGAAAGACCATTGTAACTTGGTGTTAATTTCTCTCCATGGCCAAGTAATTTCATTCCTTGAAAATCATTTGGGTGGGGGGAAGCTGGTGGTACAGTGGATAAAGCACTGGCCCTGAATTCAGGAGGACCTGAGTTTAAATCTGACTTCACACACTTGACACTTAACTAGCTGTGTAACGCTGGGCAAGTCACTTAACCCTCATTGCTCCAGGCAAAAAAAGAAAAGAAAACAAAAAAGAAAATCATTTGGGGGGACATCAAGTTCAAATATTATATACAATAAGAATATCACAAAGCACCATTTAATAGGTTATTTCAAATAAGGAGAAAGGAAATACAACAGTAGTAATAGTAATAATAATAAAGATAACAATATGCATTGATAACACTGCATATACACATAAAAAGTAGAAAACATTATCCATAATTCAACAGTGAATTAAATCTAAGTGAGTAATCATTTCTGCAACATCATAATTTAGCCAGTTTATAGTTTTAATAGCTCTGTTTTTGTGGCCTATTGATTTTTTTCTACATCTGCACCTAAATTGGTTGATAGAATAGGCACATTGCCACTATTTGTAAAATGTATTTTTCTCTCTATCTTAAGGAACTCCACAGATAAAGTTTTAGGTATCTGACTTTAGGTAACCTCTTGGTCCAGCTCTTCCCATCTTGTCTGAATTGTGTGTCTTCAGTCCCAGACAAATTATTAGTTTTTATATATAGTGTCTTCTTTATTTGAAGGGCTGATTTATTATTTTTCCAGGTGCTTTCTGTGCTATCTCGAAAGCAAGCTGAACTTCAATATTATTCACCTGCTGTTTCAATATGGTAGTTTCCCTTTAATCATCTTGTTCTTTTCTATCATGTTGATGGTCTTGTTTCAGCAATGAACTGTTTCTTTGTATCTAAAACATGAAAATATTGAGTTTGTTTTAAAGACATGACTTCACTTCACCCCAATTTTCATTTTTTCCTTCCTTCAGCTAAGATGTCTTACATTTATTTTATTTTTAAAATGTTCACATACAATGATTTCGTCTGTGGTTTCACTTTGTTGTAAAATTGTAAAATCCATTTATAGATTCTCTATAAAGGTGTCTTCAAATTTCTTACTACCTGACTCTCTTTTTGGGCTGCTTTAGGCCAAAATAAAAGTACATTCTAGAGCTAGGCAATGTTGGGTTATCCCAGAGCAAGTACGCTTTGGCAGCTCTGCACTCACACTTCATCCTGACGACTATGTCTATTAAGTTTGCAGAATTTGGAGGAGGCTGGTACAGATTAATATCAGTTTGTCATTCAGTTGTTTCAGTTGTGTATGATTTCTCATGACCCTATTTGGAGTTTTCTTGGCAAAGATACTAGAGTTATTTGCCATTTCCTTCTCCAGGTCATTTTGCAGATGAGTAACTAAGGCAAACAGCGTTAAATGACTAGTCCAAGGCCACACAGCTAGCAAGTATTTGGGGCTAGATTTGAACTCATGAAGATGAGTTTTCCTGATTCCAAGTCCAGTGCTCTAGCCACGTGTCCTGAGATAGCTGGTCTGGGGAATGTTATTGTTCAGTCAGTCATTTCAGTCATGTCTGACTCTCTGTGACCCTATTTGGGGTTTTCTTGGCAAAGATACTGGACTGGCTAGCTATTTCCTTCTCCAGCTCATTTTATAGATGAAGAAACTGAGGCAAACTGGGTTAAATGACTTGTCCATGGCAACACAGACAGTAAGTGACTGAATTTGAACTCATGAATGAGTTTTCCAAGTATTTTATCCATTGTCCCATCTAGCTGCTTCTTTTTTTTTTTTTTCTTTAGTGAGGCAATTGAGGTTAAGTGACTTGCCCAGGGTCACACAGCTAGTAAGTGTTAAGTGTCTGAAGCCGGATTTGAACTCAGGTACTCCTGACTCCAGGGCTGGTGCTCTATCCACTGCGCCACCTAGCTGCCCCCTAGCTGCTTCTTAATATAAACTAGATGCCATCTAATCTCTGGATTGTGTATTAAGTCATTATGCCTTTAGTCCACTCTAATCTCAGGTTTTAGTGCTGTCTTCTGTAGTTATCTCTTAACTTGTGTTAACATGAATTATAAAGGGGGGAGGCAGCTAGGTGGCATAGTGGATAAAGCACCAGCCCTGGACTCAGGAAGACCTGAGTTCAAATCCGGCCGCAGACACTTGATGCTTTCTAGCTGTGTGACCCTGGACAAGTCACTTAACCCTCATTGCCCCGCAAAAACCCCCCAAACAAAACAAAAAACAAAAACAGGAACTACAAAGCTAGCAGTCTCTTCCTCTTTCTGCTGAGTAATAACCTCAACGAAACCATTCTATACTTGCTGTGCCATCCCACCAATCCTCTCTAGTTTTTCTAAACAGGTTTGCCATGAGAGTCCAAGCTGCATATCTTTAGAACTGTATGCAAGTCCAGAGACTAAGGCATTCCGTTAAGCTAATTATTTTTCCTGATACTTATTTGATTCCATGGTGATGGTGCTTTTACCTTGCTGGCTCAATTTTCTCACAATTATTTCCTGGAAGGATATGGTACTTTTCTGGAAAAGCTTCCTAACAATGGTTTCCAATGTCTCTTGGCAATATTTTTTTCTAATTTTGTCCTTCACACACAGGCATGGCATCCTATCAACTGAGGAGATCCAGCCCCCTTTTTTACACAAAGATGAGTACCCCTTTCTGCCATAGGGGACCTATGTACTATTTTTCAGGAAGACAGTTTAAGGCTACATGATTCTACCTACCCCTTAGATTCATAGAACTAAGAATGATCTCCACATTCAAGGAGTCACATTAAGATATCTTATTAAGGGGTAGCTAGGTGGTGCAGTGGATAGAGCACCAGCCCTGGAGTCCTGTACCTGAGTTCAAATCTGGCCTCAGACACTTAACACTTACTAGCTGTGTGACCCTGGGCAAGTCACTTAACCCCAATTGCCTTGTCAAAAAAAAGTTGGAAAAAAATGGAAAAAAAGAAGGAAGAAGACTGAAGTCTTCACACTTCAATCCAGAGGTAACTTTGAATCACTGGATGAAAGCAATATGTACAGATTCTTTGACATTCAAGCAAAACGTAGCAAGTGTTACTATATCAAGTACAAAGTGGTGGCTGTATGCATTTAGCAGCTTGTAAGCATTTTGAGAGGAAAGCTAATAAGAAGAAAATACTTAGAGCAATTAACACCTATGCAATGCCAATGTAAATGATACAAAGCAATGCATACCTTTTGAATTATTCAGAGAAGCATAAAAATTTAGAAAGAAACCCATAGAATTTGAATGAATCACAGACCTTATTGTCCTAAGGCAAATAAAGAATAGATGACCACTTCCATGCATGCAAAAAAAGGAGAAAGAAAAATGAATCTCAAAGGAGATGATGTAGAGCTTGTTGTGGTTGTTTTTCATCCTTTGTTCTCAAAGAGGACCAATGATATCATGAGGATGATGTCCTGACTTGCAAGGGAATCGGATTTAAATGAGGCAGAACTGTGCAAAGTTATCAGCTTTACTCTCCTCCAGCATCACTGGAATCCTGTAGCAAGACAAATTCAAGATGACTGGCAATTATCCATGATGTAGTAGGTGACCTTGGCCTTTCTAAATTAGGTCTTTCCCAGGTCTCAGTCTTGTTTGAAGCAACAGAGGTTGAAAAAAGTACAGAAATAATTTTGGAATAAGCAGACAGCAAAGACAATACAGGCAGATAGTAGGTACGTGGCATTGGATTTGTCAAATACAACTTCAAGGGTCTTCGCTACAGATGAAATTTGTGAAATAACAGATTCAAAAGCAGAATTCAAAGACATTCCTTGGGCAACATGGATAGGAACTCAATCAATGCTATGTTGATAAGGAAGAATGAAAAGAATGGCTGAGTAACACACATTTCTTTTTGAAATGAAGAGGTTTATTGATGGTAATACAGGATTGAGGATGTTGCATCAGAAATTACAGTAGGATTAGCCTAGAGCCTAGATACAGTGATTTCTACAGATTATGCAAGTAAATGGTGGAGACTGAATAACATATCATGGCAAGTGGTAAAAACTTCAGCACGGATGAAATACTTAGCAAGATACAATCTGGTGATGACATCTTCATGCCCCATATAAACATCCTTAAGCAGCCATTAGGTTGATCCCCATAGGATTATTAGGGGGACCTCTTTCTGGCCTTTGAGAGGACTCATGACTAAATTAGAAGTGCTATGGCCATAGGTCAGCTGGGTGGTGCAGTGGATAGAGTGCCAGACCTGTAGTTAGGAAGATGTGAATTCAAATCTGGATCTAGATATTTACTAGCTGTGTGATCCTGGGAAAGTCACTTAACCCTGTTTGCCTCAGTTTCCTTATCTTCAAAATGAGCTGGAGAAGGAAATAACAAACCCCTATAGTATCTTTGCCAAGAAAACCCCAAATGGGATCACAGAGTCAGACATGATGGAAATGATTTAACAACAAAAGCTGTGGCCATGTAAGGCCAGGCTGCTACATCCAATCATCTCACCACCAGGGAACCTTCTCCTATTTGAACTAGTAAATTCATTGGCCATCATGAGTCAATTTTGCTAAGTAACATGTAGGATTCTGGGCCAGCCTGATTCAGGCTGGTCCAATGGGTTCAGGTTCAGGATGGGAATGAAATGAGACACTCATATAACATCTATGATTTAACAGAAAGGAAGGTTCCTTCATAGCGGTACCAGTAGAACACTTGAAATCCATATTGACTAATTAATGACAACACAGAAGACACATGTAGAGATGAAATCTGAAAAACAAAAGAATATCTGAAAATCTTGGTATTTTAAACCAGTCATTGAAAGCAAAAGCCAAAAGGTCATCGTGATCTAAAAATTCAAAGACATTAAACAAACAAAACAAATAATTCAATATAAATGAAAAAGCACAGGCAAAATACATAGTACATGCGTAATTTCATAATAATAATACATGACATCTATAATTTTATAGCTATAATTTCAGAAGAAAATGCCAATACATTACTCATAATATTAAAAATGAATGGTCTCAGTTTCCTTATTAACAAAATATCGAGTTATAGAATGGATAAAGAGAGAAAATGTTTTCATAACTCTTAGTGGATACTCATTTCATACAAATAGTTATATCTAGATTAAATTTGATAAGGCCAGTCCCCCCATACTATTCATTTTTGAATGTTTTATGAGGTTCGTATTAAAAATGAAATTCTCTCTGATATGAAGAAGTATATGGAAAAGTTCTGGTTTCCTATATATTATAAGGCTATCAATATAACAAAATGAAAGTTGGGTCAAATATTCAACAGAAAGCTTGCATGTTATTAACATATTGAAAGCCTGTAAGTTATGCCATGGGGAATCATTGAAATGCTAGTTTCTTTGAACAACTAGAAAATGGCGAGACTGGATAAGATTCATAATTATTGGCTCAAATGCTTCCTGATGGCTAACTGTGTATCCGGGGTTGAATTTGAAGTTTCAGCCGGAGGGTAACACTCATAAGAGTCATCTCAGGGAACCCATTTAGAAACTTTCAGATTATGTGACTGCTGAAAGTTTTGTTCTTTGAAATGATGAGGCAGTCCCCTATTGGTCATTGAGTGATTAACTCATGAGAGAGAGGAAGGAGTTGTGGAGACAACTTTGTGAGTTTGAGAGGGGAAGGAAGGGAATAAACATTTATATAGTACCTACTATGTGCCAGGCACAATTTAAAAATGTAATTTCATTTGAGCCTCACAACCACCCTACTTTGAGGAATGTGCCAATATTGTCGCTATTTTAAGGTTGTGAAAACAGAGACAAAAAGCTTACCCAGGAACCCAATGTTAGTTAAGTGTCAGCAATTGAATTTGAACTCAAGTCCTTTGACTCCAGCCCCATTACTCTATCTGTTGCAACTGTACCATTAGCTACCTCTGTGAGGCTGAACATCCTATATACCTTGATCCGAAGATTGTCAGAAATGAAAGCCACTTGGACACAAGATAAGGAACATGTGCTTTTTGTCCTGTCTGGAACTATTCTGAAGATAATCTTTCATCCAGTATTCTAATTCATCTACCAAAAGAAAGCATTTAGTTGACTTATATAATTGTCTGCAGAACACTGACTATAAAAGAATAATAGGATAATGAATTATATTTGAATAGTTTCTATATAAACTCCATCTTTGGAGGTTACAAGTAGGTGGTATAGCAGATAGAATGAAGGGCTTGGAGTTAGGAAGACCTGAGTTCAAATCCTCCCTAAGACACTTACTAAATATTTGATCTTGTGAGAGTCATTTAACTTTTAGCCTCAGTTTCCTCATGAGGATCAAATGAAATAATAGATCTTTGAAAGTCTTTAAGTGCTACATAAATGCTAGCCATCATCATCATCATTAATTATGTATTTTATATATGCCCATACTTGTACATATTGTCTCCCTCATTAGAAGGCATGCTCTCTGGGGAGAAGGTGATTGTTTGCTTCTTTCTATTCCCATGATAGCATGCTTTCTGTTTTAAAGAAAAAAATAATATTGCACTCTGTGCTTTAGGCATGTCAGAAACAATTTTTATTAATTCATTGTTAATCTAATACATTAGAATAATACATTTTTGTTTTAAATCAAGCATTTCTATCCCAGGGAAAGAAGTATTTAAACTGATGTAATCCCATGTCCCATGTCCTCAAGCATGTCTTTAAGGCAAGGCAATTTGCTGTGACATTTATAGAAATCTTGAACAAGGAAAAGGTGGCAATATGATAAAATGCAATTTTGGATTGACATTCTTCTCCATTGACTAAGATATTAGTCTCTTGACCTGTTCCTAAAATGACTTCAAAATATCTTTGTGCATTCACGAAATAAACTTTACTTGGGCTGGGCCATTTTCACAGACAGAGCTGTTACCTGCAATTGCCAGACATATTGATCTATTTTAAAAATGGAAATGATTACATTGAAACCTTTCATTTTTACACCATCTACATTTTCCAATGTAGCAATCTCCCCCTTCTCCAGCCAAAGAGACAAAAGAAGAAAGAAACGGGGAAAAATAAACAGGTCAGCCAATTTAACCAAAACACCCCTGGTCTGTTATCATATTTGGCATGTCCCACTTCTTCACCTCTCTTGACCTCAGTCTTTTCATTGGTAAAATGGGGAGTTTAAGTGATCTCTAAGGTCCCTTCCCCTTATAACTCTAAAATCTTCTGATCTTGATCCTTTCCTAGCCCATGCAATTTTGGCCAGAATTCTATAGAATGCCTTGATAATCAAACATTTTATTGAATTCAATTGAAATGGTGGCTGAGGCATACATGGTATTGGCTTTCTCTCTTTTCTTGCCATATCATAAGACTAAACCAATGCCCTGCCATAAACTGAGAGGTAGAGAGGTGCCATGTGAAAGTACACAGACCTTGGATCCAGAAGGCCTGGGTTCAAGTCTGGATGCTTGACACTTAGTAGCTATTCGACTTTGGAAAAATCACTTGCCTCTCTGCACTTCAGTTTTCTCATCTGTAACACAGTTATACCAATGGGCCCACCATTTACTGCAGAGGTCTGTAAGGAATTCCTGGTACAATGTCAGTTTCCTGAGGACAGGGATGGCCTGTTTTTGACTTTGTGCCATCAGTTTAGGCATCAGTGCCTGGGATATAGCCAGGCACTTTAAAAATGATTGAATTGAGGGGTAGCTAGGTGGCACAGTGGATAAAGCACCAGCCCTAGATTCAGGAGGATCTGAGTTCAAATCTGACCTCAGACTCTTGATACTAACTAACTGTGTGACTCTGGGCAAGTCACTTAACCCTCACTGTCCTGCCAAAACAAATAAAAAATTATTGAATTGAAAGTTCTTGCTAATCTCAAATTGTTCTCTAAATGTGAGGGGGTTCAAATACCAGCTCTGCTATTGATACCCTGTGTAGACTTGGGCCAGTTCCCCCATGCACTTTAGTTTCTGAATTTGGGAATCAGATTGAATCTGAGAATCTCAAAGATACCTTTCAGTTCTCAATCCTGTGATCCTACAGGGACTAGGTGATGCTGAAAGAAAACACCAGCTTCTAAAATCTGGGTATGTCCATTCCTGAAATGGAGAGAAAGCTTATATATTATGGAATTTGAAATGAAGTGCTTTGAATTTTTCAGGCAATGGTGATAAAGGATGGAGGGATGTCTATGAGAGGTCAGAAAGCTTGATGAGTTTTTAACCTGGGATACTTTCAATTACCAGTTTATAGCCTTGAATGGTTTAGATTCTGAGGTTTAAATTAAGTCATATCTACAAATGCCTTCTGTTTCTGTGGCTCACCTTTGAATATAATGAATAAGTAACTGATATATACATATATATGTGTGTGTGTGTGTGATTTGATTACTTTAAAGTGCTATATAAATGCTAGTTATTATTATTAATTATTGTTGTGGTTTTAATGACTTAATGCTTTTTCAGGTGTTGTCTGGCTGGTTGCTGTGATCGTTGGATCTCCTATGTGGCATGTGCAGCAACTGGAGGTATACAGTCACATAGCCTCTTCGTTTTGGACATCTTCCCCCTCCCCTCTTACTGTGAAACTCTTGCCTGTTCTCTCTCTTTTGTAACATTTCTCATACTCATAGATTTCCTTGGGAATCTTCCAGGAAGCTCAGATAGGAAGGAATCATTTTGTAAATGGGGTCATCTAGTGTTTCACCCAAGCTCTGCTTTGCTATTATTTTGGTGGGAAATTATTGCTTGAAAAATAGGTGCTAATGCCTCTATCTCCCCAAGTCCGCCTCCTGAGAGTGCTTTTCCTCATTCTCTATTGCGGCTCCCATACATTTTCCATTAAGTAGTAGGACTTTTTGCACACTTATTATTGTGATGGCCTAGAGATTAATCACATTTCACAACTTTAACAATCTAATTGTTTGCTTTCATACTCAAGCTGTTTTTCTTTAAAATTTCCCTCTGAGATCCTGGATCCTATCCTCCGTAGCTTCATAGCCACAGTAATAATAGCTTGTATTTCAATTGCATTTTAAGTTTTATAGAGCATTTTGTGCACGCTGACCCTGTAACAGTGCAATGATTAGCTCTATTTTAAGGTCATAGAGTTTGAGAACTAGAGGACCTCCAACAGAGAATGTGAGAAATTGCTGTTCTCTCTTTCTCTTTTCTCTGGGTGAAAGCAAGCCCAGAAAGCAAAGCCATCAGGAGAGAGCTTCCCCCTATTTCTAGTCTGTTGCATCGGTCACCCGCTCCTAGTTATATTCTTCCTTAGCTGCTCTGAGTGGTAAAGGCAAAAATTCTATCTTACATTCCAGATGAAAAGTAGCAGGGCCAGCAGAGTTGCATTTACTTCTGACCCCATTTCCCTCCAAGGAATAAGCTTATTTTTTCATTAAATGGCATTGCCCTATTAACGACAGAAAGCTTCCTTCTTCATCCAGGCACATAACTCATTGTGGTCCCCTCATTCTGTCAAATTTGGTCATTAGAGGTGAATCTAAGATTTCCTACCTTGTTAACAGCAGAAAACCACCTACTCAACTGAGTCACCTGACTGGTTGTATGTTTTCACTTTACTGAGACCTGTGCTTTGCCTGGAGCTGGGTAAGAAGGTGGGAGCTTTTATATTTCACCCCCTGCCTCTCCTGCCCCTGCCACCTGCTAATCAGCTAGAAGGTAACTTGGTGACAGTTGAATTATGAACTAGCTAAGGACAGCTGGGGAAGTAGGTGCCTATAGGGTTGACTAGTATAAATATATACTATCAGATCTAGAGTTAGAAGGGGCATCAGAAATCTTCTATTGCAGTGATTCTCAAAGAGGATGCCACCACTCCAGATGGATTTTGCTTCTTCCTCTTCCCGGCTTGTTGTCAGGAAAATCTCAGTATAGTTTTCTCCATGGAAGCATGATGCTAAATCTTCCACTGTGAATCCTGGGAAAGCAAAGGTAGAAGTAGAAAAGGGAAAAGAAAGTGTGGGGATTCCCAAGGTCTGGGTAGTGAGTCTAGAGGTTGGAACTCTACTTTTTTTTTTTTAAAGTGAGGCAATTGGGGTTAAGTGACTTGCCCAGGGTCACACAGCTAGTAAATGTTAAGTGTCTGAGGCCGGATTTGAACTCAGGTACTTCTGAATCCAGGGCCGGTGCTCTATCCACTGTGCCACCTAGCTGCCCTGTCTATTTTTTTTAAACCAATTTAAACTTTTGGTCTGCCAAAGAATACTGCAAAAAAGGATGATAATCACTGATCCAATACCTGAATTTGCAGAGAAGGAAACTGAGGCCAAGGAATGCATACTGGAAAGAATGTTTTGGTTGGTCACCACAATAACACATTGCACATCCCTGGGGGGTAGCCTCACTTTTGGAGCCCAGGTTATAAGTGCATTTACTCATAGAATCTTAACATTTCTTAACCTTGTGACCACCTCAAACATGAAAGAGCTTGAGACTCCTCTGGGGATGCAAGGTCTACTCATCATTCTCTGGAAATGGATTGACCTAATGCTGAGAGCAAGAAGGGCATCTCAGGCTTGGTATTTTATATCCATTTGGGTAAGCCCAGAATCATACCATCCAATGATCTTATCTCCTCTCAAAGCTCAAAAGGAGACTTGTGACTGTGAGGGATTTAAAAGTTACAAAGATGAGAAGGAATTATATGGTGCAAAAAGTGATGGGTTTGGAGTGAGGGGACCAGAGTCAAATCATGATCTTTCTCAATAGCTACATATGCAGATCCTAGGTAAATCACTTAACTTTTCTGGACCTCAGTTTCCCTTATCTGTCAAATGAATATTTTGAACTTGATGACCTACAAAGTCCTTTCCAATCCTGAACCTATTACCCTATGATTCTATGATGCATGGTGACGGGGAGGTACCTTATTAGAAAAACATTATTCTTTAGTCATTTTGCTCATTAGAAGGTAAACTTATCAGTGCTTTAAAAATTATTAAAGGGTGGAGGATAGAAGCAATTATAGATGGTATACCAAAACAAAGAAGCAGACCCCTGTGTTCTTTGCTTCTGAGTATTGATTCCTTTTTTCTTTTATAGATCAAATATGATTTCTTATATGAAAAAGAACACATTTGTTGCCTGGAAGAATGGAGCAGTCCAGACCACCAGAAGATATACACTACGTTTATCCTCATCATCCTCTTCCTGCTGCCTCTTGTGGTGATGCTTGTCCTTTACAGTAAAATTGGCTATGAGCTCTGGATTAAGAAAAGAGTAGGAGATGCTTCGGTTCTCAAAGCTATTCACGGAAATGAAATGTCAAAGATAACCAGGTTGGTGTGTTGACAGCTTTGCTTCTACTTCAAAGCTGGTCCTTTAAATGACATAATAAAAAGAAACTAACAACGAGATAGCTCTTTGCATATATTATCTCATGAGAATCTAATTAATGAATCTATAAAGTAATATTACACATCCCCCCACTTTACAGTTGTAGAAATTGAGGTTCAGAAAACTTAAGTGATTTGTCCAGGGTCTCAGAGCTCAGAAGTATCAAAGGCAAGATTTGAACCCAAGTCTTTCCTGACTCTTAAGTATAGCATCCTATGTACTATTGCAAACTGCCTCTCAGGTGATCATAATGAACTGTTGTTAATTCAAGAAATAGTTTTCGAGTGGAATTTTGCTAAGACAAACTCCAGGCCTCAAGCCTTGGGATTTAGGCACCCAAGGATGAGTATTTGGCACACATATACCAATGCAGTTTGTCACTTTGTAGGGGACGGGTCTTCATTTCTTTACCAACCCCCAGTCCTCCATAGCTACTCCTCTGGATGAAAACCATTCCCCCCCAACTTCCTTTTGCAGGCCCCTCTTCTGATCCAGTTCACACTCTCCTTCAAACTCTTCATATCTCCCCACACTCAATCACCCTACTTTCTTTCCAGATAATTCTTAGTTCACCAAGGTTCCCTGAGGGGCCACTGGGTGGCGTTATTAAAATTTTCTGAGGCTGCTTCCTAAAGCATCCAGGTGAAAGGGAATAGGGTGGGACATAAATGTCCATCTGTAGTCCTGGTAAAGCACATGGATATATTCTTGCATACATTCATGCATACTTATGTTAGCTGGAGCTGGTTCCAACACATTCCTGAATATACACATTTGCATATGTGTGTATTTTACAATGCATCTAAAGGTATAGATGTCTGTATACACATACATATATACATACTAATGTACATGCAATACATGTCTGTATACAAATACAATTGTACACATACATGTATCCAATCTACCTAAACATGCATACTTATACATATGAACACAGTATTGCATATATAAATGTGTGTATGCATGTATATGTATATATATGTATATACACACACACACACACACATACATATGTGTATATCTATTTAGAAGCATACTAGGGGCAGCTTGAACTGGTTTTCAAGAGCCAGTGGTTAAATTTCCAGTGTGAATGTATACACCTCAGAAAGTGGTACTTGATATCAAATATCAAGGCTTGATATTTGTTGTTGTTCTTGTCATTGTTGATTGTCTAACTTAAGAAAGTGATGGAGAAAATGTTAATAATGTCGATCAAACCTCAAAGTCTGTCTTGCAAGCTTTTTTTTGGAGTGGGGGAGGCAGTTGCTAAGCATTTACCAGGACACCCCTGTGTGTATATCTATTATCTATCACAGTGCAGTTTCTGCTTTCAGCACTAAAACTTTTGGGACAACCTGTATACACACAAATATACATGTATGCATGTATGTACACATACACATGTGTAATCTTTTTAAAATCTGCATTTTGTTTGGAGTACCCTAGTGACCTGATAGAAGCTTCATTATTTCTTGAGGTACGCATGTAGCAAACTCTGTGTTAAAATAAATGCTTGCTTTCCACTTTGGATTCTATGTGTGATTAGTCATTTTGCAGTCATGTCTGACTCTTTGTGACAGCATTTGGGGTTTTCTTGGCAAAGATGCTGGAGTGATTTGACCTTTTCTTCTCCAGCTCATTTTACAGATGAAGAAACTGAGGCAAACAGAGTTAAGCCACTTGCCCATAATCACACAGCTAGCAGTTATAGCAGTCCCAAAGTGGAAAGTAATGGTTTCTCCCTCACTTTGGGTGTCCATGTAGTTGCTGGAGACATTATTAAAATATAAGCCCAACCTGATGACCATGGAAATTCCTTCCAGTCCTGAGATTTGGGGATTGTAGGACTGTCCTTTTTACAATATTACTTTATATCACTCTTATTTTATTATTTTAAATATTTTCATGTATGTCATTTTCAGAACAAATGATTTAAAAAATAATTGGGGCAGGGGGCAATGAGGTTCATTAAGTGACTTGCCCCGGGTCACACAGCTAGCAAGTGTCGAGTGTTTGAGGCCATATTTGAACTCAGTTCCTCCTGAATCCAGGGCTGGTGCTTTATCCACTGTGCCACCTAGCTGTCTCAATGATTCTTTTTGAAAAAGTAAAACTAAAAAAAGTAGAGCTCAGAGAATTTTACTTTTTATTTTTTAGAAAAACACAAATGTGTTCCCAGGTTAGTTGACAGAATAATGTGATTAATATTAATAATAAATAAGAACAAAAATTGTTATATATTGAATTCTTTTTAGCCTGAAAAGTATTTTCTGTTTAATAGTGCCACGACTTGGGGGCAGCTAAATGGCGCAGTAGATAGAGTACCGTCCCTGGAGTCAGGAGTACCTGAGTTCAAATCTGGCCTCAGACACTTAACACTTACTAGCTGTGTGACCCTGGGCAAGTCACTTAACCCCAATTGCCTCACTAAAAAAACAGAAAAAAAAAACAACAAAAAAAAACCCAAATAGTGCCACGACTTGAACCCAATTCCTCTGACCGTAGATCATGTGCTTTTTCCATTACATATATAAAGCACTTCCCAAGCTAAAAAGCATTCAATATATGCCAGTTATTATTATTATTATTATTGTTTTTGTTGTTGTTATCATTGTTGATGTTTACATATTCCATTGTCAGCTCTCCTGGGGACACACTTATGTTTTCCTTTTTTTTTTTTTTTTTTTTTGCGGGGCAATGGGGGTTAAGTGACTTGCCCAGGGTCACACAGCTAGTAAGTGTCAAGTGTCTGAGGCCAGATTTGAAATCAGGTATGCCTGAATCCAGAGCCAGTGCTCTATCCACTGCACCACCTAGCTGCCCCATGTTTTCCTTTAAAAAAAAAAGGCACATGTTCGATAGCACAGTGGGTAGAGTGCTAGACTTGGATTCAGAAAGACCTTAGTTCAAATCCTGTCTCAGACACTAAATGGCTCTATGACACTGGACATGTCATTTAATCAATCTGCCTCAGTTTTCTCATCTGTAAAATGAGGGTGATATTAGCTCCTACCTCCCAGGGTTATTGTGAGGATCAAATGAGATAACTTATGAAGCACTCCGCATACCCTAAAGAACTATAGAAATGGTCGTGACTATATTTATTATTATTTACTACCTGTGTAGCTATGAGTCATATATTTAATTTCTTGAAGTCTTAGTTTGCTCATCTGTCACGTGAAGGGCTTGAATTAGATTGGCTGGATTTAAATGATTCCTAAAGCTCCTCTTGACTCAGCAGTCTATTATAGTTTCCATTTACAAAGCATTTGAAAGCCCATTGTATTTGTTATCTCCTGCCATCCTTACAGCAGCCTGTGAAGTAGATGCTGTTCTTGTCCCCATTTTGTAGATGGGGAAACTTAGACTGAGAGAGCTAAATGACTGGCTCGAGCTCATACAGGTGGGAATAGTCTGAGCTAGCGTTTGAATACTAGTCTTCCACACTCCAAGTCCAGCATGACCCACCGTGCCACAGCAACTCCCTTGTGAAGCAGGATTGTGGACTTGGGCCAAAGCAGACTCTTGTGATGTCTCGAGTTGTGTTTGAGAAGTGGTGGGTGAGAGTTCCAGGCCCACGTGGGTAGCTGACAGGTAAATGTGCTCATTAGCACAAGATCGGGGCTAGCAATGACAATAACAAACAGAATGCTGCATGGATTCCCGATCATTCTGGAGCCGATTGCTCTCTCACTTCCAGGAAGAAAAAACGAGCTGTCGTCATGATGGTGATGGTGGTCTCTCTCTTCACGGTGTGTTGGGCTCCTTTCCACATGACCCACATGATGATGGAATACAGTAAGTGCTCATCATTCCTAGCCTCAGGATGGGGCCATTCCCTTGTCTCCGGTGATGAGTAGGGGAATAATGATATAAACTATGATAAATAATAACTGACAACAAGGTCCTATCACTGAGACAGAAAGTACTTAATATTTAACACTGGCCCTTTCCCCATTCCTTCAGAAATACTAGACTACTGGGCCAAGGGACCTGGGTGGTAATTAGGCTACTTTCCTGAAGCTAGGACGTGAATCATTGCAGATACTGTGGGAGATCCCAACACTCTTCAGGTATACTAGTTGAACACACATCCCCCTGAAGTCAGTCTTCTCATTCTCATTTTGTTCAATGTAAGAGACGCCAATTGTTTTAATTTGTCTTGGTTTGAACCTGGTCCATGTTCCAGTGTCCTGAATTTCAGTCAGAGACTTCTGGGTTTTCTTTATTTTTTTATTACCTAAGACTTAATTTTCCCACATTGTGTTTTTGCCCTTAAAACCTAATGTTCTGTTAATGTGCCAGTAAATGTCAGAAAAGTACAGAGAAAAAGCCCACACTGTTTAGAGCCCAGAGCTTTCAGATTGACCTAATTGGAATTGATTACAAGCCCAGCTTAGGGAAAATGAGGACATGTAACCCTTTTGGCCAAGGATCTCACATGAGTTAAAGGGCTTAAAACCCAAGTGAGAGGGCAGCATTCACTTGGAGGCTCTGCTGAGCTTCTAGACCAGTTTTTCTGGATAGATTTCAGTGGGTCCATGAATTTTTACAGGAAAAAAAAATTGTATATCTTTATTTTCACTAATCTCTGACTGAACTTTAGGATGTTCTTCAATTATAAATTTCAATAACTATTCTGAAAAGGTTTCCATAGGCTTTACCAGCAGAGGAATTCTAAGGTATTAGTAGCTGACTTTCAAGTAGTGTGTTACTACTTACAAAGTGCCTTCTTTACAATAATTCCTGAAAATCCTAAAAATTAAAGTTGAGATTAATAAAATTAAGTGTTAAAAACATTAAATTAATAAATAAAACTAGGAGTTGGTTTTCTGAAAACAAAGCAAAACAAAACCCTCCAAAAACAAACAACAAGGGTGTTTTTCATTTTTTGAGCAAGGAACCTGAGGCTTAGAGACTTATATGGGATCACATATTCAGTGAGTTTCATCAAACCCACCTTCTACTGCTTAGATCAATGAATTCGTTGCTCATTGAATCAGCGTATCTTTTGTAAAGCTAGGAAAATGTGCAGGGACATTTTATCACTGACCCTACTCTGATGAAGCTGCATCCTAAGACTGCTGCTCTTCTTTTCTAGGTAATTTTGAAAAAGAATACGATGATGTCACCATCAAGATGATTTTTGCCGTTGTGCAAATCATTGGCTTCTCCAATTCTATCTGTAATCCTATCATTTATGCTTTCATGAATGAAAACTTCAAAAAGAATTACCTCTCTGCAATCTGCTTTTGCGTTGCCAAAGGCTCCCTCTCTCCAACCAGAAGACGGGGCAGGTTGACTCAACGGAAGGGTGCCGTGGAAGAAGTGAGGAGAGAAGCCTTCAGTGAGGGCAACATCGAAGTCAAATTGTGCTAGCAACCAGAAGTAGCACAAGGGCTAGAAGGCATCTTGCCCTGATTAGCTCTGACCTTTTGAGAACTCTCCATTTGGAGAACTCTGTTTGGAACCAGACAATAATTGCAGCTTATAGTTTGTGCATCATACAGAACCATTGCAGGTATTTTTGTTTGGGGGAAGAAAGGTCAAAGGCTTTTTGTCAGCTTTGAATCATAGAGTGTTTAATGGGTCTGTGTTTCTTTTGGATGTTTTTCGCAGTGAGGATTGGAGTATGGAGTATATCTGAAAGTGCTCCTGTCTGCTTCCAGAAATTGCTAGGAGAACTAAATGCACATTTCTGTGTGATGTGAGCACTGCAGACATTCCTGGTTTTGTTGGATTCTAAAACACGGAACCAGTTCTTTAAAAGAGAGGTACTGGATTGGTTGAAAAATATTGTAGTCTAATTAGTTTTGAAATATATAGAGATCTTCTGGTATTACAAGTAGCTGTCCATTTTAATGGCAGCTGGGTGGCACAGTGGATGAAGGGCCAGACCTAGAGTCAGGAAGACTCAACTTCATGAGTTCAAATCCAGCCTTGGACACTTACTAGATGTGTGACCATAGATAAGTCACTTAACCCTGTTCGCCTCAGTTTTCTCATATATCAAATGAGCTGGAGAAGGAAATAGCAAACCCCTCCAGTTTCTTTGCCAAGAAAACCCCAAATGGTGTCATGAAGAGCCAGACATGACTAAAAAACAACTGAACCACCACCACAACAAAAAAAAAACCTCAATTATAAATCTGATGACATAAAGTCATTGAAAGGAGTGTAAAGGACTTAGACAATTGCAAAGTAACTCTTATTAAAATAATTCTTCCTGTCTGATCCAACTAATTAATCCATTTCAACTCCAATCCACCTAGGCTAACACTTGACAAAGGTTAGAGGAAAATGTTGAGAAATGAAATAATCTATCCTTGTGGTGCATGTTGAGATCATATGTTTGTACCTAATTCTGTGTAGGGAGCTCTGGAACATATCCCAGGGGGCCCTCTTTTCATGGGGTATGTACTAGGGGATAAAGCATTGCCTCACAGCAAACTCTAGTTGATCTTCTGGTTCTGGGCAGTAGGATCCCTCTAGGAGAATCCAGGCTTTGCCTTAGAGAGTATTCCCATCCAACTCCATACTAGTGAGTTTAGCTACATACAGTCCCGGATGCACCTTGGGAAACCCCTTTCACTGGTGTCATTTCCCCAAATAGGATCAGTTCCTCCTATGATGGCTGTGATGGGGCCCAGCTTTCTTGCCCTCTCCTTGAGCTTGCCAGGAAAGTAAGATACTGTTCCCTACTAGAGCTTTAGTACCCTGGCTGGGAACAGGGATCTGGGGGGAAGGGAAGGGGAAAGGGAGGCTCCTCAGGAGGTCTAGGGGTAAGGGGAGCACTTTTCTGGGTGTAGCTGGAGAAGTCATCGACTCATAGACAAATTCTGGCAGCTAAACATAATAGTAATCACCCCCAAATTTAAATACACCAAGATAAACTTTTATTGGGTTGTCTGGTTCTCCACTTGAGGAGTATATTGTCTTTTGAACAGATTCCTATATTGCAGTATATCAAAGTATGATTTATGTGCATGTACACATGTAAATACACACATGTATATGCATATATGCAAATACATGATATCAAAGTCTGATTTGTGCATGTATGTATAAATATAAACACATACTTATATATGTGCATGTGTGTATTCACACATGCACATGTGTGTATATATATACACGCACAAATCAGACTGATATAGTATATATACACACATGCATATTCATACACATGTATATTTACATATCATTTGCATTTCTCTCTGTCATCTATCTTCTCTTTCTCTTTACCTATTTACCTACCTACTACCTACTTATCTGTAATCTATCATCTTTCTATCTATCTATATCAATCTGCCTACCTACCTATCTACTATCTATTATCTATATATTTATCTGTCAATTTGTCTATCATCCATCATCCGTCCAGCCATCTATCTATCACCCACTTTTAGTCCTAGGCTACCCCTTTGCCTAAGCCGGCCACAGCATTTTGGGGAAGAAGCCTGCCTTTTCTGGGACATCACCTAGAAGAAAAATGCAGTGTCGTAAGCTACCAAGGCTCAATGTGAATAATTGTTAAAAATCAAATAAAAGCAGTATAACTTGATCTTTAGACCGATTTCCCTGAAGGCAGGTGAGTGTATTGAAACAGAACTGAATTCTAGGAATTCTCCTTTCAAGACATCCTGAGAAGGTTTGCGACTCTCAGGAGTACTATGACAAGCAGACTCCGCAGCTGGCTAAACAGCAGCAAGTGTGGTGGAGGCAGAAAGATGGAAGAGGAACAGAGGGAGAGAAAGTCCCTGTCACCATTGTGACAGGCTAGAGGCTAAGTGTCGAAGGCTTGACTTCCTGACCATAGCTTCCCAATCACTCTCGTGGGGGTGGCTGGAACTGACTGAAATTGCTTGCTGTTCTCTCCTCTTGGGATCACAAAAAAGGAAGGTTCAGTTCCTTTCCCCAGTACTTGCTTGTCAGTCAGGGAAAGATACTTTCTACATAATTTTCTCTATCTCTTTAAGCTCTTCAAATTCACGATTTCTTTCATATGAAACCATGATTGATAACAATGTCTTTTTGATTCATCTTTAATGAATTGTATAATGGGGTATGCAATAGAGGAAACCAGTAACAAGCTTGTGCTACAGAAATAAAGGAAGAAAAGTGGAATCTTCCCTGTATGGCTGTCAGGGACAGGAGAGAAAGTATTCTTTTGTACCCACATCACCCACCCTGAACCACTTTGGAGAAAATCTTATGGTTTTGAATTTATTAAGAAACCTTATAAGGGGGCAGCTAGATGGCGCAGTGGATAGAGCACTGGCCCTGGAGTCAGGAGTACCTGAGTTCAAATCCGGCCTCAGACACTTAACACTTACTAGCTGTGTGACCCTGGGCAAGTCACTTAACCCCAATTGCCTCACTAAAAAACCAAAAAACCAAAACCAAAAAAAAAAACCTTATAAGGTCCCCAGTAGGAGAGAGAGAAGCTACATGACTGAGGACTAGGCACCTCTAGGCCATGGAACCATTGGTAAGCCAGATTCAGGTGGCTTAGAGTGGCAAATGTCTTGATTATAATGAAAGGGATATAGTAGAGATGTGAAGAAGGGAAGGTCCCAATTTTGGGGACACTACTGGAAGGAGGAAGGTGTGGTATGGAAAGTTTTCTCTACCTGTCATTTAAATTCCAAAGGTAAGAGGGAAGGAGACACTTTTATTTTTCCTCTCATGGCCAAACCCTGCCTGAAAGTGAGATCTGCTGGTTACACAGGCAATCTTTGGTGATTAGTGTGTTGTATTGTTTGCAGAAGCTGGGCATACAGCTTTTCAGGTACACTATTGCTGACCAGCTCATGACTTCCTCTTTCCCCACCTGCCTCCCAGTATAGTCTTGCCTTTAGCTGCGTCTTCACTGCCCAGGTGGCAAAATTTTTATTGCATTCCATCTTTAGTTGATTTTTAGTTTTTCATTTAAAATGGTTTATTTTATAGGTCTAGGTTGTCCTTGGGGGTTGAATACGGGGGGGGGGGGGGGCTGCAAGGCAAGCCTTTGGATCTAGCACCTTAAGCATTTCCCACATTCTTCAAGAATTGGTTGGTGGATCCATCCACTCATCCATTTGTTATTTTCAGCATGGAATTTGTTGTCACTCACGAGTAGCAAGCTGCTCACAGATCCAGGAAGCCCTGGGTTTGCCTCTGATACATACTGGCTGTGTGGATCTAGGAAATTAACTTAACCTTGCAGTACTTCAAGAAATTCTAAAACTAGAAATTGGAGGGAAGTTATCAATTGCAGTGATAGAGGTTGTTACCTCACCTAGGATTTCCTAATATGAATGAATCACAAGTCCAGTCCCTGCCTTGTTTTTTAAAAGTCATTTTAATTTTGCTATGAGTTTTACGATAACTCCCTAAGGGAGACTGGGCTTTCTCCTTATGGAGCACTCAGTTCCTTCCCATCCTGGTTCTGTGGCAACTCCTGTCCTACCATGGTGTACCCAATGTCAAGGACATAGAAATAGGAAGTGAAATGGGTCCGTATTTAGTTTGAGAGGAATAAGGTATTTTGATGATTGGATAAAGACAGGGAATATCCCACAGAAAGTATCTTGTGACCAGCTGAAAGAATCAGATACATCCCTCCATCTGGGTATAACAGCAAACCAGTTTGAAAGTAGGTTTACAGCAGCACACCTGTCTAGGGATGGAAGAAGTCCAGTCATGCCTCTGAGAAGGAATCATTTAGGGGGAGGAGAGAGATTTTTACCTAATCCAAATAACCATGTGAATTTGGCCATCCATCAAAGCCATCCACCATGCTAGTAGAGTTCAATGGAGCTAGTTACACTGGCTGCCAGAGTAGTGGCTAAGACACAGTGCCTTAAAACAGATGTGGAAAGACAATTACCCAAGGAACTTTAGGGATTTTGACCCCCTAGTGTCAGACAGAAGTATCAGGTATACACAATACAAAGACAAAGGGCCTACCAGAGAGCTACCCTGAAAGAAACTTGAAGAAATCTCATTAAAGGGAGAAAAGGATTCTCAGTAAGCAGGAGATGTGCCTTGTACATGTATGCTCACTACACAGGTACTTCACTACCATTTTACAATATTTTTGAGCATACTCCATAGTGACCTTCTGTGTTGAAGGGGAGAATGAATTTTTGGTTTAGGAAGATTGTTTTTGGAATAACCGTCCATGTTATATCTGCTTAGTAAAAACTTTTTCTAAAATCCAATTAAAGTCTGATGATAACCAATGCGGACCACACCTATAGGGACTCATCAGCAACAGTACTAGTAACTTCAGTGAGCCTTGGGATTATTCCTTGAACTCAGAGGGATGTAATAGTCAGTCACTCTCCAGGCACCGGCTCTGGATTCAGGAGGACCTGAGTTCAAATCCAGCCTCAGACACTTGACACTTACTAGCTGTGTGACCTTGGGCAAGTCACTTAACCCTCATTGCCCTGCAAAACAAACAAACAAACAAAAAGATTAGTGGAAAGGCCTATTATTCATGATGAGGAAGGTGGGATTACATATAACAAGGCTGCAATTAAAGGAGAGTTTCAGCAGCCATTTCTAACTAGAAATGGGTCAGATTAAGCCTTAAATGTACCACTGCTGTGGAAGAGAAGCCAGACTTAGGACCATGGACTCATCCAGTTATTCAACAACAAAATTTTCTACCATAGACCAGAAAGTTTTAATTCTCTTGTTCTAGAGAGGATCTAAGGTTGCTTACAGACACCATTGGTTGTTCCCACAAGAACCTACCTCCTACTACCATGGTGTGTGTACTTGTGATATAGCTCAAGGTTGAGAAGGACTTCCTGAAACACAAGTCCTGTCTTTTTTCTTTTCTTTTCTTTCCTTTTCTTTTGTTTTTACAAGATGCTTTGCTTCCAGAACCCTTCAGTGTAGTTCCTTACTTTTAAGATCATCACCTGAATCACAATGATCTTTTTTCAGAGTTGAGTCTATTTTTAGCTTCTGATACACTGGGAGACCCTGGTTATACTGAGGGTAGTCAACTAAATGACCTCTTTCTACTGCAAAATGATCTTGGGGGACAAAAGGTGAGGGGACTAGAGGAGATGCAGGCTTATAAACACAAACATTTCTGTAGGCAGTAGGGAAGCAGGAAAGGCTAGTATACAAGGAGAGATTTGAGATAAGTGAGAATAGGGATACAGAGAAGGGGCAATCTACTGGAAAAGATGGGATGGAATGGGAGCTACTGTACATGTAGAAGGGTTTTCATCATCAAGGAGAAGAGCCCCCTTTTCTTTCTTTTTTTGGGGGCAGGGCAATAAGGGTTAAGTGACTTGCCCAGGGTCACACAGCTAGTAAGTGTCAAGTGTCTGAGGTCAGATTTGAACTTGGGTCCTCCTGAATCCAGGGCCAGTGCTTTATCCACTGTGCCACCTAGCTGCCCCTTAAAGAGCCCCCTTTTCAAGTGAGACTGGAGTGAAGGAAGAGGAGTGGTTATATGGGTCACTTGAGGAGCCCAAGAAGGAAGGCAAAGAGGATTTGAAACTCTAAATTTTTTTAAATCAATGTCAAATTGTTTTTACATCTAATTTGAGAAAAAATCCTTAAAAAACAAATATTTCAAGTGCCAAAAGAAAAAAAGAATCCAGGTGGTTCAAAACAGGATCCAAATAGGAGGATGCTCCAGGGGCAAGGCAATTGATATAGAGCCAGAGCAGACTGGACAGGGCTGGGGTTTCTGATGGTATTAAAATTTCATGAAGACCGTATATTTCCAAGACAATGAGTTGGCCTCAGGGTGGTAATTTTCACCATAATAGCCAGTTCAGTAATTTCCTCTATTTTGTTGCTGTTGCAAGTGGTCTTCAGAGGACATAATCCAGGACTGGTCCATTCTATAGTTTGACTGACTAGGCTCCAAATAAGGATTACAATAGGTGGGAACAACAGCTGCTTGATGATAATTACCATTTGGGAACTCAGATGTCTTCTGTTCTTGTTTATGTAAATGAGAGAAGTAATCCCAGGATTGGCTATCTCTTGTAATTGCATGAGTGGTATTATTTGTCCAAGAGTTTTGCTGCAAAGTAACTGTGGGCTGGGCAACAGCAAGCAGGGAACCCCTTGAATCCTATTTGGGGAAGTTAGTGATAGGTCACACATCTTTAAGGGAAAACAGGTGGTGTTGTATTGCAACGCTGTCTGGCCACAGCAACCCCCTCATTCAGCTCTTGGGTTCCCTGGGATGGAGCGTGCATTGTGTTTTTCTCCTCCATTGCCTCAGAAACCTCAGTCACATTGGATGGGCCCCCAAGAGCTGAGGTAGGATTTTTCTCAGGTGTGGTCTTAGCACAACCATCCTGTGCTAATTGAGATGTCATCATCTGTCTTTTCTTCTTCATTCTCATATTCTGGAACCATTTTTTCACCTGACTGTAGGTGAGCTCCAGTTTTGTGGCTAGCTGTTCCATCTCTGAAGACTCAAAATAGGCATTCTGATTGAAATAACTGCAGTTCCTGAAGTTGTGCTTTGCTATAGGCTGTTCTCTTCCTGACCTTATTTTCTTTATCGCAGCTCTAAGCAGAGTATTGGGACTTGGGTTCCTTTGTTTCCAAGGATCTGTCAGTTTCACTAGATTTTGATGAGCCTGAGTTTGAAAGACAGGTCAAGGAGCAGTCCATAGTTTCCACAGGCAATTATAATCTTTTTCTCATCCGTCTGACATTGAGTCAGTAGGTGAGCTGAGTTGAAATGAGCTATGCTGAGAGCTGGGCTGAGCCCAACCAAAGAGGAAAGCTTCCCTTAACTTTTTTTTTTTTTTTAGTGAGGCAATTAGGGTTAAGTGACTTGCCCAGGGTCACACAGCTAGTTAAGTATTAAATGTCTGAGGCCGGATTTGAACTCAGGTACTCCTGACTCCAGGGCTGGTGCTCTATCCACTGCGCCATCTAGCTGCCCCTTCACTTAACTTTTAAATTAATTATTTTAAAGGAAGGCTGGTTTCTTATTTACCTGTTATAAGTATATGTATATATTTATGTATATATATATGTATGTGTATATATATATATTTATGTATATATATGTATGTGTATATATATGTATGTATATATATGTATATATATGTGTGTGTGTGTATATATATATATATATATATATACATATATATATATATAAACATGGGGGAGGGGCTGAGCCAAGATGGTGGAATGAAACTCTTTTTTTTTTTCCTTCCCTCCATAGCAAACCTCCTCCACAACAACTTAGAAGAAGCATCAGACTAAACTGTTTGTTTGTTTTTTGTGGGGTAATGAGGGTTAAATGACTTGCCAAGGGTCACACAGCTAGTAAGTGTCAAGCATCTGAAGCTGGATTTGAACTCAGTTCCTCCCGAATCCAGGGCCGGTGCTTTTTCCACTGTGCCACCTAGCTGCCCCCATGAATTATATTTGAAGGGATAGTGCATCCCTGATTCTTTTGGGTTTTGTGAAGGTTGAATTAATCAGCCGACCTCTTCTCAGACACTCAGCCTGTACACATTCTACCCTCTATCACAAGGTTGATATTGAGTTTGGTTTAATTTTCAGTGTATATAGATTTCTATCTATCTGGTTTATGCTATTTGTTTTTAATTTTTAGAAATTTTTGTTGGTTTGGTTTCTTTTGGTTTCCTGAGAGAACCCTTTGACCCTCTCCCACAGTTATCCCTTAGATAAAGGATCCATGCCTTCCAGCAAGGGTAATGAAGTATACCTTCAAGGGGAAAGGAGAGAATGTATGTACATGTATATTTCTTTTTTTTAATTAATAAAGTATTTTATTTTTTTCCCGTTACATGTAAAGATAGTTCTCAACTCTTGTTTATACAAGCTTTCCAATTTCAGATTTTTCTCCCTCCCTCCCCTTCCTCCCCTCTCCCCTAGACAGCAGGTAATCTGATATAGGTGTTTTATATATATACACATACATACATACATACATATACATAATAACATTAATCCTATTTCTGCATTAGTCGTGTTATAAGAGCAAAAATCAGAGCAATGATGAAAAACCTCAAAATAGAAAAAATAACAGCACCAAAAACAAAAGAAATAGTATGGTTCATTCAGCATCTATATTCCACAGTTCTTTTTTTTTTCTTGGATTTGGAGATCCTCTTCTATCATGAGTTCCTTGGAACTCTTCTGTGCCATTGCATTGGTGAGAAGAATATAGTCCATCACAGTAGATCAACACTCAATGTTGATGATACTGTGTGCAGTGTTCTTCTGGTTCTGCTCATCCCACTCATCATCAGCCCACGCAAGACCCTCCAGGTTTCTCTGAACTCCTCCTGCTCATCCTTTCTTACAGCACAATAGTATTCCATTGTATTCATATACCACAACTTGTCCAACCATTCCCCAATTGATGGGCATCCCCTCAACTTCCAATTCCTTGCCACCATGTAAAGAGCAGCTATAAATATTTTTGTACAGTACATGTATATTTCTGAAAGAAAGTACTGATTTTTTTTTTAGTGTGGTCCATCATGATAATTGGGTATAATGATTTACTTTTTTCTTTTCTGTATATATCCAAGTCAGTGAATGTCTCATTCCATTCCTATCTGCCATAAGCCTCAGAGGCTGGAAATAAAGAAATGAAGGGCTTAACAACTAAGCGAGAGAATGGCTGGCTGGGTAGATGGATGGATTGATTAATGAATGTTCTGATTTTTCTAGCAACCTCTTCCATGACCCATTCAGAGACAGAATTGCTTTCCCCTAGGATCATAGATTTAGCACTGGAAGGGATGTCTGAGGCCATTGAATAGGAGTCCACATTATCCAAAGGAGAAAATGGAGGTCTAGGAAGGGGAAAGGACTCTTTCTGGACCTAGATATGGGCCCAAGATATCCATCCTTCCCCTTCCCCACCATAAACCAGACCTCAGAACTGAGAGGGGCAAGGATGAGTGAATTAAAGGATAGGTACATGACTCATCTCTTCTCTTTCTCTGATCCTTAGATGAAAAAAGGATTCTGAAGGCTCTCCTTATGCTTCCATACTCTCTGTTCTTGCCCTTGGCTAGGGATCATGAACCTGAGTCCTCTTGCTTAAGGCCTATTCTCGGAAGCAGATCCTCATGGTTGGTTTCCTCTTTGGGTCCTTTACTTACCTGGGAGGGAAGGGAGTATTGAGATCTTCTTGCTCCTTCCCCAGGTTCTGACCTTGCTCCTAGGAAGGTTCTCCTTTGGCCTTGGTCTTGGCCTTCTAGCCCTTGGGCTGTTGAGGGAGGCAGAGCTTGGCAGCTGGGCTCCTCCTTTGATTCCTGGTTCTCCTGTTCTTTCTCCGTTCTTGGTTTTACCCTGAGAAAGGACCCAGAGTCTGAATGCTTTGCTTTTCCCTTTCTTCTCTGGCCTGGTTATTGCTGATGGGGGCAGCTGAGTACCTGTGCTCCTCTTTGAGCTCGTGACCTACCCCTGGAAAGGGAACAAGAGACTGTAGGTTCTCCTGATCCTTTCTCTCTGAGGCTTTGCCCTTGAGCTGGGACTGGCCTTGAGTCCTGGCATCTTCAGCCTCCTTACTCTTTTCTTCCCTGGCCTCAGGGATGTCCATCCTATAGCTATCACTTGAGTCCAAAAGCCCCAGCTTCCCTGTCCTTTCTTTGTCAGATTGATCAGGACAGCAACCGCTCTTCCCAGGGAATTTGGGGATTCTAAGGGTACAGAGCAAGTTATGTGTGGGAGGAGGCTGGTCTAGGAGTGGAGAGCTCTGGCTGGCTGGGGCACTGGAGTGGCAGCCCACTGTGAGGCTGATCACCATCTGTCAAACAGTGAGGATCATGCTCCTCTCTGTGTTGTTTAAAATCTAAATGTGGGTTCTAATCTGTCCCTCCAGTTTTGGGGGGAAATTGGATAAAATCACTGATAAATTCACCAAGAGTTTAGGCTTTTAAGGGTTTATTGAAAGATATAAGATAGTAAAGAGAAAGATTGAGAACAGATTTCTTATAGCATGGAAATCCTAGTTTTCCTACCAGCCCACGTGAAGTCCTCCCACCATGCCTATGTCTCAAACCAAAAGAGGAAGAAGACCTCCACCAGCGTTGGCTTCCTACTTTGCGTCCTCCTCCCAGAAATGGGAGGCTCCTCAAGTTGATTGGCTGGTAGGTTTGATAGACTCTACCCACGAGCAAACATCCCTTCCTGACGCCTCACTTCCTGATGCCAAGGACCTGACCGCATGGCTTGCCTTCAGTTGCCTTCTCCTCATGGCAGAGCTTTCTTACAGTAACTCCCCAGCAGATGGCATCACTCCAATCATTACATCTCCAAGTGACTTTCCTAAGGCTACCCAGAGACTGTGGCAGAACAAGATTCAAACCCAGGGTCTTTGACACTAACTCTAGTGTTCTTTCCACTGGAACAAAAGCATGGTGCCATTCCATAAGACTCTTCATATACTGAAATTCAGCTATATAGGATGGGTTAAATGGACTCAGAGCACTTTGGGCAATGTGCTCTGCTCCTAATATGGCAGAATTAGAGGCATATAGCCTAGATTGCTGTTGGTAGAAATTGCTGCCTTCAGAGACTGCTGGCCCCTCTGCTCTGAAGACTCTTCCAGAATTGGAAGGGGGAGGACTAGACTGACAACAGTGGAGCTAAAAAATAGGGCTCCCTGGGTCCAATAACAATGGGTTACTGTGGGCCTTGACTGACCTATGGTAATTTATTAAGTGCTGAAAATAATATAAGGACTTTGAGAAATAATAAAAACTGAATAGTGGGCCCCAATCCCTCCACTGGAAACTCAGTATCCTCTAAATGAGTTATAGAAAGGAGCATATATAATCACTGTATAGACTACAGAATGATTCTGTAGTCTACAAATTAGAACCCCAGGGAACACAGTGTCAGGTGGGAGGCCCAACACTGAACCAGTCTCTCTTCAGTCTCATATCTTTACCTACTGCATATCTCACAATGCCTGTCCCATAGGCATCTCAAACTTAACATGTCCCCAGAAAGACTTGTTATCTTCCTCCTTCCAACAATCCCTCCCTGATTCCCATGTTCCTTAGTCCTTCCAAACATTCCATCATTTTCCCAGGCATTATCCCAGACTCATTCCACGTATTCAATCTGTTGCCAAGCCCTATCATTTCTACCTTCACGAGATCTTTAGCAAATGCCTTCTCAAAAAAAGATAATATTTGTAAAACACTTAGCATAGTGCCTAGCATGGAATAGGCACTTAATAAATATTTGCTTTCTTTCCAGTCTTCTTAAACCTTACCTCTCTCTGCTGACCTCCAGTTTGGCATCTTCAACTGTGTATTGGACATTTTCAACTGGATGCCTCCTGAATATCCATGTTAAATGCTATATATCCCAAACTAATCTTTCTTTCCAAACCTTCTTACCCTTGTTATTACTGTCAAGGAGCATCCCCATAATTTTAGTCCCTCAGATTTGTAACGATTGGAATAACGCCACCTGCTGGATACTTACTGTAGAGGAGTTCTGCCCATGAAGGGAAGGTCTTTGAGGGCAAGACCAGGAGTCAGGAAGTGACGCGGGCTAGTGGGAGGAGGAAGGAAGAGACTGAGACTCTGGCGGAGAAGGGAGCTAGAAATGTGCTCTCCCTTTAATAGATAGGAATCTAGGCCTTTTTCTCTCTCTTTACCAAATTCTTATTCTCCTTAATAAATGCTTAAAAGTCTAACTCTTGCTAAAGCTTATAATTTATTGGCGACCACTCATTAGATATTTTAGACAGTCTAGCTAGAATTTTAGCCCTTTAACAGATTCCTAACCTAAATGTCATTTTTGATTCTCTCACCCCTATATTCAATCTGTCACTAAGGCCTATTACCCCTCTTTCTTTTTTCACACAACCACCAGCCTGGTACAGGCCCTCATCATTTCATGCCTAGACTATTGCTACAGCCTGCTGGTTCTTCTGTCTGCCTCAAGTCTCTCTCTCCTACAGTCCGTACTCCATTCAGATGTTAAAATGATCTTCCTAAAGTTCAGGCCTGACTGTGTCACCTCCACACTCAATAAATTCCATTGACTCCCTCTCAACTCCAGAATCAAAGACTAAACCTATTTGTCATTCAAAGCCCTTCATAGCCCACCCCCTTCCAGCACTTGATACCCACCTTCACCCTGTACTTTTCAAACCAATTACATTGGTCTCCTGACTGTTCCATGAACAAATCACTCCATCTCTTAGATCCCCAAAGCCTGGAACTCTCTCCCTCCTCATCTATAATTCCTGGCTTCCTTCAAGTCTCACCTTCTACAGGAAGCCTTTTCCAAACCCTCTTAATTCTAGTTGGAGATAATCTGCAATTTTTCTCCCAAATATTTGGTATCTAGCTTATTTGTACACAATTGTTTATATATCGTCAACCCCATTAGACTGTGAACTCCTAGAGGGCAGAGTCTGACTGCTTTTTGCAGTGTTTGGCAGACAGTAAGTGCTTAATAAATGTTTATTGACTGAATGTGCATATTTTATAGTCCATCAATGCTGGTCTTCTTGTTTTTCTTCCCACATGATCTTCCATGTTCCGACTCTGTGCTTTTGCTCTAGGCTGTCATCTTATGCTTAGAATGACTCTCCAACCTCACCTGACTTCCTTTAAGACTTAAATCAAATCCTCCCCTCTGCAGAAGGTCCTTCCTCCCTGTTTTCCCTTTTCCCCACTGCTAGTGCCTTTCTTCAGAGACTGCCTTCATTTTACACTGTAAATATCTTGGATGTACATAGTTATTTGCATGTTTCTTCTATTAGAATGTAAACTTCTCAAACCCAAGGGATGTATTTTTGCCTTTCTTTGTATCGTTACAGTACCTGGCACATGATACCTGCTTAATAAATGTTTGTTGACTGATTGCTGTTTCCTTTGTCCTATTCCATTTTTATGAGGTTTTATACTGAGGTTTTGTTACATTAATCTGACTAAAATCTAGGGTGTTATCCTTCTCAGGTATATTTGCATTTTATTAGAATTTCCTGAAAAGTGAAAATGTTTTTGAGTCCCTGAAATGGGGAGTGGGTGGTGGGTGGGTTGTGGTGGTTCTTAGGTATTCCTCAATAAAGAATTACACTCACACACACAGTCCAATTAGAATTAAAATAAAGTAGTATTTTATTTGGTGCTATAGAATGTGACCAAATGGGAAGTCAAAGACTTCACCCCTTGGGGAGGAGGGCTTAGTAACATTCTCTTCCTCCTAGAAGAAAAGGAAGGGAAAAAGCTTTTATAGAGGAAAAATGGGGTGTCCACTTGAAAACTGGAAAGTTCCCTTTTGGGGTGGGGTGGGGAAAGCTTTGATGTTTGTCATATTCCTGAGAGTCAAGGGAGATTTTTTTTTAAATGATGGTCCTGACCTTTGGGGTTATCTCTGTCTCCTAGCTCTGGTCAGGTGGGAGCTACACCTAATTGACTTTCCTGCTATAAAATTTTATCTCCCCTTCTTAGTTATGGCTTCTGATATCTAGTTGGTCAATCTAAATTTTAACAGTCCCTTGACTCCTCAATATGTCTGTGCTGTTATCTGCTCATCTTTGGTTTTGCTTCTCACAGGAGAAACTTCTTTTGATTTATTCCAAGCCCATGTCAGTACTTTTCTGATTTAGGTAAACTAGCTTGCCTATGAAATGGATGATAGGTGACTGGATGGCCAGTCTGTTATCCACCGAGAGTATCCACTTGGATGACGGCTGCAGGGGCTGGCTTAGAAATAGAAACAGTGTTCTGAGATGTGGCACTGCTATTTCTGGGCTCTTGGCTTTACTTGCTTATTGATGGTATTTGGTCAGGTGTTAGTGTTGATAGTGTCAAAGATGTGGGTCCATTCCCCATAGGGGATACTCTCCTCAATAATGACTTTGGGGGGCAGTTTAGAAACAGAGTTGGTAGACTGAGGGAGGGAGACACAGCTATTTATGGGCTCCTAGAACTAGGGTCCTAGGCTGTTTCCATGATAGTTAAGATGGTGGTGGTGGTGGTGGCATCTCCTGGCAAATGCTAACTCGTATCTCTCTTAGAGTTTCTTGCTGTTCCCGCAAGGCTGGCTTACTGATTCAGGGATATCATGAAGATTTGAACTGAAACTGGAGTCTAGTTCCTGCTTGGATGGTCCATCGGTTGATTCCAGATGGCTTTTAAGCAGATATGATCAGTATTTAAGCCTTTAGTTGTGTAATTTCTGGGGCAGGTCAGACTAAGAACTGAGGTTGAAAGCCCTTTCTCAAGTACATTGTCATCCAGAAAGATTTTACTAATTATTAAGTAGTAATTCATTGTAATAATGGTAGTGGTGGTGAAGTGCCAGAAACAAGTGGTATGTTGTTCTGGGGATCAGGTTTCAGAAAATAATAAGCAGTTAGAAACAGAAATGGGATCCCCAAAGACCCTGACAAGTCTGAATAATGGGCTGAATTTAATAAGATAAAATTTAATAGTAAAACCTAATTTTGATTTTAAAAAGCATGAGGACCAAATTATAAAGTATTGAGACAAGAAACCCTATTTCTGGTCCCTGAGAAGATGAATAAGGTCAGGATTATTCACTTGATTGATCTCTATTTCTGCTAAGATGAAGATGAATTCCTCTGTTTGGAATTTAAAGTCATTCACATTTTGGCTCCAACCCATATTTTCATACTAGCTACACTGAACTCCCACATATATTCTTTACATTCTAGCTAAACTATCTGACCTATTCTTCCATGCCTATGCCCTTGTAGCTTTCCCCACTCTGTTTTAGGAGGCCCACTTGCAAGGGTCTTCAAATGTCAGAGGTGTCAGTAAATAATTTGACATAAAGAGTATTAAAGGAAGTTTATTTAGTTTCCCATGATGTAGTTATGTCAAACAAAGGGTGACTATCCATATTGATTCTTTCGGTACTGATTATTGTTTTCCTAAGTGCCTAGATGTCCCTTCTGTCATCCTTCTCCTAACAAAAATGACATTTTTATTATGGTCACTTTAGTTTGCAGAATGGGAACACAATCAGGTCTGAAACAGCAAAGATATACTTATGGGGATACCAGAGTCTCCATTATCAAGACAAAACTTGTGCATGAAACAGACATCTTTTTATGTTCTAGCTGGCAGGAGTTACTTGGCATCAGTGTCCTCAGGTTGTAGTGAATTTTGAATTTTGAGCTTCAGTAAAGCCTGGAGACTTTCCTTTCTGAAATCCTATCTATCATATTATGATATGTAAAGACATGGCCATGGACTATTACATTGCATACTTCAATTAGCACAATGGTATACCATCCCCATGATTTTAATCCTTCTCAGTAATGGAGAACCTAGACCTCTATTCTATGTTAAAACACTATCATGGGGTTAGTTTTGGGCCACAGAATGTGAGGCTCACCCTCATTTCCCTGAAAAAAGGAAACATTGGGTACAAGCTCCCAACCTAATCTGATCTCCACTGAAAATGCCCCCTTCTCAACAATGGCAACATTGTCAACACCATTCCAAATCTTTACCAGGAAGAACAGAGAAGCTATCCAGAGACCCAGATAATGCCTCATTTCTGAAAAGTCTATGTGGTGCCAAAATGGAGGGTGAACCTCACATTCTCCAACTCTCAACTTCTCATTTCTTTCTCTCCAAAATCTCCACAAAATCATCCTAGAATTGAATTTTTATACCAGTTCTTGCTGTTTCTGGGGAAGCATTTCCCATTTTTATGATGATACAATTCAGAATTTCATGGGGAATGAGGAGAGTACCAAAATACTATACTGTTAAAGTACAAATATAGTCAATGAATTTAATTTTTTATGATGAATTTGGCAGTCATCAACAAACATTCACAACTACATATACAAAGGACAGAAAGAAGAGGATTGCATATGAAATTGTAAATCTATCACAGAAAAACACATGCTTTTAAAGCATACATCAAATTTAACATGTTAGCATCACCATATCTCTTCTCAAAGCTGTTCTCTATTGAACTTTCTTTTGTTCTTTTTTATGTATTAAAATTTTTACTAATGTCATCTCCCTGATCTGGGGTGTCAAGCAAGGTGAGGTGATTTCCTCAAAGTCACAATGTTGGTATCAGTAGTGGGAATTGAATTTTGTTTTTTCCTGACTTCAAATCCAGTGCTATTATCACGTTGACATTCAGCTTCCTTACCTTTAAAATGAAGAGAGTGGGAGTGGAGTTAAGGTGATGAAGTGAACATTTCTGCAGAGCTCTCCCAACCACCTCCCCTAAACAACTTTTAAAAAATTTGTTAAATTGAATTATCAATGGGATAACCAAGAAAAATTCACAGCAAGTCACTTTTCAAGCTTAGAATAGCTTAGGAAGACAGAGAGACTGGCAGACACTGAGTGGGGTCTAGACAGGAGAGTGGAACAATGGAAGTGGCATCAGCTCTGGCCCTTGGAGACAGTGGCAGTGGCAGCAGCAATACTTTATGCCAAGAGAAGGCAAGGGGACTGAGCAACATGTCAGAAAGAGATTATAGGTCATCCCTGTGCTAGCAGTACATTCAAAACTTTGTGTCATTTCGAGTCTTTTTTACCCATTATCTTGTCCTAGGTTCCAGTTCTGGGGCAGAGGAGAGCAGTTACAATTGTGAGGGAGCAGAGAATTTATCTAGAGAAAGACCAGAGTACAGACCAAGAAGTTAGTGATCAAAACTCTCACTGGATGACACATATTGGAAGCACTGAAAATTTACATACCCTCAGATCAAACTACAAAAGTTCAGGCTTGCCATCCTTCCCTTCCCCCTCTCCCCCTGAGATGATCAGAGCCCAACTGTAACATAAAGTCAACAATCAAGAAATAGAATGGAAAATGAATAAAATACAAACAAAAAGAACATGACCATAAAAATCTATGATGACAGGAAACTCAAGACACAAACTCATAATAAAACAAGTATTTGAAAATATCTACAAGAAAATCCTCAAAGAAAAATGTAGATTGGAAACAACCCTAATAAGAATTTCTAGAAGAGAGAAAGAAAGAGATAAAAAAAAGGCAAGAAAAGTGATTTTAAAATAAAATTAGACCTATAGACAAAAAGTTGGGAAAAGAAAGGAGAGCGAAACAAGAAGATTATGAAAAAAGAATTAATAACTTGGCAAAAGAGGTACAAAAACATGGAGGAAAATAATTTCTTAAAAATCAAATGATGGGGGGAGGGAGGGAGAAAATTTTGAAACTAGAAATCTTATAAAAACAAATGTTGAAAACTGTCTCTACATGTAACTGGAAAATAATAAAATACTTTTATAATTTAAAAAATCAAATCATAAAATGGGTATAAAAACTCATTGAAGAAAATAAATAATTTGACACCACAAGACATCAAGAAGCAAAAGAAATTCCAAAGAATGAAAAAGTAGAAGAAAATGTGATATATCTCACAAAAATAACTGACCTGGAGAGTTAATTTAAGAATTATTGGACTAACTTAAAATCATGATAAAAATAACCTAGACATAAAGTTTCAAGAAATTATAGAAAAAGCTGCCAAGATATCTTTGATCTAGAGGGAAAAGTAGAAATTGAAAGAATTCACTAATCATCTCCTGAAAGAGATTTCAAAATGAAAACTCCCAAGTACATTAAAGCCAAATTTCAGAGCTCCCAAGTCAAGGAAAAAATATTACAAGAAGCCAGAAAGAAACAATTATCATAGATACAGCCATAGTCAGAATCACACAGGATTTACCATCTACCACAATAAAAGAGCTGAGGTCTTAGAGTATGATATTTTGGAAAGTAAAGGAGCTAGAATTACAACTAAAAATAAAATACCTAGCAAAACTGAGTATAATCCCACAGGGGGAAAATGTATATTTAATGACAGGACTTTCAAACATTCCCAATGATAATGGCAGAGCAAAATAGAAAATCTGGCAGTAAAACACAAGACTCAGAAGCATAAAGAGGTAAATATGATGAGAAATCATAAAGGAGTCAAGGTAAAATTGTTTACATTCCTACATAGGAAGATGATACAAGTAACTTAGAAAAACTTTTAAAATTATCCAGGTACTTAGAAAGCGTCCACTTAAACAGAAGGCATGAATCTGATCATACTATGTTGGGATGATCTAAAAAAAATGGATGAGGAGGGATACCCAGGGAAAAGGGGGAAAGGAAAGTTAAGAATGGAGAAAATTTTCTCACAAAAAAGAGGCATACAAGGAAGAGTTTTTACATTAGAGGGGGAAATGGAGGAGGGGAGCAAGCAATGCTTGAACTTCACTCTCATAATTTATTCAAAGAGGGAAGAACATATATGAGTGTATACACACACACATATATATATATACACACATAAAACATATAAACACACCATAATAATATAACATATTTATGCACATATGTATTTATGTGTATACAAGTTATACAATGCACACATGTATTCTAATATTGTATACATAGAGACATACACACAGTTGGGTATAGATATTCATCTTATCCCCACAGGGAAGTAGGACTGGAAGAAGATATGATAAAGAAAGGTGGTGGTGAGGGGAAGTTGGATTAAAGGAAATAGTAATCTAAAGCTAAACAGATTTTTGAGGAGGGAACTGGGCAAAAAATAAAATAAAACAAAAGGATCAGTAGAAGAGAATAGGATGGAGGGAAATACACAGTGATCATTATTGTGAATGTGAATGTTAATGGGATAAACTCACTGATAAAAGGGAAGCAGATAACAAAATGGATTAGGAACTAGAACCCAGTGTGTTGTTCATGTTCTGTTGTTTACAAGAAACACACTTGAAACAGAAAGACACACTGAATTAAAATAATAGGCTGGAACAGATTCTATTATGCTTCATCTGAAGCAAAAGAGGAAGGGAAGCAATCATGAACTCAGTCAAATTAAAAGTAAAATTAAGGGCAGCTAGATGGCGCAGTGGATAGAGCACCGGCCCTGGATTCAGGAGTACCTGAGTTCAAATCCGGCCTCAGACACTTAACACTTACTAGCTGTGTGACCCTGGGCAAGTCACTTAACCCCAATTGCCCCTCAAAAAAAAAAAAAAAACAAAAAACAAAAAAAAAAAGTAAAATTAAACCTAATTAAAAGTATATAATCAGGTAAACTACATTTTACTAAAAGATACTATAGACAATGAAATAATATGAGTACAGAACACATTTTCACCAAAAAGCATAGCAGTCAAATTCTTGAAGGAAAAGTTAAATGTGTTACAAGAGAAAATACACAGTAAATGTATGCTAGCAGGGGATCTTGATTTATCTCTCACAGACCTAGATAAATCTAACCATCAAATAAACAAAAATGATATTAAAGATATTAATAGAATTTTAGAAATGTTAGATATGGCAGACTTTTGGAGAATATTGAATGGGAATAAAGAGGAGTATGTCTTTATCTAAGCTGTACAATTTAAAAAAAAATGACCATGTATTAGGGCATAAAAAACCTCACAAACAAATACAGAAAAGCAGGGATATTAAATAAATCCCTTTTAAACCATAATGCAATAAAAATTACATTCAATTTAAGGCCTTTGAAGTATACATTAACTATTAATTGGAAATAATAATCTAATCCTAAAGAATGAGTGTTACAAAGAACAAATAAAAACAAATAGTTTCACTTAAGATAAGGACAACAATGAAGGGCATCTAGGTAGCTCAATAGACAGAGCATGGACCTTGGAATCAGGAGGATCTGAGTTAAAATCTGGCCTTATACACTTATCAGCTGTGTGACCCTGGGCAAGTCACTTAATCTCAATTGCCTAAATAAATTAACTAAAAAAAGGATAATGACAACAATGAGAGGGTATACTGAAATTTGTAGAATGCAGCCAAAGCAGTATTTAGGGAGAAATTTATATTTCTAAATACTTACAGTAATGAAAAAGAGAAGATTAATGAATTGAGTTCGTATCAAAAAAATAGAAGAAAAAAAAATGAAAACATCTTCAATTAAATATCAAGTGAGGGAATGCTCACCAACTGGAGAATAGCTGACCAAATTAAGGCATATGGATGTGAAAGAATGCTACTGTTTAGTAAGAAATGATGAAACAGATGTCTTTGGAAAAACCTGTAAAGACATATGAACTGATGCACAATATAGTGAGCAGGACAATGAAAAAAAAAATTACAGTGTAACAGCAATATTGTAAAGATAATCAACTGTGAAAGACTCAGTAACTCTGATCAATACAACGACCCCCCACAACTCCAAAGGACTCATGATTCTATCCATCTCCATATGGAGAAATGATGGTCTCAGAGCAAATATTGAAGTGTATATTTTTCTTTTCTTTTTTTGAATATGACTAATGCATACATATGTTTTGCATAACTTCATATGGATATAGTATTTCTTTTCCTTTTTCTCAGGCTAAATATCTTAGATTGATTGAACTGATTCTAAGATCACATGATCTTAGACTTTTCAGATAGTTCAGAAAAACAAAAATACTATGCACTTATATTGTTTGAGGCATTGTGATTAGGTACTGAAGATAAGAATGACAAAAATAGTAGCTAGCATTTATATAGTGTTTTAAGATTGGCAAAGAATTTTACAAATATTATCTTATTTTATTTTCACAACAATCCTGGAAGGTGAGTGTTATTATCATTCCCATTCTATTCATGAGAAAACTGAAGCAAATAAATAAATGTTAAGTGATTTCCCCATGATTACACTGCTAATCTGTGTCTTAGCCTAAGTTTGAACCTGGGTCTTCCTGATTTCAGATTTAATGCTCTATCCATTGCTTCCACTCTACTGACCTGGCTCAATTTGTTAGCTTTTCATAGAGAAGAAAGGTCAGTACCTGGCCTCTTGCAAAAATATCATTAGGTGAACACAAGATAAACTTGTTCATAGAGTAAGATAAGGCTTACTGATTGCTCAAAAAAAAAAAAACTTTAATGGACATCCAGGCCAAATGCTTAATTTCATAGAGGATGAAATTGAGGCTCAGAGAAAAGAAACAGAATGACAAAGCTTTTGACTCCAAATAGAATGCTCTTCCCATTATATATCTTGTTATTGTTGGGGAAGTTGTGTTAAGTGTGATTATATCACCACTATTAAAAACACCTACTTAACATTCTCACTAGTGATGATGGGTCTAGAAGTGTCACCTTCTCCTTGAAAGGATGATAGATTTACAGCTGGGGATCTAAGAGATCATATAGCCCATCTCTTCTCTCTCCCCCTCTCCCCATTTGAGATGGGGAAACTGTGGTCCAGTTGCATTAACTTGCCTGAGAATATACAGGTAGCAAATGCTAAAACAGATTTGAAGTCCGGTTTTCCAGATTCCAGATTGAGAGTTCTTTTCATCGTAGCTTCATAAATTGTAAGCTTTTTGAAGGCAGAGACTGTCTTTTTATCTCTTTTTCTATTCCCAGAGCTAAGCATAGTGCCTGGTATGAAATAGGTGCTTAATAAATGTCTATTGGTTGATACCGTATTATCTTCTGATTTTACTTCATGAATGGTGGAGGACTGAGTATGTAAGAGAGCAGGAATAAATGGCCCGGCCAAATTTAAATACTTTTACAGGTGCAATATGCTGTCTATTTAAAGTTTATTACTGAGTTAGGATGACTGTTTAGAGTTCTTTTTACATTTAAAAAATAATTTCAAAATATTTACTTTATTTTCAATTAAGGAACAAAACAAGCATTTCCATTACAGTACCAGAAAGGAAGACTGTGCATGAGAAAATACTTTTCTTTGAGACAGAATTGCTGGAGTTTGAGCCTGATTCAAAGAGAGTAGTCATTGAGTTTTGATTATGATAAGTTTGTCATGTAGTAAAGAGATAAGTACACCAGAATTTTTATACCATTAAGGGACAAACATAACTAAATATCTGATTGTGAACCTGAAGCCAGAAAGTTAAGAAAAAGGACAGATTTCATAATGATCAAGTTTGAGGATGGAAGTAATAACTATTGCATTTACCACTGATGTGAAAATCCAGTTCAGCAGAGGGAAAGATTGGAAGCGGTGAATCAGATAAGTTTTTCTTCAGAACACTTGTTTGGCTGAGACATCATGCCCAGTGAAATGTTAGTCAATAATCGTGTGGATCAACTCAGCTTAGCAACAGAAGAGTGCATTCAACTTTCTTCAAAAAACTTTTATGGCCAGTTCCTGAGACAGAATGAGGACAACAAAGTTTCCATTTCCAGAGTTTTGAGTTATACCGAGACCATGGGCTTCCTTTTCATTCATGTTAATGTGTTCCAATTCTTCAGGAGTATGGATTATGATGCATTTATTATTTGTATATTTGCTTTAATATATGAGTACTTATGACGTTCCTTTTGCTTTATTTTAAGTGGGTATCTTTAAGATTGAATTGTTGTCATTGTGAAGGGCCTTGTATAAAGAAACATATCAATGGGGGATCAAGAGCTATAATGGTGAGTAGGGGAGGTATAGTTCCTCTAAGGAGGGCTACCCCTGGAACTTTGAGAGAATTGGGGTGTAACTACATGGTGGTGGTCCTTCCCTGAGAAACTATATTTGTCAGTGTGAGAGCAGGTTGGAATTATCGGACCAATCCAGAGAGCATCTAGGTGTCCAGATACCCATTTGAGAGGTATGAGGCACAAAATGCATTTTATGCACTGCTTATATAAATGTAGCTCTCTGCAAGGCTCCAAGGAAAAGTTTCTTTCTAGAGTACCTAATTGGGACTCCATCCCAAGGTATTGCTTTCTCTGTCATTGCCTTCCTCAGGTGATTATCTTTCCCCATACACCTGCAGGTGTTTTCTCTGTTATTGGTAACTATCTCCATCAGATTCAACTAACACCTCTTGTCACTGGAGAGACTTCTGATGGCTTTGATGAGACTTTCCCTGGCTTGGCCTGCCTGGGACTAGATCTGTGTCAGCGTGGCTATGGGGTTGGGCCCCTTCCTGCTGACCTTCTAAGCTGTCTTTGGCTGGAAAAATGATCTCAGCCATTCTCTTGT